>NC_089504.1:162811848-163430484 GCF_036850995.1 Saccopteryx leptura
GCAGAGGTGGAGAGGCTGGACACTGTTGCCATGTGTTCCTCCTTGGGGCAGTGTCTTCAGAGCTGCCATGACAGCAGGGATAAGGGGGGCTGAGGCCCCATGTGAACCTAGTTGCCTATAATGGACCTTTACCATGGTGATCTGCACAGACAGCCAGGCTGTCTATTGTGGACTGACTCTTGGACTGCAACCAGAGGGGACACCGGCTCCCTTGTTAGATGGACATACCTCCTTTGGACAGTATGAGAGATGCTGATGGGGGAGGCAGCTCCAGTGGACACCCTCCTGCACTGGAAGCTGCTCTCACCCAATTGCAGAGATGCACCAAGGACATTTTTGGTTTCAATGGACATGGCCCTGGACTGCACCGGCCCCCCACCTATAATGAGTGTCTAATTGGCACCATGGGGTGGGGAGTTGGACTCCCCACTCTCTGAGCAAAGTGCTCAGGGAGACAATGTGAAGGGCGCCTTTTTAATTGTCATTTCTGGAATGTATGTAATGAACCTATTGTAGGCAAACAACCCTAAAGGAGTGGAATGTGGGGCAGCTGTGTTAGGCTTGCTCGCTAGTTTACAATCACACACTATTCTTTTATTTTAATTGGGTAATGAAATGCCAGTAACAAAGGAATCTTGCTAGTCTTCAAAGAAAACGTGCATAAACTTTAGAACACAATAACATGAGATGAACAATCTTTTCCAATACTCTCTGCCTGTGCTCTCTCAGTTGTTTGTGAGGCCACTTGGGATCCTGGGGATGGCTCCTGACCATCCATCCCTTGGCAGCCACAGGATTGCAGGACTCCTGAGAAACTTGGTGCCTGATGCACTACTGTCTTTACAGACCGAGTGATGTAGCAAAGCTTTCGATGCGGCAGGAACTGCGGACACAGTCTTCTAACAAGTGTGAGTTCATGTCACTTTGCTTTGCTGCTGAGAGAGACAGAGAGAGAGACAGAGAGAGGGACAGTCATGTGGTCTGACTTCTTTCTCAGCTTGGGATGCCTGTTGGTTTGATGTGAGTGTTTTTTCCCCTCTTTCCTGTTAAAATCTAGAACTCATCAGCTGCAGCAACCAGATGGTCCCAAAGATAATGATCTCTAGGTGCATGCATCCCAGGATGGCATCATCGCCAGCTGCTGGGGGAGGGGACACCCTATCGCACACACAGCAAGAGTCACCCCAGAGAAAAGCACAGCTGTGAGCAGTGGTCCAGCCAGCTGAGGCCCCCAGGGCAAGGTACCAGCAAAGGCAACATTGAGTGTGGAGGGCTGCCCCCTCAGAAGCCAGACTGACCTTGGATTTATTCAATCAAGCATGATTATTTTAACAATTGCCTCCCTGATCAATTCTCATGTACTCCACTCACCAGACTTTATAGCCGTGTTCCTCAAATTTAGGATTCAAATGTTTATTTGCCAAAGTTCCTAAACAGTCATCATGGTCTGAGCTGCTATGTGGCACCCTCATTCCTCACAGTTACCATCTAATCCCCATAGGTCCTCCCTACAACTTCACCTGGCAGCTCTCCCTTTGGTCTTCCAGTTGCTGCTTTAAAATGTAAGATAACCAGAGTTTATTGTCCCATTATGTGACTTAGACACACACACCTGCCGGCTCTCTTGCCCTGAGGATCTTGCTAATGGGACTAGGGTCAAAAATCGAATCCACATATCCCCACAAGCACAATGAGGTACTGTTTGTATCTTTAATCCCAAGAAGATCCCTGGTGTCTCGTCTTTACTCATCTCAGTATCCCTCTAACTTTCTCAGGAAATATCTGTTGACTTGAATATGACTAGCTGAGTGTAGGGATGACTCATCAGAGATACTTCTTGGAAATTACTACCAGAAGCCCCTCACTACTGAAAAAAGACACACACACACACCCTGAGACCCTGCCCATGCCAGGGCAGCTCGTATGCTTTCTTCTTCTTCCCCTTTCACCACTAAAGCAACAGTTTCAGACTGGTTTTCCTAAGACAATGGCAGCTACTATAAAAGGGACCATCACTGTTCCACTATCTCTTCCCTGCATAAGATAACCCTTTAATGCCTCAGTAAGCAGTAACTCTGTGAATATTGCACAAGAATCCAACCATATGTCTCCTCCATCCAACTGCTAGTCCAGAGCCTACACATTCATCAGCACAGTCAGTTGTGCAAGATCGGAGTTATTTCTTTGCAGCAAAAGCAAATGGGGGTTGGACAGGCAGGAGGAGAAATGGTCTCAAGGAGCCACATAAGCTCAAAGAAACACATATCTCGCCTTTTCGATTTAGGCTCAAGGTGATGGAAGACAGGGAAACCACTTCTAATGAACTGTAGATGACAAACATAGACCAGAGGCTCCACCAAGAAAACTGATGGTGATGTTCCATGCCAGCAGTCATGGAAACCTGCTATCAAACTGGAAAACGTCTGTGAGACAGAGACTAACTTCTTAAGCAAAAGCAGCAGGGAGAGTGAAGAACAGCCTTTAAAAAAAAAAAAAGAAGGAATAAATATTGCTGAATTGCAATGAAGCATTATAAATCTCTGACCTGGAGGGCACAGTCAAACATTTTCCTGTGTATTTAAAGTTTGGGGTGAGGTGAAATGGGAAGAAGGGGTACTAATCTTAAATTCTCACTTCCTTTAAAAAATAAGCCAAGTAAAATTGTAGGCAAAGCAATTTCTTGTCTTTTCTTTTTACCACAGTTTCTCACTATTTCCCTGCCAGGCTTATTCTGCCCCTAAGTCAGGTAATTCTGACAGTATTTCTGTTCCTGTTTGGTGGAGATTGTGGTGGCATGTAGGTAAGGCTGTCTCAAGCACCCTGAAGACATTGCCGTAGTAAAGAAACTATGTAACATTGTCAGGATATAAAACTCTAAAATCGTCAAAAGCTTTCCAATTCCTAAGTTTTTACAGCTCATCTTCCCCTCCTGGATACACTATGGTGCCACACACAATGCATGAGTTCTTAAAAAAATTTTTTTTAATTTATTTATTTTTTATTATTAATTATAATGGGGTGACATTGATAAATCAGGGTACATATGTTCAGAGAAAACATCTCTACGTTATTTTGACATTTGATTATGCTGCATTCCCATCACCCAAAGTCCAATTGTCTTCTGTCACCTTCTAACTGGTTTTCTTTGTGTCTCTCCCCTCCCCCAACACCCTCCCTTTCTTGCCCCCCCATAACCACCACACTCTTGTCCATGTCTCTAAGTCTCATTTTTATGTCCCACCTATGTATGAAATCATATAGTTCTTAGTTTTTTCTAATTTACTTATTTCGCTCAGTATAATGTTATCAAGGTCCATCCATGTTATTGTAAATGATCCGATGTCATCATTTCTTATGGCTGAGTAGTATTCCATAGTATATATGTACCAAGGCTTTTAATCCACTCATCCACTGACGGACATTTGGGCTGTTTCCAGATCTTTGCTATTGTGAACAATGCTGCCATAAACATGAGGTTGCATTTCTTCTTTTCAAACAGTGCTATGGTGTTTTGGGGGCATATTTCTAACAGTGGTATAGCTGGGTAAAAAGGCAGTTCGATTTTTAATTTCTTGAGGAATCTCCATACTGTTTTGCACAGTGGCTGCAACAGTCTGCATTCCCACCAGCAGTGCAGGATGGTTCCCTTTTCTCGACATCCTCACCAGCTCTTCTTCTGTGTTGTTTTATTGATGAGCGCCATTCAGACTGGTGTGAGTTGATATCTCATTGTGGTTTTAATTTGCTTTTCTCTAGTGATTAGTGATGTTCAGCATTTTTTCATATGCCTATTGGCCATCTGTATGTCCTCTTTGGAGAAGTGTCTATTCATTTCTTTTGCCCATTTTTTGATTGGATTGTTTGTCTTCCTACTGTTGAGTTTTAGAAGTTCTTTATTAATTTTGGTTATTAACCCCTTATCAGACGTATTGTCAAATATGTTCTCTCATTGTGTAGTTTGTCTTTCTATTCTGTTCCTATTGTCCTTAGCTGCGCAAAAGCTTTTTAGTTTGATATAGTCCCATTTATTTATCCTGTCTTTTATTTCACTTGCCCGTGGAGATAAATTGGCAAATATATTGCTGCGAAAGATGTCAGAGAACTTACTGCCTATGTTTTCTTCTAAGAGGCTTATGGTTTTATGACTTACATTTAAGTCTTTTATCCATTTTGAGTTTATTTTTGTGAATGGTGTAAGTCGGTGGTCTAGTTTCATTTTTTTGCAGGTAGCTGTCCAATTTTCCCAACACCATTTGTTGAAGAGGCTGTCTTTACTCCATTGTATGCTCTTACCTCCTTTGTCAAATATCAGTTGTCCATAAAGGTGTGGGGTTTATTTCTGGGTTCTCTGTTCTGTTCCATTGATCTATATGCCTGTTTTTATGCCAGTACCAGGCTGTTTTGAGTACAATGGCCTTGTAGTATAACTTGGTATCCGGAAGTGTGATACCTCCCACTTTATTCTTCCTTTTCAAGATTGCTGTGGCTATTCGTGTTCTCTTTTGGTTCCATATAAATTTTTGGAATATGTGTTCTGTATCTTTGAAGTATGGTATTGGTATTTTAATTGGTATTGCATTTAATTTATAAATTGCTTTGGGTAATATAGACATTTTAATTATGTTAATTCTTCCTAACCATGAGCACGAGGTATGCTTCCACTTGTTTCTATCCTCCTTGATTTCTTTTATCAATGTTTTATAATTTTCCGATTACAAGTCTTTAATCTCCCTGGTTAAATTTATTCCTAGTTACTTTATTTTTTTGGTTGCAATGGTGAAGGGGATTGCTTCCTTAATTTCTTTTTCTGACAGTTCATTGTTAGTGTATAGAAATGCCTCTGATTTCTGAGTATTAATTTTATATCCTGCCACCTTGCTAAATTCATTTATCAAGTCCAGAAGTTTTTTGACTGAGACTTTAGGTTTTTCTATATACAATATCATATCATCTGCAAATAATGATAGTTTTACTCCTTTTTTTCCAATTTAGATGCCTTTTATTTCTTTTTCTTGTCTGATTGCTGTGGCTAGGACTTCCAGAACAATGTTGAATAAGAGTGGTTAAAGGGGGCACCCCTGCCTTGTTCCTGATCTTAAGGAGATTGCTTTTAATTTTTGCCCATTGAGTATGGTGTTGGCTGTGGGTTTGTCATAGATGGCCTTTATCATGTTGAAGTATGTTCCCTGTATTCCCTTTGCTGAGAGTTTTGATCATGAATGGATGCTGGATTTTATCAAATACTTTTTCTGCATCTATTGAAATTATCATGTGGTTTTTCTCCTTCCTTTTGTTTATGTGATGAATCACATTGATTGATTTGCGAATGTTGTACCAGCCTTGCCTCCCAAGAATAAATCCCACTTGATCATGTTTTATGACTTTTTTTATATATTGCTGGATTTGGTTTGCTAATATTTTGTTAAGGATTTTAGCATCTAAATTGATCAGGGATATTGGCCCATAATTTTCTTTCTTTGTGTTGTCTTTGCCTGGTTTAGAATCAGAATTATGCTCGCCTCATAAAAGAAGCTTGGAAGTCTTCCTTCCTCTTGAATTTTTTTGAAGTAGCTTGAGAAGGATAGGAGTTAGTTCTTCTTTGAATATTTGGTAGAATTCCCTTGTGAAGCCATCAGACCCAGGACTTTTCTTTTTGGGGAATTTTTTGATAACTATTTCAGTCTAATTTGTTGTAATCAGTCTGTTTAGGTTTTCTGATTCTTCCAGATTGATTTTTGGAAGATTGTATGTTTCAAGGAATTTGTCCATTTAATCTAGGTTGTCTAGTTTTTTGGCATACAGTTCTTCATACTATTTTCTTACAATATTTTGTATTTCTGTTGTATCAGTTGTTATTTATCCACTCTCATTTCTAAATTTATTTATTTGAGTCTCTCTCTTTTTTTCTTGGTGAGTCTGGTTAAAGGTTCATCGATCTTGTTTACCTTTTCAAAGAACCAGTTTCTGGTTTCATTGTTTCTCTGTATTGTTTCTTTAGCCTCTATGTCATTTATTTCTATTCTTATCTTTATTATTTCCTTCCTTCTACTACCTGTGGGCTTTACTTGCTGTTCCTTTTCTAGTTCTTTTAGATGCAGGGTCAAGTTGTTTATTAGAGCTTTTTCTAGCTTTTTAAGGTAGGCCTGTAATGCTATGAACTTCCTTCTCAGGACTGCTTTTGCTGTGTTCCATAAATTTTGAGTTGATGTATGCTCATTATCATTCTTTTCTAGAAAATTTTTAATTTCTTCTTTGATCTCATTGTTAACCCATTCGTTATTTAATAACATTCTATTTAGTTTCCAAGTGTTTGAGTATTTTTCAGTTTTTCTGTTGTGGTTGATTTCCTGTTTCATTCCATTGTGATCAAAGAAAGTGCTCAATATGATTTCAATCTTCTTAAATTTGTTGAGACTGCTTTTGTGACCTAACAGATGGTCTATCCTAGAGAATGTACCATGAACACTTGATAATAATGTATATTCTGCTGCTTTGGGGTGAAAGGTTTTGAAGATATCTATTAAATCAAATTGATCTAGTCTGTCCTTTAAGTCTGCTGTTTCTCTGTTAATTTTTTTTCTTGAGGATCTATCTAGTGATGTTAGTGGAGTATTGAAATCCCCTACTATTATAGTATTGCTGTTGATCTTTCCCTTTAAACCCATCAAAATCTGTTCTATATATTTAGGTGTTCCTATATTAGGTGTGTAGATATTCAATATTTATAACGGTTCTGTCTTCCTGTTGGTTTGCTCCCTTTATCATTTTGTAATGACCTTCTTTATCTTTTAGTATAGCCTTTATTTTAAAGTCCATTTTGTCTGATATAAGTATTGTTACTCCTGCTTTTTTACATTTTTATTTGCTTGAAATATTTTTTTTCATCCTTTTAACTTCAGTCTATGTGCATCTTTTGTTATAAGGTGTGTCTCTTGAGCCCTGGCCGGTTGGCTCAGCGGTAGAGCGTCGGCCTGGCATGCGGGGGACCCGGGTTCGATTCCCGGCCAGGGCACATTGGAGAAGCGCCCATTTGCTTCTCCACCCCCTCCCTCCTTCCTCTCTGTCTCTCTCTTCCCCTCCCGCAGCCAAGGCTCCATTGGAGCAAAGGATGCCCCGGGTGCTGGGGATGGCTCCTTGGCCTCTGCCCCAGGTGCCTGAGTGGCTCTGGTCACGGCAGAGCGATGCCCCGGAGGGGCAGAGCATCGCACCCTGGTGGGCAGAGCGTCGCCCCTGGTGGGCATGCCGGGTTGATCCCGGTCGGACGCATGCGGGAGTCTGTCTGACTGTCTCTCCCTGTTTCCAGCTTCAGAAAAATACAAAAAAATAAAATAAAATAAGGTGTGTCTCTTGTAGACAGAATATGTATGGGTCCTGTTTTCTTATCCACGCAACTACCCTATGTCTTTTGATCAGATCATTTAATCCATTTACATTTAAGGCTATTGATATGTAGTAGTTTATTGCCATTTTATTCTTTAAAACTGTATTCCTCTTTTGGTATATTCTTTTTCACCTTTGATCTGTTTACAACAGATCCCTTAGCATTTCTTGCAGCATTGGTTTTGTTATAGTGAATTTCTTGAGTTGTTTTTTTATTGTTTTTTTTGTTTGTTTTTTTTTGTCTGGAAAGCTTTTTATTTCTCCTTCAATTTTAAATGATAGCCTTGCTGGATGAAGTAGTCTTGGTTGTAGGCTCTTGTTCAGCATTACTTTGAATATTTCTGGCCATTCCCTTCTGGCCTCAAGTGCTTCTGTTGAGAAGTCGGAAGTCATCCTTATGGTGGATACTTTGTCGATGATAGCTTTTTTTCTCTAGAAGCTTTTAATATTTTCTCTTTATCACTTAGCTTTGGTATTTTAATTATGATATGTCTTGGTATAGATTTCCTTGGGTATCTCTTTAATGGAGTTCTCTGTGCTTTTTGAACTTGTGAGATGTTTTCCTGCCTTAATTTAGAAATGTTTTCAACTATGATATGTTTGAACAAAGTCTCTATCCCTTGTTCTTTCTCTTCTTCTTCAGGAACCCCTATGATGTGGATGTTATTTCTCTTCATGTTGTCACAGAACTCTCTTAGCATTTCCTCAGACTTTTTGAGTCTCTTTTCTTTTTTCTGCTCTGCTTCTGTGCCTTCATTTATCTTGTCCTATAACTTGCTGATTCGATTCTCAGCTTCATCCATCCTGCTTTTAATTCCTTCCATTGTGTTCTTTATTTCCAATATTGTATTTGTCATTTCTGACTGATTCTTTTTTATTATTTCAATGTCCTTTTTTATATTTGCTATCTATTTAGGTGTTTGTAATGACCATCTATTGTTGTTCTAAGATCTTTGAGAATCCTAACCATCATTATTTTAAACTCTGCATCCAGTAATTTGGTTATAGCTGACTCATTCAGGTCCTTTTGTGGGTATTTCTCTTGATTCATTTGTTTTGCATTTCTCTGCCTTCCCATTTTGTCTGTGTAAAAGAAGGTTTTCGCCACTGGAGTCCACCAGGTGTGGCCTCTGTGTTCCCTAGGTGTGGTCTATCTGCAGGCTTGCTACTACCTCTACTGCTGCTGCCTAGGGCATTTGGGTATGGGGTTAACCATGCCAGCCCACTGGGGCTGTTGCTGTCGTTCCCACCTCTCCTTCACGGGAGGGGCTGTAATCATGTGCTCGAGTGTACAAGCCTTGGTGGCCTTGGCCTTTGCCCTGTTCCTGCAGGTGGCGTATGCTCTGCAATGGTCGCAAGCCTTGGCCCAGAGGGCAGGGGTGAGAAACTTTGCTCAGCTGTAGGTCTCTGCCTGATTTCAGGCTTTTGCCTCACCCTTGCAGGTGGAGCCCGCTCATGGGTTGGCTGCAAGCCTTGGCTCCATGGGCCGGGCAGGGCTGCATGCCCTTGCTCAGTTGTGGGACTCTGCCTGTTCTGAGTTTTTCCTCAACCCCCATGGGATAAGCCAGCTTGTGCATCAGGCTGCAAGCCTCGGTTCCCCTAGGCTGGGCAAGGCTGTGCTCCTGTGCCCTTGCTCAAGGGCGGGTCTCTGCCCCTTTCAGGGCTCCCACCCTTCCCCCACCAGCTGGATTTTAGGCAGCCCTCAGCTGGGCTTGACCACTTTAGCGCTTCCCCTCTGCCCCATCCCAGCAAGACTGAGCTCACACCTGGGCCTCAGTTGTGGCCAGCCAGCTTCTGCCCTAGCCAATGGAACTGTGCTTCGAGTCCCACCACCTCCCACCCTTGGGAAAGCCCTCTGCTGTGTGGGTGGGGGCTCTGCACTTCAGCCCTAACACTCAATACAGTAGAGCTGAAAGCTCCCTCCTTCTAAATGACTCCGCTCTGAGTGCCACGGGAGAGCTTGTTCGGCTGGTGTCCTGCTTCCCTTTGCTGGTATTGCTGTTTTCAGGGGAAATATTCACTTCAGATTTGGGGAGGGACTCGTCTCAGGGGTTTGGGCAGATGTCCCTCAAAGTGTTTCTCCCCATGCCTCCTAGATTACACTCTCTTACCGCTGCTCTGGTCCTGTCCTCTCTCCCTGTCCCCTGGAATCCCAGGTGAGTGGTTGTGAGAGAGGTTTTCTGTGTGGTCCCTTTAAAAAGAATCCTGGGTCTGAGAAATCTGTCTCTTTCTCACAAACAGTATCCTGACTTGTTTTCCAGAGTCCTTAAAAATTTTAAAGTAAATCGTATAAAAAAACATATTGCTTTTTTATAGGCCAATGATGAAACTTTGAGAAATGAACACAAGAAAACAATTACTTTTATAATTGCAACAACAAAAAAACCTAGGAATAAACTTAACAAAGGATGTGAAGGACCTATATACTGAAAAGGTACAAAACATTATTGAAAGAAATTGAAAAAAACACTATGAAATGGAAAAATATTCCATGTTCATGGATTGGAAGAATAAACGTAGTTAAAATGGCCATATTACCCAGAGCAATATACAAATTTAATTCAATCCCCATCAAAAATCCCAATGTCATTTTCTAAAGAAATAAAACAAAAATATCACCAGGTTTGTATGGGACCATAAAAAACCCTGATAGCCAAAGCAATCTTGAGGAAAAAGAATGAAGCCAGAGATATCACACTATCTGACTTCAAATTATACTACAGCGCTACAATAATCAAAACAGCCTGGTACTGGCAGAAAAACAGACATAGAGACCAATGGAATTATAATCAAAAGCAAAGAAACAAAATCACATATATATGGAAAAATAATCTTTGGCAAAGGAGCCAAAAACACACAATAGAGGGGGAAAAGCTTCTTCAATAAATGGTGCTAAGAAAATTGGAAAGCCACATGCAAAAGAATTAAACTTGACTACATTTTGTCCCCCTGCATAAAAGTCAATTCAAAATGGATAAAAGACCTAAATATAAGATCTAAAACAATAAATTACATAGTACGAAACATAGGTATTAAACTCATGGACCTTGGCCATAGAGAACAATTTATACATTTGACCCAAAACACAAGCAAAGTAAGGCAAAAATAAATGAATGAGACTGTATCAAACTAAAAAGCTTCTGCACAGCAATAGAAACTGACAATAAAACAATAGGTAGCCAATCAATAAGGGAGATGATATTTATAAATAACAGCTCTGATAAGGGGTTAATATTCAAAATATATAAAGACCCTGGCTTGCTGGCTCAGCAGTAGAACATTAGCCTGGAGTGTGGAAGTCCCAGGTTCAATTCCCAATAAGACATACAAAAGAAATGACCATCTGCTTCTCCATCCCACCATCTCTCTCTCTCTCTTCCCCTCCTGCAGCCATGGCTCAAATGGTTCAAGCAAAGCTGGCCCCAGGCTCAGTTGCTGAGCAATGGGACAGTAGTCCAGATGGGTAGAACATCACTTGGTAGGGGGGTTGCTGGGTGGATCCCAGTTGGGGCACTTGTGAGAGTCTGTCTCTGCATCCCGGCCATTCACTATATGTGTGTGTGTGTGTATATATATATATATACACACACACACATACATATGTATATGTATACACATAAAGAATTCACAAAGTCTATCAACAAACAAGCAAACATTCTGCTTTGAGTTAATTTTTGTGTGTAGTATCAAATAGAAGTCTAGTGTCATTCCTTTGCATGTAGCTGTCTAGTTTTCTTAACACCATTCTTTAAAGAGACTTTCTCCATTGTGTAGTCTTGACTCCCTTGTCATAAATTAGTTGTGTACATATAAATAAGTTTATTTTGGGGTTCTCAATTATGTTCCATTGGTCTGAGTGTCTGATTTTCTGTCAATACCATACTGTTTTGATTACTATAGTTTGTAATATAGTTTGAAACCAGGGATTGTGAAGGCAGCCGACTGAATGAGAGAATACAGTATATTTATAAATGATATTTCAATAAGGGGTTAACATTCAAAACATCTAAAGAACTCATACAACTCAACAACAACAAAACAAACACCTTTATATAAAAATGGGCCAGGAACCTGAATAGACACTTTTCCAAGGAGGACAAAGAGATGGCAAATGGGCACATGAAAAGATGCCCTGAATCACTAATCTTTAGGGAAATGCATGTCAAAACCACAGTGATATGACCTCCTATTTGTCAGAACGGCAATCATCAATAAATCAACAAACAAGTGCTGGTAAGGATGTGAAGTAAAGGGAATCCTTGTGCAATCTTGGTGGGAATGCAGATTGGTGCAGCCATATGGAAAACAGTATGAAGGGTTCTTAAGAAATTAAATATAGAAGTACCATATGACCCAACAATTCCTCTTTTGGGTTTTTACTGGAAGAATATAAAAACACTAACTCCAAAAGACATATGCATACTGTGTTCACTGTGGCATTATTTACAATAACCAAGACACAGAAGCAGCCTGAGTGTCCATCAATAGGCGAGTTTTCAGACTCTTTTGATGAAGTAGAAAGCATTGCTTTCCTTTAAGAATGATTTTGGCATCTTCCTTTCAGTCACATTTAACACTTTTATATAAATTTAACAAATTATATCAGCTTTGTTAATGTCTAAAAGCAGTAAATATATGAAGGCAACACAATGCTTTGGGAAAAGCCTCAGGAGAAACAGACTGTACTCTAACTTTTGAGAGGAGAAAGGGACTCAAAGGGTGAAAGGGGAACAGTGAGAAAATGAGAGAGAGACAGAAACAAAGAAAAGATAAAACCAAGACACAGGGAGAAGAGGTACAGAAAACCAAGCAGCTTTTTCTTTGTCTCATTACACTACAACCTGTCTTGAGTCCCCTTCGCAAATGGACCCTGTACTGAAGCTCACTTAGCACTTCATAAAAGTTTGGAGACAAGACCTCAAGAGCTCACTTAGAATCTCCAATTGTCCTCACACAAAATTGCTTCATATTGAGCTTAGGAAACAGAAGAAAACACATTCCACAAGCTCCTGTAGTGATCTTTTGGTACCTCATTGTGCATGTATATAGAATATACATCCTTATGTCACATTAGAGCAAGGGAAAGTCACACCATGGTATGTTTAGAAGGAAATTCTATGACAATAAGAAAGGAACTTTCCCTTGTTCTAACTGGGCTACAGAATATAGTCTTGCCTGTTTTTCTCCCCTGTGGTTTTTCTGAAAGCAGTGTTAGTATCTGACTAAGATATTTTGTGTTTTCACTGGGTCACACAACTGAGCAGCTGCACATCCTGCCACGCAAACACTGGCTCCTGCAGCTGAGCACGCCCCTCAGGAGAGTTCCCAGCAAGGCAGCTGGGTACAGACAGCAGTGCCCATCCCGGATGCCAATACGCAAAGAAGGGAAGATTCACAGAGGCTTTTAAAGAACTTGTGAATCAAAGACATAACAGAGCTTAAACACGGTGCAATCCCTGTCAAAACATTGACAGCTCTCCTAGAGAAGCTCCAGGAAGCTCGGTCATCTCTCTAAAGAAAAAGCAAACATGTAAGCTTGGAGAATGAATTGCAATGAGCTGGACAAATGGTCTGTGCTGAGTCTGTGGCCTGCCCAGCCTATTTAAAGTGAGAATAGAATCCGTCTGCAACAGATGGAAAATACGAGTACCTAAATTGAGAATGCTAGTCTCTGAAATTAATAATTCCTATCTTGGTTAATAGCATCAGAAGCAATTTTGCAGGTAGTAGGTGCTCACTTCACAATGTGGCTTAGCCAACTCAATCCCAGTGCCCAACAAGATATGTAAAGAGATAAAATAACTATGATAATTGTTCGTATGAAAAATAAAATAATAATTAATAAATAATGATACAAGAATAAACTCTGTTTCATATACTCACAATTGTAAACCTACTTTTGTCGTACCCTGAAATACACATGGATTTATACACACATGTCTAAATCTATACAATTAATCTGTTCACAAAATTTTGCAAACATTTCAAATGGCACAGACTGAGAAGAAAACTATTTCTACATACCTGAGATAAATTTTACTTTCAAGTCTTTGTAGTCAATGTGATTTTTATCAACTTGTATGAAGTGTTTCAAACCACAGAATTAATCAAGACACAAGTGTTAGGTGCAATCTGCCTCAGAAACATTCCTTTTTTTTTTTTTAATTCTTTTTTCTTTTCATTTTTCCAAAGCTGGAAATGGGGAGGCAGTCAGACAGACTCCCGCATTCACCTGACCGGGATCCACCTGGCATACCCACCAGGAGGCGATGCTCTGCCCCTCTGGGGGCGTCGCTCTGTTGCATCCAGAGCCATTCTAGCGCCTGAGGCAGAGGCCACAGAGCCATTCTCAGCACCCGGGCCATCTTTGCTCCAATGGAGCCTCAGCTGCGGGAGGGGAAGAGAGAGAAAGAGAGGAAGGAGAGGGGGAGGGGTGGAGAAGCAGATGGGCGCTTCTCCTGTATGCCCTGGCCGGGAATCGAACCCGGGACTCCTGCACTCCAGGCCGATGCTCTACCGCTGAGCCAACCGGCCAGGGCTAGAAACATTCCTTTTTATGTGAAACATTTGCTACCAAAAGAGTTCATGGGTACAAGAGCTAAATTTTATGCAACATGATTTTTATCAAAATTTCTTTCCTCTAGAATGCTGTCTAGGTTATAAAATTTAACAATATCACTGGGTTTCTTGTACACAGTGAGAACTATGTTATTTCAAATATCCTAAAAACTAATCTTTCCTCATGACATAAATAAAAATAAAGTGGTTACTGGGAGAGGGGGTGGGGAAAAGGGAGCAAAGAGGGACAAATATACAGTGATGGGAAATGATTTGACTTTGGGTGATGGGCACACAACATAATCAATAGTTCATATGTCATAGAGATGTTCACCTGCAACATATGTACTCTTACTGATCAATCGCACCCCATTAAATTTAATTTCTAAATAAAAAAAAAGAAATGGAAAAAAACTGATCTTTTATTTGCCAGTAAAACCTAAATCTGCTGTTACTATTTTTGCCTTCTTTTATGCTTATTACTGTGTTATTGTTTCTGAATTATAATTAACTGCATATATTGTGAATGTGCCAAGGGAGTTTGTAAGATCTAAGCACATACACACTGATTGGGAAGAAAGAACTAAATTTAGGAGTGATTTCAGATTTATAGAAATTTTATACAAAAAGTTATGATTTTAATATATTAAAATATATGACATACTTTATAATTAAAACCAGAATGACCTAAGAAGCAAGTTTTTAACTAATAAAACATAAAATCAGATTCTCATTCAATTAGTATTTTTACATCTCATTATGAAGTGAGAGTATTCAATTCAATTACCTCTAAATTCCCCCTTTTTATGAGACTTTTAAAATTCATTTTCTATTAGGCCCAGATCAGGAATTGAAGTCTCCAAGCTCTGTTAATAACAGAAAATAATAATAGGAGCTCGACTATGGAGAGTCATATGAATCACATACTAAAAATGTATATTAATATTTATTTTACTAAAAACAGAAAAATTGGTAAATATCACAAAATGAACCCATTTTTGTAGTTATTTCTAAAGATTGCAAGTTCCAAGAAGTGAGTATGCTTTACTAGAGGCAATTACAAGTTCATTTGTGTGCTAGTAACTCCTTCTTGCAAGAAACTTTAAACTTGGATGTGTGCTCAGGAGAGAATAGCATTTTTTTGGAATGGAAAAGCCTTGTGCTAAGCCATCTCATGTACTTCCCTGAGCTTCCAAGCTACCTTGGTTGGGCTGTTCTAAGATATTTTTCATGATGGCATACTGCTCATATTTTAAATTTATTCAACCCTATTACTCAAAGATATAAGATTGTTTTTCACAATAAATATATTTTTAAAATTTTTCTTTGTTTACACAGTACATAATGTTCTTAAACAAGTGTGTTTTTCTTTGAAATTTAAATAATGAGTTGGAAAAAAAACCACATTACTCACATTTTCACAATAGTCTTCAAAATCATCTTATTTCTCTCTTGCTCCCAGGAGGTTTTAGAGTTCAAGAAAGTAGCGTATCCAAATTGGCTATTTAAAAATCTTGATATATTTTCTAAATTCCAACTTATTGCTCTATGGTCCATAGCTACAAGGTAGGAAAATTAGTGGGTGAGTCATTTCTACCAAGGCTTTACATAGTAATTATGGCTAAGTTGTCTAAACATTGCTTGGGATTCTTTTTTATCAAGAGTCGAACAAAAGTAATAAAGAAGAAGTGACATCACAGAAGATGGCTGAGTAAAAATCTCCAGGAATTATTCCTTCCACAAAAAACCCTGGCATGAACTGTCTGAAGCAATAAACACTTGTAACACCCCAGGGAGTGCTTAGTGAAGAAAGAGGCTGATATATTTCACTGAAATTTTGTGTTTCTCTTAGTGACTGCCATACCCCATCCCCAATCCATGTGGCAGACAGCCACGGAGATGGCATGCACTATCCTGCTATGGCTAGCTGGTGCCAGTTTGAGCAATAGGAATGTCATCTTTCAAAAATAGAAATTGTCTATTTTAATCATTGCTTCTGATAGCTGAGGGGATAGCACAGAGGCTGACCATTATATCAACCCCCACTGATTGAAGAGGTTTATCCAACCACATTTGTCAGAGAAAATTTAGAAAAACAGAAACTTTTTTTTTTAATTTTTCTTCATAGATCCAGGCATTTAAGGAAATTTCTGTAAGGTAATTGGCTGACTGCAAAGATAACACAATAGACACTCCAGTGACCATATATGACCAGAAATAAAGTCTTTGCAAAAATAGTTTGGAAAAGTCATAAGCAAAGGGACAGCTGCAGCTTTCAAATAATAACAGAACCCCTGAGAGAGAGTAGAATCTTATTTCCACATTACATTACCATATTACAATACTCAAAACATCTAACTCTCAACAACAACAACAAAAAATGACAAAACATACAAAGAATCAAGAAAATATGGCCTACTCATAGGAACAAGAGAAATGAACAAAACCCATCACAAACATCAGTCTTATGAGGCAAAGACTTTCAATGGACTGTCTTAAATATACTAAAAAAAAAAACAACAAAGAAATTATGAACAAATAACTACAGGACATCAGGAGTACAACATATGAATGAGTTGGTAGTATCAATAAAGAGGCATAAATTATAAAAGAGAATTAAATAAAAACTCTGGAGCTAAAATAAAAAATGCACTGGAAGTGTTTAACAGAAGATTCAAACATATTGAAGAAAGATTCAGTGACCTTGGAAAAAATAGTTCAATTGAAATTATCCAGCCTGAGGAGAAAAAAATAAAAAAATGAACAAAGCCTTAAGGTCCTACAGTGGCATGCTATTAAATATACCAATATATGCATTATGGAGATCCCAGAAGGAGAAGGGAGACTTTCTATGAATAAATATTTAATGAAAGAATAGCCAAAACCTCCCACATTTATCCCAGGCATGCAAGGTTTGTTTGACCTGAAAAACCTATGAAATACACCTCACTGATAAAATACAATTCAATGGATACAGAATAGATACAGAAAAAGGAATTTAATAATATTCAATACCCTTTCATGACAAAAACAGTCAGAAAACTAGGAATAGAAAAATATTCATCTAGATGATAAAGGTCATTTAGAAAAAGCATCAGCTAACATACTCAATAGAAAAAGACTGAAAATATCCTCCCTAAATCCGAAACAAGACACGGATGCCTGTTTTCACCATTGCTATTTATAATTACACTGGTAGAAAGTTCGAGCCAGAGAAATTAACAACAAAAAAAAGATATTCAAGTTGAAAAGAATTTAGTAAAAATATCCATAGGTGACCAGTGCTGTATACAGAAAATTCCAAAAAACCCACAAAAAGATGATTGAATGTAATAAATGGTTTCAGCAAACTTTCAGGGTATAAGATAAACAGACACAGAAAAATGTGTTACTATACACTAAGAATAAGCTATTGAAAAAGAGGATAAATAAATCAATTCCATTTATAATAGCATATAAAACATAAAATGCCAGGAAATAAATTTAACCAAAGAGATGAAAGACTTGTTCACCAAAAACTACAACCTATTGCTGAAAGAAATTAAAGAAGATTTACACAAATAAAGAAACTCCCCATGTTCATGAACTGGAAGACTTAATAATGCTAATATGGCAATAGTTATTGTCAAAATGGTCATACTGTCCAAAATAATCTATAGACTCAATGTTATCCCTGCCAAAATCCCAACAGCCTTCTTTGCAGAAATGGAATACCTGATTTTCAACTTCATGTAGAATTACAAATGTCTCCAAGTAACCAAAACAATCTGTAAAAGAAAGTAGGAAATATCACATTACCCAAATTCAAAACGTATTCTAAAGCTATATCACTCAGAACAGTGTGGTACTGGCTGAAGGAGAGACACAAAAAGAATGATTAGAACAGAGTTCAGAAATAAACACCTGACTTTCAATAATAGCACCTCAACTATTTGCAGGGGTCCCCAAACTTTTTACACAGGGGGCCAGTTCACTGTCCCTCAGACCGTTGGAGGGCTGCCACATACAGTGCTCCTCTCACTGACCACCAATGAAAGAGGTGCCCCTCTGGAAGTGCAGTGAGGCCGGATAAACGGCCTCAGGGGGGGCCGTAGTTTGGGGATGCTTGAATTTTAATGAGTAAAGAATTGTTCCTTCAATAAATGAGTTAGGACAGTTGAATGACCAAATGCAGAATGATGAATTTAGACCTCCATCATACACAAAAGAGGCGTAAAGACATGCAAAGGAATTGAATCAAAACTTGTTCATCTCTTTTTCTAAATTCTATTTTCAAGTTACACAGTCTTTCTTATTTTTTCATACTAATATCTTCAAAGTTCAAGTTTCAGTTTAGTGAGTATAATATATTAAAAAGTTGCTTTGCTCTGTGACGTATGCACATGTTTTAGTTCCAAGTTATGCTGTTGTTACTATTGTTTACAGAGCGATTCTGTGTGTTTTATCTATCCCTTATCATGTCCCTAAATATTTTACAGCTTCCTGCTATGCGTATCTATCTTGACTGATATTAGTGTCCTCTCCCACTTTAGCAATATTTTCTAATGTAGACACACACTGAAAGAAAATTATTGATTTTCTTTTTTTTTTAATAAATTTTTATTTTAATGGGGTGACATCAATAAATCAGGGTACATACATTCAAAGAAAACATTTCCAGGTTATATTGTCATTTAGTTCTGTTGCATACCCATCACCCGAAGAGAGATCGTCCTCCGCCACCCTCCATCCTGTTCTCTTTGTACCACTCCCCCTCCCCCTCTCCCTCCTTCCCTCCCCCCACCCCCCGTAACCACCACACTCCCGTCCATGCCTCTTAGTCTCGCTTCTATGTCCCACCAATGTATGGAATCCTGCAGTTCCTGTTTTTTTTTCCGATTCGCCCATTTCACCCCATACAATGCTACCAAGACTCCACCATTCCACTGCAAGTGATCTGATGTCATCATTTCTCCTAGCTGAATAGTATACCATGGTGTATATGTGCCCCATCTTCTTCATCCAGTCCTCTATTTTTTTTTACAGTGATTAAAAGCCTTTAAGCAAACTCTTGGCCAATACAGCAAGAATCCCTAAAAGAGTAGTGTCCTTAACATGTTCACCAAGTCCAAGTTGGCCCCATCACCATGCCAAATCCCTGAAAAAATGCAACCCAACCACAGTTCAGTCTGTTAGGAGCTGTCACAGGGAGCAGGAGTCCAGGAAAGTTCCCCACAGGAAAAGTCCGCATGGCACTGGAATTGTTGTCACCATTCTATACTTTGCAGCTCATGTCCAAGTCCCAATGACCACTGCTTCTAGCTGGTAATGATTCAGGTAGACTGGAAAAAGCCATTTGCAGCATGCGTGGATATGGAGCTTCTGTTCTCCTCTGCCTGGAGAGTTGAGACCAGGTTGCTTTTCCCTGGAGCTCTGTGACTGTGGCCTGGTAAAGAGAACCTTGGGATACACTAAGCTGGGTGGCAAAGGTAAATTCATAATACAAGCTGGCAAAAGGAGGAAAGAGAGCTCTAAATTAGGAGTAGGTCCCAGCCTGAAATATGAGTGGGGCATTGAGGTAGGAGAAATAAAGGAAACACTATATATTAAGCAAAGCAGCAGAAAATAGGACTATCAACACCCACAACAGAGATCTTTGAGGGAAGAATAAAAAACCTGACTATTCAGGCAAAACATAGTTAAGTGGCCCTTGTGCGAATGAGATCAGTTTACCTGCTTCTTGGAAGAAATACCCTAGGCTCGTCCACAATGTCGTAGATGGGGCCGACGGCCCTGGGCACCTTCAGCCTTCAGTGGCAAGCCCCAGCTTTCTGGGCAAGGTTAGGTCATAGGTGGCTGGAGCAGGGCTGGAAGAGATTGAACCCTCCCTTAGAAGAGCGAGGGGGAAGCCCACCTTCCAGTGTCCCTGTTTCCTCACAGCAGAGGTGTGTAAGCCTGGCAGGCTTTAGCTCAATGACCTTCCTTTCCACTATTGAAGCAGGACCCAGATGGCATCCTATGAGACCCCTTTGGGGGTCTTAAAAGCCATTCTCAGAAGATCTTGCTGAGGGGTTTGAGGATCCCCATCCGCCTATATAAATCTTTTCCATATATCTGGAGCTATTTGGAAAAAAGACAGAACAGTGTTATTAGCTAGATCTAATAAAGAAGGTAGTAGTTTGCAGGCGAAAAAGATTTGGTGTCTCCTGTTCATCAGCATTCAAAAGAAATGTAAATTTTTTTTTTTTTTAAGTAAAAAGCATGATATGGTAGACCCGTCGGAGTCATTGGCCTGGTGTGCAGGATTCCCGGGTTCGATTCCTGGCCAGAGCACACAGGAGAAGTGCCCATCTACTTCTCCACCCCTTCCCCTCTCCTTCCTCTTCGTCTCTCTCCTCCCGCCCGCAGCCAAGGCTCCACTGGAGCAAAGCCACCCTGGGCACTAAGGATGGCCCCATAGCCTCCGCCCCAGTCGCTAGAATGGCTCCGGTTGTAACAGAGCAACACCCCAGATGGGCAGAGCATTCCCCCCTGGTAGGCATGCCAGGTGGATTTTCTGACATTAATAACCTTGCATCACAGATTGCCCAAGTAATACCCAAGCACGTTGACTATGAAGCACACTGATAACTATTATATTAAATGTCAGCACTGTGAATGAACAGATCAATGCCTTCCTTTGTTAGGTTTAAAGATACTTTAAAGCTGAGCATTTCTCAATCATCATGTTTAGTTCTTCAATGGTCTATTAATGAAATCATGCTTTTGGACCATTGTATACTCTTTTTCATTTACTATTTCAACATAGACATCTCTTCCACCGAATGTTTTTCCCCTCTCTAAGCTGTGTTGTGTCACTTCTGACCACTCTTCTCTCTATCTGAGTGGACTTCTGTTTGGATGGAAATGAACAGGGTAGTAATGTCCCTGCAGGTGGTGGAAGATAGAATGGTTGCTCCCCCTCTACATCAGAATCCTGCTGGTTGTTGCTAGGTCCTCATCCTGCCTCGAGAATGAGGACCCAGTCCATGTGCTCAGCTTTTTCTTGGTCTCGTGGAAGACAAGGGGACCCTTCACCATCTCATGGAGCAGGGGTTGACATCAAAGTCATACTATTTCTCTGAGTCAAGCTTTTTCCAAGGTCTTCTGCTTTATGTCTTCACCCCAGGCCTCTTGTCACAGTTTTCTAGACACTTCCCCAGCCCAGGAAGAAAGTTCTATGATCATTCTCTCTAACAAGAGTCCCAGAAACCAAGCCTTAACTGCACCCTGGCACTTCTAGGCCCCAGTAGCCATTCAAAAAGGTGATATATTAGAACTAGAGGTAAAATGGAGCATCTGAACTCAAATCTACAGTCATTTTCTGTAGTAATATGCTATGAAAATATGCTGAGTTAAGTAAACAATCAGAGACAGCAAGGCTCCCTAGGGCAAAGGCCCTGAACAAACGAGAGTCCAGGGGCCTCTCTGACCCTGTACTGGAACAGCAAAGCAGCAGAATAAGATTCAGTAACAGAAATGTTTAGGCTCTCAGAATAGAGATTAGGAGTCAGCATGTTCCCTACATTTTACTTTACCCCCTGAAAACTTCTGCTGTCTGCTTCCTTGAGTTATCAGTACTGGTTAATAAATATCTGAGTAAGGCTAGGGAGAGACAGGGCTTCAGTCCTTCAGTCTGCTGACCAGAGCTGTTGCCTCACCTCGGCCCCTCAGAGCATTCTATCTGGTCTCTGAGTAGTTAATTGTTACCGTGACAAGTGATACCCCTTGTAAGGATTAGGAACCAAATATAAGGTTTGCTACTTAGAGTCATTCACTGTTGCAGAGACAAGTGGTTCCCCACATGAGGAACCAAATGAAACAACCTCCCAAAACCCGGTAAAGGAAAAGGAGGTCTGCTCATCCCACTTGGTAAGGGACACAAGCAGCAGGGGAATAGCCCTTGAATGCTTGCAGTGAGGTCACTTTTAGGGATCAGATCAGGGGATTTCCGTTTCCCTTCATCTCTCCTTCATCTTGGGGAACTCTCTTTCCCTGAGCAGCAGAGCCTCAAGTTACAGCTACGGGGACTCCTCAGAGCTGCAGTGTCAGATCGGATCAGAATTTAACTGACCTCTTTCTCATAATTTAACAACAATGCCCTTGGTATCCAAAGGAGGGAAGTTTAGACTTAGACTACTGGGAAAGCACTTTTACGAAGGGGATCGTTGAAGCAATCAGGACAGGATATAAAATGACTTCTTGGTATTGGAACGGGCTTGTAAAATCTGTTCTTACCACCTAGCCTGAACCTCAGACCAGTCCCTCCCCCTAGATATTTCACCCACCCTAACCAGCAGGAAGTAGCTACAGAAGAAGAGACCTTCATCCCTTTTCCTTAAACAACAAAAGGCTGGAATGTTAGGTTTGGGTCCAGGGCTCCTTTAAATCCAGAGCCCCTTTAAAAACTAAAATTCCCCTCATCCAACTCTCCCCTTAAGCAATGCCCCCTGCCCTGGGGAGGTTCTGGGAAGTGTCCTTGGGACAAGGCCTTTAGGAGGGATCTGGGGGTTGGGAAAGGGAGAGAATCTGTGACCAAGGCCACAAACCTGTTATAACTGTGAGAAAGAAGGACATTTTCAGAAAGATTACAGGCAGAGCCAAATAGCAACTATGCAGCTTGGCTTTTGTGTGTGCTCTGAGAGGACTCAATCTAAAAATCCTTATAAAGCTCCAGCAGAGCAGATTGTAAAAGCCAATATGATCAATTACCATTCTTCTTGTGTTTATACAAATTACCAGGCCAAGTTAACACTAGACTTAATACTCTAACTCAGTGGTCCCCAACCCCCGGGCCACAGACTGGTACCAGTCTGTGGGCCTTTTGGTATCGGTCCGTAGAGAAAGAATAAATAACTTACATTATTTCTGTTTTATTTATATTTAAGTCTGAACAATGTTTTATTTTTAAAAAATGACCAGATTCCCTCTGTTACATTGTTTAAGACTCACTCTTGACACCTGTCTTGGTCACGTGATACACTTATCCATCCCACCCTAAAGGCCAATCCGTGAAAATATTTTCTGACACTAAACTGGTCCGTGGCCCAAAAAAGGTTGGGGACCACTGCTCTAACAAAGATAAACTTAATTTGGCTCTTTAAAAAAATAAAATAAAAATAACTAAGGGAATTTTTAAGAAGAAGAAAAAGAGAGAGAAACCAGGTCATTTAAATATCGTAAAGCCTCTTCCTAGAGACCTAGAAATTCCTGTAATCCAGAGAATAGGAAAATTAACACCTCTTAATGGGAGGGGTCATGCCAAGACCTCAATGTAAAGAGCAAAAAAAGAGGGGACACTTTTAAAATCCAAGTAACTCAGTAGCCCATCCCCTCCCTTCTTTTCAGTCATCTTGGAAGGCTGCCAAGGACAAATAAAGAGTCTTGCATTCTCTGAAATTATTAATAATACTGTAAAATATAAAGTTATGCCAAATTTTTTACCTGGTGGTCTAAAAAAGCATTTGATATTCCTACTAGTTTAAATTTGATTAATGTCTTTTGAAGTTCTTAACAAAAAATATGTTTTCACTAGGTTTACAAAATGTTCCTGTTATCTCGGTTGTGTCTTCTAAAATATAAGTTAGTTTGCCAATGAAAGAACTTGTTTTTAAAGGTCATAATATATGTTTATAAAAGTATCAATCTAAAATTGCTAATTATTGCCCTGGCCAGTTTGCTCAGTGGTAGAGCGTCGGCCTGGCGTGCAGAAGTCCCGGGTTCGATTCCTGGCCAGGGCACACAGGAGAAGCGCCCATCTGCTTCTCCACCCCTCCCCCTCTCCTTCCTCTCTGTCTCTCTCTTCCCCTCCTGCAGCCAAGGCTCCATTGGAGCAAAGATGGCCCGGGCACTGGGGATGGCTCCTTGGCCTCTGCCCCAGGTGCTAGAGTGGCTCTGGTCGCGACAGAGCAATGCCCCGGAGAGGCAGAGCATCGCCCCCTGGTGGGCAGAGCGTCGCCCCCTGGTGGGCGTGCCAGGTGGATCCCGGAAGGGCGCATGCGGGAGGCTGTCTGACTGTCTCTCCTGGTTTCCAGCTTCAGAAAAAAAAAAATGCTAATTATTAACAGTCCTCATTGAAAGTTAAGGTTTTTGTAAATTAAGAATTCTAATCAGAAATAAATTGTATGGTTTTAATGCAAAAAGGCATAAGGCATAGAGGTGATATTGAAAGGAATAGAAAGAAAGTGAATAAGTTCTGAAAGCTAGTTATTTCTGGATAAGAAACTTTATTAAAGTTACAGTAGGTTTACGTAAGTTGCAGAAGGTTTGGGCAGAGGGAAGAAACAAAAAGATAAGGCACTGAGAAAGTAGACAAAGGTGAGAAAAGGGAAAAAAAGGAAGGACTTTAGAAGAAGGATTGTTCTGAAAGGAAAATAAAAAGGAACATTAGGACATTCTTGGGGGCCTCAAGAGCTTGAGAAATTCACCCAAACTTACAGGTATTACAAAAGGAGCCAATAGTCTCCTTAAGCCCCAACTACACAAATGAAAAAGGAGAGACTCACCCCACAAGAACTACTGTATAAGGTTCTTTTTACTCTTAATTTTTTTTTAACATTTTCTCTTCTGGATTCACTGCAGCCGAGAGGCATTTTATACCAGCCAAACAATGGCCTAATCCTTTCATGTTGTCCCGAGATATATTAGCTGGCCCTGAGTGGCAGAATCCAGTCAAATTACTAACCTGGGGGCAAAGGTATGTTTCAATTTTGTCATCAACAGGTCCTCTTTGAATACCAGTGAGGAATGTGAAGCCTTGTCATGAGTTGGATCAGACCCTAGAAAGCAACCTGGTTCCAGAGATACAGAAGATGATAGTGAATCCACCTCCAGAAAGGAACCCAAAAAAGCGGACACCTAACTCACTCCCAAGAACTCAGGGAGTGCCTGACATCACCCGGGACACTTTAAAACATCTAACCAGATGAGCTGAAAAAGTTTTACAAAATACAGACACACCTGTAACCCCTGAAAACATGTTTCTCTCTATGCTTGCTCTTTACCTTCCCCTAAACCACCTAAAAATCTTACTCTCTGTTAATATTTACTAAAACAAAAAAAGAGGGATATGTAAGAATATGCTATGAAAATATGCTGAGTTAGGTAAACAATCAGAAACAGTGAGACTCCCTAGGGTGAAGGCTCTGAGTGGATGAGAGTCCAGGGGCCTCTCTGACCCTGTACAGGAAACAGCAAAACAGCAGGATAAGATTCAGTAACAGAAATGTTTAGGCTCTCAGAATAGAGATTAGGAGTCACATGTTCCTTGCACTTTATTTCACCCCCTGAAAACTTCTGCTATCTGCTTTCTTGAATTATTTGTACTGGCTAATAAATATCTACGTAAGGCTGGGGAAGGGGCTTCAGTCCTTCAGTCTGCTGACCGGGGCTGTTGACCCCCACTTGGTCCCTCGAAGCATGTCACCTGGTCTTCGGGTAGATCATTGTCGCTGCAACCATTTTCTTGATCTACTCAAACCTACATGTTTGAGCAGGCTTTTGAGTATCCATTTAAAAGTCAACTGCCTTTAAACTAGAGCCCTGATTCTATTCTCCACCCTCCTTTCCAGCAGCCACCAGTGTACCCACACATGGCATCCTCTGCAGGCTTCTCAAACTTACTGGTTGCTAAGACTCATCAATCAGAACCTCCAAAAGCAACATAATGGCCACTCCCCACCAGGTCACTTTTGCTGCCAAATTAAAATGAAGTCCCCTGGGTATAGACCAGTGTTATGTAACCCTTTGGAGAGTCTACACAGCACCTCAGAGACCTAGCATGATGACAGGAATAAAACATGAAATCTGGAAGGTAGTGGTAATAGAAACTTGAACAAATTCCTGAGTGGATGAATACAGAAATAAATAATTGCAGTTCTGTAGAACAGACAGTAACACTGCAAAGGCAGGCAGAAGATGGAGTGGTGACCTTTGGGAAGAGTGGCTCCCAGGAGGAGACAGGACAGAGTGAGGGGAAGGACAGCATTATCTAGGTGGATGGGACATGATCCTGCATCAGTAAAAGATGTCACTACATGTGTTTTCCTGTGAAAGGGGGCTTTTTTGTGTGCACTGAGAACATGGTTTGTACTCAACATATTTCTAAAGCTAATCAGAATTATTTCAAATTATTACAATTACAAATGCATGACTCAACTTTCCATAGTTTTAAGCTTCAAGTTCAGCATAAAAATCTTAACTTACCTACAACCAGTGCTTAGAACTTAGTCACATTCTTTGACATATTTCAATATCTCAACTCTAAAATCCACTGCTTAGCCATACATTTTAAAATTTCAGCTAAGATTCAGACATCAAATTCTCCTTACTATCAAATTATCTTAAGTATGGCATGTACTTTGAATACCAAAAACATGTAGCTTATCTCAATAACAAACTGCCCTTGTGCTCAAGATAAATATACAAGTTTCCAAAGGTTGATTTATATGTTTAATTTTTTTAGGTTATAACTTTCAAAGAATCAGAAATCTACTCACCTATCACAAGAAGAAGTTTGCTATCCAAGCAAACATGGCCATCTTCTACCAATAAATTCTAAAACCCAAATTAGAACATAAATTAAGTTCTAAGACGTATGCACCTGCAGTGCTTTACCAAAACCTTGAACCTAGGTGCTGAGCCCTCTTTATAATGAAAAACCACTGATTATTTCTAGGCCTCATAAACAAATCCTCTGATTTCTGTCTCCAGCCCTATCTTAGTCACATCTAACCTCATTCAACAAATCTCTCTTCCTATCTAAAGGAAGTTATATTCTTTTTATATATGTTTACTGTCTGGTGGGGCACACCTTGTCTAAGGTAGCAATGCTGTCATGCTAATGACAATAATGGCAAACATGGTTTGAGTTTCAGTGAGCTGACCTCTAAACTCTCACCTCTCTGGAAGAGAAGACACTTAAAAGCAAGTGACTTAGAATAAGAAGTCACACAACAGGGTGACCAATATATTCTTTCATTCTAAATGGTAAAGTTAATGCCACCTCCAATTAAGCATCTCACATGAGAAATTATATAATTGAAATAAAAAAAGATTGTTTTGAGTTATACTGGACATTGAGCTTGTGTAAGAGAATGTTTAGTTCTATATGATGTTTGAGAAAAGCTGAAAAAAAAAATCTTATAAAATTAGCTTTACCACTTGCCCATGGTATCAGGGACTGTCCTACCTTACTTGAAATAATTTGACCATTAGCAGATTTTTCCACCATCCACGAGACTTCTCACTTTGCCCACCACACATCTGTTTTCCCAAGAGATCTAAATGAATTCAGCATTGACATCTAAGAGAGCATTTGCATTTTTTGCTTATAAACTGTGTCATGGGACACATGAGTTAGAAATGTTTTCAGGTCCTGGGTTAATTATTAAAATAATACTGTGCAAAGTTTCGAATTCTTCTTCTCATACCACAAATAAACCAGTACTGCCAGAGAAATAATGGTGTGTGTTGGGGGGTGAACACTTAAACAATAAATACTCAAAGCTCAGAGTGGCTAAATCCCACTAACACCTTCCAGCTGAGTCATCCCTCCTCCTCCAGCTTTAGGGACCTGTAGGGTGCTAAGGAGTACTGGGTGTGAAACTGGATTTTAGCAACAATGAACTTATTTTCTAGTACAGTAAAATAACAACAGAAGGCACCAGAGTTTTCTTTTATGATTACAGTTCATTGAATTTTTTTGTTTTGTTTTTATTTCCCTGATAGTCACTAACATCTCTAGCTGTAGTTTTTTTCCTTTGAGCCAATTGATGTAACATTATATTAGGGTTAGAGACTCATAGTCATAAGTTTAATAATTATGGGGCCCCTGTTGTAATAGTCACAGTATCTGGAAAGGAATACCTTTAAAGAGGTAACAGTTAATAGGATCATTTGAAAACAGTTTTAGTTGTGAGAAGCACAGAACTGTTTGCACACTGACCGCTCCCAGGTGGGGATAAGGACTTTGTTTGGAAACTAGAAATAAGTATCCAGAAAGAAAAGGCAGAATATCCAGTGATATAAGTTCATTTCCAACCCTCCGAAGAAGCAATATCTTGATATCAGGCACTGGCTAAAAGTGGTGCCAACAGAACCTTACACTTTTAAATGCCCTGTAGCAATGAGCTTCCTTTCTGACATATTGGAGAAGAAACCATTTTTATTTTAAAAGAAAACATAGTTATGTGACTCAGTGAAGTTACTCCTTTGGGCCATTTTACAAGTCAACATCTATGTTGTTGCATGAAATTATATTGTAAAATATAAATTATATGTAAATTGCAATTCTTCCTTTTCCTGAGCACTTAGTTGTAAACATGGTAAAATTACTCTAGTTGATCCTACGCTGATAAACACAAAATAGAAGTTGGAAAGTCATAATCTTCCAGGAGCACTTACTGAGATACTATTGGCTCCATCACACTGTAACAAGTGCTACAATGTTGGTTATAATTTGAGATAGAGAAATTGTCTCTACCTGTAGAGTCACCATGATCCAGGGTGAGGCCAGATGGATAAGTAAATATTATCACTTATAGAGGCAGCCACTCCATACAAGTCTATATCAAATTCTTGCCAGCTTCTTGTTTTTATACATATATTCACATAAACACACATTAGTAGGAAAACACGTCCCATGAGAGATAAGAACGTTGAGACAAAACCTGCTGAGTCAGGAACTTTCTTGGACATAACAGGGGTTTAGATAGTGCACCATGGGACAAAAATGTTTGGCAGGAGGGAGAATGCTTGTGGCACTAAAGATGGTCTCCATCCAGCTAGCTGCTGTTATCTAGCAGATATTTACTGTTGAAAGTTCAAATTCTTTTTACATCATTAGCCCAAAGAAACTCCCAGTGCACAGCAAGTGTCCTGGACAAATGATGTGAGAGTGGACAGGTGGACAATTGGAAACTTGTGTAATGAAATGATTTCAAGCCTTGGAGTCTCTCAACATGGTTTAGAAACCAGTTACTTGTCAAATGTGTACAGACATTAGAAATACTGGTTGGGACTGATGGCCTGTGGTCCAGCTATGGGGAAAGGCATCATGGCTGTACATGACATGGGCACACAAAGATTGTCCAGCCTCTGTCAATGTCCCTGATTGGCTTATTCACATTTTTATCTTATATCACTTCTCATCATGATGGTTTTTTGAAGCTAACTAGCCATTTTGTAAAATATCCATTTCCCTAACTGCCCAGAAACTTCCTCTTTCGTATTTCCAGAGAGTCACTTATTCTGTAACCTGGAGACTTGGAACACTTGCCTATATCCATGATGGACAGTAGTAGGTAACATAAGAGTAGGCACTTGAATGTTTGGTGAATGATGTAGGTAGAAATAGCAAAATAGCCCTGGCCAGATAACTCAGTTGATTCAGGCATGAGCCCCAGAAAGGGGTTGCCGTGGGTGGATCCCAGTTGGGGCACATGCAGGTGTCTCACTATCTCCCCTCCTCTCACTTAAAAAAATAAGCACTGCCCCCTTTTTCTCTCAAAAATGTCAAAGTTTGAAGGGTCTACTGTCTCTGTAACTAAATCTTCTAAACTGAGGAGACATTCTTCCATCACATTGATCCAGTGTAGAATGTATGATTTCACTTCTGTGGGGAATCTAAAATAACAAAATAAAAAAAATAATAAAACAAAATAAAAGCAGACTCATAGACACAGACACAAGTTGATGGTTTCCAAATGGAGGGGTTTGAAGGATGGGTAAAAAAGATAAAGAGAATAAGAGTCACAAATTTCCAGTCTTAAAATAAGTAAGCCATGGGATGTAAAGTACAGCACACAGAATATAGTAAATACTATAGTAATTACTATGTACAGTAACAGATGGTTACTAGACTTATCGTGGTGTTTGTAAAGTATGTTAAATGTCAAATCGCTAGTTGTACACCTCTGAAACTAACATAATAACATAACATTGTATGTCAGCTATACTTTAAAAAAAAGGGAAGAAGAGAGCTGATGATGTGTTTTAAAGAGAAAAAATACCCAAGTATAAACAATAAAAACATACAAAATCCAAAATGCCAACTCGAACTAAAAACTAGTTATGTCTGAGATTAATTCATGGAGCACCATACGGGGACTATATGGTGGCTATTAAATGTTCTTAAACTACTGGAGGGAGAAGCCTAGAAGGAGAATCCTTTCAACCACTTCTGACATCAAGGGCAAAGAATTTTCTCAAGGATTGAAAGGAAAGGACAGAGATGATTAATTCTAAATCTTAACTTATTAAGAAAAGTATTAGCACAATCTCCATATCTCAGAGGAGGTTATGTGGTTTTGAGAAAGGATTTGGGATTTAAGCCACCTGAGTTCCAAACTCTGTTCCATCTCTATGATCCTTAATGATGTTCTCTAACCTTTTTACATGTCCCTGTCTTTGCTGAGTGAAGAGCATCATGCCTTTGTTATAGGTTGTTACAGGAAATCCATTACATAGTATGATATAGGTGCTAATACCTCTCACCCTGACTTCCTCTTATGAAGTAGAATATTCCAGAACTCCATAACCAATTTTGAACTTAATTTCAGAAATATTTGCTCAGTGCCTGCTATATGCAGGCCAAGTAGCTGAGGACCAGCTGGTGTTAGAGAACAGCCACATGGGCTCATGTGGTCAATGAAGCCTCAGTGGTGAGTTTAAATGATGGGATGAAGTTTGTGAGAAAAGGAGGTTGATAGTCAAGGAAACTTTACATCACAGTATGCAGCGGTACAGGCAAGGATGGGGGAACATATTTAGAAAGAAGGAAAAAATAGCCTGCCCCAAGAACAGTAAAGGAAAAAAAATGAACTTATAGTTAGAAGACTGAGACATAAAAGTTTGAGGCCAAAGCAGTAGTCACTAGGAAGTTAGAAAATTAAATTGTGCTAAGAAGAAAAGTGTTATTACAAAAATATCATGCCTAAAACTGTTCAGTAATTTCCACCCATGAGAAGGCCTCCTGGAGATTCAGAGACTTCCAAATAAGGAAATGAGAATCAAGTAGAAAACCTATGAAATATTTAAACAAGCATTTTTATTCAGTGATAAGACAATTTCCATAAAAATTTATACAATGACCCTGGTTGGGTGACTCAGTGGTACAGTGCCAACCCAGCTTGTGGATGGATGTCGAGGGTTTGATTCCCAGTTGAGGCACACAGGAGAAGCAACCATTTGCTTCTTCGCCTTTCCCCTTCTCACTTCTCTCTCTCTCTTCTCCTCCTCTCATGTACCCATGGCTGAATTGGAGCAAGTTGGCCCCTGGCACTGAGGATGGCTCCATGGCCTCCTCCTCAAGTGCTCAGTTGCTGAGCAAGGGAGCAACGCCCCAGATGTGCAGAGCATCGCCCCCTAGTGGGCATGCCAGGTAGATCCCCGTAGGGGCACATGCGGGAGTCTCTCTCTGCCTTTCTTCCTCTTACTTAATAAAAAAAATTTTATACAATGTTTTGTTAATCCAGTATTTTTTGAAGAGATACATAACTTTGAGGGAAAGAAGAATTACTCTGCCTAATTGATTTAAGCTTTCAAGAGACTTTTAATAATCTCATCAAGAAGCGTTTGGTTTTTGTTTGGGGTTTTATTTATTTATTTATTATTTATTTGGTAATATTGTTACATATAGTTGTAACTGGCATGGTTAATTGAGTGATTCAATGGGTTAGTTATCTATTGTTATGTAACACATCAGCCCAAAACTTAGCAGCTTGAAACAACATTTATTAGCTCACAGTTTCTGTGCATCAGGAGTCAGATGTGGCTCACCTAGGTGTGTCTAGCTCAGGTGTTTAATAAGGCTGCAGTCAAGCTGTTGGCCAGAGCTGGTCACCCAAGGGCACAGCTGGGCTGGGGGGTTCTCTTCCGAGCCACTGACAACGCTGTTGGCAGACCTTAGGAGATGCATTCCCAAGCTCTTTCACACAGACTGCCTCCCAATGTGGCAAACTAGTCACCCATTACCCATGTCAAGTTATTCACAAGGACAGCAAGAGAGAACACGCCCCAGACAGAAGACACAGTCTCTTTGAAACCTAATCTCAGACCTGACATGTCATTACTTTTCCCATTGTCCACTAGAAGTGAGTCACAAGGTCCATACATACTAGAAAAAGAAAATGATTGCACAGAGACATGAATATCAGGCAGTGGGATCACTGAGGCCATCTTAGGGAGATCACCTGTTCCACATCAGTTCCCCACCCCCTTCATCTGAGTCCTTGCTCCAGTTGGGAGGGGACCGTGTTAGATTTCTGGCTGAGGAGACACAGACTAGTCATTCTTCTCTGTCCCTGGAGACATGGTAGCCTTGATGACCCAGTTCATGATTTTTCCTCACTGATTCTGCTGTGATGTGGGCCTGACAGCTGAAAAGGCAGCAGCCATCTGGCAACCAGAAGGAAAAAGGCCAGAAAAATTCAATCACTGTTGGCTCTGATGTCATGACGCCGCTGAACAAACACCAGCTACTGCTTACCTCTGGGCTGCTTGCTTTGTGAGAAAAACCCCTGTTTAGTCACTCCATTTCGGTTTTCTGGTGCTTGAAGTATAAAATCATCCCTGATTTATGCATTAGGATATAGCCTTATGCAAGAAATTAGCAATAGGTATAAATGTGACTTTGGTGAGAAGTGGACAACCTGGAATATGACTTAACATACTGCAGAAATTTTAAGTTCTGATGACTAAATGTAATAGTCATAGGTCTCATAATAGAGTTCTTTTTAATCTTTTTATTTTCTTTCTTGGTAGGCTTTAAGGTTATAAAACTCCCTTCACCTCTAAAGGAGCATTCAGTCCTCCCCTCTGTCTGACAAATAGATCCCCTTATATCTCCAAATATTAATGGAGAGAAAAATGAACTGGAGCACTGACATAGCTGCTGTGACAGGCTAAAGGTGGTTCCAGTTCTTTGCTGCCACCCATCACAAGGTGGAATCCATGTTGGACCTTGGTTGGCCTGTGACTTTCAATAGCCAAGGGACAGGAAAAGCTATGTATCCTTTCTGCCCTACGACTTCTTCAAGGGGATAGGGCAGTTTCTGCTCCTGTACTCTTAGCATGTAGCCACCAGGAAAGGCTGTGAACACCCAGCCAGAAGGGCCTTTGGAAATACTCTGGGAACAAGAGGACAGCTTTGTGCCCACAGAATGCCCGGCCCGACCAGTGGAAGAACCACACAGCTGAACCCTCGGGAACCAAAGCATCATGGTAAACAGAGAAGTGTTGTTGTTTGAAGTTATTAGGTCTTGGGGGGGGGTTACTTAGCAACAAACAACTGTGACTGTGAAGGAGTGGGAATCACAGAGTGCTGGGACTGAGCAGAAAGGGCACGGGAGAGACAGGAAAAAACGAACAATAAAAAGAAGCAAACGAGGTACAAAATTGAAATACAATATTAAAGAGTCTACAGATCCCACCAAAGTAGAAAATTTAGAAGTGGCAAATTCCAAAATAATTCAAGTATAATGTAAAAAAAAATTCAGAATTAAAAAATTTAAATGAGAACATTATTAAATAAAAGCAGTGATCTGTAATTCTGTGAACATTCCAGGGTGGATATCCACATTCTAAGGTAAATTTAGTAAGTTTTTCAGGTTTAAATCCAGTTTATGGAAATAGCCAAGATGAGGCAGACAGGATAGGCTCTCCCCTGTGCTCATAGAATAGGTGTCCCTGGTTGTGCTTTTCCAAATTCCACAAAAATTAAAATCATTGACTTTCTCAAAGGTCCTCAGTGAGTTCAACTCAAATTTCACTCATGTACTGACTGCCCATAATAAATGCAGCCTTGGTTCATTCTGTTATAACTTCATGAATTTAATGTAAACAAAATAGCTATGGTAGGAAGGGTTTCATCTTAATTTACATCACACCAAAAAATTATTTTAAGCCTGAGAGTTTTACTGCCCTATCCAGTATCTTAACCACTAGCTGTGTGTGCCTATTTAAATTCACATTAATTAAAAATCAATGAAATTTAAAAATTGAGTTCTTCAGACAATAGCCACATTTCATATGCCCCACTTGTGACAAGTGGTACACTGTTGGGTGGCACAAATAGATGACATTTCCATCCTTGCTGAAGTTCTACCAGGAAGCCCTAGTGGAGAACTGTTGTCCTCCAAAATTATCCTGTTGAATTTATTATCAGTTGAGAAGTTTATACTGAATTCTACATTTAAAAAAAAGGTTCAGCTAAGTCAACAATCTCCAGAGGATTTTAAAGCATCCTGAATTTCACAAGCAATATTCAAGTGCCCAGCATGCAACCCATAACTACTGGACATTCAAAAACCAGGAAAATCTGACCAATTCCCAGGGGACAAAACAACAGATGCCCAGACTTGGAATTCTCAAAGATATTAAAGCATCTGTTACAATCATTTTTATGAGGGAAAATTGAACAATCTTGAAGTAAATAAACAAAAAATTGAAAACCTCAGAGAGACAGAAACTATGTAAAAATAGACAATCCTAAACTAAAAAATAAAATATTTGAAATAAAGAAAACTCATTGGATGAGTTCATAAAATGGAAATGAAAAGAAATTAGTAAACTTGAAAATAGTTTAATAAAAATAAGGCCCAGGATCTGACCAGGCAGTGGCACAGTGGACAGAGAATTGGCCTGGGAGGCAGAGGACCCAGGTTCAAAACCCCACGGTCACCAGCTTGATGGTGGGGTCACTGGCTTGAGCATGGGATCATAGACATGACCCCATGATAACTGGCTTGAGCAAAGGGTCACTTGCTCTACTGCAGTCCCTCCTAAACCCCGGTCAAGGCACATATGAGAAAGCAATCAATGAACAACTAAGGAGCCACAAGGAAGAATTGATGATTCTCATCTCTCCTCCTCCCTTTCTGTCTGTTCCTATCTGTCCCTATCTCTGTCTCTGTCTCTTTTGCTAAAATAAATTTAAAAAAATAAATAAATAAATAAATAAAAATAAAAAGTAAATAATCTTTTTAAAATAAATAAATAAAGCTAAATAAGTATAATAAATAAATAAATAAATAAATAGAAAAGGCTAGAAAAAAGTAACAGAGTGCAAGGCTCTGGGAAATGCCACATACATATTGTCTCCATGTCAATAAAAATTATATTCACACAGACACTCATGTATGGATGTGGGAAGCAGCTACATGCATAACCACCCAAAACCAGAAATGACACACCTGTATCTCTGCTGGGAGCAGAAGCACACTGCGGTTTTCTGTGGTTTATTTGTCCTGTGGGATCCCTAGCAATGGAACAGAACTCCAAGATACCAAAGGATCTCTCATGTGCTTTTCTAATGCATCCAGAGTGGGTGACACAAGGGACTCAAAAGCCAGGTACTGTGTGATTCTATGTACACAGCATTGCGTACATGAAGACTAGATCCGTGGTGCTAGGGACTTGGGACAGGAGAAGTATTTTTCTGAAAGGGGTACAAGGAAATTGGAGAGAAAGGAATCACTCTATATCTTGACACATCCATGCATTTGTCAAACCAACTTAATGTGTGGGACATCCTGTTGGGTGAGTGTTGAGTGTTGCTGCCTCTGAACTGAGTGTGCAGCCAGTACTTGTGTTTCAGAGCTCAGGAGACTCAGTCAGGAGACAACACACTCATCATGAGACATGGTGGGCAGTGCCACCCTGATCTCACAGGGGGCAGAGACCCTCTCAGGATGAGAGAGAAGCAGATGAGCTTCTTCACATAAGGAAAGGAATTAGTGACCCTGCATGTGAGGTCTGACAACCTCTTAGGGAGATTATCCACTGAGCAGTGTCGGGACACTTGCTCCTCTTCCTGTGTAACTCCCAGCTGCCACCTGATGTCACTGAAAAGTTATAAGCTTCTCTTTTTTTCTTTTATTTTTCATTCATAAATTGCACAGCAATGTGTTGAAAATGAATTCCTTGTCTCCAGAAAAAGTGTGATGTACTCTTCATGGTTTCCAAGGTGTAGAGCCCGTGTCTGAGCAGCCCAGAAGAGGCTACCAGGAAGGTAGTCCCAACTGAATAGCAGCCTGGAGCAGAATGACAGAGGGAGTCAAATAAATCCAAGGTCATGGTGATTTCATTGTATATGGAAAGGGAAATAAAGTGGCCATGTGGATCTATGGGCAAATTAAACATGTCTATTGTGTTAAGCCACTTTGTTTTGGAATATTTTTTGATACAGATGCAGTAAATAGAACCTGCTTCTTGGGTTCCCTCTCCCTAATTTCAAAGAGCTCTCGTGCTCTTCGAACACCCCACAGGCTCCATTGTCAACTCCATCCTTGCACACTCATAAAAGCTTCAGGAATGTGTGAGAAAAAGAGATAGGTCTTGTCATCTGCAGGTCACCATCTACCCTTCTTTCCATCCTACTCATCTTGTCTACAAACCAGAAAGCAAAGGGCCAGGTGTGTCACCCTAGGCATCAGCCAAGGGGCTAACTTCTGATCTCAGGCACCCAGCCAACAACAAGCCACAGCCGCAGGCCCTCAGGAACCAGGACAATATGTCACTATTTCTCCATTGTAAAGTCAATTGTTTAGTATGTTTAATGAAACATCCATTCCAGTGTGACAGAAACAGAATGGTTTCTGCAGGAGAATAAAAAATGTTTAATTCAGAGGCTTAGCAATCATGCTAAAAATTAAGTCCCCTTTCATGACAAACACATCTCATAGGGACAGGACGTAAGAACACAAGGTCACTTTATAAGTAAATTATTGGCCTTTACAATATTGAGGTGACTGTCTGAAAGAGGGACACACAACCAAGCCAGTGATCTGCAAGCCAGGAAATAAAAATAACAAGTGCTTGACAGAATTCCTATTTGTTCTTTGGGCCTAACTTTATTTTTACTGAATCCAGTCAAATGGTTTATATATGTCAGCACAATCTGAGAATATGTCTTCATAAGAGCAAAATAAAACATGGATCACTAATTCCAAGGAAAAAATAGGACACCAAATGTTCTTGAGCATGGCACCATCCTTCCACTGGGTCCCTTGTAGGCTGAGACAGAGCCTCACAGAGCAGCAAAGCCAGTACGTTTCAGGACAAAAATCTACAAGCCACCTCCAAGTCCTAGCCCTTTCAGTACCATACATTCTAGCATTGTTTTCAGAAGATCTCCATGATAAGACTAAAATATTCCAGTATCTAAAAGTTTAAATTGAACATGCTCCAACTGTGAAACAGAATTTGTGATGGAATCAAAAGCAAGAAGCTTGGGATTAAATCAGTGATTATTATTTTATGACTTCCCACAATAATAAATGGCCTGGCAGACAATGTGGACTAGGTTTTTACAGGTATGTGGGAAATGGGCACCCAGAGAAAGTACAACTTTTCTCTGAGGAAAGCAGCAAGTTCTCCCGGAGTTGAGCATGGGGTTAGAAGTAAAGATTCTGACAGTGCAGGACAGAAAAGCCATCATCTCCGGCATAAGTGTCCCCAACTGTAAAATAAAAAATGATAATAGTTGCTGTGCTACTTTACAGTGATACAAAAGAGAAAAAGAAAAAGAAAAAAAGAAAAAAAAATGACTTTGAGTTTTCTGGAAGAAAGATATTTTAAGATTTAAAATGAAAAAAATTTTTGTTCACTGTGTAAAATATACTACACATTATAGTTGTTCATGTTTTAAAATGAGCCCATGACAGAAACCTTGGGATTTTTCAGTACATCAGGCTATTTGGGGGTGTGTGCATGTGTGTACATGTGTGGTGTTTGTAAGTTTTTGTTTTCTTGACTTGTTGAAGCAGCAGCTAAAAACTATCACAATTGTTTAGGTTAGCGAGCCTTCACCAGAATTTACAGAAAAATAGCATTCTCTGATGAGAGGAGGTAAGAAGAGCCTGGGAAACGGGAATCATTCTTTGATTTGGCCTAGAGAGAAAGCAGAAAATTTTAGTGCTGCCATGTACTGTAGAGACCATTGCGCACATGCTGTGCCCATTGCCAAGAATCAAGCAACAAAGAATTGATTTGGTGGAGTGAACACACAGTGTGGTGTACAGAGATGTGTTGTAGAATTGGGCCTCTGAAACCAATGTCACCCCAACAAATTTAATTAAAGATTGTTAAAAAAAATAAATAACAATCATCATCAAGGGAACTCATGAATACCTGTTACTTCTCAGAAGGTTTCTCAAGAGCTTTCCAGAGTCTAGAATGAAATGCAATATCATTTCCTGAGAACCTGCTCTCCTGTCAGCTAAGGAGCTGTTGAAAAAAAATGAAGATTTACCATGATATCCATGGGAAGACCCAGAGTTTCCTGGCAATTCAGCAGTCTTTGTTTACCAAAATTTTAGGGTTCTGGAGCTGGAGTAACCATGATCATTAAAAATACTGAAAAAATTCTTTACAGGAATAAAGGTGTTGAAGCTGGGTGGTGATTATGAGAATCAGAGACGAGTGGGGCAGGGGGGAGAGGGAGGGGAGGAGAGAAGAGGGGGTGTCACACCACCAAAGTGATGTTAACTAGAATGTTTCTGACTTAAAATGCATCCTCTTCTTCCTGTAAATTAAAGACAGTATCAGAGACCTCACAGGAACACTGAAAGCGCACTGAAGATGAGAAGCATTCTGTAAATGGTTAGCGATGTCATCCACCACCAACAGTAACTTACCTGTGTGGAGTGGTGCTTAGTGGTATACCTGTGACCCACAGTTTCCATGGATGTGACCTTTTGACCTCCTCAAATACCCAAATTGTACAGCAGGTCCTCCAATTATGTCATTTAGTTCCACCTCATTTTGTGATAACATCAATGAGAAAAAAAAGTTGATCTTCCACTGGGGCACTGGGGCCACTCTGTATGTATGGAGTTAACAAAGCCCCCCCCCCCATGCCTGTTGGTTTTCTCCTGGGATGCCAGTTCCCTCCCACATCCCAATGATGTGCATGTGAAGTAAATGGCATGTCTCTACTGTCCCATCTGAGTCAGTGTGGGCACGTATGAGTGCCCCTGAACATTTTGATACGGCAACAAGTAATTCCTTACCCACCAACTAGGAATAGGATTAATGTAATTCTCAAATTAAGTAGAATGTATAAAAACATAGAAGAAGTCATAAACAATAATCATACAGCCAAGTAATCAAATCCATCACTCAATTTGGAAGTCTGCCATTTTTCAAATAGCATTGTATAACAACCTTATTTTTCTATGTCTTATATGGTTACTTATTCTCAGGTTTCTGGAGCAAGTATCTTGGAATCAAAGTATTCGAAATATTAATCACAACTTTGCCATTTGACCTACTTTCACCATGAGCTTGTATAGTTTAGAATTCAGGGGTCCCCAAACTTTTTACACAGGGGCCAGTTCACTGTCCCTCAGACCGTTGGAGGGCCGCCACATACAGTGCTCCTCTCACTGACCACCAATGAAAGAGGTGCCCCTTCCGGAAGTGCGGCAAGGGGCTGGATAAATGGCCTCAGGGGGATACATGTGGCCCGCTGGCCATAGTTGGGGATGCCTGGTAGATCTTTTGTTCAAACTACATGAAAGCCAGTACTTTATGGACTCCACAAACTCACCAAGGCCTGGACTGTTTGGTTACAAATAAAATAGAATTACTTAAAGAAAATAAGCACAGAGAGTCTCTGAAGATTTGGTGGAATATAAAACTACCAGAGTTCAACTCACAGACCGACGACTACTCCTTCACTGCCTTCTCTGGACTCTCCGCACTATAAGGACCTTCATGCTGGGTGACGTGTATTCTTCAGACATCAGTCACTCCAAAGACCCTGGCTGGAGGTGCCATACTTAGCAAACAAAAATCTGTCAGTGCTTATCCTGACACTTACAGTTGCTTATTATACATTCAATGGTCAAAACAAGCTAGGCATATCTCAAACACAGAGGTCTTATCATTATTAGAAATATAAACACTAATTGGTAAGTGAAAAATTAAGTTACTATATGCTAGTCTAAAAAATGAGAAATAATAATAGTAACAGCTGCCACTTATTGAGCACTCAGTTTCAGGCATTGTTTTCATAATAAGGCAAATGTTTTTATCCCTATTTTATTGATAGCGCTCCTTGATCAATTCTGGCTATAAGGTTTGACCTACAAAATGAACTTTTAACCCCATATTTAAGCAGTCATGTAGCCTTCTATGCATGTCTGGAAGCAAGGCTGACACTTCACAATTTTTGCTGGGGTTAACACACTGGTTGTGCAAAGCCAGGATCATTTTTTATGGAAACAGAGTCAATCCTCATTGGTATACCATCATGATGGCTAAACATGTAGTGTCACCCCTTTGGAAGTATCAGTACATGTGACATCCCACATTTTTAAAATCTCAAACAAATGCATAATTTTTTTACTTTTTTTTTAACCTGACTCTTGGAGGCCCTATATTTCAGCCCCAATGAGTCATAATTTGAGCTCCTTCAGAATTCATGCACTATTTTGTTTTGAGAAAGATAATTTGGACTCCTGGGAAAATAAGAGAGAAAGCTCTTTCCCCAAATCTCCCTACCCATGACCACTAAATAAGAGTTCACCACACCCATAGTCATTCCCTCCTTAACCACAAGAAGGTCAACCCAGAGAGGAAGGGTGAGATAAGTGTCCTCTCTACCCTGGGGAGATAGTTTGCTGTTGGATCCCACACAGCTAGAGCTGGAAGGAGGAACAGAAGAGACAGCACAACACAGCCTCACCTATTAGATGCCACAACTCCAATGCTCTACTGGTTCTCCCTTCCAGTCTGACATCAAAGGGCAAGTCATAATGTAACAAGCTTCCTCCTTCCCCAAAGGAAAAGCCTCCCTTTGGATTGCCCAGGCCACTCACACAGACATGGGTAAATTTAGAACCTAGTCATCTCTTACGACTTGTGGTGTTCAATACCATTTAAGGACTAGCAGGTGGTGGAGCCGCTCACTCAATACAGGGTAACAGCAAACCAGCCCCCTCTTGCCCCAACTAGAAAGGTGTCAAAGAGCTTGTCCTCTTGCATAGAAATGAACTTGTGTGAGATGAAGTCAGATCTTTTCAAAACATCAGGAGGCTTCTGACTGGCCAGCATGGCTTTCTGTGGGTGCACCATTCCCTAAATGGAGAAGGGGAAAATTATAGAGGAGAGGAGAGGCAAGCAACCGGCTAAAAAAAAAGAGACCAAATCTTTTCTCTCTTTTTATAGCACCACCACCTTCCTACAGTCCCAGGTAAGAGAGAGCACAGCTTAAAACTGTTGCCATTTGCAAATGAGCTGGCAACATCCATCCGGGGAACTGCTTTCTTAACCCCTACCACAGAAATTGTTGACAGCTAAGGGTCTTGGAAATTCGTAAGGGGAGACATTACCATGCAGTTTGTCAGTTTACTCTTTATTGGAATGTGCTTAATGGGATTTTGTGTTTAGCATTGTGAACTTTGAAATACTCAAGTTTAATTTCACCTTCAGAGCCCCGTCTGTTCTTACTTTATGCTCAGAATTTACATCTGTTCTCCTTTAGGCCTGTCTAATGGGATACCCAGTCCACTTCTATGGCTTTCCCAGATGCTGAAGTCATGGAAATTTTATGATATTTAAAAATAATAATAATAAAAACATTGGTCATACAAGTTACCTGTGAAAATTAACTCCATTGTACAAGAGTGTTCCCTGAATGGTATTTCCCGGAATGTCTGTTAAGAGCGATTCCGGGCACCCACAGAGACAGCTTACTACTCATCCACATGTTGACTTCAGGGATTCTAAGTTAGTGGAATGGGGGTGAGACAGAGAGCCATGCTGCAAGCCCTTCCTTCTTCCTAGCTGGCCAGCTCAGATCTTTCCTCGTTCCAAGCCCAGACCATAGAACTGCCCCCAACTCTGGGCTGAAAAATGAGAGCAAGATGAACTTCTTGGTCATATCAGTTGTCCAGCGTGGCCTGACCTAGAGCTCAGGGGAACTGAACTTTGTGTGAGGGTCAGTCAAGGAGCAGCCCAGCCCTCTGAAAGCATGGGACCAGGATCCCGTCGGAAGGTGGCTGGACCATAATTCCAGTGTGTGATGTCCTCATGTTGGTGAGTCATTCTTCTCATTTCAGAGACTCCAAAAAGAAGTCCACACTGGGAAAAGCAAGGATGTTCCATATAAAGTCTGAGATGATTACTGGTGGGGACCAAGCAAGAGAGAAACAAAGGAAGGAGCTAAATCAGGCCATCATTTAGTGTACCAAACATTCCGTGCACCAAAAGGGACTTACCGACAACTCAGAAAGGTCTCTGAATTAGAACTCTGGCTTGCCCAACGTTTACTTGAGATGATGATTCATTTGGCATGCTATGGTTTAATGTCATTGGCAGCTTTAAACAGACCACAAAGTCATGGGCCACTTTGGTACAGGCAGCAAAGAGGTACAATTTGGACAGCCCTGAAAGACCTCAGATAGTCTCTTCTCGGCTGATATGCCAGCTGGAGACTCACTATTTGGGATCAACAGGTGCGATGAGGTTGTAACATTTTACTAACTATGCATTTAAACTCAAATGTTCAGGACAATGTAATGCCTGGCCTTTGAATCAGATCATTGGAGCATTCTTTTTAAAACAACACTCAGCCTCTTTCAGGTGACAATGGCCCTGTCTTTGTCAGCTGCTCCCTCTTGCTCATTTCCAAGGTGTGAGGGTTGAGGTGACTGTCATGTGTTCATGTTGGGATGTGGAGTCTGTTCTGATCTTGGGTTGGTCTTTCAGAGTGTGTTGGTGACATCACTGGTCTTCAAGGTGCTGTCCTATATTCCAGCTGGAACCTAAATGTCTGGTGAAGCCATAGTGAGTCTTGGGTACAGTCCTGGGGGTCCCTATTCTCCTTGATAACTGGCCTCCTTGAGCCCTCAGTCCTGGAGAGCCTTGGTCTCAGCTCTGCAGGACCTGAAGCTGGCACAAGTCATCCCTTTTCAAGAACATGGCGGGCATGCTGTTTCCTTTCATGGCACCTCCTTTTACCATGGAAGTTCCTGCCTCCTGGTTGCTCCTCTTTTAGCAGAAGGGATAACCTCTTCTTCACAGGAAAGAACTCTCTGAGAGAAAGAGCCCAGGATGGCTCTTGATATGCTACATACAGGAGGGGAGAAACAATTTAGATAATTCCTTCTCAAGTCACAACTAGATTTGGAGTTTGGGACACTACTGAGGCAGTTCATTTAAGGAACAAAGAAAAACCAATTTTTGTAACTAAAAACATAGAGTGCATCACTTTAGCACCTTAGTCACTTACTAAAAAGATAATTTTACCCTACATTATCATTTGCCTAAAACTTCAGCCATGTCAGATGGTGTCCTTTTCTCCCTCTTTCTCTAATAATAGATGTTCCAGAGAAGGTTCTATCTGTGGAACCAGAGGTTAGATGAGATCATGGTGAAGGCATGCACTGTCTCGGGAGGTCCGTGTTCATTTCTGGACTTGTGGGTTCTTTCCTGCTGGAGCAGCTCAAAAGCTTGAGGGAGGCACTCTCGTCAAGGTTTATCTCTCTTAACCTCAATGTTTGGATGGAAAATAACAGTAGCGGCAACAACAACAAGAAATCAAAACACAACTGTAACTGGATTGCAGCTGTGTGATCAAATCTTTCTGGAGTTGGAAATGCCCCTAACTTCTTATATAAATCTGCATTTTATAGCTAACCCAGTTTATCTTCCTCTGTTCAGTTTATAAAAAAGGAAGCACTAACTGAGATAATGTCTAGGGAAGAGCTGACAGGCACCAGTGTCACCGGAGGTCTGGCATGGGCAAGCAATCCCAGAGACACTTCATTAAGTACCTTACATAACTGAGGCTGAGACTCGGGCCTATTCTGACCACAGACCCAGGACTCTTTCCAATTCACTATTCTGATATCAAGAGTAGTGATAAGAGAATTAAACCATTTTTTTCCTTGTTCCTTTACAGAGAAAATGGAGCCTTTAAGAAAGTTCTAGTGGCATATCACAAGGTATCTATTGGTTCACAACAAGTCAAGAACGTGAGAGTCTCCTGTGCATTCCCACCAGTCAGTGCCCTTCAGTGAGGCTGAGCAACAGTCCCTGTCCAGCAAGCTACAAAGGGGGCAGGATTCAGTCAACTCAATCACCATGGACATGTGGTCTTGTTTTTGACACCATCATTTTTGGTAGAGTCAGGCCACCAATTACATCCAAATACAGGGAGAATATGAGAGAGATATTCATCTGTCCACTAAGAACGCAACTCAGTGATACATAGGTCACCTCTTCAGACACATTTCAGGTCTGCTGAAGAAGCCACCTAAGTGCATAATGAGTCTCCTACACCATCCAGGAGGAATGATGCTGTCAGGGTGGCATCCAAAGCTTTATCCTCGACACCTTATGGAGCTGCAAGCATGGGACCAGGAGGCTTGGAGAAGCTATAGAGAGAAAAGCCAATTTCTTTGACTCTCTGTTCTTAGATCACATATTTCTTGATATGCTGTCCAACTCAAAGAACCCTTCTAGATATATACTTCTGTGTGAATTCTTCTGCACAGACTAGGGACATATCAACTCCAGGGATGAAAGCAACATGAATCAGTTAATCATTCCTCCAATCTTTTTTTAAAAATGTAAACTTAATAAACCTTTGAAGATACTGGACAATTTATTAAAGTCACATGATGAATATTTAATATGTTAATCCAAGAAATTTAGAAATCCGAGGAATTAGATCCCAAAGAATTTAGAGAGAATTCCTTATCAAAGGTTTTAGCATTGCATTCTTTGTTAAATGGGGACATGAACCCTTTCTGGGATGACTTTTCCCCTGAATTATGGCCATGATGAATGTCTTCCCCTAAAACTGTCTCATCTCATCCACTGGAAGGAGCCATGTGGGACATGGTGAGGTAGAGGCTTGGTCTCTGCACCACCACTATGACCTCCCACTTCCCTGTCACCAAAAAGCCTGTGTGTAGTTTCTAAAATAAGTGTACCCCTTACATTTAAATAGTAATCCTTTCTATGGCACACAGGAGTCTTTCAGGAAATGCCTGTCCCTTTCAGAGGTAGCTCATCTGTAGTACTGTTCCCACTCCTTGCCACCACCCCCACCCACCTAGAACTTCCAAACCTGATGGGCATCTGCTTCTGCTCCTCCCAAGGTCACATCCCACTCAAATCCTCATCTATTTCCCAGAATTAGATAAAGGCCCAGCACCTCCTATTCCATATAAATGCCCCCCCCACCTGAGAAGACCTTCAAAGAGGAGGTACCATCCTCACAGCACCTTAAGTAACTGCTCAGGCCCAGCCTAGTTCCACTGATCTAAGCCATGCTTATGAGTCTATCACTACAATAAAAAGAAGGGATCTGATTTTCTGAAATTTTTAGTGGGATCATCTGTACTAGGCTTGGTATTAAGAACTGGTGGGGAGAACTTTCCTCCGTGAAGCACAGAAGTTAAACGTCAATGGGTATGAAGATCACCAGGAAATCATCACCAAGAAAATTTCAGAAACAAAAGTGATGAGAGTGTTGAACTGTTATCATTGTTAACATTCTGTAGTGAGCTTCACTTTTACCAACACATGGAGATATGCTGCCTGATTATTTCCAGAAACCATGTAGACATCCCTTTGGAAACAGTAATAATCAAGGTTCCAAAGGAGTCACCCTGACACAGAGGGAATGGGTCTCAAACCCATTGGAACAATGACATTACAGCCCCCTGCTTTGAGTCAACAACGGATCACTGAATTTCCATGACCCAAATCCTTAGGAATTGTTATTTTAAATATTCCCATTGCAAGAAACCTCAACTATGTTAAAATCATAAGACTCGGTTTATGCTTCAAAATAGGGAGAACTCACTATCTCCCTTTTGTTTCCAGGTGAAAAATAGCCCAATGAGTTATGGTGGAGGACAAAGAGAAATGGATTTGCAATATCAGCAGCGTTACTGTTGTAATAGTAATAGTGTGTCTCATCACCATGGTGAGCGTTGGAGTGTTACATACTCAGGCCACTCACCAAGTGCCTGCATACATCAGATTCTATACCCCAGGGCTTTGCACGCACCGTATTTAAGCCCCATCAGGGTCCTGCACAGTAGATAGTGTTCTTCCCACATCATAGATGAAGGAAGCTGGGCACCAGCAAAGCCAAACAGCCCAGTTAATACCAAGAGGAACAGACCTAATTCCATTGTCCAAATGAATGCATGGCTGAGGACAAACCTCAGGAAGTATGATTGATTCACATCAACTCAAACATCAGACCTCTCTATAGCCTCAGACTAGGAAGAAGAGAGAATTAGTCATAGCAACCCATTCTCCTAGATGTCTCAAATGAAACATCTTTTCACTGACAGATCGATTTCATGAAATTGGGAGGAAACACCACAAATAGCAATGTAAGTGAAAATAGGTATTTTTCTTTATGTAGTTTGGTGATAACTCATTTTATGTAAGGATGACCACCAATCAAATAGAAGGAGCAGTTTTAGGTTATGTCTATAACCTCAAAAGAATTAACCAAAAATATCAACTTGTTCATTTGAAAACAAGAAATCAATTTTAAACATCCTAAAAATACCCTTAAAAATGCACACCCAGTCATTGAACAAAATCTTTCACTTTCACACTCACTGTGTTACCATCTCACAAATCAGATGCACTTGACCTAAAAAGTAAGCAAATCGAAGTCAGTACCCTCCCACAGCACAGTGGCTCCTGTGTTCTGATGCAGTGGTTGGTGGTTTGAATGAGGAAACCAAGAGCTAAACACTCATCCTCCAGGAATGATGACTTGTTGCAACAACAGGAAGTGAAAACAAAGGAAGAGCTTCAGCAGGTAGGGCACAGTTAGCCACAAAAGGATATTCGGGCCTCGGTGACCCCACAGCTCAGGCTCAGATGTTCCAGTAGCCCTAATGTGTCTGTGATTTGGTCATCTGAACCTCCTAGTTGCTTTTGAGTGATTTTCAACAATAAGAAAACTTATACCTAATTCCAGAGTCTAAGCACTCTAATTTATATGGATGTTGTAAGAAAGACAAGCAGTTATTTGAAATTGGCCAGGGACCTATACTGATTTGCACAATAGTTGTTGGTGACCTCAGAAAGTAGAAAAGGATTTCAATTTTTAAATTCAGGGTTGAATTACCACCTGGAATATAGCAGCAGAGATTCCCTCCCATGATGTCAGGCTTGTCACTTTGGCCTTCGCTTCCCCTCCCTTTACTTAACCAAGGAAAGAGAAAAAAAGAAAAGAAAACAAAAGAAAAGAAAAAGCGACAGGCAGAGAAAGAGAGATTAGTACTGAGTGAATCTTCCCTAATTTTTCTAGACTCTATCTACTGGTTTCTCTGTCATGTTATTGACTTTTTGTAGAACAAGTCTGTCTTCATTAAATCTGTTTCACTTAGTCCTTTCTCAAACTTAAGAAAAAGTGTCCTCACCTGAAACTTCTACCCTTGAGTTACCACTTTTCTTATTTCAAAATACCCACCCTGCAACATACTCATATAATAAGGAAAACCGACAGTAGCAACCTCAATGCAATACCCATGGGCATTCAGGCTCCCATCCTGAATGTTAAGAATATTTATAATAACCTATCTAAGTAATTTAAAATTTATGTAAGGGATCTGAATCTATGAAAATACACGGAGAAGGAATGTATAAAACTGTTTCCTTTCATTTGAGGTCTCTGGGGTTAAGCTCCAGAGGACAGAACCCTAAGAACTCACGTCACAGACTGTGGCAGCCTGCTGGGGTCATCAGGACATAGGAACCATGAGAAAGCTAAGTGAGTGAGGATAGACATGCATCCAGACAATCACAATAGAAATGCATGGGAGAAAAACATTTCTAAAGCCCAGAAAATTTCTGAAAGTGAAAATTAATTTTTAAAAAGAGAGAAAACAAGTGAATCCACAAAATATATTCCATCTACCTAATGAATGATTTTAGTTTTGCCAGTTGTCTCTAAACACAACTAATTTAGAACCATAAAAACAGTTCTAAGTAAATAGAGATGCAAATTTTGTTTATTTGAATGACTCATTATTCTGTGTAAATTCTTGCTAACTGAATCATTTCACTGACCACAGTACCAGCTAGGCCAAGGGAGGGGAAATTTTTATAGGGCACTTCCTATGGGCCAAGTTCTTGCTAAACACTTAGCATGAATTCACCCTGATTGTCCTTGTGGCCCATGAGGTGGCAGAATGATTCCAAAACATTAGGAAGACAGAAAATGTTGACTGTGCACCTGGGAAGGAGACGGTGGAGGCTTGGAAAGCGAAGGGTGAGACAAGTGGATGTTGTTGAGGATGGCCCTTGCGGAAGCTCACAGAAGCTGAGTTTGGACATGTGCTTCGAGGTTAGACTCTTAGGCTCTTTACTGTGTATCTAGACTGGCTGTGTCCTTGTGTAGGAAGAAACTGAAGACCAGGGGTTTGATATAATTCAAAATCAGATAAATAAACCAAGGCATTAAATTTTCTTAGTTTCTTCACCATCAATACTGAAAAAGTTATTGTTATCATCATGGCCATGATGTCATTATAAAAACAAAAATTTTTATTACACCTGTATCCATCTCTCCTGTGAAAGGGACACATAGAGGAAAAACTTCTTAAGATTTTTAAATTTTTTTCAATTACAGTTGACTTACAGTATTATATATAAGTTTCATGTGTTCAGCATAGTGATTAGACATTTATATAACTTGTGAAGTGGCCCCCCCATAAGTCCAGCACCATGTGACACCGTACATCAGTGGTTCTCAAAGTGTGTGCCAGGGCACACTGGTGCACCCTAGAAGATTTCCAGGTGCGCCTATGGTATTCCAGAGAAATATGTGCCTGTTGGGGACCAAAAAACCAACAGGGTTTTTGGAGTTTAGATTTTGGGGGGACAGAGGTGTGGGGAATTGGCTGTAAGCTGACAGTCTGCCCAACCCCCCACCTCACTTGCCTGAGTAGGTTGCAAAAGGCTGTTAAGCTGTGGTGCTGGATTGTTTACACTACCCCCATGTTCCTCAGAAAGACTGGAGGCAAGTTTCTTCTATCCTTTGTTTGGTGTCAAGTTAAGATGATATGTATGGTGGAGGTTTTTTGCACTCAACACAATTAAGAGTAAAAAGAAAGGAATTCTTCAAAGTATTGATGAAAAAATGAGAGTTTGCCTTTCAAATATATGCCCAAACATTGAAAAATTACTAGGACACATTAGGCTCATGTTTCTCATAAACACAAGAATGAAAAAACTTAACACATTTGTGCCGGGACCTGCCGAATTTACTAAATCTTACTAAGAATGTATCTATATATATAAAAAGATAACTTTTTGTCATTTTTTAATTTTTAACCCCTTTTTTATGAATTCTCAAAAGTATAACTCAAAAAATGTAACCAAAATGTTTTTTAGTGTCAGAATAAATTTAATTTTGTCATATTTATTTCATTTAATTACCATAAAAGCATGCTTGGACTTTGTATTTTTTCTTTAATATTTGACTTACTTATTATAACATATCTCTCAGAAATTTGTACATAGTGTGCCTACAATTATTTGTAGGATTTTAAATGCACCCCGACTTCAAAAAGTTTGAGAACCACTGCCATACATAGTTATTATATTATTGGTTGTGCTTCTTATGTTGTACTGTTCTGTTTCTGTTTTTATACACTCCTGTGACTGTTTTTATACATTGCAATCTGTACTTCCTAAAATTTTTCACTTTGTATGAAAAAAGTCAGTCAACACATTCCTCCATGTAGAGGTCTTGACCCTGCTGAAGACAGGCTGAGCTCCCCAGTTCTACCCTTGGGGCTCTGGTTCATGGAGAAGCAGCCAAGCCAGCCATGTTGAGCAGGGGATGAAGGGCCCAGGAGGCACCTAGAGATCTAAGAGGACTTCCTTACTGACACCTGTCAGCACCATCACAGCTGCATTGACAATGCTAACTGAAGAATAAAAGAAAGTCTTATCAAATTCATGCAAAAAGAAACTGAGTATTCTCATCAAAAAACACAAAGCAAATGCATTCTTTTGTAAAATGAGTGATTACTGGAGAATAAAATACCTCTGACATTTTGCTGAGTTTTGTTATATGTTTCGTTCCTTTGTTTTACTAATTAGCAAGTATAAAGTGTTCTAAAGATCAAAAATACTAAATCATGCTTACTATTCCTACAGTGAGTATGGAAATAATTCCTAGAATAGACAAAGTGGTTTGCTTAAACTGAAGAAAGTAGTACTATTGTGCCTTTTCCATCTAGACTAAGTTTAGTGTATTGTAAATGACTCAAGGAGAGAAGGATTTAGAAAATGCTTGTCTGGATCACTAAATGTTCATGCCTACAGGATATAAGAAAGTATCCCGCTTTTACCTCATTGTCTGTTACCTTATTAAGCCTGTGTGAGAAGCATAATTACCCTGCAGATGAGTTTGCTATGCCAGGCTTGGCAGGACTCCTGTGGGTTCCCCAAGGGCAGAAGGAAGCCCGCTCACCTTTCCTGCCCCGGGCTCAGCACGGCACCTGCAACGTGCCATGCCATTCACACACTGTGGCTGACTGAGTCACAGAGGGGCATTCTAACTGTGTCAAACACAGTAATATTGAGAGGAAGAAGCAGGCAGCTGCCAAGTACTGTTTCTTCTATACAAGACTTTAGATCAGACCACTACCCTCTCTCCTTAGAGTTTCCTCATTAAACTCCAGGCCTGACCCCCGAATTCCTGCTTCAATCCCCTTTGACTTCCACCCTGCTTGCAGACCAGAGCAAAGTCTTGTGGTGCCATCTATTTGAGGTCTTCCCATCATCTTCTCCACTATGGAGAGTCTTCTCCTTCCACAGGTAGAAGACAGGCTTACAATCATGATGTCCCAGATGAGACAGCCCATCAAGTGAGGTGTCAGGGAGGGCCTGTGAAATGTCCCCCTGCACACAGGTATTCATAGGAAAGAAAGGTGTCAGCTCCAAGAACATACTGAGCAGGGACCCAGTGACTATCAAAGTGAACACCCCGAGGGCTGTTGCTACAGAGAAAGGGGGGAGGAGTAGCACATCTTGGCCACACCTGAACATCAGACAGGAGGCTGTGTGCTATCAAACATTGCTTTCTCCTTACCTTACCCTTCCAGAGGTGACTTCAAGGTCAGCTTCACTGACATGGAGTAGCACCAAGGGGCCAGGGCCTAAAATCTGAATGATAGCTCCTCTGGGATGACACAGCACCCAAGTGGTCAACTTGGTCAGCTATTGCCACACAAACCCCACAAACACAAACTCTCCACTGTTTGTGGAGGCTTTCAAATATCCAGTCTCCTCTCTGCTCTGCTTTCCCTTCATGATGGAGGGACAGGACACACAGCTGAGACCCTGCTGGTGGACTTCCCCCAGGTCCTGCTGGTGAGCAGGGCCTGTCCCCTCCTCTGCCTTCTCCTCCTTGTTCTCAAAGTTGTTTATCCTGTTCCTGAACCCCATGAGAGTATGACACCTCTGAACATCCACTTGCTCAAACACATGTAGAAAAGCCCAGTTCACACATTGGTTGGAAAGGCGCTGTTGCCAGCTGACTGAATCTAGTGTGTTGAGGCAGTTCTGTTGAGGTGGCTGTGCCCCAAGTTCTGCCCACACTGAGCAACATGGCAGCACAGTGCTGTTTCCTCCTGATGGATGACAGTCCCAGGTCAGAGATAGGGTCCAAGGCTCAGTAAAAATCCTCCCAAAGTATAGCAGCATAACACAACAAACAGGTGTCTATCCAGCACTGTGGGTTAGCAATCCAGGAGCCACTCAGCTGGGTGGTTCTGGCTCAGGATCCTTCATGAAGTTCTCGTCAGGCTGTGGTCACATGGAGATCAGAGGCATGAAAGTGTCCTGAGGGCTTCCACATGTGTTATTAGAGAGGAGTTAGGGTAAAGGACATGAGTCTACAAAGGCAGGTCCTTCCCAAATTACATGCTTCTTGGGCATTTAGTCTATGGCAGTGGGAGCCCCTCTGCAAGTGGGACCATTATGCCATATCTGCAGAAATAAGTGGCTGTCTTTAGGAGTGGGTCAGAGTAGTAGGAAAGCAGGACTCTAACGATGGCCTCAGGAGAAATGGGATACCACACAAAGCTTTAGGATTCAATGGTTAGATGCTTAGGTGAGTGAATGAGGACAATCTCAACACAAATGCATGCAATTTGACACACCTTCGGAGACCCAGCACTCCCCAAGTGTCTGGTCAGAGATGGTGTTTCTAGGGCGTGGCCTTTACTGAACTCCCACAAGAAAATCTGCTCCAAGCACATGTCACTTGGCCCTGTCCCTGAAGCTTCATGGGCCAGATGTCACATCTTAGTGGTTGCTCCACCTTTGCTTACAAATGTCTCATACAACTACTTTCGGCTATGGGCAGAACGATTTCATATCAGTACACCTTTAGTTTGGAGCTCACTGGGAAAGTGAAACATTGTGTGGAGAATCAGAGCTGTCACCAAGACATGTTTTTTTAGAACAGCAGCCTGACTCCTGCATTTGGAGAACACAGAACTGTAGGATTTACATAGTGATTCAGAATGAGGAAAGTGACAGATTCACCAGCAAAGATGGCGCACTAAGACCCTGGTTAGACAATCGTCCCATAAATAGTATCTCACCACAGATGGAGTCATCTGACTACTGAACCTCACTCCACCCTTCATCTGCCGCCTATCTCCAGCTAGCTCCTTCCCATTGGAGATTGCCTCAGATGTCTGTTGACTCTTTCTTTTGTTTCTAGAAAAGTAGCTGGGGTTGGAACACATGCTCTTCTATTTGACCTGTACACAGCCTCCTGAGAATGGCCTTGGAGCAGCTCCCACCCTCTTTCAACTGAAACAGTTTCCTGGTGAGTAAAGACACAAGCCTAACACCCCTGAACCCCTATAATGAAACAATAAGTCCCTGTTTCCAAGGATCCCCCCTCCTTTTCTATAAGGCAAGGATTAGTTTTTTTAATAATAACCTGTAATACTGGTTACATAGTGAAATGACAACATTTTGAATATACTGGGTTAAATAAAATACACTACTAATTTCACCTGTTTTTTTTCACTTTGTTTAATATGAGTACTATAAAAGATTTTGAGATATAATTGACATACTAGATTCAGGTGTACAACATAATAATTCAATACATGTATATTTTATGAAATGTTATAATCTCAAAGAAAGTCTAGTTAACCGCCATCATGTCACATAGTTACAAATTTGTGTCTGTGTGATGACCCCCTCTTTTAGTCAGTCTAGCTGCAGTCTGTGACTTTGTCGATCTTCTCAAAGAAACAACTTTTGCATTGATCAATTTTCTCCATTGTTTTTCTAGTTTCTGTTTTGTTTATCTCCATTTTCATCTTTTTTTATTTCCCTTCCTCTAACTTCAGGTTTTACCTGTTTTTTTTTATTTTTTCTAGTTTCTTAGGGTGTACAGTGAGGGTATCAATTTGAGGTCTTTCTTCTTTTTTTAACACATGTACTTGCTGCTGTACCTTCCTGTGAATGCTGCTGTCACTGTCTGCTACTCTGGGTCCTGGTTTGTGTGTGACCTTTATCCTTTTAATCACAAAAGTAATCCCACAGTACTGGACACACAGAGGGAGGAAGCACACAAGTGTTCATCAGCTTTGATTGTCCCTAAATCAAAACTGACCCCCCCAAAAAAAAAATGTGTCTACAAAGTAAATTCAGTTATTTGTCCTGAAGCAGAAGCCATTTCTGCCAATGAAATTGTGGTTCAAGAAAGAAATACTCAGGAAGTGATGTCAGAAAAATGGTAGCATGAAAGATTCTCCTGATCCCTCCCCTTGAAAATTTCAACAAATTGAACAACTATAACACAATGAAGGAACCCCAGCTGAGCTTGCAGCTGTGCCTGAAAGATCCACCTGCTTAAGGGACTGAACATGGGATAGGTTGAAATGGGGGACAGAAAACAAAATACTTTTGTGTGGATTCTGGATAGGAGAGGATCCAGAGGACTGAATTTTTCTCTTTCCTTGCTGATCTAAAAGAGTGAGGTATATTTAGCTTTGGTTTGGTTTTGGAGCCAGGAGAGGCAGAAAGACTGAGGGGCAGAGAAAAAGGAACTGGATTAAGGCAGGTGCAACTGAGAGCAGAGACACAGCCTGGGTTCCCATACTCTACCCAACTCACTGGGCTCCACTTGCAATCCCCAGTGCTGGTGCATACATGGCTTGCAGTGCTTGCTCCATTGGTGCCACTTAGCCCATGGAGTTCAGTGTACTCAAGCGTGATCAGCTCATAGTACAATATGCTCACAGTGCACAGTGCAGGCTCTACCCACGAACTGTACTCTGTGCAGTGTTGGAGAGGACCAAAGCACAGCCCACCAACCTCCCAGATCCCGCCTCCCTCCCTTCACAGTATAAAGAGTGGCCATGGCAGATCCCCAATAGCTGACTCTCTGGGGCCACTCTCTCCCATAAGAGGCAGAGGTGCCCCTTGTTTGATCCCCTGGTATATTGGGATGTGGAGAAGTCCAGATCCTGGGAGATCTGGGACTGCCATTGCTAGAGCCATAAAACTGCAAAGCTGTAAAGCCGCAAAGCCATAATGCTGAAACTGTAAAGCCCTAACAACAAACTCCACCCACCAATGCAACTATGGCCCTACCTACATCATTATGACAGCAACACCTCAGTGGAGCTCTGCCCAAGAATTTCACAAAGCCAAAATTTGTAGTACTAGGACACCTACTAGAAAAAGAAAAAAGTAACCTCTCAAAACTGAAAAAAAAAATTTCTTTTTTTTCATGTTTTTCCTTCTTTCCATTTTCTTCATTCTTTTTTTCCATTTGAATTTTATTATCCTTAGTTTTTATATTTATTTTTTGTGAGGGTTTTATTTTTGATATTTTTTCTTATATTCTTTTTTGCTCTCTTCCCTTTACTTCTTTTCTCTTTCTCTTTTTCTCACATGAACTTCAGTTTTCTTCAAATTATTATATTTTTACTTATTTTTGTGAGGTTTTGGTTTTTATTTTATTTTTTCCTCTTATATTTTTCTTTCTCATATCATGCTCTTTGTTTTCTGAGTCTTTTCTATTTACCATTCTTTTTAGAATTTTCATTTTTTACTATGTTTTTTCAATTTTTATTTTTTATTTTTTAGTTGCCTCTTGTTAGAGTTCTTAACAATACCACTGTCAAATGCCATCAAGTAAGAAGAAATCAAGTATCATGGATACACAAGACAGAGACATAGTTCAGATAGATAATAAAAATATCTAGAAAAAATCTCAATTACATGGAAACCTTGAAGTTAAATGACAGAGAATTCAAAATTAAAGTTCTAAAGATAAAAGATATTGAAGCTCTAAAGATACAAAATATTGAAGTTCTAAAGATACAAGAAAATGCTGATAGGCAATTTAATGAGCTCAAAAAACAAACTAATGAACAAAAAGAGTATTTCACCAGGGAGATTGAAACAATAAAAAAGAACCAAACAAAAATGAAGAATTCAATATATGAACTGAAAAATGAGGTAGTAAGCTTAGGTAATAAAACAAGCTAGATGGAGGAGAGAATCAGGAAAAACTAAAGACAGGCAACTAAGATATTACAGAAAGAATAACAGATAAATTCACAAATTAAAAAAGAAATAATAAGAGAGCCCTACAAGAATTGTCTGACTCCATCAGAAAGAGCAATATAAGAATAATGCATATATCAGAAGAAGAAGAGAGGAAAATGGGAATAGAAATTCAAACAAATAATTGAGGAGAACTTCCCAAGCCTATGGAAAGAGTTAGAACCTCAAATCCAAAAAGCAAACAAAACATCAGTTACCTCAACCCAAATAGACCTCCGATAAGGTATATCCTAATAAAAGTGTCAAAAATTAATAACAAAGAAAGAATCCTCAAGGCAGCTAGACAAAAAAGGAATATAACATATAAAGAAAGGCCCATTGAGATATCATCAGATTTCTCAAAAGGAACTCTACAAGCCCAAAGAGAGTAGACTCAAACATTTAAAGTACTGAAAGAGATGAATTACCAGCCAAGAATACTATATCATGGCTATCCTTCAAATATGATGGAGAAATAAAAACATTTACAGACATACAAAAGTTGAGGAAATTTTTCAGCAGAAAACTCCCACTGCAGGGAATACTAGGGGGTTATCTGGCCAGATATAAAGAACAAAACAAAACAAAACTACAAGTAAAAGCTCCAGAAAGATCACAATCAAAACAAGGGTAATCTGTGACAACAATAACATAAAAGGGGAGAGAATAAACATCTGCAGTAGCAAAGGAGGATCGAATGCAGAAACATTCATGAAATAATGGACTCTTGTAAATAGGACTGTTTTTAGTTTAATAACCTAATGGTAACCACCAGAAAAATGCCATTACAGAAACATGTAGCTTAAAAAGGGGAAAAACAGCCTGACCAGGCAGTGTCACAGTGGATAGAGCATCAGACTGGAATACAGAGGACCCAGGTTCAAAACCCCAAGGTCACTGGCTCATCCAGCTTGAGCATGGGCTCACCAGCTTAAGTGCAGAGTCTCTGGCTTGAGAGTGGGATCATAGACAAGACCTCTTGGTCACTAGCTTCAAGCCCAAGGTTGCTTGCTTGAGCCCAAGTTCACTGGCTTGAGCAAAGGGTCACTCACTCTGCTGGAGCCCCCCAGCCAAGTTACATATGAGAGAGCAATCAATGAACAACTAAGGTGCTACAACAAAAAATTGATGCTTCTCATTTCTCCCCCTTCCTATCTGCCTCTCCCTGTCTGTCCCCCTCTCTGACTCTCTGTCTCTGTCAAAAAATAAAAAGGGAGGAGACAAGGAAAAGAAATAAAGAATACCACCAAATAAAATCAACTGACAGAAACAGAAAAACAAATGAGACACAGAGCAACCAGAAAGCAATATATAAAATGGTTATAGGAAATCCTCAAGTGTCAATAATAAGCCTAAATATAAATGGATTAAACTCACCAATAAAAAACCCAGAGTAGCAGATTGGATCAAAAAGCAAAACCTATCAGTATGCCACCTTCAAGAAACATATCTAAACTGAAAGGGCAAAGGTAGATTCAAAGTGAAAGATTGGAAGACAATTTTGCAAACAAATAAAAACCAAAGAAAAGCAGGTGTAGCCATACTCATATCTGACAATTCTGACTTCAAGACAATAAGGGTAACCAGAGACAAAGATGGTCATTTTATAATGATAAAGGGGACATTGTATCAATAAGACAAAACACTTCTTAATATATTTGCACCAAACCAGGGAGCACCAAAACATATATCTACTAATTGATCTTAATATAGAAACAGACAAAAACACAATCATACTTGGAGATTTTAACACACCATTGATGACTTTAGATAGATCATCCAAACAGAAAATCAATTTTAAAAAAAGTCAGCCTTAAATGACACACTGGACCAAATGGACATAATAGACATTTACAGAACATTTCATCCCAGAATTTCAGAGTATACATTTCTCTCCAGTGTACTTGGAACATTCTCAAGAATAGATCATATGTTGCACCACAAAACTAACATCAACAAATTCAGGAAGATTGAAATTATATCATGCATATTTTCTAATCATAAGGCTTTGAAATTAGGAAGTAATTTTCTAATCATAAGGCTTTGTAAAAAAGAAGTAAATGAACCCACAAAAATATTGAAATTAAACAACACCCTACTAAAAAAATGACTGGGTCAAAGGAAAAACAAAAGCAGAGATCAAAAGATATATACAGACAAATGAAAATGATAATATGACATATTAAAATTTCTGTGATGTAGCAAAAGCAGTAATAGAAGGGAAATTTACATCATCACAGGCTTATATCAAGAAACAAGAGAGATCCCATGTCAACACCTAACATTACACCTTAAGGAACTAGAATAAGAAGAACAAAGGCAACCCAAATTCAACAGAGGAAAGGAAACAGTAAAAATTAGAGTATAACTAAATGAAATAGAGAACTGCAAAACTAGAAAAAATTAATACAACAAAGCTGGTTCTTTGAAAAGTTTAATAAAATTGACAAACCCCTGGTTTAACTCACTAAGGAAAACAGAGAAAGAACTCATATAAACAAAATCTAAAATGATAGATGTAAAATTACCACAGACATCATAGATATACAAAGAAACATAATAGAATATTATGAAAGACTATATGCCACCAAATTCAACAATCAAGAAGAAATGGATAAATTCCTAGACCTATACAATCTTCCTAGACTGAGTCAAGAAGAAGTGGAAAGCCTAAATAAATAGACCCATAAACAGGGAGTAAACAGAAACAACTATCAAAAACCTCCCCAAAAATAGAAGTCCAGGACCAGACAGCTGCACTAGCAAATTCTACCAAACATTCATAGAAGATTTAGTTCCTCTCCTTCTCAAAGTTTTCCAAAAATTAAAGAAGAAGCAATACTTCCAAACACATTTTATGAGGCCAACATAAACCTCATACCAAAACCTTGCAAGGACAGTACAAAACAAGAAAACTACAGACCAATATCTTTAATGAATACAGATGCAAAAATTCTAAACAAAATACTAGCAAATCAAACAACAAATTAAAAATATATTACAGGCTCTGACCGGTTGGCTCAGCAGTAGAGCATCGGTCCAGCGTGTGGAAGTCCCGGGTTTGATTCCCAGCCAGGGCACACAGGAGAAGGGCCCATATGCTTCTCCACCTTTCCCCTGCTCCTTTCTCTCTATCTCTCTCTTCTGCCCCTAAGATCAAGGCTCCATTGGAGCAAAGTTGGCCCAGGCACTGAGGATGACTCCATGGCCTCCACCTCAGGCTCTAGAATGGGTCTGATTGCAGTGAAGAAATGGCTAAGCATCACCCCCTGGTGGGCATGTCACGTGAATCCTGTTTGGGTGCATGCGGGAGTCTGTCTGTCTGCCTCCCCCCTGCTTCTCACTCAGAAAAATGCAATAAATAAATAAATAAATAGTAAAAAATATTACCTCATAACCAAGAAGAATTCATTGTAGGCCCACAAAGATGGCTTAACATATGTAAACAGATCAATGTAATACACCATATCAACAAAACAAAGAACAAAAATCATATGATCCTATCAATAGATGCAGAGAAGACATTCGATAAGACACAACATCCCTTTAAGTTTAAAACACTCAATAAAATGGGTATAGAAAGAAAATACTTCAACATAATAAAAGCCATATATGACAAACCATCAGCTAACATCATACTAAATGGTAAAAAACTTAAAGGTTTTTCTCTAAAATCAGGAACAAGACAAGGTTGCCCACTCTCTCCACTCCTATTCAACATAGTGGTGGAAGTTCTAGCCTGAGCAATCAGACAAGAGAAAGAAATAAAAGGCATTCATACTAGAAAAAAAGAAGTAAAGTTTTTACTTTTTGCAAAGGACATGATCCTGTTTATAGAAAACCCCAAAGACTCCAGAGAAAAACTATTAGAAATAATAAACCAATACAGTAAGGTTGCAGGATACAGAATTAATATACAATAATCTATTGCTTTTCATATATGCCAACAGTAAAACTCAGTAAATAAACTAAAAAAAATAACCTCTTTTAGAGTTGCAACAAGAACAAAAAATACCTAGGAATAAACATAACAAAGAATGTAAAGGATCTATATACTGCAAACTACAAAGCTTTATTAAAGGAAATCAAAAACAACACAATGAAATGAAAAAATATACCATGTTCTTGGATAGGAAGAGTCAACATAGTTAAAATGTCCATGTTACACAAAGCAATATACAAATTTAATGCTATTCTCATCAAAATCCAATGTCATTTAAAAAAAAATAAAACAAAACATCACCAGGTTTGTATGAAACCATAAAAAACCCTGAATAGTCAAAGCAAGTCTGAGAAAAAAGAACGAAGCTGGAGGCATTATAATACCTGACTTCAAATTATACTACAGAGCCACAATAATCAAAACAGCATGGTATTGGCAAAAAATATATACACAGAGACCAATAGAACATAATGGAGAGCTCAGAAATAAAACCACAGATATATAAGCAAATCATCTTCGACAAAGGAGCCAAAGACACACAGTGGAGAAAAGAAAGTCTCTTCAATAAATGATGCTGAGAAAATTGGAAAGCCACATGCAAAAGAATGAAACTTAACTACAGCGTGTCCCTCTGCACAAAAATCAATTCAAAACGGATCAAAGACCTAAACATAAGATCTGAAATCATAAATTGCATAGAAGAAAATATAGGTTTAAACTCTTAGACCTTGGCCTTAGAGAACAATTCATAAATTTGACTCCAAAGGCAAGGAAAATAAAGGCAAAAATAAATGAATCAGATTATATCAAATTAAGAAGCTTCTGCACAGCAAAAACAAAAAACCTGACAACAAAAGAGATAGCTAAATAAATGAGGTTATATCTGCAAACAACAGCTCCAAGAAGGGGTTATTATTCAAATTATATAAAGAACTCCCAAAGCTCAGCAACAAACAAGCAAACAATCAAATTAAAAATGGGGAGAGGACATGAACAGATACTTCTCCCAAGAAGAAATACAAATGGCCAATAGATATATGAAAAAATGCTTATTTCACTAGCTATCAGAGAAATGCAAATCAAAACGAAAATGAGATACCACCTCATACCTGTTAGATTGCCTGTTATCAACAAGACAGGTAATAACAAGTGTTGGAGAGGCTGTGGAGAAAAAGAAACCCTCATTCATTGCTGGTGGGAATGTAAATTAGTACAACATTATAGAAGAAAGTATGGTGGTTCCTCAAAAAATTAAGAATAGAACAACCTTATGACCAAGCAATCCTTCTACTGGATATTTACCAAAAAAACTCAAAAACATTGGTACATAAAGACACATGAACCCCCATGCTCATTGCAGCATTATTCACAGTAGCCAAGACATAGAAACAACCAAAGTGTCCTTTGATAGAGGATTGGATAAAGAAGATGTGGTAAGTATATACAATGGAATACTACTCAGCCATAAGAAATGATGATATGTCATTTATGACAACATGGATGAACCTTGATAACATTATACTGAGTGGAATACTGTAATAAATCAGTAAAAGCTAAAAACTATGATTCCACATATAGGTGTGATACAAAATTGAGACTCATGGACATAAATAAGACTATAGTGGTTACCAGGGGGAGGGAGATATGGAGGAGGAGGGGGGGGGTCGGGAGGAGGGTATAAAGAGGAACAAATAAAAGGTGATGGAGGATGTTTTGACTTTGGGTGATGTTTATACTACATAATCGACTGTCCAAATGATGTGGAAATGTGTACCCAAAACTTTGTACTCTTGTTGATCAATGTCACCCTGTTAAATTTAATTTTCTAAATAAAATAAGAAAAGGAAAGAAAAGTAATACTCTTCTGGGTTGTTGTTTTTTTTCCTCTGAGATACTGCAAGTAATATTAAAGATACTGTGAAGCATATTAAAGTTGATGAATTTTTGTGTCTCTGGAGTCAGAGAACACAGTTTCCAGAGACTAGGAACATTTGGATGGTCTTCTCTTCTATCTCCGTGGGCCCTTCCCAGTCCCAGTAATTGTTGCAGGGATCAAGTCACCTCCTCTCCCTGCTGCCTGCTTGCCCCCTCCCTCAGCCAGTGTCGAACACTGGCCATACCGCAGAGGCCCCTTCATGAGTTTGCGGTCTGAGGTCTGAATGATTTGCAAGTGACCATGAGCCAGCACTGAACAGAACAGGGCTATCTTTCCTAGGAAGACATAAATGCCCTAGCCTCTCCCATGCTCATCATGCTTTCAGTTGGGTGAAACTCACCCCTCACATCCAGGACTTAACTATGTGGAATGTTCTATGCATTCTTGAACAGCTGTCACACCTTGTCCAAGGGGTGGCCCCATTCCAGTAGCAGGCGAAGTAATTCTTGTTTATGTGTGTAGTCATGAAGAGTTTCAGAACATGCCTGCATCAAAAGCACATGGAAATACATCATTATCATCTTTCCAATAGTCAGAGGGGGCTGAGGGCTCCACCCACACACACAGACTTTGAAAGGTGATGGTCAACCAGGACAGTGCTGATGGGTTCCTTGCTATTTTCCTCTTGATGAAATATAGCTGAAAAGGCCACTTCATTGTTGAAACAAATCTTAAGGTAATTTCTTAGAATGTTTATCCTATGTGACAAGGCCAAAAGAAAAAAGAAAAAGAGTAGAGCTGAACAGTCATCCACATGTTTAGTTGCATTATGGAGTAGGAGGCAGTACAGTGGAGAACAGTGGTGTTTGACTGAGAGTCATGCTATTGTGGTCATCATAGGCTAGTGAGCCCAAGTGATGCTGAGAAGCCAATGATTTCTTTCAGAAAGCTGGACAAAATAATATAGGGCTAAACTTGGCACATTAGCACCAATTAAAAGCAATATACTAATTAATTACATATCACATTTTGATAGCTTGTTTCTTCAGAGGAGAAAAAAATTTTTTTCCACAGGAAGCAGCCCCAGGTATTATTAAAATTGTTTCACAAATGGAAAAACTAAAGCAAAGATAGGTTGAGTCGTTCACTCAAGATCTCAGGCAAATCACGGCAAACCTAAGAAAAGAAGCCCTTTCTGACCACTCTCTACCCCCTTGTCCCCTTAAATCTCCAGGAAAAAATTTTCCTCAGCTTTATTTTTAATAAGTTCTCAAATTTACATCAATTCAAGATTTTATTGTGTAATGAGAAAGGAAAATAAAAAGGGTTACAAACTAACAAAAAGAATAAGTGAATTAAGACTATGATAAGATGCAACTGAAGTTATCTCCTAAAAAAATAAATAAAAAACAGCATTACAAAAAGTCTCTGTCAAAAAACTACTGGACCTAATAAACGAATTCAGGAAGATGGCAGGATATAAAATTAATACACAGAAATCACAGGCATTTTTATACATGAACAATAAACTGTCAGAAAGAAAAATTAAGGAAACAATTCCCTTCACTATTACAACAACAACAACAAAAAATAAAGTACCTAGGAGTAAATTTAACCAAGGAGTTTAAAGACTTGTACTCAGAAAATTATAAAACATTGATAAAAAGAAATCAAGGAAGACACAAACAAGTGGAAGCATATACCGTGCTCATGGTTAGGAAGAATAAACATAATTAAAATGTCTATATTACCCAAAGCAATTTATAAATTCAATGCAATACCAATTAAAATACCAATGACATACTTCAAAGATATAGAACACATATTCCAAAAATTTATATGGAACCAAAAAAGAACACGAATAGCTTCAGCAATTTTGAAAAAGAAGAATAAAGAGGAGGTATCACACTTCCGGATACCAAGTTATACTACAAGGCCATTGTACTCAAAACAGCCTGGTACTGGCATAAGAACAGGCATATAGATCAATGGAACAGAACAGAGAACCCAGAAATAAACCCACATCTTTAGGGACAACTGATATTTGACAAAAGAGGTAAGAGCATACAGTGGAGTAAAGACAGTCTCTTTAACAAATGGTGTTGGGAAAACTGGACAGCTACTTGCAAAAAATGAAACTAGACCACCAACTTACACCATGCACAAAAATAAACTCACAATGGATAAAGGACTTAAATGTAAATTGTGAAACCATAAGTATCCTAGAAGAAAACAGGCAGTAAGCTCACCGACATCTATCACAGCAATATCTTTGCTGAATTATCTCCACAGGCAAATGAAATAAAAGACAGGATAAACAAGTGGGACTATTTCAAACTAAAAAGCTTTTGTGCAGCTAAAGACAATATGAACAGAATAAAAAGACTACACAATGGAAGAACATATTTGACAATACATCTGATAAGGGATTAATAACCAAAATTTAAAAAGAACTTATAAAAACACCAGGAAGACACCAATCAAAAAATGGGCAAAAGAAAGGAATAGACACTTCTCCAAAGAGGACATACAGATGGCCAACAGGCATATGAAAAAATGCTCCACATCACTAATCATTAGAGAAATGCAAATTAAAACTGTAATGAGATATCACCTCACACCAGTCAGAATGGCACTCATCAACAAAACAACACAGAATAAGTGCTGGTGAGGAAGTGGAGAAAAGGGAACCTTCCTGCACTGCTGGTAGGAATGCAGACTGGTGCAGCCACTGTGGAAAACAATATGGAGATTGCTCAAAAAATTAGAAATGGAACTGCCCTTTGACCCAGCCATCCCACTTATAGAAATATATCCCAAGGACACCATATCACCGACTGAAAAAAAGAAATGCACCTCCATGTTTCTGGCAGCATTGTTCACAATAGCAAAGATCTCGAAACAGCCCAATTGTCCGTCAGAGGACGAGTGGATTAAAAAACTTTGGTACATATATACTATGGAATACTACTCAGCCATAAGAAATGATGACATCGGATCATTTACAATAACATGGATGGACCTTGATAACATTATACGGAGTGAAATAAGTAAATCAGAAAAAAAACTGAGATGAATCCATACATAGAAGGGACATAAAAATGAGACTCAGAGACATGAACAAGAATGTGATGGCAACAGGGGCAGGGGGTTGGGGGAGGGGGGATGGGGTGAAGAAGGAGAGAGGGGTTAGGGGAGGGGAGGGGCACAAAGAAAACCAGATAGAAGGTGACAGAAGACAATTTAACTTTGCGGGAGGGGTATACAGCACAATCAAATGTCAAAATAATCTAGAGATATTTTCTCTCAACATATGTACCCTGATTTATCAATGTCACTGCATTAAATTTAATAAAAAAAAAAAAAAAGCTTTGGTACATATATACAATGGAATACTATGGGACTATGAAAAAGAAGGAAATATTTCCTTTTGCAACAATATAGAGGGACCTGGAAACTATTATATTGAGTGAAATAAGCCAGGCAGAGAAAGAAAAATATCATATGACCTCACTCATTTGAGGAATCCAAGGAATAATGAGAACTGAGGAACGGAATTGAGACAGAGGAGGGATCAAAGGGACCAGAAGAAAAGAGGACAGAGGGAAAGGGGATGATAGGATGGGATAAAACTGAAGGAAAGGGGGGAGGGCACTATAGAGAGGGGGGCAAGGGAGATGTTGAGGGGAATAGGGGGAGGGGGGATACATTCGGGGTGACCCTAGAATCTATGTAAACACAATTAATTAAGTAAAAAAAGAGACTATGATAAGATGCAACTGAAGTTATCTCCTAAAAAATAAATAAATAACAGCATTACAAAAAGAGATGTTTCCTTCCATGTTAAAGCAAGTCACCCTCCCAATACATGGGCCATAGCCTCTGATTTTAATGAATTCTGCAATTCGGCAGTCATTCTCTTCAAAGCATGAATGTGCAAAGATGCCTGAAATACAGTTAAGAATCACACTTGTGATATAGTCCTTCAAACCTATTTTTAAAGACTGTCATATGGGAAGGCACAGACTTAATGTTTTCTTTGGTTGTACATTCTTCCTACATAAGCCTGGACACAGCTCAGAAAAAATAATGGTCATATCAGTCCATGTCATCAAGGTGGAAACCTAAAAACTAATCCCAAAATCAGAAGTGGCTTACCACACCTCTCAGCAGTGTTACTTAGCACTTAGCAAACTTAGGGATGAAAAAATGTCCTTTCCAGTGGTGGGATTCAGCCAGTTTGCACCAGTTTGGCAGAACCAATATTTAATTTTTTGTTGAATTAAAATGATACTTGTAATCAGGGTTCTCTAAGGTGGGTGCCTGGGCAGCTGCCCAATGTGGAAATCACAAATTTACATTCCTTACTCTTTTTTAATGTTCTTCTGAACAGCAGCATATGCTAAGCACCCATAGTAATGTTCATTCCATCCACAGATGAAAAAAATTGCAGGTGAGGATGCCAATCAAGAAGCAATATGGAAATATCTTCAATGACAGTTTTATTGTTTTTTTGTCAAGTATTATTTAGTATTTTTATTAATATTTTAAAACTTTCTTACAATCTAGTTTTGCATACCTCTTTTATTCTTATTTAAGTACTAAATGCATGAAATAATAAACTACCTTTTTGTATATCAGGGTTTTTTATACATACTTAAATGGTCCTTAGGGCAGAGAAGCACTTGTTAAATTATTTGAGTCTGACCAGGCAGTGGCGCAGTGGATAGAGTGTTGGACTGGGATGCAGAGGACCCAGGTTTGAGACCCCAAGGTCGCCAGCTTGACCACGGGCTCATCTGGTTTGAGAAAAAAAAAAAGCCCACCAGCTTGAACCCAGCAGGGGGTTACTTGGTCTGCTGAAGGCCCATGGTCAAGGCACATATGAGAAAGCAATCAATGAACAACTAAGGTGTTGCAACGCGCAATGAAAAGCTGATGATTGATGCTTCTCATCTCTCTCCGTTCCTGTCTGTCTGTCCCTGTCTATCCCTCTCTCTGACTTACTCTCTGTCTCTGTAAAAAAAAAAAAAAAAAATTATTTGAGTCCCACCGCTGGGTCCAAGTGCCCTGGGTCTGTGGCCAATGCTGCCCCATACTCTGATGTTGGAGGAAGGGCAGAGAAACCAAAGCTAAGGACTTGATGTAAGGGACTATTTCTGAATGTCTGGAGCTTCTAACACCCAGAGGAAGGAGTTACACTACAATTAAAGATGTCCTGGGGAGGCAAAAGTGTTCAATTGACCAACGGAGACAAGGTATTCATGAACCGGAATTTAGGCAGAAACTCAAAGTTACATGTGTTGTCATTTCTAACACCTTGCACTGATGTATGAAATGGGTTACTGCAGAGCCAGAGGCCACTGCACACACCTCAGCAGTACTGACAGAAAATTCAAGCAGGCATTGCCTGAAAACTGAGCCAGAACTCCCTCCTTGAGTAGAAGATGAGAAATGACCATCTGTAATTTGAATTCATTTAACATTGTATTCACTGCAAGTCAGACTGTAAGTTATATCATACAGGTTATTAAAATCATGGGTTTACCCCTCCAATTAAAACATGAAATAGAGTGTAAGTAAACATCAAATCTAAAACAAAAGTCAACAATTTTAGTCTTGGAAACCAAAAGGAAAGTGCTGAACACTATAATGTAGTTTTATAGAATTATTTTATAAAATAAAAAATGCTTTTGGGTGAAATTGTCCATTCTGGCTAAGGTGACTGACACTAAAAATTAACAAAAGAATGAGACTTTTAACTATGAGTATGTAATACAGTGGTTAAGACAGGAGACATGGAATTGGAGGATGCATTAAGTTAGCTGCAAAATCGAATAATGCTGTATCCAAAATACCTGACCTTGTGCCAGGGTTTGCATCAGACGCTCTTTCTCCATTCCTCCAATCACACTAAAACTGCTCATGAAAGGAGCCAGACTCAGTGGTAGAGCGTCGACCTGGTGTGTGGATGTCCCAGGGTCAACTGCCGGTCAGGGCACACAGGAGAAGTGACCATCTGCTTCTCTCCAACCCTTCCGCGCTTCTCTTTCTCCCTCCCTTTCTCTCTCTTTCCTCCTCTCCTGCAGCCATGGTTCATTTTGTTTGAGCGCATAGGCCCAGAGCGCTGAGGATGGCTCTGTGGAGCCTCTACCTCAGGTGATGAAAGTAGATTGGTTGAATCAAGCATTGGCTCCAGACAGGGGTTGCCAGGCAGATCCCAGTTGGGGTGCACAAGGAAGTCTGTCTCACTATCTCCTCTCCTCTCACTTGGAAAAGAAGAAAAAAAAAGAGAGAGAGAAAGGATCCAGAGGACCAGAACCAGATAGGTCCACACTCATATGCAAAGTAAGGAATAAACTGTTCAGTGGATTTCAGGAAACAAATTGGAGGGCCCAGGAACATGCCTCACCTCACCTCTATTCTGCTTCAAACCACTTGCACTACCCCAATGTAATGGCCAAAGTCAGTGTTAGACTTTGTTTCCCCTTAATATTAACTGAATGTTCTTAATGTTTTTAAGCAAACAGTTTGAGCAACCTGTAACTTCAAAAGCACATGATTGTGACTCTTCTGAGAGTAAATACTGATGGGGAAAGAAGAGCAGACATGTTGGTGTTAGGCACTCCCAGAAGGCAAGTGAGTCACCACAGAGAAGAGCACATGGTCTAGGCTGTAAGATTTTGCTTAAATTGGACCTTAATCTCAGATATACCATATTTCCCTATGTATAATATGCATCATTTTTTGAAAAATTTGGGTCTAATAACTGGGTGCGTCTTATACAGTGGTTGTGACATTTCAAATGCCATAGGTGGAACTGAGGACAAGGCAATATATGAAGACAGTGATTTGATTCATCATCAGACACAGATGAGGACAAGCTAATAGATGGGAGTTCTGACAGTGATGAAGAGTTTTATGACTTTATGATGAATAAAAATTGAGTTCAATAATTTTATGTAATACATTTTTTTTCAAATTTTGAATCCCAAAATGAAGGTGCATCTTATACATGGGAGTATCTTACACATGGGAAAATATGGTAATTGTTGCATGGCCACTGGTCCAAATCTTGCTCACACTAGGAAAACTGCTTATTCAGGGACCATTTACAGCCTCGGGCTCTGTGCTGACTGGGCCGGTGACTGTCACTAACACAATGCAGTCACTGTCCCCTCATTAGCAGTGTCAGCCCTGTGCGTATCGTGTGTATGACTCTGTGGCATAACAAATATCATCCTCAGAGCCCTGTGGTGCTGATGGAGGTATGGTGATCACAAGAGGGTGAAATAGTTAAAAGGAAATATTTTTTAAAAAGCAAAGAATTGAAGAAGAGTTCTGATGTGACCACGCATAGCAGTGAATCCATAAAATAGCCCTCTCACTACAGCAGGAAAAATATATGCCCCTCTTATTCCAAACATGCACTTCAAACATTTTGTTATGACCTTTCATTTTTAAATTTGCCTTGGATTTTTTTCAATGCATTTTTATTTGATGAAAATATTGAGGAAGAAAGAGAAAGTGTGATTTGTCACTATCCCTGAACCCCAATGTCTGGCCAGGACCCTGAATACCCAACCCAGACAACATTTATTGGTCACTTCTTACAGAGATGGTACTAACAACTACAGATTGAAGGAGGAGCCTGACACAGGAGAATATGTCTGTCACTATAAGACTAGATGCAGTTAGGTAGGTGCAGCAAGAAAAATTCAATGTGTCAAAATCCTACCTACAATTGCTGAGATCAAGGCAGCCTTTGCTGAGGACAAGGTCTATTAATATCCTAATTGAAAACAGGGTATCTGGTAAGTGAAAAGAATCTTTCCTGAAGAAAGTGTGCCTTTCCTCTAGGCTTTCCTACATATGGCACCATCGTACCCACCCTAGAGCATGTCAAATGAGGCCACAGCCTACCCGCTCACCAGCAGCACCCTTCTCCACTGCTACTACCAGATGGTCACATCTTATTCCCTCATTCATCTTCCAAGTGAAAGAGGCAAGCAACAAATCTATTTTTTTTCACAACCTAGGTCTATTCCTGCAATAATCATTTCTTCTGAAGTAATACAATAGCCAAGGACTTTGCCTATACTCAGACCCAAAGTTCTATAACAGAAGAATCACTTCTGGATGGTTTTATCCTGTTTAAAGAGATAGTTTTCAGAGACAACACAATAGCTGTCATGCAGTGGAAGCATGCACAGAGAAGAGAATTTGAACATTGGCTGTACCCAGAATCAAAGTCTCATCCTCACCCCCCTTCAAAAAACCAAAAGACCAGGACATGACCACAACTTGAACACTAGAACCTTTTCAGAAGCCAAAAGTCCATTGTCCAGAAAGGTCTGGTGCTGATGCCCCTTTACTATAAATGGCCAAGCTTCAAGGTCTTCCAAATAGAACCTGCCAACCAGTGCTTCTGCATGTACTTCCCTTAAACCAGGGGTCAGGAACCTTTTTGGCTGAGAGAGCCATGAACGCCACATATTTTAAAATGTAATTCTGTGAGAGTCATATAATACATTTAACACTAAATACAAGTAAATGTGTGCATTTTATGTAACACCAACTTTTAAAGTACAATAAGTCTCTGAATTCTTTTTAATAACATTGTTATGCTGTTGCTAACCAATGATGAATAAACTACTTCTTACAATTAATGCGAATTCTGGTGCTGCATGGTTTTGCTGATGGCTTTGTAGTTCGGTTGATACTTGGTGAAGTTAAGCTTCATGTAAGCATTGAGACTTCCATCCATTAAAAGTGATCGTAGGTTGGTCTTAATGTTCTTTAGATGTGAGAAAGACTGCTCACATGCATACGTAGAGCCAAATATTATCAGTACTGCAATGCTCAAACGCTGCAGTGCGTGGTATATGATAGGAAGCGCATTCCAAGTTTTGACAATCAGCTGGTCTGCGGGTTGAAGTTTTTTCATTTCTCCCCACTTGTGTTTGCTCGCTAACTCTGCTTGCTGTCACGCAAGTCTTTCCAAATCTTCATTCAGTGACTTGTCTGAGGCCACTTATTCAGACAAGTCTTATTCACCCACATGTCTGAGGCCTTCAGGTCAGCAGCTTCTAGCTCAAAATCTCTGACGGAGACACCAGGGATGTAACTCAGGTCGGCACTGTCCACTGCACACTCGTATGGATGGGTGATGAACTTAAAAAGATGAGTGCACTCACGAAATTCTCCAAAGCGCGCTTTGAATGACTGCAGGAGATTAGATGTGAAGCCCACTAGCTGCTGGAGATCAAGATGTTGAGCAGGGTCACTTGCTGTGCATGCATCTTTAAACTCTCCCAGTTTTTCAAATGACCTGTTTCAATGTCAGCGATGAAGAGTTCCAGCTTGTTTTCAAATGCAAACACTGCTTGTTGAAGGGATAAGACTGTATTTCCAACGCCTTGCATTTTCACATTGAGCTGGTTCAGATGTTGTCATGTCCATGAGATAGTAAAACTTCAGGAGCCACTCAGTGTTAGCTAACTCAGGATGCTCGATGTTTTTCATTTCAAGAAAAGTCTGGATTTTACTCAGACAAGCCGCAAAACAGCTGAGTACCTCCCCTCTTGACAACCAATGCATATTGCTGTGCAGAAGCAGACCAGGATGATTATTCCCAACTTTATCCAGTAGTGTTTTAAACTGGTGATCATTTAAAGCTCGGGCAATAATAAAGTTGACCACCAGAATGACCAGCAACATCACCTCACCAAGCTGCTCACCACACATCTGAGCACAAAGTGCCTCCTGATGTAGGATGCAGTGAAAACTTAGGATGGGTCTCTTTTCATGTTCATGAAGAAGTGCTATGAATCCTCTATTTTTCTCACCATGCACATAGCACCATCAGTACACACCAAAATAAGTTTATCCATTGGTAGATTTTTTCTTTAGCGAACTCAGTGAAAGACTTGAATAAATCCTCCCCCATTCTTGTCTCTTTCATAGGCAAAACAGCAAGACTTTCCTTACATAGTGTGTCACCGACAGCATACCTTGCAATCACGCTGAACTGGGATAAATGGCTTACGTCTGTTGACTCATCCAAAGTGAGAGAAAAGAATGGTGCTGCATTTATGTCCCTCATTTGTGTTGCCTCAATTTGATTTGCCACCATGATGGTACAATCATGTACAGTTCTTGCCGAGAGAGGCATGTCTTTTATTCGTTTGATTATCTTGTCTTTATCTGAAAAGTTGTCCAAAAGTTCATTGGCAACATCAAGCATGAATGTTTTGGCATACTCCCCATCTGTGAATGGCTTTCCATTTCTCACAATTGCTAAAGCACCAGCAAAGCTAGCTGAATTCCAGTCACCTTGTTGGGTCCAAACACGGAGTTGCTGCTGACTAGCTTGCACTCTGCACAGTAGTTCTTGACAAGCTTTCTTCCTGCTGTCCCCCGCTTCATATTTCGATGCAAATGTAGTATGGCCTGTGTTGAAGTGCTGCTTTATATTTGACCGTTTCATTGATGCAATTTATCATTGCATATTAGACACACTGTAGAACCTGCTCTCTCCACAAAGGCAAATTCCTCTGTCCATTCCTGCTAAAAAGTATGATACTCCTCATCTTTTTTTATTTTAGCCATCTTCTTTGTCAAAAGGTTTTCTGCAATTAGCTAGCTGACTACTTGATTAAAAGGAGGGAAATTTACTTCCTAACCTCACAATGACCTATGTATATTATGCATTAGCCAATAAAAATTTGGTGTTGTCCTGGAGGACAGCTGTAATTGGCTCCAGCCACCTGCAACCATGAACATGAGTGGTAGGAAATGAATGGATTGTAATACATGAGAATGTTTTATATTTTTAATGTTATTATTTTTTTAATTAAAGATTTGTCTGTGAGCCAGATGCAGCCATCAAAAGAGCCACATCTGCCTATGAGCCATAGGTTCCCGACCCCTGCCTTAAACCCTTATAAGCCTTTGGCATGGTCCAGCAAGTAAGACAGATTTGAGGTACCATTAGGTCTTTCATCATCTTGGTTGGCACCTTCTCAATCATAAAACTTCCTTTACTCTAAACTCTGACATCTTGAAGATGCTTTTTGAAGCATCAGGCACATGGACTTGGGTTTCAGTAACAGTTCTACACTGCTCTGGGTAGCACCTAAGGGATCGCTTTTGAGGACTGACCTCTGAATTAGCAGCACTGTCCTAAACAAGCTAGGTGGGTGTGGTTTTCACTAGATCCCAATCACCACAACAGAAGTCAAAGTCTCAACATGTGAGGAGTGGTAAGTCCTAGTGTTAACATAGATAGGTGCTTAGATATTGATGGGGAAAGACAGCAAAAGGAATTGGAAATTATATTTAATAAAACTTGATAGTCTCCTTCAGTAGTAAGCTACACATCCCATTTAGCTTAATTTCCTAGGAGGCTACAGCAGTCATAGGTTCAATTGCACTTTCCAGGAGCCCATTGTGCCCTTAGCCCTCAGACTCCATCCCGAGCCATTCAGGAGGAATATCCCCAAGGTATTCCAGTCCTGGTGTTGGGGGATCAAGGAGAAAATTATTCTACTGAGCATGCACAATTGTAGCCAGAACAACAGTCATAAAGGCCTGTCAATCTAGCCTAGAAGAAGGATCTGATTGGTTAGTGGGAGGAACCAATGCAAGCTCATGAAATTTTAAAAGAAATTGATTCAATTGACTTAAAGGAAAATTAGTCGGGCTTAACAGAGATTCAGACTTTCCCTTCTTTCTGCTTTCTTATTTGGAGAAATGTGCTTGCCTTCTTTGCTCCCATGCTGCGTGTGCTGACAGCTACCAGGGGACGGTCTCCTAAGTATAGGCTATGAGCAGCACTTGGATCGGACTAAGCTTTGACATGGGTTAAACCATGACACAGAATATCTGAACTCTAGTCTTTATGCTGGGCTTGATGAAGACAAGACCGGACTTTTTCCTTGGCAGGATAGACAGAGATAAGACATTGGGAACTTGTGAGAAACCTTCTATTCCCTTGGATAAATCTTACTGAAACAGCCTAATCTTCTCCAAATGCAGGTCCTTTGAACTTTCCTTATTTTGACATCACATAAGAACCACAATTCCACCAGCATCATTAGAAAGGCTAAGGAGAAAACAGTTTAACTTGCTCCACAATTTCTAGGGCTACTGAGGAATTTGCCTAAATTAACAAATCATGGAGGTACAAAGGATGAGCACTTCTAGATAATAGGTACCCAAAAGTAAACACAGCAAAATTCACTTTCAGGAACCATTTCCACCCTAAGGAATCTTAGAACTTGGATCAGAAGCCAAATTTTAGAAGTCTTTTACTTTTAGGGAACAAAAGGAACAAATACAGGTAAGTTCTTCAACAAAAAAAAGCAGCCTTGTCTGAGATGAGGCTGAACAGACTGAGCCAGGGAGAGCCCTGGGACATGGGGTAGTCACCAGATTATCTTTACTGACCTGTATATTGTTCAGCTCCTGCAGGGTCAGGCACTCAAGCAGGGTTCAACACATGTCAGTTGACCATGAAAATGGTCCAAAGTGTTCAAAATACATCTGCCCCAATACCACAAATGTCTAGAGCACCTTGTGCATAAATATGTTTAATATCTGCTGTCATATGGTCACAGTCTAACATCTGCCCATTGCCGGACTATGAGCTGTCAGGGATCTGGATAGCCTGTTATACCTTTGCACACCAAGGCCCAGCACTGTGTTCAAAAAGGAACTTTGAGTTGACCTACAGATATGGCTTTCCCATCAAAAAAGGCATTGATCCCAAACCTCACACAATATCTGCTACATTGTTACTCAATGTTACAAATGAAGGAACAGATGCACAGAAAGAGTCTGAAACCATGCATGTTCCCAAGGGACAAGACTTGTTCAAGCTCCAGTTCTAGGCCAGGCTGATCAAATAGCTACCAAAATGACATGATAAAAACCAGTCTTGGGAAAACTTCCTTTAAAAGTTAAATAGGCCCTGGCCGGTTGGCTCAGTGGTAGAGCGTCGGCCTGGTGTGCAGAGGTCCCGGGTTCGATTCCCGGCCAGGGCACACAGGAGAGGCGCCCATCTGCTTCTCCACCCCTCCCCCTCTCCTTCCTCTCTGTCTCTCTCTTCTCCTTCCGCAGCGAGGCTCCATTGGAGCAAGGATGGCCCGGGCGCTGGGGATGGCTCCTTGGCCTCTGCCCCAGGTGCTGGAGTGGCTCTCGTTGCAACAGAGCGACGCACCGGAGGGGCAGAGCATTGCCCCCTGGTGGGTGTGCCGGGTGGATCCCGGTCGGGCGCATGCGGGAGTCTGTCTGACTGTCTCTCCCCGTTTCCAGCTTCAGAAAAATACAAAAAAAATAAAAAATAATAATAAAAAAAAAGTTAAATAGCCCTGGCCAGGTAGCTCAGCTGGTTAGAGAGTTGTCCCAATACCCCAAGGTTGTAGGTTTGATCCCTCATCAGGGTACATACAAGAGCAAACCAATTAATGTATAAATAAGTGGAGCAACAAACTGATATTTCTCTCTTCTTTCTTCTCTTTCTAAAATAAATTTAAAAAGATTTAAGTCAAAATAGTTGCTTGGTATAGGCAATGTAATTAGTTAATTAAAACTATTTTGTAAAAATCGATCATCTATGGAGAGACATCTCAGTTATAGCAGGCCTGATAAATTCAACAATAATGATTACTGTTACTGAGAAACGCAGTGGTAGTCCACAGGCTCTTTAGTCAAAGACCTAGGCTTGCGAACACACTCTGGGAAATCAGGAGTAGATTTCTTCCTAAAGAAAAATCTGGTCATTTCTTCTAACCTTGCTCTTATTAATTCTACATGGTTTTGCAGACAATGGCTCTGCCCCGAGGACATCTCTGGGGGGCATCAATTGAAAGGTGTTTATTGAAGCACCACCTGGAAGAAGTGATTACCTAACAATTTGCCAAAAGGGAGGGCTGAGAACCTTTGGCATTTTTGAATTGCAACTGTTTTCTGTCATCGTAAAGAAAAAGCTAATCATTTTTTCCAGCGAGCCACCCCTCTGTCTCCTGCACAGACTATTATGAAATTGCCAAGGACCACACACTTGGCCTTCTCTGTTTTCACAGTTTTTAAAGCCATCATCAAAAGGCAAAAAAGAGCAGGAGGCAGAGGTTTCTTTCCAGCAGGGCATCTAAAGTGGAATTCCACTGGTAGAATGCTATTCTCTTCTGGCAAATGTTCATCGGTTCCATGTTCTTATTAAGTGTTTATCATCTTGCTCAAATAAAAGGGAGACCAAAAAAAAAAAAACCCAACAAAAACCCTTTTTGAACCTTGTCCAATTGGGAAAGTGCCATGCAGTCCTTACAGTCATGCTATTGAGTATTCTGGAAATGAATTTTAAAGACAGAAAATTTGCTTCATATATAAAAGTTCAATTTATGATAACATTTATCTCTACATTAATAAGGAATCTGCAAACAAAGATGAATATCAGGTCTTTGAAGATGTACACCATGAATCAATCCAGCTACATGTTAGTGACACAAGACAGTTGGCTTAAAAAGAATTGGCCCAATGTGAGATTTTTTTTAATGTGAAATTATGTTGAGAGAATTTTGAAATGCACACCATCTGAGTCATAGTCGCTGGCTCAGAAGCAGGAATTTCGCACAAACATTTTTGAAAGGCACATCAATGATGTAAAGTTTGTTTTCAAAGGAGAATAAAATAAACGCTCCAGTTCCAAAATCAACCTGACCTAGGGGCAGGGAAGAACATGTCATGGGCCCCAAAGTTGAGGAAAGTCATTGCTGCTCATCGGCCCACGGTGAGGGCCTCCTGGACCGCGCCCACAATGCTCTGCCCTCACAATCTCAGGCTTCCCCTTTGCCATGTCCCCTCAATATGTATTCCAGCAGCAGACACCACATTCCTCCCAGTCTCAAAGTGTGACTTAGCCTTCCTTGTCACCCTTAGCAACATTTCCCACCACCTCCCTGGCCTGACCTTGCCCTGGCATCCTTGCTGATAGCATACCATTAGGCCTCCTTCATGTACACACTTTTAGATTGATAAACATGAGATAGTCTTAGACTTTCTGTTTATATTCCAATTTATATTTTAATGGCTCACAGAATTAGTCCTTGTTACTAATAATAGCATCTTAAGCCCTTAAAGTGCTTTATGACAGTAGGTGACTTTGCTTCCCCTGTTCTCACCTGTAGGATTAATGCTGGACATGGCTCTTTCCCCTCCCCAGACCTTGGTGCCGTGATTATGGATGCTGGCTGTGAGTTATGGAGGAGAGAGTAATAAAGTTGTACCTGAGTTTTTACTATGGACAAAGGAACCGAGTCACCGGATATTATCAAAGAGAAACAGCACAGAACAGCATGTACGCTTCCCCCTACCTTCTGCTGGCCTGCTTGCCTGCTTGCTTGCCTCTAGACAAAGAGTTTTGCTTGAGCAACTGCCCAGGGCTTAGCTATAAAAACCATGGCCCCCCTCAGTGGGGCACAGAGCTTTTACCAACCTGCCACCATCTGTGCTGCCCCTGTATGTATGTAATAAAGGCCTTATCTGCTCCATCTGGTCCTCCTTGTGGCTTCTTCAGGATCCTACAACAACATCAGACTGATTTGGGGGGGGGGTCTGGACCTCCTGCACTATAATAGGCATAGCCAATAAAACTGTGTTATTCCAGGAACCCCCAAGTTGACCCTGAGTCATGTGCCAAGCAGGGGAATACTGAGAGAAATCCCAGGATGGCCAGCTAGCTGCATTGGCATGATGTTGCCATGTTGGTGAACTCTTGGGGTCCACCGAGGGACTGGGGTGATGCCCCCTGAAAGTCCTATTAATGTCCTAGCCACCCTGAAGGTGGTGGGGGAACATTTGGTGTTGAGTAAGAAGAAAGACTTAAGAAGAGCTGTGACAGCATTTGCTTCGCTCCTTCTGGGTGCCTTGTGCACATCACACAGAAACAGCATTTGGAGGAGGAACTTAAGCTCAAAAGGGACATGCAGCTTATTCAAGCCAAAAAGCTTGTCTTTGGGGAAACGGCTAGAACAGACTAGTAAGCAGTTAACAAAACTAGCCTGCCACTTTGCTTGCCATCAGGGCCACCCCTCGGCTCTGGCCCAGGTCAGAGTGGTAGTCTCTCAAAGCGGGTGGAACCCACAAAAGTGGGGCCCAACCACTGGGAGTGACTCTGACTCTGATGGTGACATTAAAATAACTAGAAGGAGGAGGCAAAAGTGCCCCTGGCAGCCTGCTTTATGGTAGTACAGAATATTAAATCTCAGCATCAAGGGTGCCGGGGGGAGGGGAGGAGGGGGGTACAGCCTCCCTCAGCCCAGCAGGTCATCCACATCTCAGCTCAGCCATATACTCAGGCCAAGCTGTTGAACTGGTGGCTAAATTCCTTCATAAAAGCACTGAGCATGGCTGCTTGGCTTTTACACCTGTGAGACATAGGTGCTGATGTTATTTCTCTAATGGGGGAAAAGCTATCCCAAATGTCTTCTCTCACAACTCACCCCTCCCTATGCCAGAAAATACATGGCACCAGTTTCCAGGCCATGCAGACTATGTCCCCGTGGATTTGGTTGATGGTGGGTGCCACACAGCATGGCCTAATAGGGGATCTCTTTTCCTCTTTAGGGAAGTGCTTGACCCTTGCAGCATTGCAGCAATTCATCCATGAGTTAGGCACACTGCACACTATTTACTACCCTAATATGCAGGAACCAGATGTGGAGACCTTAACAGCTGGCATGAGGGACCAAGTGGGGCAGATGGCTCCTCCCATATATTTCTTCACTCTCATTCCCATTCTTCCCCCCATTTCTGAGTTTATTTTTGGAACTGATGTACCAGTGGATATGTGCCTACAAACCACCATTAGGAAATTTCACTTAAGAGCAAGGGTAGTGAAGGCTGTCCTACAGGGACACGCTCAGCATGCCCTGCACAGCTACTGTCCCCTCAATGGGTGGTGAATGTCCACCAGAAGCTCCTGTCAGGAGAGCATGCTGAGGTTTCACACAAGAATTGGCCAAAGTAATTATAATTTGTCCAACTCATAGTCCCTGCAACGCACCTGTATGGCCTGTCTGCAAACCAGATAGCACCTGAACATGACGGTGGACTATAGAGAATTAAGTAAGATAGTGCCCCCCTTACATGCAGCAGTTCCCAATATCACAGGCTTGCTAGATGCTTTGAGTCACCAGCTCATGACATATAACTCTCTTCTTGACCTAGCTAATGCCTCTTTGCTGTAGCTATAACTGAACATAGTCAAGACCAATTCACTTTTACTTGGGAGGGTTGAAAATAGACCTTCACTGTGTTGCCTATGGGATACCTGCACAGCCCTACTTTCTGCCACAGGCTCACGGCAACTAATCTGTCGGCCTGGTCCAGGCTGGCAGAAGTGATATTGTATCATTGCTATTGTATCATTACATCAATGATGTCATACAAACCTCTGACTCTCTTCCTGCCCTAGAGAAAGCAACTTTCTCTATGCTAACCCACCTCTAACAGTGAAGATGGTGGGTCAATGAGCACAAAGTGCAAAGCTCTGGCTTACCTGTCAAATTTCTGGAGGTTATATGGTCAATTAAGACAAAGGTCATGCCGGATATAGCCATAGAACCTAACCACAACCATAGTGGAACAAGTAATTGCTGGAGATTTTAGGTTTGTTAAGCTATTAGAGGATTTTCATTCCTTGTTTAACCCAACTGGTATGGCCCCTTTTGTATTCCTGTAGAAAGGAGTTGCCTGGGGTTGGGTGGAGTACCTCAAGGCAGCTTTTCAAGTCACTAACAGAGCTGTATCCATTGTCCAGAGTTTAGGCATAGTTGACTAGAGCCAACAGTATGAACTAGATATTCATGTAACACCTGAGGGGTATGGTTGGGGGTTATGGCAACATCAAGACAGGGTAAAGACACCACTAACGTTCTGGTCCTAACTGTGGCATGGAGCCAAGGGCTGATATAGACCCATTGAACAAGTGAATTCAGTGTACCAAGCCCTGTTAGCAACAGAAGCCATAACAGGACTAGCCCCAAAGTCTTCACCACCTACCCCTTTGCCACCTGGGTGAACTCAGTCATGCAATGGCCCAAGAGTATGATGGCAAAAAACATCCACCTTAAGCAAGTGGAGTATATATGTCCCAAAGAGAAGCCACCTCTCCACTAGTCCATTAAGCAGAGAACTGCAGGCCATTCCAGGGCCAGTGATGTATCCAAATGCTGGACAACCAAAGCCTGAGCCAGAAGCACTGCAACCATCACCTGTCCACAAGGGGAAGCCAGCTGTTCCTGAAAAAGCATCACAGGGTCACAGATGGCTCCTGCTACGGTACCCTATCCTGGTTCTGCATTGTTGTATATCAACCTGCAACTGAGAACCTCTGACTCAAGGGTATGGAAGGACAAAGCAGCCAATGAGCTGAAATCTGAGTGGTATGGATCGTCACCATGTGGGAGCCAGACCACTGACCATCTGTAGTGACAGTTGGGCAGTCTACCAAAGATTGACACTGGATCCCTTCCTGGGAACGTGCAGGATGGACAATACATCAGAAATGCCTTTTAGGGCAGGTCATGTGGACCAAACTGTGATGCATGTGCCATTAAAATATTGTGGGTGTGTTCCATGTCAGAGGTCACCAACCCTTGCAGCGTCCAGGCAACAATGAAGTAGATGCCATAGTGCAAGTCCACTGGCCAGAGGACACTCCAGTGGCAGACTCTGCCAAGTGGACACATCAGAAACTATTCCACGCGGGTCAGAGAACCATGTGGTAAACTATAAAGGCCTGGGGTCTCCTACATGATACACAGAAGTAGTGACTGTGTCATCAATGCCCAGTGTGTGCTGAGAGTCAACTATGTCACCTCCCCCATGACGGTGGGAAGACAGACCTGAGTGGACACACCTGACCCAATGGCACTTGAACTACATTGGACTCTTGCCATGCAGCAAGAGTTCCTGGTTTGCTTTCACCTGTGTAGATACCACCACGGATATTATACAGGCCTATCCAAGTAGAAAGGCTAAGCAGAAAAGCACCCACTTGGAAACTCAAGCAATTGTGTGCTTTCCGTGGCACCCCAGAAATCATAGAGAGCAATCAAGGCTCTCACTTCACTGGACACTTAGTACAAGAATGGGCTGAAACACTCCACGCTGACTGGCATTTCTACCTCCTATACCAACCCAACAGGGACTGGACTCAGAGCATTACAGTGGCCTCTTGAAAGATCCCTTACAGACTAACATTGACTCCTTCCAGGGTTGGACAGCATGACTGGCAGATTCTGTTCGGGTGCTAGATGAATGGCCACAAGGAGGACAGGCAGCTCCACTAATGCTGCCAATGCAACTGTGGGTAGCATGCAATCACATTCAGATCCTTGCCAGCCCGGACCTCACACTGGGACTGGGGCAACAAAACAGCATATCCCACCAGCCCCTCAGGCTGTTTCCCCAGGGTGGTCCACCCTGACTTGGGATTGGGCAATGCAGGTCAGCCCCAAATGATGCTCTCTCTTCTCCTGCTGGGGGGAGGGTTTAGAGCAACACCTGTAGTTACTGCCAGCTATTTCAGGGACATGGCCCATCATGGTCTGGTGTTATATTCTGGTTCTGGCATACCGAGGGGCACTTGCATTGCCTTTGTACAGAAAATCAGAACTCTGCCTCTCTCTCTCTCTCTCTCTCTCTCTCTTTCTCTCCCCAGAGGTAGAGGAGGAGGTGGAACAAATGCAGGCCTGGTACAATTAGCCTGGCCAGAACCCACAGAGCGTGACCCTTCTGACACAGGACCGCACAGCAGTGTGCATCCTGCCAGATGGCAAAGATCCCCCACTCATTGTTCCCTTATCATTGTTCCCTTATCTCATTTGTTTTACCGCCCTTAGTTCAGGTGCCTCCAGCTCCTTTCTACAGTGGGCCAGTAATTTCACAGGCATCCAGAATCAAAGCACTTGCCGGGTGTGCTCTGAATCCCCATTTTTTGCTGCTGACAGCCTACCCTGGAAAGTCCATCCTGCAAACCACACTGAGTGGTCCTGGCTTAGTCAATGGAATGCTGCTAACCTGATATTCAACCAGAGACCCTAGGACATAATCCCCTGACCTCTGGTTGGGTGTCCCAAGGGACCAATCTGGATATACTTTAACTGGTTTAGTGGGTTTCTTTCTCCTTTTGCTTATTTGTGCTTGTAGCTTCTACTACATTTGTGGTACCTGGATGTGATGTGTCACGAATGTTTGACCCACACAAGGATACTGTTGGAAGAATCCTGCATAGGTTGCGAGGCGGAAGAGCAATGTTGGGGTGGAGTGTAGGGTAAATGCTGGACACTGTCCTTCCCCCTTCCCAGTCCCTGGTGTCATGGACATGGATCCTGGCCATGACCTATGGAAGAGAGGGTAATAAAACTTCACCTGGGTTTTTACTAAGAACAAAGGAACTGAGTGACCAGATATTATCAAAGAGAAACAGCACAGGACAACACATACATTTCCCACCTATCCCTTGCTTGTCTGCTCACCTGCTTGCTTGCCTATAGACAAAGAGTTTTGCGGCCCTGGCCGGTTGGCTCAGTGGTAGAGCGTTGGCCTGGCGTGCAGAAGTCCTGGGTTCGATTCCCGGCCAGGGCACACAGGAGAAGCGCCCATCTGCTTCTCCACCCCTCCCCTTCTCCTTCCTCTCTGTCTCTCTCTTCCCCTCCTGCAGCTGAGGCTCCATTGGAGCAAAGATGGCCTGGGTGCTGGGGAGGGCTCCTTGGCCTCTGCCCCAGGCACTAGAGTGGCTCTGGTCGTGGCAGAGCGACGCCCGGAGGGGCAGAGCATCGCCCCTTGGTGGGCAGAGCGTCGCCCCCTGGTGGACGTGCCAGGTGGATCCCAGACGGGCGCATGCAGGAGTCTGTCTGACTATCTCTCCCCGTTTCTAGCTTCAGAAAAATACAAAAAAAAAAAAAAAGAGTTTTGCTTGAGCAACTGCCCAGGGCTTAGTTATAAAAACCATGGCCCGCCTCAATGGGATGCAGAGCTTTCACCAACCTGCCACCATCTGCGCTGCCTCTGTATGTAAGTAATAAAGGTTATGTCCGTTCCATCTGGTCCTCCTTGTAGTTTTTTGGGATCCTGCAACAACATCAGACCAATTTTCTGGGTCTGAACCTCCTGTGTTATATCACCATCTAGATTTACCATTCTACCTCTGACTTTACAGGCCTAATACATTCTTCCAAGACTTAATTCAAGCAAAAACTCTATTATGAAACCTCTGATTCTCCTGTTTCCTGTAAATTTTTACTTCCCACTAGTTTCTAGTCCACCTGGTATCTGTTGCTATAACTCAGGATTTATTATCTCCTCACTTTTGATTACTCTTGAATTGTTTCACACATGTAACTAAATCTCCCTCACAGATATCTCAGGCAGTCTAAGTACAGGATTATTCTTGTATGGCATTCCCTATAAACTCTGGTCACAAAAACCAATAAATAAGTAGTAATAGAAATAGTAATCTTTCCAAACTTTGGTGGAGATTATAGCTAACATGGTAATATATAGCTAATCTCCAAACCATTGTCTCAACCATTATTGAGTTTCATTTATTTTGAAATTTATTGTTCTTATTTTGAATTATTCATTTTGTACCAAGGTAGGAGATTAAGTGGGTAAAGGGACTGTAAAACAGTCCCTGTGTGGCACAAATCAGTGGAACCAAATATTACCGAGTGTTGAAATCATCTGGGTTGTTTTTAAAAAATAAAATGTAAAGCCATAAGACTCACCCAAAAACTACTTAAACAATACCTTTCAAACAGAGTCAGGTACTTATCTTTACTTCATCAAGCTCCTTAAAGGTTCTGGACAGCTAACTTGGTACAGGTCACTAGAGTGACATTTGGAAATCCTTCCTGTAAACAATGGCTTCAAATCCTTGTCATAGAACCAAAAAGCCATGTGATTTAGAAGTTATTTAAACCAGGAGTAGTCAACCTTTTTATACCTACCACCCACTTTTGTATCTCTGTTAGTAGTAAAATTTTCTAACCACCCACCAGTTCCACAGTAATGGTGATTTATAAAGTAGGGAAGTAACTTTACTTTATAAAATTTATAAAGCAGAGTTACAGCAAGTTAAAGCATATAATAATAATTACTTAACAAGTACTTTATGTTGGATTTCGCTACGTTTGGCAGAATAAATCTTTATAAAACAACTTACTATATAGTTAAATCTATCTTTTTATTTATACTTTGGTTGCTCCGCTACGGCCTACCATGAAAGCTGGAACATCCACTAGTGGGTGGTAGGGACCAGGTTGACTACCACTGATTTAAACCTTCATCCTCATTTATTCATCTGTGAAATTGGAAAAGTTATATCCAATCACAGTGAGGAGATGACCCTGCTCTTGCTCCGTCCCCTGGTTTGGCTTTTTCCTCTGGGCCTGGGAATATAGGGTTATTTCTCTAATGTAGGGAGTTTCAGTCATCTCGGAGCTAATTCTCCTGGACTATGAAGATGCTGAGACCAAAAGCAAAATCTCAATGGGCTTTACTCTAAAAAATAATCTCAAACTCTCTCTTGGACCCTGCAGTCTAGATATGGTCTGACATGATCCTAGCTTAGATGAAGGGTGGGAGAGATAGGAGTTAACTTCTGCCATAAGAGGTGGGCTTAGAGCTTCACTAGGAGACTTCCTTCAAGAGACCTTGTGAGATAGGTTGATCCTGGATGGTCTGAGAAGAACCACATGAAGTAACAAGTTGTATAGTAATTACTGAATAAACTATTTTCTGTTATCCTGGAAATTTAGCACAGTTTTGTCAAATGTTTCCTAGTATGCAACATGGTCTGAATTTCATAGTAGGAAATGAAGGAAAATGATAGATATAGATAGATGATAGATCATGATGATGATGATGAAGAAGATAGATAGATGATAGATAGATAGATAGATAGATAGATAGATAGATAGATAGATAGATAGATAGATAGAAAGATGTATGTGTGTTGAAACATTATTCTCATCTATATGGAAGAGACCAGAATGTTATCAACCACTGAAAAGAAAGGTAAAAAGGAAATTCTTGAAATTATGATTTTTAAGCTGTATAAACAGACTTTTTTCTTATGCCACTAAAGTAAGTTAACAATTTTTCATACAGCAACATACATTTATTGAGAATGACTACTGATGAAACTTAACAATACATAAGCCCACTGGTATCCATTAGCTACCTGCTAGGCAACTGTAACAATAATACCCAAAATAGCTTAAACAAGATGTTAAGACCCACAAAGTTAGCAACAGATGACAGCACCAAAGCTATTAGTAAAAAATGCAAAGATGACTATTAGTAAAAAATGCATCTATCATTCTTAGCATCATCACTCCTACCTTAGTTCAAGTCTTCATCTGCCATCTCTTTATCAAATCATTAAGGTAGGTAATATAGGAACCTAGACTATCTCTATTTATTATTCTGAAAATTTTCAACATATGAGCCTTCTTTAATCTAGTCAAAGATGGTCACTCCACTTCCCACCATGCTAGCCCATGGGGAGAGAGAAATAGAGAGAAGCTGTGACCTTCTTATTTGGAATCTGTCCACATCACTTCTGCTCACATCATGTCAGCAAGATTCTAGAGCCAGTGGCCAGTCCAAGGTGTAAGAGAGGCTAGGAATTGTGGTTTTCAGCTGGGAAGCCACATATCCAGCTGGAATTTCTCATACTACAGTCACAGAGGAGGTCAGATATTGGGAGTCAAGAGCTGTTTTTTCAAAGTTGTTGCTTCCAAGATCCTGAGATCCAAATAAGCCAAGGTCAAAGCAGGGGAGATTTAAGATTGTGGCTCAGTAGATGGAAGCTATACTCACCTCCTCCCAGGACCAAAATGAAATTACAAGTAAATTATAGAACAATCATCCTGAATAACTGAAGACTAGCTGAAAAGAAGTCTTACAACCAAGGATTTACAGAAGCCACACCAAAACTGGTAGAAAGAGTGGAGATAAAGAAAGGACTGGCCTCACTCCCATGAGCAGTGGCTGAGGTTCTGAACAGATATCTCAACTGTGTGTGTGTGTGGGGGGGGTCCTTTGAGAAGCATGAGGTTTAAATCCCAAGCCAGGTTCCTCAGCCCAGAGAACCAGAGCTGGGAAGAAGTACTCACATAACATCTGGCTGTGGAAATCAGTGAGGATTCTATACATCAGGGTAAGAGGAGAGTGCAATAAGCAGAGGTGCCCTCTAAAAAGGTCAATGCCCAAAATCTAATTTGCAGCCGCTCACCCTGGTCACCAGTGGAGGGAGGGCAGAGAAGATTAGAGTTATGAGAGAAAAGTCTGGAGTTTCTGGTTCTTGGGAAAGAGCTGAAGAGACAGTTGCCAAGAGTCTGTTTGCTTTCCACATAGCCTATTAAGGGCAACACACACACAACAGAATTCAGTCCCATCATAGATGCATCCATGCAGAAAGGGCATCTGAACCTTTTCCTGCTCTCTCCTTGTACTCCCCAAAAATAGGTCTGCTGGGATTGTGTGGGATTTGGCCTATAGTTTGAAAATCTATGCTCCATGTTCTACATATGGATGCTATTACAATTGAGTTTTAGATCTCTGTGCTAAATCTTTTTCTCTTTCCTAGGTGGAGCACTACCCTCCATGTAAGATCAGCCTGGGAGAAAGCAATAACCCCACTCTTTGGACTCCCTATTGCCACTACCCTGTGGAATTTATGCCCTGCTGAAAAGTCAGCTGCCTTGGCCAATGTATAGAAGTCTATGCAGACTAAGAGGGTATCAGCGAATGAGTTGTGTGGCTTTGAGTTGGGGCCCATTTCCCCCACTTTCACATAAACCTGATTGGTACTTCCCCTTCATGAAAGATCTGTTAGAAATACCCTTTGGGCTTTCAGCAAACCCACTCTCAGGGCTCTGAATTCAAAGGCCCCACCTGTTCAACTCCACAGGGCTCTGTCTTGCCAAGGTTGGAGAAAAATATAAGATAGGCTGAGTGATGTGGCTCTGAAACTGGGACCGCAACCCCCACATTCCCCAAAGCCTAACTGGTGCCTTCCTTGCACAAGAGATCCACTAACTTAATCCTTCCAACTTTTATAGCCCTACCCTGCTGAGCTCCATCTCTGCCCAAAAGAATCTGGGACAGACAGAACTGCGTGGCTCTAGAACATGGCACATTTTTCCCTTGCATGCCTGACTGATGCAGAACACACTCTTCACAGGGCCAAATCTTCCTCTGTTTGGGCCAGATAAATTCTGCTGGCTTCACCCTGATGACTCCCTGAGACCTAGCCTCACCACAAAGGTGTGTGAGCACCCAGCAGGTAGCAGCTAGGCTCGTTATACCTGAGGACATTTGCTGAATGGCCTCAGACCCTGCACTAGCACTGAGTAGAACCTCTGAAATCTTGTGAATACCACTTGCCCTCATCTGGTGACTCAATGTGAACCTACTTCATGCACCTTGAGCACAGCCAGAGGCTCTTTCAGTAACTGAGCCTTTCAGGAAGCCAGCAGAGGAAAGCAAGCAGAGATAGATCTTAGAGTGCTTTGGGACTTTTGCTTACCTGCCCCTTGGACTAGTGCTGGTAAAAGCTAACTTTGGTGCACAGCTTGGTCCTTCCCCTTGGACATCCATGGCCATCAGGGACAGCAACAAACTGTGGTTTGCTTGTAGCTCCAAACTGATTGCTGAGGACCAGTCATCGGTAAAGTTTTATATTTGCCTGCACCAAAATGCCTCTCAAGAGGCCCAGAACAAATGTACTCAGTGGCCACATTCAGACAACATTACAGCAGAACCTAAAAACCTTCACAGGAAGTACATCCAAAGGGAGATCTTACCAGGCATCAAAACCTGCTGAGGTGAAATCTGCTTCATGTGGTCAGCACCAGCACAGCAGCTTATACACTGTGGTCAAGGATGAGCCTCAGAGTCAGTCAGCCTGAGGGTTGATCCCATGCATAAATGGACCAATAGTAATAAAGACTCAATTACAATAGGAAAGGTCATGTAACCCACACAAGGGACATTCCTGGAAAACCCAGCTCAGGTGATCAAGGAAACCACACCACTGGACCCCCCACAGAACACCTACTACATAAGGCCACCCCATAAAGACTAGGAGTCATAGAAGAGCTATCTACTACATAGAAACAAACACAAAGAGGCAGCGAACATAGGGAGACAAAGAAACAAACCCCAAATGAAATAACAGGAGAAATCTCTAGAAAAAGAGCTAAATGAAATGGAGGCAAGCAAATTTATCAGATATGGAGTTCAATGTAATGATTATAAGAATACTCAACAACATGAAAAAGAACATAGAAACCATAAAAAAGTGAGAAATGCAGACTACAATATATGAAATAAAAAATACACTGGAAACAATAAACAATAGGTTGCCAAGGATCAAATCCTTGGAAAAGGTAGAAAAAAACCACCTAATCAGAGAAGCAAAAAGAATTTTTAAAAATGAGGACAGTTTAGGCGACTTTTGTGACAACAGGAGATATAACAATATTTGCATCATCAGAGTGCAAGAAGGATAAGAGAGAGAGTAATCGAAAACTTATTTGAAAAAAAAATGTCTGGAAATTTCTCTAACCTGATGAAGAAAAAAGACACATAAGTCAATGAAGAACAAAGACTCCCAAACAAGATAAACCTAAAGGGGCCCACACCAGGACACATCATAATTAAAATGGCAAAGGTTAAAAACAAAGAGAGAATCTTAAGAGATGCAACACACAGTGCAATGTACAGATGGTATATTATAGAATTGTACACCTGAAACCTATATAATCTTATTAAACAATGTCACCTCAATAACTACAATTTAATAATAAAATTTTTAAAATAAATTGAAGGAGAACTAAAAACTTCTCAGACAAGAAAAAGTTAAAAGAGTTTATCACCAAACCACAATTACAAGAAATGTTAAAGGACCTGCATTAAGAAGTAAGGAGAATAAGATAAAGAAAGAATGAGAATGAGAAGGAAGAAGAGAAAGAGGACAGAAAGAGGAAGAAGAAGAAAAGTAGCAAAATATATATTAAAAGAGTAAAATGACAATAAATACGTACTTATCAATAACATTACATGTACATGTCTTAAATTCTCAAATCAAAAGACAGATTAACTGAATGGGTAAGAAAAAAATAAGATGTATATATGCTGTCTACAACAAAATGGAAATTATACAAACTAAAAGTAAATGGATGAAAAATGCTCTTTCATACAAATTGAAAGAAAAAGAAAGCTGGGGAAGTAATATTTACATCTGACAAAATAGATTTTATTTTTTTGTATTTTTCTGAAGCTGGAAACGGGGAGAGACAGACTCCCGCATGCGCCCGACCCGGATCCACCCGGCACGCCCACCAGGGGCGACGCTCTGCCCACCAGGGGGCAATGCTCTGCCCCTCTGGGGCGTCACTCTGTCGCAACCAGAGCCACTCCAGCGCCTGGGGCAGAGGCCAAGGAGCCATCCCCAGCGCCCGGGCCGAGCCATCTTTGCTCCAATGGAGCCTCGGCTGCGGGAGGGGAAGAGAGAGACAGAGAGGAGGGAGAGGGGGAGGGGTGGAGAAGCAGATGGGCGCTTCTCCTGTGTGCCCTGGCCGGGAATCGAACCCGGGACTTCTGCACACCAGGCCGATGCTCTACCACTGAGCCAACCAGCCAGGGCTTACATCTGACAAAATAGATTTTAAAACAAAGATTATAGAAAGAGACAAAGGAGGATACTATATAATAATAAAGGGAGCAATCCAACAAGAGGATATAATCTTTAAACATTTATGCACCCAACTTAGGAACACCTACATATGTAAAGTAAATCTTATGTACATAAAGGGATTGACTCACAGTAATATAGTCATAGTAGAGAATTTTAACACCTGATTGATATTAATAGTTAGAGCTTTCAAACAGAAAATCAGCAAGAAAATAGAGGCCTTAAATGACAGACTAGATAACATGAATTTAGGAAAGCTTCAAAGCATTTCACCTGAAAGCAGCGGAAAATACATTCTTTTAAGTGCATATGGAATATTTTCTTGGATAAACCACATGTTAAGATGCAAAACAAGTCTCAATAAATTTAAGAAGATTAAAATCATATCAAGCATCTTCTCTGAACATAAGAGTACAAAACTAGAAATCAATCACAAGAAAAAACTGAAAAACACAAAAAGACATTGTACCTAAATAATATGTTGTTAAACAATGAATTGGTTAACAATGAGATCAATAAAGAAATAAAAATATACCTAGAAACAAATGAAAATGAGAGCACAATAATCCAAAATCTATGGATTTCACATCACAGTGAAAGCCATCTTAAGAGAGAAATTTATAGCATTGCAGGCCTATCTCAAAGAAAAATAAAATCTCAAATACCCAATCTAACTTTACAATTAAAGTAACTTGAAAATAACAACAAACATTACCTGAAGTGTGTAAAAGAAAATAATAAAGATCAGAGCAAAAATAAACAAAATAGTCTAAAATATAATATAAAAAATTAATGAAACCAAAAGCTTGTTCTTTGAAAAGATTAAAAAGATTGATAAACCTTTAACTAGACTCATCAAGAACAAAAGATATAGTCCCAAATAAATAAAAGCAGAATTGAAGGAAGAGTAACAACTAACAACAAAGAAATACAAAAGATTGTAAAAAAATATTATGAACAACTACATGTCAACAAATTGGACAACCTGGAAGAAATGGATAAATTCTTAGACACATACACTTTTCCAAACTGAAATAGGAAGAATCAGGGAATCTGAAAAGAGAGATTACAACTAGTGAAGTTAAAGCAGTAATCAAAAAACTCCCAATAAACAAGAGTTCTGGACCTGATGTTTTCACAGGTGAATTTTTAAAACCACAACATTTAAAGAACGACTAACATCTACCCTTCTCAAACTATTCCAAAAAAAGTTAAGAGGAGGGAAAATTTTCAAGCTCACTGTATAAGGCCAGCATTCTCCTAATTCCAAAACTGGATAAAAACACTACAAAGAATGAAAATTATAAGTCAATATACATGATGAACATAGATGCTAACATTCTCAACAAAATATTTGCAAGCCAGGCCCAGAAATATATTAAAAAGATCATATATCATGATCAAGTGGGATTTTTTCTGGAGATGCAAGGTTGACAATACCCACAAATTAATAAACATGATACATTAAATAAACAAAATGAAGAATAAGAACCACATGATCATGTCAATAGATGCAGAAAGAGCATTTGATAAAATCCAGCACTAATTTATGATCAAAATTGTCAGCAAAGTGGGAATAGAGGGAACATACCTCAATGTAATAAAGGCCATATATGAAAAACCCACAGCCAACATCATACTCAATGGGAAAAAACAAGTCTTTCCCTTAAAATCTGGAAAAGACAGGGATATCGGTTTTCACCACTCTTATTCAACATAGTACTGGAAGTTATACCCACAGCAATCAGACAAGAAGAAGAAGTAAAACACATCCAAATTGGAAAGAAAGAAGTAAAACTGTCATTATTTGCAAATGGCATGACACTATATATAGAAACACTGAAGATTCTACAAAAAAAAAAAAAACTACTAGAACTAATAAATGAATTTAGTAAGGTGATGAATACAAAATAAATATCCAGAAATTAGTAGTATTTTGTACACCAATAATGAAGCATAAGAAAAGGAAACTAAGAAAGCAATACCATTCACAACTCCTTCAAAAAGAATAAAATACCTAGGAATAAATTTAACCAAGGATGTAAAAGACTTGTACTTGAAAATTTATAAAACATTGAGGAAAGTAATTAAAGAAGATACAAATAAGAGGAGGCATATACTATGTTCACAGATGGAAAGGATTCAAATCATTAAAATGTCTATACTGGCCCTGGCCAGTTGGTTCAGCAGTAGCACTTCTATCTGTCTTGTGGAAATCCCAGGTTCAATTCCCAGTCAAAGGCACACTGGAGAGGACACCATCTGCTTCTTTCCCCCTCCCCACTCTCTATTCTCTTTCTCTTTCTCTTCCCCTCCTGTAGCCATGGCTCGATTGATTTGAACACATTGGCCCCAGGTGCTGAGGATGGCTCCATCAAGCCTTCACCTCAGGCACGAAAAATAGCGCAGTTGTGAGGGACTCCAGATGAGTGGTCACTGGGTGGATATCAGTTGGGTGCATGTGGGAGTTTGTCTCTGTATCTCCCCTACTCTCACTTAGAGAAAAATGTCCATACTACTCAAAGCAATCTATAGATTCAATACAATTCCTATCTATATACCAATGAAGCTTTTCACAGAACTAGAACAAATATGTCAAAAATGTATATGGAACCAAAGACCCTGAGGAGCCACAGCAATCTTGTGAAAGAAAAACAAAGTTAGAGAAATCACACTATTTGATATCAAACTATACTACAAGGGCATAGTAATCAAAATAACATGGTACTGTTATATAGATCAATGGAACAGAATACAGAGCTCAGAAATCAGCTCATGCCTTTATATTTAATGAATATTTTACAAAGGAGGAAAAAACATAGAAAGGTGTGAAGATAGTTTATATTTTAAATTGTGTTGGGAAAATTGGACAAATAGGTTTTAAAAAGGAAAACAGACCATCTTTTTATACCACACACAGAATAAATTTAAATTTTTACATTAAAGATTTAAATGTAAGACTTGAAACCATAAAAATCCTAGAAGAAAACAGAGGCAGTAAAATTTTTTGCATTTTTTGTAGCAATGTTTTTTATATATCTCCTCAGGCAAGGGAAACGAAAGAGAAAATAAGCAAATAGGACTACATTAAACTAAAAGGTTTTTTCACAGCAAAGGATACCATCAGCAAAATGCAAAGACAACCTACTGAATAGAGGAACATATCTGCCAGTGATACTTCTGATAAGGGATTAATATCCAAAATTTGTAAAGAACTTACAGAACTCAACACCAAATAATAATAATAATCCAATTAAGAAATGGGCAAAAGATCTGAATAGACACTTCTGCACAGGACACACATTGGCCAATAAACATACGAAAAGATGGTCAATGTTACTAAATCATCAGAGAAATGCAAATTAAAATCACAATGAGATGTCACCTCACACCTGTCAGAATGGCTATCATCAATAAATCAACAAGCAGCAAGTCTTGATAAGGATGTGGAGAAAAGGGAACCCTCCTCCTGCACTGCTGGTGGGAATGCAGACTGGTATAGCCACTGTGGAAAGCAGTATGGGATTATCTCAAAAAATTAAAAATGGAACTGCCTTTTGACCCAATGATCCCACTTCTGGAAATTTACCTGAAGAAACCCAAAATACTAATTCAAAAGAATATATGCACCCCTATGTTCATTGCAGCATTATTTTCAATAGCCAAGATATGGAAGCAGTCCAAGTGTCCATCAGTAGATGAGTGGATAAAGAAACACTATGGTATATTTACACAATGAAATATAACTTGGTCATTAAAAAAAGAGAAAATCTTAACCTTTGAAACAGCATGAACGGACTTGGGGAGCAATATGCTAAGTGAAGTAAGTCAATCAAAGAAAGCCAAGTACCATATGATTTCATTCATATGTGGAATCTAATGAACAAAGTGAACTCAAGAAAATAGAGACAAATTCACACAGAGAGAGCAGGCTGATAGCTGTCCTGGGAAAGGAGAGGTTGAGGGTCTAGGTGGGGGTGGTGGAAGAATTCAGCAACAAAGAAAAAAAAACATAGAAAAATGTTCATGGACACAGACAACAATGGGTTGATTGCCAGAGAGTGGGGTTGGAGGGAGGTGGGGGAGAGGGATAAATAGTGTTGGAAGGACTCGTGACTTGCAGTGTGCAGATGATGTGCTATGGAATTGGGCACCTGAAACTTGTGTAATTTTGTTAACCAGTGTCACCCCAATAAATTCAATTTTAAAATATCATTTTTGCCACACCACTTCATGGAAGTTGACCAGTAAAATCTATACTGTTATCTACTGTGAAACAGTTCATAGAGATGTGTTTAATGCACAAGAACTGAGCTCTTCATGAGTTCAAGGACAAGACCTAGAGGTTTTACCCATATCAATTATTTTTTCTCCAAATTTTTGTACCTTGATCAACTAAGGACCTTCTCACTTTCTAACATTTTTGTGTGCTCAGCAAAAAAAAAAAAAAACAACTACATACAAGTCCGGCTTGTAACAAATGAAAATGGTTATTCCAGACCCTTGAAGAGTTTGCCTTAGTGAAAGAGACAGTCATAGAGAAAAAGGCAGCAAGAGCTAAATCAAAATGTGAATGACACAATGGGACAACATAGTGGTAGAAATTACTAACCTGGGGTGAGGTGAGAGGGACCTTAGAAAAGTCTTCACAAAGAGGAGAGACTGCTTTACTATTAAGGAGGGAAGAAGGAGGGCTAATTCAAGAAGGGCAAGAATGAGGACAGTGAGGTTCAGTGTGACGAGTGAGCAGCAGTGTGAGATAGTTAACAAGCAGGTATGGGCTAAAGGTCAAAGCCCACTCAGGAGCTGAAGCATTTTTTGGGGTGATAGTAGACAGTCAGTGTGGAGTACCAGCAAAGCCCAGCATGTCTCAGGAGGATCTCTACAGTGACTGCGTGAAATTGGTGGAATCATGGAGATAGCACAGTGAGGAGATAAGTTCTGAGGCTCTTGCAGCTGTTGGAATAGTCCACTGAGAAATGACAAACAAAGACTTGAGCCAAGGTGGAGGTACTGATGCTGGAGAAGGAGAGGGTGGAGATACCCCAGAGGTGGATGCCTTCTTCTTCCCATAACGTCTCCTCAGCATGGATGATGTGTTAACCTGATGTTCAGCACTGAGAACAGCAATGAGAAAAGATATTCTCTGGGCCCTCAAAGAGGTTACATTTTAACTATGAGTGTAAGATGATCAATAACTCTGATTATTGGCTATATGTGTCTTTGAAAAAAACAAAAAAACTTTGGAAGCGAATTATTAGTTGACATTTTATACAGGAGGCAAAAATCTTTATTATCTAAAATCAAGTGGGAAAAAACTAATTAATGAATTTTATTGGTGAAAATGTTGGAAACCAGGGTGACTTTTAGGAAATTAAATACATACATAGGTATTAAACATCTATTCAACAATTATTTGTTTAAAGTTTTATACATGTCACTTTATATTCTATTAATAATAAAATGGGGATTCAAGTTATTTGTACTATTAAAATATGTGCAAATAATGACGCATTTTCTAAATAGGCTATATTAGTGATATAAATAGTAAAATATGTCCTTAAACATTAAAATAATAAGAAATATTAAAAGTTTTTGGTGGACATCCAAAATTTTCTCTACATAATTTTCAGTTTGTGGTGTGCCTAAGATCCCTGTGGTAATGTCATTCCAAGAGCAATTGTGTAAAATCTGTCTAACCAACCAGAAAGAAGACACCAAGAAGTTCTTCAGAGCTTCTCTGCTTCTCATTCAGAGGCAGGACGTAGGCCAGGTTCTCTCCCTGAGTTTTCTCTGTGGGATGAGCTTACCCAAGGACAAACCATATAAGTATATCACAGGGAGGAAGGTCAACACATGCATTTGGTTATATTTGAAGTCTCTGTCAGGAAAGAGTCCATGTCTAGACTCAAGATATATTCATGACAGAAAACACTGTTACAGCTCAGAAGCTGTGAGAAGTGCTTTTAAATTATCCTCATCTTATTTATAAGGAAGATGGCACATCTCTGTAATAAGCAGGCCAGTTTGCAAAACCATATGGAACAGAAAGTGAGAAGAACATACTGTTTGACCAAAATTGCAGGAGTAACTTAAGAAGTCAGATGGTCATTACCCTAGTTGGAGTTTGACCAATAAACCAGGATTAACACCCAGGAGCCTTTAGGTAAAGTGCCAAGAATTTTTAATGACCTAACTGCTTAGTGAGCTGATTTCTAGAGGAGGCTGAACAACACCAGAACAGCCTATAAGGGAAAAGCTCCATGTAAATTACTGTCACTTGTGAAGAACATTGACACTTAATTCCTTAACTGTTTGTATGGAGTCCACTTTAAGGATACATGAACAATTTTATTATCACATACTTAATAAGGAAGTAAATTTTAAACTCCACAGGAAAATCCCTAAATGTAGGAAAAAACATTTATTTCCTTCCGTCCAGTTTATCTCTTAGTTGAACTCCAACTCATAGTTGAAAAAAGTATGAATGACAAATGACATCCTGGAAACTACTGGTTAGCACTCAGTGTGCAGATTAGACATAGTTACAAATAAATATCCAGGAACCTTAATAGGCTATTTCAGTCTAGACGCACTTGACTCGAAGACTGAATTTACCAGGGATTTCTACAAAACTAAGACATCACATGAGAATTGATATGTTGTGACAGATTGTATTATCATTCCCAACTATTTATTCCTTCCCCTATAAGATGACACACTTACTGTCTGTTCTTGTGTGGCCTCCTCGTAGGCAGAATTTATCTTCCCAAGCTACTGTGTGGCTTGGCTATGCCACACTTTATAGGACTAAAACATAGGAGTACATGAGATTGTGTGCAGAATTATTGCACGTTACCCAAATTTCTTGTGCTGCTTTCTTCTTCTAGGAGGATGGCTCATCCCAAATAGATACTGTTCCTTAGGCCAAGGCCCAAGAGTGAGAAGATTCTTCAAACACACCCAAGTAGAGCTGTGGCAGCCACTGCCAACTACAGTCACCAGCATGAAATGTGAAGGAGAAAAAGGACCTGAACAGACACTTCTCCCAAGTAGACATACAAATGGCCAACAGATATATGAAAAGATGTTCATCTTCACTAGCTATTAGAAAAATGCAAATCAAAACTACAATGAAATACCACCTCACACTTGTTAGGTTGTCTGTTATCAACAAGACAGATAATAACAAGTGTTGGAGAGGCTGCAGAGAAAAAGGAACCCTCATTCACTGCTGGTGAGAATGTAAACTGGTATAGCCATTATGGAAGAAAGTATGGTGGTTTGGCCCTGGTTGGTTGGCTCAGAGGTAGAGCATCAGCCTGGTATATGGATGTCTTGTATTTGGTGTCAAGGCACACAGGAGAAGTGCCCATCTGTTTTTCTACCCCCCCACACTTCTCTCTCTCTCTCTTTTCCTCCCCTCCTGCAGCCAAGGCTCCATTAGAATGAGTTGGTCCCTGGTGCTGAGGATGGCTCCATGGCCTCTGTCTCAGGCGCTAAAATGGTTCCAGTTGCAATAGAGCAAGGGCCCCAGATGGGCAGAGCATCACCCCCTAGTGGGCTTTCTGGGTGGATCCCAGTTGGGGCACATAGAGGAGTCTGTCTCTGCCTTCCCTCCTCTCACTAAAATAAAAAATAATTTTTTTAATTTAAAAAAAGAAAGTATGGTGATTCCTCAAAAACTTAAGAATAGAATTCTCTACCATATGACCCAGTGATCCCTCTACTGGGATCCCCAAAACTCTAAAACATTGGTACATAAAGACACATGCACCCCCATGTTCATTGCAGCATTATTCATAGTGGCCAAGACATGGAAACAACCAAAGTGTCCTTCAATAGAGGACTATATATACAATGGAATACTACTCAGCCATGAGAAATGATGACATATGGCACTTACGACAACATGGGTGGATCTTGAGAACATTATACTGAGTGAAATAAGTAAATCAGAAAAAGTTAAGAACTATATGATTTCACACATAGATGGGATATAAAACTGAGACTCATGGACATAGATAAAAGTGAAGTGGTTACCATGGGGAGGGGAAAAGGAGAGGAGGTAGGGGAAGGGAGTAAAAATGACAAATATACAGTTTAGGAAATTGATTTTGACTTTGGGTGATGGTTAAACAACATAATCAATAGTTTAAATTCTATAGAAATGTTTACTTGAAACCTATGTACTCTTATTGATCAATTTCAACCAATGTCAAATTTAATTTTCTAAATAAAATTTAAAAGAAAGAAAGAAAGAAAGAAACACTGTTGAAGACCATAGGGACTTGGGGACTCTTTGTAGCCATAGCAAAGATGCTTAATATATATATTTCCCCTGATGTGTGTGTGTGGGGGGGGGCATAATGAAAATAGTTTCTCAAGAAATCATGTTTGAAGTAAAATTTGACCCTAAAGTCCTGATGAGAAGGTATGTCTTGTTCTCTGTACAACAGGTAACATACATTCCTCACTCAGCAATGGAAGAAATGTTCTCTATAGGCCAGAGTTATATGATAATTCCCCAGTAGTTGTGGTTAGAGAACTCAGGACAGTGACATAAATCAAGTTTCTCTCTGGTGATTCTTTACTTCTCCTATAGCTGTTTTCAAACCTCCTTCTAGTACAATCTTCTCCCAGAGAACCCAGGATACTTCAATTTTTCTCCTTATAAAATTTTATAGATGCCAAACAACACTCACTCCTTTAGTTTTACACTCTTAGGACTTATGGGACAATACACAGGAAACTTCAGGACTCTAAAAGGGTCCCTTCAGTACCATGGAATGGCAAGAAAATTAAGTCTGAGTTAAAACGGAGTTATAAAGACCCTCTCTGGCACCCCTAAAATCATTCCCAAATGACAGAGATGTTTGGTGACTCATTTTAAACATAAATGCACCTGTTTAAAAAATATTCAAAATATTGAGTCAATTGCAAGAAAATAAGAGACCCATAGAACAAACCCAAAGTCAGAGAAACCAATAACCAGCTGGAAAGATCCACTAATCCCTTCAAGAATTTAGGAGGAGAAGAAAGGAGATAAAGATATTCTTCCCTTCCTCTCTTAGTATAAATGTTTGCAATGGTTTTCTGAACAAAGACAACATCATCTTCCTAGCCAGTGGATCAAAGTGAGCAGGTGACGACTGCTTTCCCAGAGAAGCCTCAGGCACCAAAGTGCAGAGTTGACAACTAGAATGCACAGGGTGAGTAGGTGTTGAAACAGCCACACAACATTTCCAAAATTTCAGTGGAGATATTACAGGTTATGTTCTGGTGCTGGGAACATGTCTGAATTGGGATGGTTTTTGTTTTTGCCAGAATTGGTTTGCCAACTTTAAATGTATACCTTCATAACTTATGTAACATTTTTTTTAAACAAAAGATCTTATTGTTCCTCCTCTCTTCTGTGATCTCTTATTTCATTCATATTGCACACAGGAGTCCTTTCATTTTTCTTTGATTTTCAGCACAAAACTCTGTGGCATCTGTTGATTAACAGCCAAATGTTTATAAGCCCACCTATCCAGGTACTTTTTATTTGAAATGACACTGAAAGATTTAATGACATTCAGCTTTCTAAAAAGAAAAAAACAAACAAAAAACAAAACCACATACACCACAGGCTACAGAGTTTGAAGTCTCCCAGTGTAAATTATAATGTTATTTGAGATGAAGTATAGAGACATTTGTGATGCTCAGGATGACACATGATGTAATGTTACATTCTATCTCTAGAACTGGTGGTACCTGGTATTGGTGTTCAGCCTGGCATTATTTCAACATGGCTGCAGATTGCTAAAATGGAATAAAAATAGCACCAGCTACAACAGAGTTTTGTGTTTTTTCCTTTTAAGAGTGTTGAGCCACAATTACAATGAGCCAACTGGTATCTGACTACTCTCTCTGAGCAGCACAAACTTTTTGCTCTTTTCAGTAATACTCTCAGTCCTGTAAAATATAAATGAAACCACTTCTCATGAATAATAAATATAATAATAATAATAATAATAATAATAATAATATGTGAGTTTTCCATATGAAAATGATGCAGATATTGATGACCTATTGTTCAAATACCATTGATGGCTATATCCCGGGATCTATTATTTTTCCTTTATAACATTCATCACATTAGTATTTACTGGAGGAATATCTGTCTCTACCTCTAGTCTCTAAGCCTAACAGAGTGCAGGAAAAGAGACTTAACAGAGTTCAGGGCACATAACTGTACTTGATGCGTATCTGCTAAAGGCATGACTCAACTCAAATGTCCCTCTTCATCATGGGCTGACTTTAGCAGCGGTACCCACAATGCCACTGGTGGAGGTTTGGGGACAAAAAACCAACCATCCTATGTGAAAACTGAAGCAACGGTCTTAATCTCATTGAGATGCCTACTGTGATGCATAAGCACCTTCTAAGGGCATAGTGATAACCAGATGTATCAGAAGATAAAGGGTGATATTTTGAGTATTTGGAGAGAAGGAGGAGAATATAACTTGCCAAAGTGATTCCTAATTTACCTAACTACTTTGAAATTTTTAGGTAGGAGAGAATATTTATAAAATCGATCTTTTTAGCCTGACCATGCAGTGGCACAGTGGATAGAGCATCGTACTGGGACATAGAAGACCCAGGTTCAAAACACCGAGGTCACTGGCTTGAGCATGGGCTCATCCGGCTTGAGAGCAGGCTCACCAGCTTGAGGACAGGGTCACTGGCTTGAGCATGAAATCCTAGACATGACCCCATGGTTGATGGCTTGAGCCCAAATGTCACTGTCTTGAAGCCCAAGGTTGGTGGCTTGAGCAAGGGGTCACTCACTCTGCTATAGCCCCCAGTCACAGCACATATGAGAAAGCAATCAATGAACAACTAAGATGGTGCAATGAAGAACTGCAACAAAGAATTGATGCTTCTCATCTCTCTCCCTTCCTGTCTGTTTGTCCCTATCTGTCCCTCTTTCTGACTCTGTCTCTGTCAAAATAAAAAATAAAAAAGTCCTTTTAAAGTACATAAGTATTCAAATTATAGAGTCTGAAATGAGTCCAGGCTTGATCGCATGACCAATTGGATGAACAGTTATATAACAGATCAATGAATGTGAGATTTGATGGAAGGAAGAGGTGGAGCCTTACCCCCATTTTTTGAACACTTCTAGAAAAATAAAAAACATTTTTTTATTTACTTACTTATTCTTTCCCTAAAAGAAAGAGAGAAAAAAAGTAATTTCACCTGTCTAAAATTCAAAGTCCTCAAAGTGATTCTATCATTATTACTTCACTAGATCCTCATTAGCATCCCCAAAATACAAGTTTCAGTTCTGGGTCACATAATATAGACCAGGAGACAGTCTTCACCTGAGAGGTCCAGGTGAGTTGGACTCCATGTCACACATTCCTTTCTCCACATCAAGTTGTCTCTACTGAATATTCAGAGTCACTTCATTTGCCACCTATTCATATTTAATCAGGGTGCATACCTTTCAAAGGGACATGATTTAGAATTTGACATTCTGTATATCCACAACTCACCCTCTCTTCCCTCACCACACTTTATGTTAGATGCTTCAGTTTTCTGAAACACATGAACTCAAAGTAAGTTAATTTTTTTCCCATAAGCTTCATACTTTTGAAGATCAAAGTTGACATCTCACCTATTCCAATTTATGTACCAGTGGCAAACAGAAGCAATTTCAAGATCTTCCCTTTGAACAGAGTGCCTGGCACACAGAATTCTCCTCAGGTCAGGGCTCAATCAGACTGTCCAAGTCAGGGTGGTCCAAAGACATTGCACCTAATCAGGCTTCCTCAACAAAATTTGACTGAGCATTGGTAAGGGTCCTATAACATCTCAAAGTATTTTTCTTTAAACCAGGGAAGTACTCCCTAGCCAGTTGGCTCAGTGTTAGAGCATTGATGCAGCATGTGGAAGTCCTGATCATTTCCCAGTCAGGGACACAGAAGAAGTAACCATCTGCTTCTCTTCCCCTCCCCTTCCCCCCTCTTTGCCTCCTACAGCCATGGCTCAACTGACTCCAGCATGTTCTTGGCCCCAGGCACTGAGGAAGGCTCCATGGAGCCTCTGCCTCAGGTGCTAAAAATAGCTCAGTTGCAAGGATGGCCCAAGATGGGCAGAGCATTGGCTCCAGACTGATTGGGGTGGATCTTGATTGGGGCACATGTGGGAGTCTGTCTCTCTGTCTCCCCTCCTCTCAAATAAATAAATAGATAAATACATACATACATAAAACAGGGAAGTATTGTTCCTGCCATGTTTGAATTCATATCCTATTGCTTAGCAAATCCAACTCCAGGAAAATTTCAAGAAACCTTTGAAAACAATATCTCAGTCATTTCACACATGTTTATTAATGGGTTTTATTTCCTTTATAATTTCCCTAGAGCAGTGGTCAGCAAACTCAATAGTTAACAGAGCCAAATATCAACAGTACAACGATTGAAATTTCTTTTGAGAGCCAAATATTTTTAACTTAAACTATATAGGTAGGTACATTCCTTATCGAGGTAGCATCCACATGTGGTATTTTGTGAAAGAGCCACATTCAAGGGGCCAAAGAACCGCATGTGGCTCATGAGCCGCAGTTTGTCAACCAGGGTCCTAGAGTAATAAAAATGATAAAAATATCATTGACCAAAAATTCTTATTTATTCATTCAGCTATCAAATATTTATAATTTCATATAATGAAAACCAATTACAGAAAGTTAGAGAAAAGACAGATGAGAAGGTGGAGAGAGAGGAATTCCGATTTCTCTCTACCAAGGTCCTTAACAAAAACATAAGAAGGCCAAGACAAACACATGCTTTGGGTCGCATGAACATCTTTGTGGACATGGGGTTAAACGAGGTCTACTGTATTTAAAACAATCATGCCTGACCAGGTGGTGGCATGTTGGATTGGGATGCAGAGGACAAAGGTTCGAAACTCTGAGGTTGCTGGCTTGAGCGCAGGCTCGTCTGGTTTGAGCAAGGCTTATCAGTTTGAACCCAAGGTTGTTGGCTTGAGCAAGGGGTCACTCAGTCTGCTGTAGCCACCCCCCCCCCATCAAGGCGCATATGAGAAAGGAATCAATGAACAACTAAGGTGCCACAATGAAGAATTGCTCCTTCTCATTTCTCTCTTCCTGTCTGTCTGTTCCTGTCTATCCATCTCTCTTTCTGTCTCTGTCACTAAATAAATAAATAAATAAATAAATAAATAAATAAATAAATAAAACAATCAGATGAGACACATGTGAAGGGACATGTGAAAAAAAAAAAACAGTAAGAAGCCACTTTACAGGTTTAGTCAGCTCTGCAGACTAGGCCAGCCATTTTCGAAATGATTCAAGAGACGTAATGAGAATTAAGAGGCAGATGAGAATCACAAATAGAGAGCAGCAAAAAGATATCAGAATCAGAAAATGCATAGATATCCAAATTAAAAAAGAAGTATGCTATAAGTCCTTTCGATTCTCTAAAAATAAATTAAGGAATGGATGAGTTAACATTTAATTGGTGAAAAACAAGGGTTTACTGGGAGGATATAATAGTTGACCAAGTAGATGTTATTGTAAATGATATTTATAATACATGTGTGATTGTTCATCTTAAATTAAAGGAATATTGTGAACGTATTTGTCTCAGTTTGAAAAAGACCTCTGGCAAGTTGTTTATCTTATTCTTGTGTATGAGAGAGATATAAATTGGTTTGATTATGATACAGGCTAAATTAAACAACCCTCAAATTACAGCAGCTAAATGTAGTGCAGGTTTATTTCTCCCTCATATCAATCCAATGAAGGAATTTTGATTGATACTCTAGGCTCCATCCTTCTGTGGTCATGCCTCCTCGAGGTCTCCAGAATTATTTCACCAAAGCCAGTGGACAAGAAGAGATAGAGGACTGAGTATGAGAGGCATTTGTGTGACTGACTGGAAGTAATTTCCAGTCATTTTTACTCCACAGGCCAGAACTTGATCTCAGGACCATATCCAGCTGAAAACCAAGTTGAGAAATTAGGTCTATTGTTGTAGCTCATCAATCTCTGGGCTCGGTGATAGAATCAAAATTCAGATAACTAGTACAATGAATGCAAAAGAAACAAGACTATGTTTAGCCTAGTTACATTTAAAATTCTTCATATACATTGACAAGAAAAGCGCTCCATGCACAATGTAATAATGTACTCCTTGTGTAAAATACCATTACAGAAACTGTGCTTTACAAAAAAAAAAACAACAAAAAAAAACCCTCAAAAGGAGTTGACACTTTATCATGGCTACTTAAAGATCATCAAAGGGTAGCATGGCCCATCGTTGTGTTCCCCTAGGCCTAGGGTACACCAGTCAACTCCCAAGAGCTGGTGAGTTTGTCAAGATCCCACATTGTATCATTGCCCCACAAACTTGATTTATCCCTCAGGAATAAAAAAGTTCATGCAGCTTCACCCACCACATTGAAGAATTTTCAAAAGCTTAGACTTGTACAACAATATCAAGGCTGGCCCTGCTAAATAAGGAGTGAGTGTCCTGGTCCTGGAAGGGATCAAATGGCCTATGGTCAGTCACCTTTCAAAACAGTGTTAAAAGATTCATGAATTAGATGTAAGTTTAGATGTGATAACTTCTATGGACCTTATCAGCTCTACAGAATGTGTCGATATAAACTACAAAATAAGTGAACCTCAACAATGACTTTCTTTTATATTCACCAGAACTAAGTGTTGTGGAGAGAAAAGTGACCTTGTGAGAAACTCTTCCTGACATTGTACTCAAATTTCTTCCCATCTTCCCATGCCTACCCTATGTACTGTATTGATCACTGCAAAAGAATCATGGGATCTTAGAGTTAGATGAACAATTTTTTAAGACTCTCCACCCCTATTCCCACCCTGAGGAAAATCTCTTTGGCATCAGCACTGAACAGTGGCATTTGCCTTCTTTCTGGACACATCCAAAGCAGGAGCAGAGCTTTTCATGAAGCAGCTCCATTCACCCTGGACTATTTATATTTGTTAGAAGAAACCTCCATGAATCACCTGAAATGTACTCTCCTATAAGTTTCATCTTTTGGTCCAGGATTTTTCTTGATTTTATTTTACTAGCTCCCTAACTCCAGTTTTTGTTAAATTTGAAGTTTTCGGTCTCTGGGCCTCATGTCAACACTATGAAACCATGCTTATATTAATCCACTTTCTAAAGGTGACAGCTGTGATGACGAAGACATATAGGTATGCATGACATAGATGTTCAATACTTTAAGGATAACAATAGCCACCATTTATCAAATGCCTAGTGCTAAACAGGCAGGGACTGGGTAGGTCATTTACATCCTCATCACTAGTCCTCACAACAACCTTAATGGCAGGTATTCTATTCACTTTATAATTAAATAAGCTGAGACTTAAAACAATATAAGGACTCACTTAAGGGCAAACAGATAAAAAATGGTACGTTCAGGATCTGAAATCAAGTGGGTCTAATCCTAAATGTGGGCTCTTTCTATTTACCATCCAGGTCACCTGTTTTACCTGTCTAGGTAAACTGTATCTTTTCCCTGTTTCATGGTTTATCATCACAGTTTTTACACTTGTGACAACCACATTATGTGGTAGCCCAGATATCCAGAGAATCCATGACTTCTACCAAGACAAAGAGAAAACAAAGGTAAATGTAATGATGGTATTATTACATCCCAGCTGAGGGGCAAACGGTAGTCTGGTTTGAATCAAAGAAAACTCAGATGAAAGCACAGACTTGACAAGAGAAGGCGAGCACTGACTTCAGAGAGTTCCATGTGGAGGACGGCACATTGCATGTCTCAAACATTTAAACACTGCATATCTCACTAATCGGTGCAGTTTAGAAAAGTTAACATAGACAACTATGGATGGTGTTATCCCAAATATGTTCAGCAAGCTTGAAACAGTTTCAGTAAAACTGAAAAGCCAAGCCTGTAGACCAAAGGCTGATGACGTGCAAAAGAGTTGAATCAAATGACTGATGGTGCTCAGTGTTGAAAGAAACATTTTTCCTTGGACTGTGATAAAGCACCACCCACACAGGAAATTCAACAGACATATTAATTATACCTAGCACGTAACCCAAAAGATCCAGGGAATGCACTCTATTTATTTTTCTTTGAGGCGGGAGGGGAGTGAATAGAATGTTATCTGCAGATGATGCTGAGATCTGGGTGTGCTCTGTTCATCTGAAAAACCTTAAGTCACACAAATTCTTCCAAAAATTATTATCTTCCTCTGTAAATAAACCCAAGCCTTCATTTCAAACAACTGGCCAAATGCAAATGATTACCAAACTTAACTCTGATATGAGCTGTTGATCAGCTACGGAAAAGGCTTCCCAAGTGAGCCGACTGTTCTGAGTTGTGTGTTTCTTTTCCACAGACTCACTCTTAGACAACCATGTCCACTTTCTTTATCCCTTTTACCACCCTAATTAAACAAGAGACACATCTTTTCTGGACTCCTATTAATCTCATCTATAAAAGCTTGGGCAATGATAAAACTCCTAGTTTGCTAAAAGAACCACAGAGAAATTCAGATCACCTGAAAGAGTCTGACAATGTGAGGACCCTGAGCCACAATTGGAAGCTGGTATATCCTCAGTACTGACCAACTTTGGTACACTGTTGCCAAGCTCCTGAAACAGCTCTGAGGAAGATACCAAGTCCGTGGAAGTGATGGTCATAGCCAATGGCCAGATAGGTCAATTGGTCAGAGCATCAACTGGAAGCACAGAGGTTGCCAGTTAGATCCCCAGTCAGGACACATAAAGGAACAGATTGATGTTCCTCTCCCTCTCTCTCTCTTAAATAAATAAATAAATAACATGGGGGGAGGAACCAGGCTCTCTTCTGAATGTTTAAAAAACTAAAGAGAGAGAAGATTCCAAGATGGCGACGAAGTAGTCAGATGTTCCAATTTCTACCTCCCAGGGTCCAATTGGATTACAACTAAATTTAAGAACAATCATTGTGAAAAACCAACTCCAGACTAAATGAAGAGAAATCAATAACCAAGGAGTCGTACAAGCCACACTGAGACTGGTAGAAAGAGCAGAGATGTGGTAAGGGCTGCCCTGCTCACAGGAATAAGTGTCAGCTGAAGGTCCAGAAGGACTCTCACTGCAGGAAGGTTTGCCTGATAAGTGATGGTACTAAGCCCCAGGCTGGGTGCCCCAGACTAGAGCACCAGAGCTTAGAAGAAGTGCCCACACAGCATTTGGCAATGAAAAGAGCTGAGGTTTTTGTCTACAAGAGAGAGACAGGAGCTCTCATAGACAGAAACACCATCTTAAAGGGCTAGTACAGAAAATCTTGTTCACAGCCACATACCCAGGGCTCTGGTGGAGGGAAGGCTGAGAGTACTAGAGTCACATGAAGAGAGTGTGAAGTTGATGGCCCAAGGAAAGACACTGTAGGAGACGGCCACCAGAACCCCTGTGCTAGGTCACTCTCCAATAATGCAGTTGCTATCTTTTTCAGGTGGAGAAGTCCCCTCTATGTGGCATCAGCCTGGGAGAAAGCAACTGCTCTACCCTCAGGAATCACTTTTTCTCTACTCTATGGAGACTGGACTGTTCTGACAGGTAATCCAGAAAGTAGGGGTGCAGAAGTGACTCAGTTTTCTGGTGTGGAGGATGGAGCTTTTCCCCATTGTCTCCTGATAATATGACTGATGTTTCTGCCTCACAAGAGATTCAGTAGAAACTGTCTAGACTGAGAGAAGACCAAATCTTTGGGTTTCAGAGGTTACACCCAGTGAACTTCTGGTGGCCATGCCCTATTAAAAAGTCAGTGAAAAAATTCAGAACAGTCTGACACCTGGGGCCAAGGGGTGGAAGCTGCACCCTTCCTAATCCCTGGATTGTCTCAGGCTCTAGACCCTACCAGAGGTTTTTTTCAGTGGAGGAACTCAACAAGCAGCCAGCAGACAAAAGCAGCAGGAGGTAGATCTTAGGGATCCTTGGGCCTTTTGCTGACTTGCCCCAGGTCTAGCGTAGTTAAAGCCAGCTTAGATGTGCAGCTTGATATTTCCATGTGCACCTGGACCCAGCAGAGGCAGCCACAAATTCTGGTTTGATTATAGCTATAAGAAGGTTGCTGAGGGCCAGTCACAGGCAGTGTCCTCTGGATCGAGTTCCCTCCAGGGAGGCCCAGGGTCAGCACATCCAGTGGCCATCCATGAAGAGCATGAAAGCAGGATCCAACAACCCCTACTGGCATTATGTTCAAAGGGAGGGCTTGTCATACACCACGCCCAGCTGAGGTGATTTCCACTTTCTGTGGTTAACACCTGCACAGCAGCTTGCATGCATTGGACAGGGTTGGCTTCATAGTCAGCTGACCTGTATCCTGAATATCCTGTCCCACTGTGATAGGTTTTACAGGGGGGAGGGAAAGAGGCTTGGAGGATGAATATTCAAGGGGTGGGTTCCCTAGAACACATTGTTGGGACTGGCCAAGGGGATTAACCACTTTTTTTGGGGGGGACACAGTCAACCCTCAGGAGAGGACTCTCTCAATCTTTCTCCATGAGACCAGGGGCTCCCCAGCTGAAAAAACTTCTGCAGAGGGAACCATCAGCCCCATTCAATCTGAACCTGCTGCTCACCTCACTGGGTAGAAATAGAATTGGAGTATCAATTAGTGTCTGAGGGATTAGGCTCTGGAGTAGGGGACACTTCCCCATTCTGAGCTCCTGACCTAGAGACCCCTGAAGTAGTGGGTCTCACTAATGTTGTATTCCCACATTGTATTCCCAATCTCAGCTGTCCTAACCTACCAAGCTTGCAACCTATAGAGGGGTTGGTGGGGTGAAACCAGTCTGAGCTTACACTACAGTCTTTCTACAGATGACTTGGCAGGAAGACAGGCAGCTGCGAGGTGACATGGAGCAGCTGAAAAGTTCAGGCAAATCTTATGGAGCCTGGGTCAGCTCTAAGCAGGAAGATGCTAAACTTTATACACAGATTGGCCTCTCCACACTACCTAGGCCCAGAAAATGTAGACACAACTAGTGAACAGAGCAGTAGCCCTGGCAGGTTACAAACAACTGCTGACACCAACTCATACCTGAGCCCCACCCAGGAGGACCCAGAACCAACACAACTAGTAGTGATTGGCAGATTGTACCAACACTAGACTCAGCTAGCTACAAAAGCAGCATGCCCAAAGGAGGAGTCCAACAGGCACCAGATACTATGGAGAATAACTACACAGGACAGACACTGTACAGCATCTAATACATGTGATCAAGGTTGACCTTTATAGCCAGACAGCCTGAAGAGATAACCCTACTCACAAAAGGGCTAACTACATTCAATACTCACACACAACAGGAGGGTAAATATTACCATAAAGAACCATTTCTAATGCAAGGAACTCAGGTGGACTGAAGGTCAATACAGCTGAGCCCACTTTTCTCATAAAGATACCACAACAAATTTGAAAGTCAGAGCAGAACTACCAATTACACTGACAAAATGAGAAGAGATAAATAAAATATAACCAAGGTTCTGGCCATTTGGCTCAGCGATAGAGCCTCAGCCGGATGTGTGGAAGTCCTGGGTTTGATTCCTGGTCAGGGCACACAGAAGTGACCATCTGCTACTCCACCCCTCCTCTCCTCTATTTTTCTCACTATATATTCCCTCCCCACAGCCATGGCTCAAATAGTTCTAGCAAGGTTGGCCCTGAGGGCTGAATATGGCTCTATGGCTTTGCCTCAGACATTAAGATAGCTTGGTTGCCAAGCAACAGAGCATCAGCCCTAGATGGATAGAGAATCTCCTGGTAAAGAGCTTAGCTGGTGGACCCCAGTTGGGGCACATGCAGGAGTATGTCTCTGCCTCCCAGCCTCTTACTTAATAAAAATAAATAAATAAGTAAATAAATAAATAACCCAATTGAATCAACAAGAGAAATCCCCAGAAAAAAAATTATGTATAATGGAAGTAACCAAACTATCAGACAAAGAGTTTGAAATAATGGTTATTAAAATGTTCAAAGATGTTATAGCAACAATGGATGATCACAATGAGAACTTAAACAAAGAGATAGTAAACATTAAAAAGAATTGAAATCAGCCTAACCAGGTGATGGTGCAGTGGATAGAGCATCGGACTGGGACGTGGAGGACCCAAGTTTGAAACTCTGAGGTCATCGACTTGAGCCCAAGGTTGCTATCTTGAGCAAGAGGTCACTCACTCTGCTGTAGCCCCCCCCCCCCATCAAGGCACATATGAGAAAGCAATCATTGAACAGCTGAGGTGCCGCAACAAAGAATTGATGCTTCTCAATTCTCTCCCTTCCTGTCTGTCCCTAGCTGTCTCTCTTTATGACTCTCTCTGTGTCTCTGTCAAAAAAAAAAAAGAATTAAAATCATAAAAAAAAACAATTCAGAAATGACAAATACAATGTCAGAAATGAAGACTGCACTAGATGGAATCAAGATGGATGAAACAGAAGATCAAATTGGCAATTTAGAAGACAAGATAAATATAAGCCCAGAAACAGAGCAGCAAAAAGAAAAGAGGCTCAAAAGAGCTAACAAAACTCTAAGAGTTCCCTGTGACAGCATGAAGAGAAACAACATCTGCATCATACAGGTTCCTGGAGGAGAAGAGATAAAACAAAGAATAGAGATCTTTATTGAAGAAACCATAGCTGAAACATTCTTAAATAGATGAAGGGAAAATGTCACACAAGTTCAAGGAGCACAGAAAGTCCCATTAAAGATGAACCCATGGAGGTTCACACCAAGACACATCATAATTAAAATGCCAAAGTTAAGAGATGACTAAAGAATACTAAAATCTGCAAGAGAAAAGCAATTAATTACCTACATTAGACTGGCATCTGACTTCTCAATAGAAATACTTCAGACCAGAAGGGATTGGCAAAAAATATTTCAAGTGATAAAAAACAAGAACCTACAACCAAGACAATTCTATCCAGCAAAGCTATCATTTAAAATTGAAGGAGAAATAAAGAACTTCCCAGAAAAAAAAAGGGGGGGCTCAAATGGCTCAAGGAGTTCATTACCATCAAACCAGTACTGCAATAAATGTTAAGGGAGCTGTTATAAGAAGAGAAAAGGAAAAAAAAAACAGGAGAAAGAATTATAGGTTTTGATAAGTACATATCCATAGTAGCCTTAAATGTAAATCGAATAAATACTCCACTCAAAGACTAGGGCAGCTGCATGGATTCAAAAACAAGACCCATATAGAGGCTGTTGACAAGAGACCCACCTCAGAACAAAAAATACACATACACTGAAAGTGAAGAGATGGAAAAATATTTCATGCAAATGGAAATGAAAAAAAAAAAAGATGGGATAGGAATACTTATATCAGATAAAATCGTCTTTAAAATAAAGGGTATAGTAAGAGACTAAGAAGGTCACTACATAATGATAATCCAACAAGAAGGCATAACCATTTAGCCACAGAGGAAAGAAGTATGGAACACAAACAAACAAAAACAAATGATAGAAAAACAAAAGAGAAGAATCAAACAAGATACAAAACTAACAGAAAGCAATTTATAAAATGGCAGTAGGGAACCCACAAGTGTCAATAATTACACTAAATGTAAATGGATTAAACTTACCAATAAAAAGACACAGAGTAGCAGAATGGATTAAAAAAGAAAATCCAACTATATGCTGTCTACAAGAAACACATCTAAGCAACAAGGATAAAAACAAATTCAAAGTGAAAGGCTGGAAAACAATACTCCAAGCAAACAACACCCAAAAAAAAAGCAGGTGTAGCAATACTCATATCTAATAACGCTGACTACAAGACAGAAAAAGTACTCAGAGACAAAAATGGTCATTTCATAATGATTAAGGGGAAGTTGAATCAAGAAGACATAACAATCCTTAATATATATGCACCAAACCAAGGAGCACCAAAATATATAAGACAGCTACTTATTGACCTTAAAACAAAAACTAACAAAAATACAATCATACTTGGAGACCTCAATACACCGCTGACGGCTCTAGATCGGTCATCCAAACAGAGAATCAATAAAGATATAGTGGCCTTAAACGAAATACTAGAACACCTGGATATGATAGACATCTACAGGACACTTCATCCCAAAGCGACAGAGTATACATTTTTCTCTAGTGTACATGGAACATTCTCAAGAATTGACCATATGTTGGGCCACAAAGACAATATCAGCAAATTTAGAAAAATTGAAATTGTACCAAGCATATTTTCTGATCATAAAGCCTTGAAACTAGAATTCAACTGCAAAAAAGAGGGGGGAAAACCCACAAAAATGTGGAAACTAAACAACATACTTCTAAAAAATGAATGGGCCAAAGAAGAAATAAGCGCAGAGATCAAAAGATATATACAGACAAATGAAAATGAAAATACGACATATCAGAATCTCTGGGATGCAGCAAAAGCAGTAATAAGAGGAAAGTTCATATCACTTCAGGCCTATATGAACAAACAAGAGAGAGCCGAAGTAAACCACTTAACTTCACACCTTAAGGAACTAGAAAAAGAAGAACAAAGACAACCCAAAACCAGCCGAAGAAAAGAGATAATAAAGATCAGAGCAGAAATAAATGAAATAGAGAACAGAAAAACTATAGAAAAAATTAATAAAACAAGGAGCTGGTTCTTTGAAAAGATCAACAAAATTGACAAACCCTTGGCAAGACTCACCAAGGAAAAAAAGCACAGGACTCAAATAAATAAAATCCAAAATGAAAGAGGAGAGATCACCACAGACATCATAGATATACAAAGAATTATTGTAGAATACTATGAAAAATTATATGCCACCAAATACAACAATCTAGAAGAAATGGATAAATTCCTAGAACAATACAACCTTCCTAGACTGAGTCAAGAAGAAGCAGAAAGCCTAAACAGACCAATCAGTAGGGAGGAAATAGAAAAAACTATTAAAAACCTCCCCAAAAATAAAAGTCCAGGCCCAGACGGTTATACTAGTGAATTCTATCAAACATTCAAAGAAGACTTGGTTCCTATTCTACTCAAAGTCTTCCAAAAAATTGAAGAAGAAGCAATACTTCCAAACACATTTTATGAGGCCAACATAACCCTCATACCAAAACCAGGCAAGGATGGCACAAAGAAAGAAAACTACAGACCAATATCTCTAATAAATACAGATGCTAAAATACTAAACAAAATACTGGCAAACCGAATACAACATATAAATAATACAATTATATAAAAAAATAATACATCATGATCAAGTGGGATTCATCCCAGGATCTCAAGGATGGTTCAACATACGCAAAATGGTTAACATAATACACCATATCAACAAAACAAAGAACAAAAACCACATGATCTTATCAATAGATGCAGAAAAGGCTTTTGATAAAATACAACACAATATTATGTTTAAGACTCTCAACAAAATGGGTATAGAAGGAAAATATCTCAACATGATAAAGGCCATATATGATAAACCATCAGCCAACATCATATTAAACGGCATAAAACTGAGGACTTTCTACCTTAAATCAGGAACAATACAGGGTTGTCCACTCTCTCCACTCTTATTTAACGTGGTGCTAGAAGTTCTGGCCAGAACAATCAGACAAGACAAAGAAATAAAAGACATCCATATCGGAAAAGAAGAAGTAAAGGTATCACTTTTTGCTGATGATATGATCCTATACATCGAAAACCCGAAGGACTCCACAAAAAGATTATTAGAAACAATAAACCAATACAGTAAGGTCGCAGGATACAAAATTAACATACAAAAGTCCATAGCCTTTCTATATGCCAACAATGAAATATTAGAAAACGAACTCAAAAAAATAACCCCCTTCACGAATGCAGCAAAAAAAATAAAATACCTAGGAATAAACATAACAAAGAATGTAAAGGACCTATATAACGAAAACTACAAGGCATTATTAAGAGAAATAGAAAAAGACACAATGAGATAAAAAAATATTCCTTGTTCTTGGATAGGAAGAATAAATATAATTAAAATGGCCATATTACCCAAAGCAATATATAAATTTAATGCAATTCCCATCAAAATTCCTATGAGATTTTTTAAAGAAATGGAACAAAAAATCATCAGATTTATATGGAACTATAAAAAACCCCGAATAGCCAAAACAATCCTAAGGAAAAAGAATGAAGCTGGGGGCATTACAATACCTGACTTTAAACTATATTATAAGGCCACGATAATCAAAACAGCATGGTATTGGCAGAAAAATAGACACTCAGACCAATGGGACAGAATAGAAAGCCCAGAAATAAAACCACATATATATGGTCAAATAATCTTTGATAAAGGGGCCAACAACACACAATGGAGAAAAGAAAGCCTCTTCAACAAATGGTGTTGGGAAAACTGGAAAGCCACATGCAAAAGAATGAAACTCGACTACAGCCTGTCCCCGTGTACTAAAATTAATTCAAAATGGATCAAAGACCTAAATATAAGACCTGAAACAATAAAGTACATAGAAGAAGACATAGGTACTAAAATCATGTACCTGGGTTTTAAAGAACATTTTATGAACTTGACTCCAATGGCAAGAGAAGTGAAGGCAAAGATAAATGAATGGGACTACATCAGAATAAAAAGTTTTTGCTCAGCAAGAGAAACTGATATCAAAATAAACAGACAGCCAACTAAATGGGAAATGATATTTTCAAACAACAGCTCAGATAAGGGCCTAATATCCAAAATTTACAAAGAACTCATAAAACTCAACAACAAACAAACAAACAATCCAATAAAAAAATGGGAAGAGGACATGAACAGACACTTCTCCCAGGAAGAAATACAAATGGCCAACAGATATATGAAAAGATGCTCAGCTTCATTAGTTATTAGAGAAATGAAAATCAAAACTACAATGAGATACCACCTCACCCCTGTTAGATTAGCTGTTATCAACAAGACGGGTAATAGCAAATGTTGGAGAGGCTGCGGAGAAAAGGGAACTCTCATCCACTGTTGGTGGGACTGTAAAGTAGTACAACCATTATGGAGGAAAGTATGGTGGTTCCTCAAAAAACTGCAAATAGAACTACCTTATGACCCAGCAATCCCTCTACTGGGTATATACCCCAAAACCTCAGAAACATTGATATGTAAAGACACATGTAGCCCCATGTTCATTGCAGCACTGTTCACAGTGGCCAAGACATGGAAACAACCAAAAAGCCCTTCAATAGAAGACTGGATAAAGAAGATGTGGCACATATACACTATGGAATACTACTCAGCCATAAGAAATGATGACATCAGATCATTTACAGCAAAATGGTGGGATCTTGATAACATTATACGGAGTGAAATAAGTAAATCAGAAAAAAACAAGAACTACATGATTCCATACATTGGTGGAATATAAAAATGAGACTAAGAGACATGGACAAGAGTGTGGTGGTTACCAGGGGTGGGAGGAGGGAGGACATGGGAGGGAGGGAGGGAGAGAGTTAGGGGGAGGGGGAGGGGCACAGAGAACTAGATAGAGGGAGGCGGAGGACAATCTGACTTTGGGCGAGGGGTATGCAACATAATTTAATGACAAAATAACCTAGACACGTTTTCTTTGAATATATGTACCCTGATTTATTAATGTCATCCCATTATCATTAATAAAAATTTATTAAAAAAAAAAAGAAGGCATAACCATTGTAAATATTTATGTGTTTAATATAGAAGCACCTAAATATATAAAGCAAATTTTCATGGAAATAAAGGGCAAGATCGACAGCAATACAGTAATAGTAGGGGATTTTAATTCCCAGAGCAATGGATTCTACAGACAAAAAATTAACAAAGAAACAGCAGCCTTAAATGAAAAACTAGATCAACTGGATTTAATTAATATCTTCAGAACATTTCACTGCAAAGCAGCAGATTATACATTCTTTTCAAGTGCTAATGGTACATTTCTAAGATAGATCACAAGACACAAAACAAGTCTCAATAAATTTAAGAAGATTGAAATCATATCAAGCATCTTCTCTGACCACAATGGCATAAACCTAGAAATCAACTACAATAAAGAGACTGAAAAACATTCAAACACTTGGAGGCTGAATAGCATGTTATTAAATAACAAATGGGTTAACAATGAGCTTGAGAAAGAAATTTAAAAATTTTCTTTAAACAAATTAAAATGAATATAAAACAACCCAATCTATGGGACACAGTGAAAGCAATCCTGAGAGGGAAGCTCCATAGCATTACTGGCACCTTAAGAAGCAAGGAAAAGCTCAAATAAACAATCTAACCCTGCACCTAAAGGAACTACAAAAAGAACAACAAATAAAGTCCAGAGGAGGTAGAAGGAAGGAAATAATAAAGATCAGAGCAGAAATAAATGACAGAGGCTAAAAAGCAATACAAAAGATCAATGAAATCAAGAGCTGGTTCTTTGAAAAGGTAAATAGATTGACAAACTTTTAACCAGACTCATCAAGACAAAAAGAAAAGACCCAAATATTGTACATAAAATTAGAAATGAAAAAGAAGTAACAACTGAAATCACAGAAGGAGGGAAGAATTCCAAGTTCCTTTTATGAAGCAAGAATTATCCTCAATCCAAAACCAGGTAAAGACACTAGAAAGAAAGAAAATTATAAGCCAATGTCTTTGATGAACATAGATGTCAAAATTCCCAACAAAATATTAGCAAACCAGATCCAACAATACATTATAAAGATCATATATCATGATCTAGTGGAATTTATTCTGGGGAGGCAAGGCTGATACAATATTCACAAATCAATAAATGTGATTCATCACATAAACAAAATGAGGGATAAAAATCACATAATCATATCAATAGATACAGAAAAGCATTTGATAAAATCCAGCATCCACTGCTGATAAAAACTCTCAGAAAGTGGGAAAACAAGAAACATATCTCAACATAATAAAGGCCATATATGACAAACCAACATCCAACATCATACTCAATGGGGAAAAATTAAAAGCAATCTCATTAAAATCAGAAATAAGACAGGGACATCCCCTTTCACCACACTTATTCAACATAGTTCTGCAAGTCCTAACCACAGGAATCAGACAAGAAGAAGAAATAAAAGGCATCCAAATTGGAAAAGAAAAAGTAAAACTGTCACTATTTGCTGATGACATGATACTGTACATTGAAAACCCTAAAGTCTCAGTCAAAAAAATATTAGGCATGATAAATGAATTTGTTAAGGTGACAGGATATAAAACTAATATTCAGAAATCAATGGTTTTTTATACACCAACAATAAACTGTCCAAAAGAGAAATTAAGAAAACAATTCCCTTAACTATTACAATAAAAAAATTAAAGTATCTATCAATAATTTTAACTGAGGAGGTAAAAGACTTATATTTGGAAAATTATAAAACACTGAAATATGAAACAGAGAAATATACAAACAAGTGGAAGCATATATCGTGTTCATGGATAGGGAGAATTAATATCATTAAAATGTCTATATTATCCCAAGTGATCTATAGATTCAATGAAATTACTATTAAAATACCAGTGGCATAATTCACAAATCTAGAACAAATATTCCAAAAGTTTATATGGAACCAAAAAATAAATAAAGAACCCAAATTGCCTCAACAATCTTGAAAATGAAGAACACAGTGGGAGATATCACTCTTCCTGATATCAAGTTATACTACAAATCCATTGTAATTAAAACAGCCTGGTATTGACATAAGAACAGTCATACAGATCAATAGAGAAGAACAAAGAACCCAGAAATAAACCCATGCCTTTATGGTCAATTAATATTTGACAAAGGAGACAAGAGTAGACAATGAAGTAAAGACAGTCTCTTTATCAAATGGTGCTGGGAAAATTGGATAGGTACCTGCAAAAAAATGAAACTAGACCACCAACTTACACTATTCACAAAAACAAACTCCAAATGGATAAAAGACTTAAATGTAAGTCACAAAACCATAAAAATCTTGGAAGAAAACATAGGCAGTAAATTCTCTGATATCTCTTATAGCAATATTTTTGTTGATATATATCTATGGGCAAATGAAATAAAGAACAAAATAAACAAATGTGACTATATTATATAAAAAAGCTTTTGCACAGCAAAAGATGCCATTAATGAGATAAAAAGACAACTTAATCAATGGGAGAACATATTTACTGATATGTCTGATAAGGAATTAATAACCAAAATTTATAAAGAACTTCTAAAACTCAACACCAGGAAGATAAACAATACAATTAAAAAATGGGCAAAGGAACTGAATATATACTTCTCCAAAGAGGACATACAGATGACCAATAGGCATGTGAAAAAATACTTAATGTCATTAATCATTAATGCAAATTAAAACCACAGTGAGATACCATCTCATTCCTGTCAGAATGATCATCAAGAATAAATCAACAGGCCCTGGCCAGTTGGCTCAGTGGTAGAGCGTCGGCCTGGCGTGCAGGATTCCCGGGTTCAATTGCCGACCAGGGCACACAAGAGAAGCACCCATCTGCTTCTCCACCCCTCCCCCTCTCCTTCCTCTCTGTCTCTCTCTTCCCCTCCCACAGCCGAAGCTCCATTGGAGTAAAGTTGGCCCGGGTGCTGAGGGTGGCTCTATGCCCTCTGCCTCAGGCACTAGAATGGCTCTGGTTGCAACAGAGCAACGCCCCAGATGGGCAGAGCATCGCTTCCTGGTGGGCATGCCAGGTGGATCCCGGTCCGGCGCATGTGGGAGTCTGTCTGACTGCCTCCCTGTTTCCAATTTCAGAAAAAAAAAATTTAAAAGAAATCAATAAACAAGTGCTGGTGAGAGTGTGGAGAAAAGAGAAACCTCTTGCACTGCTGGTGGGAATGCAGACTCAATGCAGCCATTGTGAAAAACAGTATGGAACTGCCTTTTGACCCAACTATCCCACTTTTAGGAATATATCCTAGGAATCTCAAAATACTAATTCAAAAGGAGAAATGCACCCCCATGTTTATTGCAGCATTGTTTACAATAGCCAAGATCTGGAAACAGCCCAAATGCTTGACAGTGCACAAATGGATAAAAAACTTGGGGTACATATACATAATGGAATACTATGAAGCCATGAAAAATAAGGAACTCTTACCCTTTAAGGCAGCATGAATGGACCTGGAGGTTATTATGCTAAGTGAAATAAACTAGATAAAGAAAGACAAATATCATATGGTCTCACTTATATGTGCAATCTAATGAATATAATAAGCTGAGGAATGGAATAGAGGCAGAGGCAGGTCACAGGGAACAGATAGGTAGCTGTCAGAGGGAAGGACTAAGAGAGGATGGGACATAAGAAGGTGAAGAGATTGGCCAAATCATATATACATAACACATAGATACAGACAAAGGAGCAGAAAGTCTCAGAGGGAAAGGGGGAATGGAAGGGGGGTAAATGGGAATGGAAAGAGACTTTGCATGGTATGGGGGTATGATATAGTGTGTTGAGGGTGTTATATTGAATGGGTAAGTTGAAATCACGTTAACACAATAAATTTAAAAAATAAAATTTTTATAATTTAAATAGGTGGCTTCCTCCTCACACAGCTAACGTCCCAGGGTCTTGCCGACAGGTGCTGGACAGAACTGAGCAGCACAGCGCACCTGCAGGGCTCTTTGTTGCCAGTGAGCTGCCTGCTCCTCTCACACACCAACTTCTCCTGCCCAGCCCAACCATCTCCTCACCTCGCTTCACTGCCCTCGTGACTGCTTGGACGCTCTCCCTCTGAAAACAACTCTCTGCAGAATCAGTCCTCACAGTGCTCTGCCATAGACCCTCCTCTGCCTCTCGGACAGGAGCCCTGTGCTTGTCCTGCGCAGCGCTGGTACTGTCTGCACATGGCTCTGACCACGCCCCTGGATCCCAAGCTTCCTAGATCAGAGCCAGGCTGGTCTCAGCACAGCAGGCTGGGTGGTGCAGGCCACCTCTGGCCTGGCTGACCACGTGCCTGGCTGACCATGGCGGACCAGCTGCCCCTCAGCAGTGTCCTCGGGTTAGGAACTGTGTCCTACCGTGTTTGCATTCCCTACGCAGGGCACAGTCCCCAGTACATGTTTACTGAAAACAGGAGTGGGTATTTCTAGTTCATGACGTGATACCTAGACAAATGATAAAGAAAGGAGCTATGTCATGTCCTTTTAAAAATTATTGTGTTTTCGCCTGGTCAGGGGTGGCACACTGGATAGAGCTTCAGGCTGGGACATAAAGAACCCAGGTTCGAGGCCCCCTGAGGTGCTGGCTTGAGCACAGGTTCACCAGCTTGAATGCTGGGTTGCTGGCTTGAGCCATGGTATCATAGACATGATCTCATGGTCGCTGGCTTGAGCAAAGAGTCACTTGCTCTGCTGGAGCCCTGAGTCAAGGTACATATGAGAAAGCAATCAATGAATGACTAAGGAGCCGCAACGAAGATTTGATTCTTCTCATCTGTTTCTTTTCCTGTCTGTCTGTCTCTCTCTCTCTGTCTCTGTCACAAAACACACACACACACACACACAAAATCTTGTGTTTTTAAACAAAATGCCCACAACTTAGAAAAAAAGAGAAAGATTCCTCCAAGAGCAAACTCATGGTATCTCTAGAAGAAATGTAAGACCAAATACCAAAAATAAATCAGTTGTGACATAAAAAAAAAGTCCCAGTTGTGACATAAAAAAGTCCTATTGGCCAGTTTGAGTAGGTTTGATGCATTTTTTGATGATCATATTTGAAGGCAGTTTTTCTTTCTTTCTTTTTTCCTTTTTTTTTTTTTTTTTGAGCCAAGTCTCAACTTTTTAAAAATCTAATTTGATTTTATGAGACTTTCAAAAATAAGTATATCCTTGGATATTTTTATTCCTAAACTGAAATAGATTTGAGATTGTGTTCTGCTGATCATTGCAGAGTCAGTCCAACTACTACAAACTGTTCAAATCTGGATGCAGTGAGGAGAAACAATCCACACAGAGTATCATTTTTCTGAATCTGAGAGCAGAGGTACGTCTTCGGTTTCTTGCTCCAGAGCAAGCGGGAACAAACCAATCAAGAGAGCCGGGATGAGTGGGAGTGAGTAAGGGCAAGTCCCTGCTAGATTTTTGTGTTTCTAAAAGCATGAAATGCTGACAACTTGATCGTAACCAGGTTGCTTTCTCACGGTGACCACAATGAATAAAATATATTTAGTCAAAACTCACAAGTGAGAGTTAAAAAAAAAAAAGTACTTAATTCAAGATGTTTGTTAAAACATGTGATCTATATTGAAATGTTGAGATGTTAATGATATTAACAATCAGAAATATTCTGGAAAGGATAAAGACATTCTCCCAAGCTGGTTGCAATGCGTTCTATCCCCCCCTTTTTTTTTCATTTACTCACCCTGTAAATCAGCAAGTTAATGGCAACCTGAGTTTACCCTGAATCACGTACATACTTTCTCTAGTTAGAAACCCCATAGGGTCTCTCATTAAATGCATATGTGGCCCCTCTACAGGAAAGCTAAGCATCTCACTGTTTCTGCTACATGTAGAAATCGTCTACTGCCTGGAAAAAAACAGTGACAACTGAGAACCTTAACCTCTTCCTGTCCAGCAAAAGCTCAGGCAAGCAGTGATGTAAAACCTTCCTAAGTGCCCACACTGCAACCCTAGCAAGAGATCCCGAACAGAGAAAAAAAGGCCATTTCCACATTTAAAACTTCATTATGTGGCACCACTGCCACCTCACTAGCCAATAAGAATACGGCCTTCTCCGTGTCTGTGGAAACAGTGATGTATCCTGCTGCTGAGGGATCCTGGGCTGCAATGGAGTACCAGGAATGAAGGTCAAAACCAGCCAGGAGGCAGCTCCCCACCAGGCTTAGTTGCCTTTTCTGCAACAAACAAAACAAGAAAGTAGAGAAAGAGAAGAAAAGAGAAACTGCTCGTGCCTGAGAAAGCCCACTGATTGACACACAGTGTGGCTGCAGCTCTGCCCAGGTACCCCACCTCCATGGGACTGGCCCCTCCCTCCACAATAAGAAGGTCATATCCTGTCCAGTTAAGTTTCCTAATTCATGATATTTCATCAAAATTTCACAATTCTAAACTTTTGAGATACAGTTTTGTTGCCAGAACTGAGAATCCTTAAGCCACCACCCTTTGGGGTTTTTTTTGTTTTTTTCTAATGGACCCATAAGTGGACTCAGTTCTCATATTTTGTCATTGACTCTTCTCCCACTACTTTGGCACATAACCTCACTGACTGTCCTTGAACTTTCCTTTGGTTGAGTCTTAGGGATCACCTCTGGACTTCAGTAGTTACAGGAATAAGAGACAGTGAACCCAAAATTTCTCAATTGCAACATCTTTTTGGTGTTCAGATGGTATCTGCTTAGTAAAATCAACTCAATATTTAGCAAAAAAAAAAAACAAACCAGTCAAAATAAGATGGAAAAGGAAAGTGGATGGCTCACCCGTCCTTTCCGCCTCGCTTCCAGGGACCTCATTTCCAACGAGGCAGAGCTTTCAGTCAGTTCAGAACATGCCAGTTCACCATAGTCAAGGCCAGTTTTTGTTATAAGACTACAGTAGAAATTCCTGAAACTTAATTTCTTCACTCAAAAACATATTATTGAAGGTTTTACTATGCTTCAACAGCTTGTAATTCTTAAAAACATTGGAAGAGCAAGGCAAGTACATTCCACACACATTGTGCCATCCCATAAACCAACTGAAGACAGAAAAATGGGCTCAACCTTGAAGCTGTGAGGACTTACATTCTGAAACTTCACTTTTTTTAAATTAAGAGTTAGAATAAAATATCTATTTAATAGGATTGTGAAGAGACCGAAGTGAGGTAAATATACAAGTCACTGTGTAGCACCAAATCCATAGAAAGCATTCAATAAATAGTACCAAGAAATAGAATCATTGAATAATCAATATTGTTCCTCAAATGGTTGCTCCTATTATGAAGGAACAACAGGAGACCGTGGTGAATTGCATTTTGTTTCTGACAAAGGACAGAGTTGTGATCATGCACAAGGCCAAAGCTCTAACTCAGTTGAAACTTTCTGGGGCATTGACATTTCTTTGGACAAGTCCATTGCTGGCGACCTGATTAACTGCGCTGAATATTTTCCAGAAAAAAAAGATGTTATGAATACTCACTGAGAACCTCCACATGACAGGTTAGATAACCAACTACACACATTTCCTCTTTAGCTACTATCGCCAGGAGGGTAACTCACTATGTTTGAGCACTAGATAGAATAGACGAGACTAGCAGCTGCCATACAGAAATTCTCAAACTTCATGAAGTTAAAACAGAGTTCTAGGGGTTGAGAAGACAGCAAACTGGCAGCATGAGCTGGAGCAAGAGGGTTTGGGTGGGGGGAGGCTGAGGTGATATTGTGTGCTTATTCCAGAGCTCCTACCAGACCCAGCTCCTCAAATACGACCAAGGAACTAAAGAAAACAGTGGGAAGAGAGAATGGGGAAGACAAAACTTGCCTTTAAAAAAATCACTATTGGCCTTAGCTGTGGTGGTGCAGTGGGAAAACCATCGACCTGCAACACTGAGGTTGCAGGTTTGAAAACCGCACTTGCCCAGTCAAGGCACATACAAGAAGCAACTACCAGGAATTGACACTTCCTGCTCCTCCCCCTTCTCTCTCTCCTTCTCTCTCTCACTTTCTCTCTTCCTTCTCTCTCTAAAATCAATAAATAAAATATTTAAAAATAAATAAATAAAAATAAAATAAAAAGATTGCTACATAAATTTAATTGCTTTAACTCTAAAATAACTTATTGAAAAGAGCCAGCTTCTATACAACAACATAAGACAAGAGCAAATGAAAGATGAACTTCAATGGTCAGAAAATAAGGTGCACGTGGGGGGGGCTCGCTGGGTTGCCACCCCACACACACTTGGTTATTCCCTTTTTTTTTTCAATGCCGGTTTTGAAATTTTAAAATGGAAATATTATGTCTGTATATTGTGAAAATCCTCATAGCTTCTCTTTTCTTTCAAATGCATTAATTTTTTATAAAAATGGGAGTATTGTCTATAAACATACTGGGAACATCCTTTCTGGTCAATATTCACCTACAACATGATTTTAGTGGCTGAGTGAAAGTCTGAATGAACAGAAGTTCTTCCACATGTGACCTAGGCTACAATCAGGTAACTTTTCTCACCAAAATTGCTGACCACATTAATCCCACGAGAGCTCCCTCAGTGACACCCATTCCTCTCTGCCTCAATCTTTCTGCTGTCCCCGGACCCCTGGAAACACTATATGGCTTCTTCACCACACAGTTTGTTCTCAGTGGATCCTTAGGTAATAGCACCATTTATCTCAGAGAGCCTCCTGGACCTGTGACATTCCAGGACTCCCCTCCACTAAAGTCCTCCCTCTTTGTGGACCCCTGAGTCTCCCTCCTTGGAAATTCTTTTTGAACCAGAAGCCATGGTGTCTACTCTCCCAGCACTGTCATCATGTGGTACCCACTTAGTGTTTCGTGAGCCTAATGAACACATCCCAGCTTCTTTTTCTATCCCTGTGTGCAGTTGTCTAGCCCATGTACTTCACGGAAAGGGTTTATTTGCTAACTGTTGTCAACTTTCCCACTTTGTAAGCTACTAAGAAGATCAGCACCATTTTATTAACAAACTGACAGTCCAACGCTCTGGCTCCAGTAAATGCCAAAGAGGAGATAAACAGAAGCACTCAACCCTGGCTGGTGGCTCAGTGGTAGAGCATTGGTCCGGCGTGTGGAAGTCCCAGGTGCATTCCCAATCAGGGCACACAGGAGAAATGACCATTTGCTTTTCCACCCCTCCCTCTTCTCTCTCTCTCTTCTACCTTCTCCTGTAATCATGGCTCTATTGGTTCAAGCACATTGGCCCCTAGGCACTTAGGATGGCTCCATGGCACCTCCACCTCAGGTGCTAAAAATAGTTCGGTTGCAAGCATGTCCCCAGATGGGCAGATCATCAGCTCCAGATGAGGGGTTTCTGGGGCTGATACTCTGGGTAGATTCTGGGTAGGGCACATGCAGGAGTCTATTAGTCTATCTCTCCTCCTCTCACTAAAGAAGGGGGGAGCACTCAGTTAACCAAAAGTTGGTTTTTATCCTGAAAGAGGCATCTCTTCCTATTTTCCATTCATAGTAACTTACCCAAGAAATCATGTTTTTATAATAATTAGAAATGTTCTGCTGGTTATTTGTCCAAGAAACCTATAGTTCACCTCAAATTCACGTGAAGTTAGAAAATTTTGCTTTCCTCCAATTTTGACTCAAGATAAAACAAACGAGGGCTGTGGAAGTTAGGTGCTCGTTGTTCTTTCTGTAGTACACAAGCTGACAGGAATTTGAGAGGTGTGGTAGAAAGTCATGAAAATCCTACTCCTAATATGTTTCTTTTGCTCCAAGGCAAAATTGTTTGTAAAAACTTCTTTTTGATTTTTGTTATCCAAATAATTCCAGCTCAGATTGGAACTCAACTATTAATCTGATAATGACACTGTTGAGACACATTCTCTGACGATTGATCTCAACTGACTTCCCAGGGTTTACTTTACCCATTTTCTGCATTCCTTTCTAGCTAGGGTTTGCCCACCTTTAACACCAACCACCACCACCCCCACCACCCCACCACCATCATCTGGGAGGAAAAGACCCTGAAAAGCATGTCTTAAGATGATTACTACATGCTTGGGAATATCCTTTAATTTAAATTTTGTGTTATTTTATTTTTAGCTTCAAAGCATTTGCAGGAATGAACACCTGTCTTTCAGGTCATTATAAGAAATTGTCAGGTACCTGACATACTTTGTTTTGTCAAGTCCTCCAACGGTGACACTGAAATAGAAGTCACATTTTAATTAATGATCAAAGCAAAGAACACCTGTAAGGCTGGGGTAGACTTCTAAATTTTTTGATATTTGGTTTACAGATCTCAAAGGGCCCTTTGATTCTCCATGTGTTTGTCCTTCATTGGAGATCAACTTAAGCCCTATCTTTCCAAAGGCAACATATTTAGCTAATCTGAGCACTGAAGTTATGGGTGACAATGTCCATTTACACAGCAACTCTAATACCTCATAACAGTCATACTTGATGACAAAGGACACCAGGGCACTGTCTAAAAGGCCCTACTGCACTAGAAATGTGTGGCCATGCTTCCTAATAGACATGAGCCCTTGGGCACCCTCAGAAAACCTTGTACATGACATCAAATTAAGGAAACTACTTGCAGCCTTTTACTATACAAACAAAGAACATAGGGTCCACTCAGACAATTTAAAATTCTAAGCTCCACTGTGATCAGTCCATCTTACAGGCAGAAATCAGTTATTTTACATACACTAAATACAAACATAGTTTGATATATTTATATTATACATGATATGTAAGATAATATTAACCTATTGATATATTATTAATAATATGCAAATTAAATAATATTATATACACATGCTGTGTTAACCTGTTTATATATTATAGAATATATATATTATTACATATTATATATGTTATATATGTTGATAATATATAGAGTGAATACTTATAATGTCCATGTTGAAAAATGGGATGACTATAAAAGTTTGCACTGACATATAAAAGTAGGTTGGGTTTGCTGACTGCCTATCAGAAACAATATTTAAAATACTTTACAACAGTGGAAACACAGAAAAGTATAATAAGAGCGAGAAATGATCCCTTTCATATTTTAGTGCACTTATATGCATTTTTAATGAGAACAGAATTTTATAATTTGGTCATACTGGATATATAATATTGCATGCTTTTTTACAATTAACATAAGCATTTTCCTTTATTATTAAAAGTGTCAGTGAATATTATTTAATGACTATATAGTTATGTATACTATGACTTGCAATAATTTACTTGGTTATCTGATGTTTCTCTAATTTTATGCTATCAAAAAACTTCATAATGAAATAAAATAATTGTAAAGTTCCTAATGCATAATGCTAAATTGTCTTTTAAATAGGCCATAAGTTTACAATTCTATCAAAAATACATAGAAATGCCCAATTACCTGTAATTAGTGTTTTAATTGCTAACATGGTTGAATATTATTATTTAGCAGACACTTTAATTTCCTTTTTTATTTGTAGTCTCATTGACTGTACACTGCAGTTATTGATTTTCACAAGTTCTTTATATGTCAAAAGTAACCCTGTTTCATTAGGTTTATTGTAAATACTATTCTATTGTTTTTATATTATCAATGGAGTTTTTAATGTATTAAGATGTATAAAGATGTTTAAAGTCTATGCAAACAAATCTATCAGTCTTTCCTTCTGTGATTACTCTCGTTGCTAATTATTTTAGAAAGTCTTTGGCCATAGTAATTAGATAAATATTTGTCAGTTTCCTTATTATTTATCTTAGATTAGTTCTACTTAACTTTATATTTCTTTATAAATAATAATTTATAACATAACAAAGTAAATTTTTGTTCTTCATAGCATATTTTGAAAATATTTTAACTAATTATTTTTCAGAAACTAACAAGGAAAAATCTAGGATCTTTCCAGCTAAGAAATCATATGGAAGCAACCAGCCACTCTCACAGGTCTTAAGATGTCGCCAGTCCTTTTTCTACCCTGACATCATAAAGAGCCAATGTGATGGTTTAAGTCACTCTGTCACACACAAAGAATTTTAGTTTCTCGTGAGCAATAGTCTGAGCACAATTTCTAACATCATAAAGGAAATGGGAGCTGTGATGGGTTCTGTTTTCCTAATGGGGCAATCTTCCGGTTTGGCATGACAATTTGAATAAAGGAAGGTTTTAAAAACTTGCATATGCTCCTTGAAGAGGAAATTTGATGAGAAGTAGTGGCTTAGCATTTGAGGTTACCCAACTAAAGCAGCTTTCAACACCTTTTGAAGAAACCACCCCTTTAAAGTTAACTAATCCAAGTCATGTAATATACAGAAGTCAGATCTCAGCCTAGGCCAATTACAGAGCATAAGAAGCAAAGGTTGAGGAGCTCAGGCTAGTGGACAGCCTGTGAGTGATCTTTTCTGCCCAGTGCTGCATCACCTCAAACTGAACGTGAGCGCTCATGGAAATGAGCCCACACCTAATCAACCTGAAGTCGGATGATCAGAAAAACTATTTTCTCTCCAACACAAATTAAACCAGGAATGGTTAGAGAATAGCATTCCTCTTTTTGTCCATGACCTCCAATTCTCAGGAGAAAAAGACACACAGAGATACCATCCTTGCAAACATCTCACTTACCTTGAGACTAAACATTAAGGTCAAAACCTCGTTTTTAAATAATGGGGGGGAACACCACTTGATTTAAACCTACTGGGGGAAGGGAATGTGGCTATAATGATTAGAGAGAACCAACAGTTTAAAGTGCACAAGTGGGGCTGTGCTTAAAAGAAATGTTATGAAGAAAATAAAAGCTTTGCTTGAAAAACAATGACGGCCAAAGAGGGTGAATGAGAAGGAAGACACGGAGATGGAAAAGTTTCCCTGGAGGGTCTTTTTCACCCAACTAATATACCAGTCGAACCTAATTTTCTGTCAATGTGGGAATAAATAAGACTTTGAGGCATATAGTCACTCTATAGCAAAATGTTTGCCTAAGATGGTGCTGGTGCAAATTATAACTTATCAGATCCAATGCAAGGCATATGTTATACTAAAGGAAAATCCAATTGTCATGCATATTCCTAAATATTCTTACATGGGACCCTGATATCTTGGTGTGTCAGAGTATGAATAGTTCACATTCAAGTCTATGCAGACAAGTGTCAATTGCTAACTATTGCTTTCTATTATCTAAAAAGTAATATATTCATTAAAAGTCTAGACCATTGCATAAAATTGTGTCACATTTCTAAAATGATATTACACAAGTAAGGCACTGAGAATTGATAAGGATTGTTATTGCTAGAAGAACTGAGAACTATAAATTATTGGGGGTGGCCCCAGGCCAGGTAGTTTAGTGGGAGAGCATCGTCTCAACACACCAAGGTTGTGGATTCTATTTCCAGTCAGGGCACATAAAATGAATGCATAAGAAAGTGGAAGAACAACAAACTGATGTTTCTCTCTCTTCCTCAAATCAATACATTTTTAAAAATTATAAAAAAGTAAATTATTGGGGGAATACTCTGCCTGGAGTTTATGACAACAAGACAAAATTGGCCATTCTCTTCCAAGTGTCCCCTCCCAACCTGTAACTCCTTTGGTGTACAAGAAATTTCACTATAATTTAAGCAGAGCTGGGTGGTCTTTTTTTTTTTTTTTAAAGAAAGTTAAGTAAAAGCACACATGTAGGCATGATCATCTTGCTCAGCTTCTGAGCCAAAAACCCAGTACAAGAACTTCACCTATGCAGAGGGAGTTGTGGACACAGGTGGGACTGGATAAAGCCATGCCATGAAGTCAAGCTCAGTGCAGCCCCATCACAGAGGATCAGCTCCCCACCAAGGGCTCATACTTCAGGTCCCATCTCTATTCTTAGCATGTCTTCAAAGAAGGAAGATCAAATGTGGCATTGTCCAAAGACTCATGCCGATTTTCCTCTTGATCTTCCCCCTCATGATCACCCTTTGAACCATATTTTTAGGATGAATAAAGATTAAGGGCAATTATGGTTCCTGTTTTGCTTTTAATAACCCATGCAACCCCTGAAATGTGCTCGTGAGATCTATGGCAAGCATGGCCACACCAGCCGTCTCATCTGTCGAGTGCCATATTTCATTGCTTCCACATGCCATGTTTGGTATTTTCTTTCAACTTCAATCTGAAAGCTTTAGTCTTCATGTGCTTTCAGTGCTGGGCACCAGTCAGAGAATTAAAATATCGCAGGGCTTTGAGGGAGGGAAGGAATGCTGAGAGATCCCCCAGTAAGATCTTTGCCCACCCAGGATTCTGCTCATTTGAAAAAACAAAGGCAAGCAGCAGAGATAGGGGTTGGGAGCACATTCCAGGGATTTAAGAGTGACGCCTCCACTGTGCATGGAGTCCTGGAAGGCTGTTATCTTCGTCTGCCTTGTCAGACTAGGGAGGGGAAAGGCCCCCAAAGAATCCGTCTCACTGACATAGAAATGGCAGCTGGTGCTGTTTCCCTTTAAATAAATGTTTGGGGCTAGTGCTGTCTATATAATCTTCCCCACTGCTAAACCCTCAGCAGAACAAAAGTCATGACAGAAAAATTAGGTGCATGCCAAAGTGCTCTGAAGTGGGAAGGTGTGAGACATTTCCTGGTCCGGGATTCAGCCCCAACATCCACCCAGTTCACACCATTCATTTCCCACGGGGACCACGGTCAAGTCAATCACCTGCCTGGTTCCTCAGTGAACAAATGAGGATTGTTCCTTCTGCTAACAGCACATGAGATCAGGTTCTGAGCCTTCTGTGACAGGCAGATTTTGTGACAGAGGAACAAATAAGTGATTGGAGAGTAAGTAATAAATAACTTGTGTTGAGGTGCATTGCTGTGAATACAGACATGATTGTGCCGAACCTATCGTGCCAGGGGCCACTGGAGTGGGGCCGACCCGGAATTAGGGGCCCTGGCTCTCTTGGAATTTACATAGAGATCCATCAACAAAACCACAAAACTGTATTAATAGTTCTCAAGTCATGAAGTGGCTAAGATTAAAGGATGGTAGAAATAGCAGGTAAAATTTGTATTCTATAGAGAAACATATTTAATATCTATTTATCTATCTATCATCTATCTATCCATCCATCTCTACGTGTGTGTATAACATACATATATATGTGATTCCAATCCTTGTATATATCATGTATATAATTACATATAAATATATAATGATATATAACTAATATCATAATATACAGGGGGTCTTCAGGTTATGACACAGTCCTGTTCCTATGACAGTGACATAACCCGAATTTTGGTGTAAGTCAAAACACACCCTAGCCTAAATTACTTACCTATCCTAACACAGTTGTAAAATCATAATCAAGAACATAAAAACACAACTAAGTCACAGGAAAAAGAAAAGGACATAAATATATACTTGTACTGTACACTGTACTGCGTACTCTTCCGCTGTGTGCAACCAAACTATTTTTCCCACATAGTCCAGAAGTACGACACTAATGGTGTAAGTTGAAACACTCATCTCTGTTTTTTTCAGTTTTTATGGGAGCGAGCATCATAAACTCAAAACATCATATGTCAAAACTGTTGTAACCCGAGGAACCCCTGTATTATAAACATATAGACACTCATGTATATTAGTGTTTTTCAGTATATGTGCTGCCAAAGTGAGCACAGGTGTTTTTAATTTTAGGTATAGTATCAAGTGTCTAGAATGTGTGTGACGGTCACACAATGTAAGATAAATGGCCTCTGTTCTGAAGAAGCAACCTGTAGGTCTAGGTCTATTTACTTAATATGCTGAAACAAATCACATAGAAGAAAATATAGGTACTAAACTCTTGGACCTTGGCCTCAGAGAAAATTTTATGAATTTGACCCTAAAGGCAAGGAAAATAAAGGCAACACTTAATTAATGGCACTATATCAAACTAAAAAGCTTCTGCAAAGTAAAAGAAATGGACAACAAACAGACAGCCAACCAAATGGAAGATGATATTCATAAATAACAGCTTATATAACATGTTATTCTCCAAAAAATATAAAGAATTCACAAAGCTCAGCAACAAACAAGCAAATAATCCAATCAAAAATAGAAGACCTGAACAGACACTTCTTTCAAGAAGACATTCAAATGGCCTACAGATATATGAAAAGATGCTCATCTTCACTAGCTATTTGAGAAATCTAAATCAAAACAACAAGATACCACCACACACTTGTTAGATTGGCTATTATCAACAAGACAGCCTCTCCTTGTTGGAGAGGCTGTGAAGAAAAAGGAACCCTCATTCATTGTTAGTATGAATGTAAAGTGGTACAGCCATTATAAAAGAAATTATGGTGGTACCTCAAAAAATTAAGACTAGAACTACCCATATGACCGAGAAATCCTGCTATTGGGTATCTACCCCAAAATCTCAAAAACATTGGTACGTAAAGACACATGTATCCCATGTTCATCACAGCATTATTCACAGTGGCCAAGACTTAGAAACAACCAAAGTGTCCCTCAACAAAGGGTTGGATAAAGAAGATGTGGTACATATATACTATGGAATACTACTCAGCCACAAGAAGTCATGATATATTACCATTTACTGCAACATAGATGGACCTTGAGAACATTATACTGAAATAAGTAAATCAGAAAAATCTAAGAACTATATGATTTCACACATAGGTGGAATATAAAATGGAGACTCATGGACATAAATAAAAGTTAAATGGTTACCTGGGGGAGAGGTTGGAAGAGGGGAGAAAAGAGGGATAAATATACAGTGATGGAAAATGATTTGACATTGGGTGGTGGGCACACAGCACAGTCAACATCTTAAAGGCTATAGAGATGTTCGCTGAAACCCTATGTACTCTTTCTGATCAATGTCATTCCATTAAACTTAATTTCAAAATAAAAAAAGGTTAAAAAAAAAGAAAAGAAATATACCCCATAATAACCAGGAGTGTCTCCTCCGCCAGAGCTCATGTGACTACTGAACAAACCATGTATCTGTTCTTCATACCAACTCTCCATGAAATGTTCTACTTCCAATACATGTGAAATGGAAATAATGAAAGCAACTTAGTTACGTGAGGCAAGTTAACCTAAGACTACACAGCCAGTGAGTGTGATGTCCACTCTGTGTGGCTGTGCAGTCTGGGTTCCCTTTGAGCAAGCCATTGCTGGGCAATGACTATGACACAACAAGGCATGGTAAGGCCTGCGATGGGTCAAAAGCAAAAGCCACCACCTGGTGCTACAGGGGCACAGTTTCCTGCTGAGAGAGAACCAGTGAAGCTTCAGGGGAAAAGGACATTTGAACTGTGTTATCAACAATCTCTGTAATTACAGGACTGGAAGCTAGAATTTTTTTAGAAAATGGGCCTGGGTGTCTGTCATTAATTAAATGGTCACAAGATAAGTAAACCATCAAAATTTTTGTTTCCAGGGGTCCAGGCCATTTCTAACCAAGGTCTCACTGAGCAAAGCACCTATCTTAGTTGAATGCCTGTCAACTGGCCAAACAATGAATGGAGCAAGAGCAGCAGGGGCCCCTGGGGCCCTCCATGGCCCTCCCTGTGTAGGATTCACACAGCCAAGAAGAAGTAAGCAAAAATTTTTAGTTAATCATGTTTCCCAACAAAAAAATCTTTGATGCCACACAGTCTGAACACGTTCACGATGGCATCTTGACCACTGAATCTGAGAGAAGGACAAGGGACCTGGAAAGTCAGACTCTCCAGGTTCCGATTAAGACTCTGGTTGCTCCACCACTTGTGTGACCTTCTTCAAACTTAATTTTCTTAAATATAAAATAGTGTTTATAATAATGCTTACCTCAAAGATGTGCTATGAGGACTAAATGAGATATCACGTGGCAAACCATGTCGCATGGAATCCTGCCGCAGGGTGAGCCCCAAGCAAGTAAAATCCAAACCATTAATGTTAGTGAGCCCCCACCTAATCAGTGGGAACACTTTCCAATGTCCTCTTGGGCTGTTAAATAAAGGTTTGACCACATTTTAGGAAGTGTGGAGAAAAAAGAATGTTCTAAGGAAAAAATTAAGTTGAATGATGGAAGTATTTGCTTCCATGTAAATTTAAATATTTTAAGTCATCACTCAGATTTAAACGTCTATGTGTCTTACCTGGCAAACTTCTCCTCCCTGGCCCTCTGTCACATGCAGGCCAGGCCCTACTTGCCATGAAAATGGCCCATGTGACCAATACAAGAACCATAAGAGGGCTGCAATAGCAAAGTTGACAGGCACAGATGACAGAGGGCGGGAGAAAGGGCTCCTCTGCCCTGCTTCCTGCCCAGCCTACCCAAGCACGCACAGCTCTGCCAGCCCAGGATTCCCCATCTGTGAAATAATGCTGAACCAGGCTGCTATGGATCCTTCAGGGTACAGACATTTACACACATGTGACTTGGCTACAGAAAAACAAAAAAAGTGCTCAAACCTTCTTCCAGCATAGAATGAGTATTTTAAATATCAGTTGTCTGCCCAATTATGACCATTTTAGAGACAATAACAGAGAAGTAGTCACAGGAGAGTATGTCAACTGGACATGGTCACCTTTGGGTTACCAGTCCAGCATTAAACAAGGCATTTCTTAGAGTCCCAATCCATTTTCTCTCCCCTCCTCACAAATGAGAAAGGTCTTATTTCAAAGCACAGTTTGGTTTCCTGCTGGCCAGGTCTTCACAAACCATTAAGGTAATGTTTATTCAACCTCACACTTTAGCAACTATTTATGAGCAGTATTTACAAGTTGCAGAAACTGCCCTGCCTGTTATAAATGCTCCAAAAAACCAAATGTGTTGAACTAGACAAAACACAGCAACAACTTCAAACCGGTACGCCACGCTCTGTCTCTGGGTTGTTCGAGTATAATGCACCTTTCACGTCAACTTGGACTTTTCAGCTTTCATCACAAACCTCCCAGTAATTATAGTCAGCAGTCAAGTTGAGCTCAACCAGCGAGACAGCACAACAGGAAATGGTGAGGGGAATTTTTAAAAACAAAACCAAAAACAAGACAGATATTCCTGACCATTTTAAGAGAGAGCTAGAGAAAACTAAAGCTTGCCTCAATGTAAAGCTATGCCAAGACCGTAAGACTGCATCTGGCACACTGGTCACTTCTGCTTTGACAGATAAGAGTTGGTCCCACCCTGGGCTGGAACCAACACGTGCATCCAGCGGGCTCTCTCTCTCCTTCCCCTGCAGCACGCCAGCCAATCATCAGCCTATTTCTGGCTACACAGTTAGCAATCTGTTGGTGCCCACACTTCTCACTCTGTCACAACAACTGAGGCTGCAGCTGAAGCGCAGCTGGTCCCCCCTGTCCCCAGCCCTATAATTTAGTCTAATAGCTAGGGACTAGAGGAAATGGCAGAGTGCCCTGGAGCCCCCACACCTGCTTCAAAAATTAGTTTCATGCCGTGCTATATACACTCACAAGTATTTTGGGCAAACAGTGTAGGCAGGTCATGCCCAGATGGGCACAAAGCGCTGCTCACTGTGGGTTTCTTTCTGGTGGGAGCAGCCAAGTTTATAGGAGAGCAGGTGTGTATGTGTGTGTCAGGGAGAAGAATGCCTCTGTGGGCTGCTGGGTTGGTGTCAGTGAGTGTATGTGTGGCACCTCAAAAAATATGTGCGGTATTTTGCACAAACAAGCATAAATTCTGCCCTCAAACTTAAGGCTGGAGGGCACTGTCCCATATGGATATGGCAGCCTTGAGAACAAAGGCAGTTGCCTTCTGAAGGAGACCAGCCTTGTGGGTAAGCTAGTTTGGCTTCCAGCTTCACTTGGGAATTTTGCAAATACTGGGAGGTGGTGTGTGTGGGGGTGGGATGGGAGAGACAGACATGAAAGGGAGCTTTGAGAAATGGCGCCACGTTCCTCAGAGCTTGAGTCCCAGGAGATATTGCCCTCACTATCGAAAGCCTCTCAGCTGATTGCCCAACCATGCTGCATCTGCTTCCCAGATAGTTCTAAGCTTCGGGATCGTCCGCCCCATGTGTGTGGGACAGGAGGCCTGGAGACAAAGGGCCAGGGTGCAGTAATAATCAAGAGACAGGAGCCCTGCAGCTAGAAGGCAGAATGTTTGGGAGCTAGAGGGAGAGGGTGTGAAACAGCTGCCCAAGGGAGATGAGGTTCTGCAAGGGCTTGGGGAAGCACCACCATGTCGTGTGTCCCATGTCTCCTACAGCAATGCCTGTGCTTTGGGAGTTGGATCTTTAGGGGAGTGTGTGAGCAGGAGACAGCTGGCAAAGTGCTGGGTCTGCAGGTTGACAGCCTCAGGGCTGAGACCTTCTTGGGTCCAGACACACACTGGTCAAGGTAGATGTGGATGTGAGAGCACCAGGAGTTCCACTCACAGTTTGTGAAAAATAGGATGTCCTCACCCAGCAGTTTGTGCTTCCCCAAAGAATTCAGAAGTCACTGCACTAACAGTTGTTTGGTCACACATGTAGAGCTAAAATTCTCCTCTTGCTCTGACATCACTCACTGGTTTCCTTGCAACGATTTCTTTCACAGAAGTCTACAAATGTTCCATAATTTCTCCCACTAAAATAAAAGTGTTCATTTGATCCTGTATCTCCATATATTCACCATAACATTTCTCAGCTCCCTCTACAGCCAGGCTACTCACCAGGACCATCATATATATTCTTGGACATCTGCCCTCCTGTCCCCAGCGACCTTACCCCCATCCTGCCATCTCCCCCACAGCTCACCTGGAGTCACCTTTTCAGACTCCTTCAAGGACATACACATGACTTAATCCACTGGTCCATTCCTGGTCCTGAGTTCAACCACAGTCAGTAATTAACAGTACTAGCATGCCTTTATTCAATATTTAGCTTCCAGGATGCCATAGTTGCCTGTTTTTCCTCCTGATTTTTCATGGGTCACCTGTGCCAGCACCCTGTCATCTCCCCAGTCTGGAGGATGTGGGTGATCCAGAACTCAGTCACTGAATATCATTATCATGTCTTCAAATGCCATCTGGATGGCGTGTCCAAGTTTATAACCCCAGTGTACAGTGCCAATCTTACGCTGAGGCCATATATAAATTGCCAACTTGATACATAGGCCTTTATGTCCAATGGGCATCTGACAGGTAACGCTCTGGCTGTTCTGGAGCTCATCATCCATGCACCTAGAATGGGTTATTCCTTCCCATCCTTCTGTCTTGGCCTATACATCGCCTTCTCAGTGAGGGTTTCTCTGATCATACCGTTAATGTCAAAACTCCCTCCACTCCAAGCACATCCTATCTGGTTTTTCTCCACAGTATTTATGAGCCCCAAACACATTGCCTACCACATGTAGGCAGGCACTGTCCTTCCCATGTCTTGCTCACTGCTATGTCTCTAGCACCTTGAACACTTGCCTGGTATACAATTAAATGCTGGATTTATTGAGTGAATGAAAAAGAATGAGCAAATTAATGAACAAATTGGGAAAATGGGACCTAAGGGAAGTCCAGGATGCTGTGAGAATCTGTAATGAGGATCTTACCTCAACGGCGGTGTAAGGAGTCTTCCCAAGACAGTGACATTTGAGCAAAGTTGAAAGGGAAAGAAGTTAGTCTGACAGGTGCTATTTAAAAATATCATGGTTATCAAAAACTAGGGAAGCAGAGACTGTCAGCCCAGCGGAGCCTCAGGAGAGATGACAACTGTGATGTTCCGGATGGGGTCCCAGAGTTAAAAAAAAAATGACATTAAGGAGAAAACAAGTTGACTCCATTAAAGTATGAAATTCAATTAATAATGATGTTTGGTTAGTTAAGTGCGGCAAATGTGCCCTGATAATGTAAGTGTAAACAACGGGGCTCCCTAGGGATACGTGGGAATATGCTGTATCTCCTTGCAGCTCTTCTGTAAATCTAAAACTGTTTTGAAATTAAAAGTTTATTGATGAAGGAAACTTGACCTGGGGTGGTGAACACACAATACAATATACAGATGATGTATTATAGAATTATACACTTAAAACCTGTATGATTTTATGGTATCCCTAATAAATTCAATTAAAAAGAAAAAAAAAGCTTATTTTAAAAAGAATAAAAAACTTAGCTTATATCCATCTCCTCCAGAGAGTCGCCATTCAGAACATTCCACTTCTGTGACACATCCTGTGTCCCTCCTGTTCTTGCTCCCAGCACCGGTTCTGCAAAGCCTATTCTCACTCTCAACCTGTGGACTAGAAAGTGCCCACCACTGTTTCCAGGCCTCTGGGTTCATCTGTCCTATTAAGGGACTCACTTCTTAAACACTATGGTGACACGTGCTCTGTTTTGAATGTGCATCCATGATGGTGGCTTAGTTTTCTTTACAACGTGGGCACTTCATCTCAGCTTTGAAAATAGCACTTTACCACATTACTTCCTCCTCTCCAGAGCTATAAGAAAATAATGACACTCACTTTGATTAGTCAGGCATTTTCTGAGAAAGACTTGACTATAGAGCCATTGAATTAAAGAATTAAATAAATGGTTGCATGTAAACAATTAAGGACATGAAAAATAACAAATACACTCTGTGCTGACTTCTGCCATGTTTGGCTTTTTATTTCCTTTTTCTCCATAAACACACAGACCTCTGTGGTCTTACGAGTGCTCATCCAGGCCTCCCATCAACTGGCAAGTCCTACCAGCTCTGCTGTTTAAACGTCCTTGTGTGCACTCAATTTTCTTCACCCCTAATGTCACGAGAAGGCTATCTCATCTGCCCCTGAAACATGCCCCTTTCAAACTATAGCTTGTCTTCTTGCAAATACTCTCGTCTCAGCCACACTCACATCTACATGATCTTTTCAACATGAACATTTACATCATTTTCTTATTCAGCACCCTTCCATGTCAGACCCAGGTTTCAAATCCTTCTCGGGGCTCATGTGTCTCAGCCCATCCCCACATCCTCACACCACCTCACTTACTGTGAGCCAAATTTGTTAGACATTTCTTCACTTCTACTTTTTCCTATTTTCAGTCCCAAGACCTTTGTAGACTCTATTTCTTTTTGCCTCTTTCCTTTATCCCTCTTTCCTCTTCCTTGTTTTTGCCTAAGTGACTACAATTCTTCTCCAAACATGAGTTTACAAGTTACTTCCTTAGGGTCCCATTTCCTGAGAAATAATACATATTCGCCCAAACTTGACTCATGTTAAATAGCACCCTGTGGGCCCACCTTGGTAACACAAAGTAAGATTCATCCTCTGTGTGCTTAATATAACTCCATGAAAGACAGAGCTTTGTGTTTTATCTTAGAGGTTTGTCCCTGGGACCCAGCATGGTGGCTGGCATGTAACAGGCAGTTTGTTAAGCATGAGCTAACCAATTAACTGACCCATCTGCTGATGGATCACTCTACTTCTAAGTACAATGCAGCAGGGCTGACGTGTCTCCTGATTGGCTTCTCACAATGCTTGTCTCCTTCTTTGAAATGTATGACTAAAGACACAGATATTGAAAGACTCTTTCCAGAAACACATGGGGATCCTCTAAGGATGTTTGATTTGTCTCACTTGTCTTTATTGAAATTTTACCAGGTGGAAGCAGGGTCCGTCTTTATAAGAGTAATGTGCTCATTGTTGCAGAAATTCTAATGACAGGTAACCACATTAAACATGACCCAACAAGAGGATGTAAGATGCATTTTGTACAGGTACATTGCCAAGATTGAAATCAAAGAATATTCCTTGTGCATAAGTGGCACATAAAGCTTTAAGCTGTTCCCTTTCAAGATAATGATACAATTTTTGGCGTATGAAAGATATAAGAAAAAAGATCCTATGATACTTTAATGAAAATGTTCTTTTGTTCTTCTGTGAGCCTGTCCAAGCTCCTATGGCTCACTCAGGAAATTGCCCTATAAAGGTACTAATAGGCTCTGTGCTCCCCTCAGCTAAAACACAGCTTTTGTGGCCAATCAGCCTTCGTAGGACTCTGACCTATTTGAATTTGGCCAAAATGCCTTAAGAAGAGAGATTCTTGATCTATTTGACTCAGATTCAGTTGGGGAAGACCTGGCATCTTCTTAAATAGGATGTCTTCTTGTTTTGTAGTCTGTCATCTCCAATAAAATGAGATCATTTGGACTGAATGCCTCCATATCTACAGGTAGTGGGAACCCTCTCTAAACTCACTCTGAAAATCAATCAGTCCATAAAATATAGGGTCAGGAGCACATGCAATGTAAGTGTGTGTGTGGGTGAGCGTGCAAGGCCACGCGTATGTTACTATACTTTACACATTAGGGTTTAAACAATGCAGCCATTTCACTCTCAATAGTCCTCACCTTTTCTTCCAAAAAGCTATGGATGGTTTTTAAGTTAAATCTACCCTTCAGCTTTTCTGCAGAACATAGTTTTTGTCTGTATAATTTTTTCCAGGAACCTTTAACCCAGGAGTCGGGAACCTTTTTGGCTGAGAGAGCCATGAATGCCAAATATTTTAAAATGTAATTCAATGAGAGCCATACAATATGCTTAATATTAAATACAAGTAAATGTGTGCATTTTATGTAAGATCAACACTATTAAAGTACAATAAGTCACTGAATTCTTTTTAATAACATTGTTATGCTGTTGCTAACCAAAGATGAATAAAGTACTTCTTACCATTAATGTGACTTCTGGTGCTGCATGGTTTTGCTGATGGCTTTGTAGTCTGGTTGATACTTGGTGAGGTTAAGCTTCATGCAGACATTGAGACTTCCATCTGTTAAACATAATCATAGGTTAGTCTTAACGTTCTTTAGATGTGAGAAAGACTCTCACATGCATACGTAGAGCCAAACATTGTTAGTACAGCAGTACTCACATGCTGCAGTGTGTGGTATGTGACCGGAAGTGCGTTCCAAGTTTTGACAATCAGCTGGTCCGCAGGTTGAAGATTTTTATTTCTCCTCACTTGTGTTTGCTCGCCAACTCTGATAGCTGTCATGCAAGTCTTTCCAAATCTTCATTCAGTGACTTGAACTTATTCACCCACATGTTTGAGGCCTTCAGATCAGCAGCTAGTAGCTCAAAATCTCTGACGGAGACACCAGGGATGTAACTCAAGTCAGTGCTGTCCACTGCACACTCGTATGGATGGGTGATAAACTTAAAAAGATAAGTGCGCTCATGAAATTCTCCAAAGCGTGCTTTGAATGACTGCAGGAGATTAGATGTGAAGCCTGCTAGCTGCTAAAGATCAAGATGTTGAGCAGGGTCACTTGCTGTGCATGCATCTTTAAACTCTCCCAGTTTTTCAAAGTGTACTAAACGACCTGTTTTAATGTCGGTGATGAAGAGTTCCAGCTTGTTTTGAAATGCAAACACTTCTTGTTGAAGGGATAAGACTGTATTTCCAACACCTTGCATTTTCACATTGAGTTGGTTCAGATATTCAGTCATGTCCACGAGATAGTAGAACTTCAGGAGACACTCAGTGTTAGCTAACTCAGGATGCTTGGTGTTTTTCATTTCAAGAAAAGTCTGGATTTTGCTCAGACAACCCAAAAAACGGCTGAGCACTTTTCATCTTGACAACCAACGCACATTGCTGTGCAGAAGCAGACCAGGATAATTATTCCGAACTTTATCCAGCAGTGTTTTAAACTGGCGATCATTTAAAGCTTGGGCAATAATAAAGTTGACCACCCGAATGACCAGTGACATCACCTCACCAAGCTGCTCGCCACACATCTGAGCACAAAGCGCCTCTTAATGTAGGATGCAGTGAAAACTTAAGATGGGTCTCTTTTCATGTTAATGAAGAAGTGCTACAAATCCTCTGTTTTTCCCCACCATGCACGGAGCACCATCAGTACACACTGAAATAAGTTTATCCATCGGTAGACTTTTTTCTTTAGCGAACTCAGTGAAAGACTTGAATAAATCCTCCCCTCTTGTTGTCTCTTTCATAGGCAAAACAGCAAGACTTTCCTCAGGTAATGTGTCACCGACAGCATACTTCACGCTGAACTTGGATAAATGGCTTATGTCTGTTGACTCATCCAAAGCGAGAGAAAAGAATGGTGCTGCATTTATGTTCTTCACTTATGTTGCCTCAATTTGATTTACCATCAGGATGGTACGATCATGAACAGTTCTTGCAGACAGAGGCATGCCTTTTATTCATTTGATTATCTTGTCTTTATCTGAAAAGTCATCAAAAAGTTCATTGGCAACATCAAGCATGAATGTTTGGCATACACCCCATCTGTGAATGGCTTTCCGTTTCTCACAATTGCTAAAGCACCAGCAAAGCTAGCCGAATTCCAGTCACCTTGTTGGGTCCAAACATTGAGTTGCTGCCGACTAGCTTGCACTCTGCATAGTAGCTCTTGACATGCTTTCTTTGTGCTGTCTGCTGCTTCATATTTCGATGCAAATGTAGTCTGATGTGTGTCAAAGTGCCACTTTATATTTGAACATTTTATCAATGCAATTTTATCATTGCATATTGGACACACTACAGAACCTGCTCTCTCCACAAAGGCAAATTCCTCTGTCCATTCCTGCTGAAAAGTACAATACTCCTCATCTTTTTTTATTTTAGCCATCTTCTTCATCAAAAGGTTTCTGCAATTAGCTAGCTGACTACTTGATTAAAAGGAGGGAAGTTTACTTCCTGACCTCACAATGACCCGTGTACATTATGCATTATCCAATAAAAATTTGGTGTTGTTCCAAAGGACAGCTGTGATTGGCTCCAGCCACCCACAACCATGTACATGAGTGGTAGGAAATGAATGAATTGTAATACATGAGGATGTTTTATATTTTTAATGTTATTATTTTTTAATTAAAGATTTGTCTGCAAGCCAGATGCAGCCATCAAAAAAGCCACATCTGGCTTGCGAGCCATATGTTCTCGACCTCTGCTTTAACCTGTCTATTTTTTTATATAAACTTTATTTATTTATTTATTTTAATTTTTTATTTTATTTAGTGAGAGGAATGGAGGCTGAGATATACTCCCACATGCTCTGGGACCCAGATCCACCTGGCAAGCCCACTATGGAGCGATGCTCTGCCCATTTAGGGCCCTTGCTCTGTTGCAACCAGAGCCATTTTAACCTCTGAGGCAGAGCAATAAAGCCAGTCTCAGCATCTAGGGCCAACTCTCTCTAATTAAACCTTAGCTGCAGGAAGGTGGAGAATAGAGAGAGAGAAAGAGAGAGAAGTGAGAGGGGGAGGGGTAGAGAAGCAGATGGGCACTTCTCCTGTGTGCCTTGACTAGGAATCCAACCCAGGACATCCACACGCCAGGCTAATATTCTACCACTGAGCCAACTGGTCAGGTCTAACTTAGCTTCTGTGAATGGTTTTAAAAGTTTCACCAAATGCCTTGACATCCTCTACAAATTGTGCATTTTTTGTGTGTTTGCACAGTGTTCAGGAGAGAATGTGTCAAATTCTCAAATAGGTCTAGGATCGTTCCAAAATTAAGAACCACTAATTTAAATAAAAGGTGGAAAAAAGTGGTAGTAATGAGCCCAATTTCTGGAGGTTGACTCACTAAGACATTTAGCTTCTCTAAATGTCTTAAGAAGAGACAGTAATACCTAGTGAATTGGTACTTTGCAAGATAAAGAATTCAATGCATGGACAACACTATGAAAATGTAGAAGCACTAACAGCTAAGTAGTCAACAGTAGTTAGGATCATATTTATAGAATTTCATGCACTCTTCAAAGTAGCCATCCTCCCTATCCCCAGATTGGAGGCAAGACCAGTGAAACAGTGTTTCTGAATATAGCTTAAATTCAGGGCAGCCAGTTTCTGCTGCCTGCTCTCTGTGGAGCTGCCATCTACCCATAAATTGAAAGGTCAGGATGTGACTTCCTAGCATCTTTTATTTCAGAGGTATGGGTATAAGGAGAATGCTGTCCAGAAACCAGAGTTCTGAAGGAAACTTTTTTCTATAATGCCAAGTATTCTTGTGCTCTATTTGGAGTCTTATCATAAAGTCAACTACAGGGAGCACACTGGCCTTTGGAAATTACATGGTACTCATGATTGCTCAACTTACCACAGGCCTTTAGAGCCACTTTTGGTAACTGTCTACTTCTGAAACACCAAGTGGTGAGAGGTAGGGAGCTAGGTTCTAACCTAATTAAAGCACTTAGCATGTGTCCTCCTCATCAGAACATGAGCACAGTGGTGGGCAGGGACTGACTCTTCAGTACCTTACTCTTATCTCCAGGTATACCAGGTGACTTGCTGGCATTTTGCTGTGGCTGACGAGTCTGCTATGATTCTGATTTCAACTGAGGTGCCACAAAAAATTATATAGACCCATTGCAGGCCTATTATGTGCAGAGTGACCATTGTGACATTTTTTAAGACACCTACAATCAATTCAAACACTGACTAGTTAATAATCACATTCATAGACTGCACTATTTTCTCACAATTTTTTTCCTTCTCTCCTGCTCTTGCCACAATCCACTGTGGGCATAGTAGGCTTCCTCATTCCTGTGAGCATGGCCATATGGACTTGGAAGGGGCTTTAATAATAATTACAGACATTCACTTGGGATTTACTCAACAGCCAGAAACTGTTATAAACACTTTCCATGAACTCATTTAATTCTCACAATGGTCACTTAAGGGAGAGACTGTTACATCCCCAAGTTTATAGGACCAGCAAGTGGTGCAACCAAAATTAGAAGAACTTAGGCCAAATGGTTGCAGATTGCATGCCATTAGCTAAAAAAGAACATTAGACATCAATCCTGGTGGTGTCCCCTCCCTGGTTACACTGGGTTATTCAGCCTGGAAAACTTCTCAGATGTGGAGCTCCCAACATATAAAGGCAGTGCATTCCCTGTTGGGAAACACCTGTTGTCAGTCATGTCTTCTTCCTAATATAAAATCTGGTGTTTCTACTCTTCTGAAGCAACATGGACCACACCTTCTTCATCCAGAGGGACTGAAGACTGTTAGTCATCTCTGAAAACAATTTTATCCCTCCAGCCTGCAGAGACAACTGACCCTTACTTGTAGTAACCCTGAGCTTAAGTAGGCACTACATTTTTTCGTCATTGGTTTCTCCCAACAGAACCTTTTCTGCAGTTTGTAAAAATGCTTTAAAATTAAATAAGCTTGGGGGGGGGGAATGTAGGTGTTGTGATTATTATTAGAATGGGAAGTCAACAAATACAGGTTCAATTGAATTAGACATTAGATATTTAAGATTTCTGATGGAAAAATTTCTTGGATTTTTCATTTCTTTACCGAGTTTCAGGAAAGAAAAGTAGCAGAGCCATTCCTCTGGTATCTGTGACTTTTAGCAAAAAGTTAGAAGCAGTTACTTAAAACCTAGTTCAATAAGTGGAAGAATCCTGCAGGCTCTGGAATTAGTCCTCACATGTGATTGTCTGTTAGAGAAACTTGAAGAGGCTCTTCCCAGGAATAGCATCAGTTGTAACTGCAGGTCAGAGGGTCCCTTCCCTGTGAAAGCCCCAATTTCATTTCAACAACTTTACAGGGTCCATGCTCAGTTTTCACAAGCTAACAAAGAAAGAGAGACAAAGAGAGAAAATCGATGAAAACTCACCTCAGCCATTTTATCCACGATATTACAAACACAAAGAAGATAATTTTGGCAATTTTATTCTGCCCCTAGGAAAATCCAAGTAACATTATTTCAAATACTTCCTTGTTACAAAGAAAAAGAAGAAGTATATCTAGATAGTTAAAATCATGCTTTTTGGGGCCAGATCATTAAGGATACCATTTCCAGATCTTTCTTTTATGAGGTAAGTGTCTTGGATAAACTATTGAAGTGGTTTCAGTCTCAGATTCTTCCCAATTAGAATGGAGATAATAATGGTACCTCTACTATGTTATTGATTTGAGAGTTAAATGAAGTAAAGCAATTAGCATAGTACCCATTCCATACATCACAGGTATTATTATAGCCAATTTGTTTTCTCCTTCTTATTTTCCAAGTGAGAGGAGGGGAGATAAGAGAGATAGGTTCTCACATGCACCCCAACCAGGATCCACCTGGCAACCTCCCATCTGGGGCCTATGTTCTGCCAATCTGGGGCCATGCCCACAATCAAACTATTTTTAGCACCTGAGGCAGAGGCTCCCCTGAGCCATCCTCAGTGCCCAGGCCAATGTGATCAAACCAATTGAGCCATGGCTGTAGAAAGGGAAGAGAGAGAGAGAGAGAGAGAAAGAGAAGAGGGAGAGGGGGGGTAGAGAAGCAGATGATCACTTCTCCTATGTGCCCTGACTGGGAATGAAACTCAGGACCTCCATACACTGGGCCAACAGTCTATCTGAGCAAACTAGCCAGGACCTTTTATTTTTTATTTATAAATAAATCTAATGGGGTAAAATTGGTCCATAGGAACACATAGGTTTCAGGTGTACATCTCCACAGCACATAATCTATTCATTATGTTCTGTGTTATTGCCTAAACTCAAACCAATGCTTTTAAACTGAGTCAACAGGTGATAGAGTTGAATCCTTGTCCACTTAAATAATTTTTTTGCTACTAAGTGGCAGTTGATTGTGCCAGAGAGCTTATTTTCATATTGTTCATATGGAGACAGCACAAGAGCTTCCCTTCTCCACACTATGAATAGACTAATGGATTTCAGCACTCTAGGGGACCTTGGCTTTTATTTAGAAAGCTAAGTTGTCTGCTGGCAAACTTTCAGCTCCATTTCTTCATGCTCTATCACAATGGAGAAGCAGACTAAATTTTGTCTATGAAATAACTACCACTTAGAAATCACAAAAGAAAATCAATAGAATAAAGTCAATGAAATCAAATGTTCTTTGAAAAGATTTTTTAAATCATCAAGCCTTTAGCCACACAAACAAGAAAAAAAGAGAGAAGACACTAATATCAGATATGAAAGATAAAAACCACTACAGATCTTCTTATCATTAAAAGAATAGTAAAGAAATACTATGAACAACCCTATGCCCACCAATTGGATAACCAAGATAAAATGGACCAATTCCTTGAAAGTTATAATTTGCAAAAAAAAAAAAAAAAAAACCCAACTCAGGAAGAAATACACAATCTGTATAGACCTATATCTATTAAATAAATTGAACCAATAACTAGTAACATTCCAAAATAGAAAGTACGAGTCCAGATGGGTTTACTGGTGAATTCTACCCAACATTCAACAATTATGGAAGAAATTATTCTAATTCTCTACAATCTCTTTTGGAAGATAGAAGCAGAAGAATACTTAATAAATGATTCTATGAGGCCAGCATCACCCTAATATCAAAACCAGACAAAGGCATTACAAGACAAGTAAACTATAGACCGATATCTCTCATGAATATACATGAAAAAATTTCCAACTAAATATTAGAAAATTGAATCAAAAAGAAAATAGACTATCTACAAAGAAATGGTGATTGTGCTGACAGCCAACATTACAATAGCAGAAATAAAAGACAGGAAACAACAAAAATTTGTCTTAGTGCTAAGAGAAATAACTATAACCCAAGATTCTGTGCCTTGTTAAGCAATTATTCAAGAATAATAATTAAGTAAAATAATTTTGAATATATGCCAAAAGAAAAAAATACAGGAGAAAAGACTGATATTCAAGAAGAAATAATGAAATTATCAAATTTATGGTTAAATCTCATTTACTACTGTTTGGTATAGATTCTTAAAAAGTGAAAACTAGGGAAAAATAAAATGTACATCATGAGAGGCACTGATTAAGACACTATGGGTTTGTTTGCACAAGGGAATGCAATTAAAATGAGTGAGCTGGCTAGAGCAGCATTCATCAATATGAACCGTTCAAAAATTGTAACATTGACTGAGGAAATCAAGGTGCAAAGGTGTACAGAAAATACTAGGAGGTATTGTTTTAAAATACAATTACAGAGAGTAGAAACCTAAAATCCTCTATGGGAATAATAAACAGTACACTTAAATAACTGTTTCCTTTGGGGAATGAGAAAGAGAAATGGAATTAGGGATGGGAACACAGGGCCTTCAACTATACTTATAAAGTTTCATTTAAATAAGATTGTAAGAATTATAAAATATAGTAAAAATCTGTAAGAAAGGTAGTAAAACACTTAAGACTTGACAAAGCTTGGTGGCAGATACTCTATGTTTTATTATTACTTACTATTACTTAGCACTATTTACTAAAATATAGTCTTATTTACTACACTTTTCTCCGTGATTTAAATTTTTTGTACTAAAAATATTAAATAAAGATATGCAATAATGAGAAGTCAAGCTTAAAAGGAGGTTTAGTATTGTTGTTGAATTCAGGGAAATTTTTTTCCATGGAGACCCTAGTATGGTCCATGAATCTTCAAGGGACCAGATATAATGGTAAACCCAGAACTGCTTTTGCCTTAAGAAAACATAACATAATGGGAAATGTATAAGAATGTGACAGGTGCAGTAAAAGAAGTAAACACAGGACACTACAAAAAAATATCTGCCAGAGTGAGTGTTCAATAAATAATTGATGAATAAAAGAAAACTACTGTGTTTCTTTTAGAAACCCAAAAATCCATGTACACACTGAAGCCCACATGTTCCCGGTACTGAGGCAGCACTGGGAAACCTCAGTGTGAAGAAGACTGCCCAGCAAGACAAGGGATCACGGTCATTTTCCGGTTTGGAAATACCTGTACAGCAAAGAATAATACATGCAGATAAGAGACAGGCCTAGGGAGAAGCCTTCTGGAATATGTTGTTGTCCACAGATAGAGACCTAAATAGTAAATAAATCAAAAAATAAAAGAGAAGAATTGTTTAGTAGGAGAAAAATAGGAACACTACTCATAAACTGTAGGACAGTTCTCCTCGGGTGCAGGGTTAGCGTTTTAGCTCATCAAAGACAATCACATGCAATCATACTTCTGCCAATGGACTTGCCCTGGGTCCTGTCATATCTGAACAGGACATAGGGCACCAGCTGCTGTACATTCCAACCTTGGTCTCACCAGAATGCCCATCTAAGCCCCACATAAGGATGCCTTGCTTGTTGGGGACACCAATTACAAGAGGGCTCAGACCTAGGGTCACTATACACACAGACCTAATAAGAGATTCACATCATTAAAACCCCAACAACATTCAACACTTTAAATACATGTGTAATTAAGGAAATACATTTTGTAGATCAATGTTTTGAAGACGACTGATGACCTCACATCATTACTATGTTGATTTGGTAAAGCAGCAACTTCTTCCTGTCATTCTATTTTTCCAAGGGTGATAACTAGGTATGCACTTCTGCTTCAATGACAAGTCTGCAAAGAGTCTTGAAGACGCACAAAAGTCCATCATCCCCTGGCTGACACAATAGACTCCCTGGCTCTCTCTCCCGCGGCAATTGCTGTCTCATCAGTTGTCCACTTTCTCTTCCTCCTTGAAAACCCCAAGGATAGGTTGGCACTGGTGTTCTTTAGATTTTTCTTAAGGTGTCCAGTAAAAGGTGTGCCCTATGAGTTGGGACGTCATATATGTATATATATATACACACACACAATGTTCACTTCAGTTATCATTTTCCTAAAGTCCACAAACTGTAAACTACAATGGAGCTCCTAATTTATATAACAATGAAAGGTCAACAATAACACATGTCATTGAATTCATTCTTTCCCTGCTCACCAAGTTGTGTATATAAAATATATTTTAATCAGGAAATTTAGTAGATTTCTAATCTACTCTCTTCACATAAATATTACCCACAAATTTCTACTTCTACTGGACATTTTTATTTACTAAAAAAAAAGTTTGAAATTGCCTTTAAAAAGCCTAGAGATTTAAAATAAAAGACTACACACTGTAAAATATTCAATTAAATTAATTTAATATTCAACTTAAATGCCGCACATCAATGAAAATCACTATTACAAGTTAAAACCACTCCCTTATTATTTGACTATTTTGGCATATAAGAGCAAACATTTTTTAAACAATCAACCAGTGTCTTTTTTTATTTAGAATATTAAATTTAACAGGGTGACATTAATCAATAAAAGTAAATAGGTTTCAGATAAACATTTCTGTATCATTTGAACTGTTGATTATGTTGTATTCCCATCACCCAAAGTCAAATCATTTTGTCACTATATATTTTTGTCCCTCTTTATACCCTTCTTCCTATCCCTTCCCCTACATCCCCTTCCCCTGGTAACCACTGCACTCTTATCTATGTCCATGAGACTCAGTTTCATGTCCCACCTATGTGTGAAATCATAGAGTCTTTAGCTTTTTCTGATTTACTTATTTCACTCAGTATAATGTTCTTAAGATCTATTCATGTTATTGTAAATGTCATTATGTCATCATTTCTTATGCTGAGTAGTATTCCATTGTATGTATGTACCACATCTTCTTTATTCAATCCTTTATCGAAGGACACTTTGGTTGTTTTCATGTCTTGACCACTGTAAATAATGCTGTGATAAACATGGGGGTGCACGTGTCTTTACATAACAATGTCTTCAAGTTTTGGAGGTAGATAGCCAGTAAAGGGATTGCTGAGTCATATAATGTCTTTTTAGTGACCTAGGGTTTATTAAGATTCTAATGAGATAGATCCAAGAGACCTATTGTAGTCAGAGACTGACAGCATTGTACAGCCAAAGGATATGATTGTAAAACACTAGGAAACCCAGGCTCGGAGACATTCAGAGCCTCGCCCAGGACATGTAGCTGATTAGTAACATAGGAGAGTTCGAATGAACTAAACACGGGGCTTGTTTTATACCACCCAAGCTTCACCTTCACCTTTCTTTCTTTTATTTTTTTTAATGTTTATTTTATTGATTTTGGAGAGAGAAAGGGAAAGAGCACAACAGTGACAGAAATATCTGCTCCTGCATGTTCCCTAAACAGAGATTGAACCAACAACCTCTGTGCTTCAGGACGATGCTCGAACCCAGTGGTCCCCAACCTTTTTTGGGCCATGGACCGGTTTAATGTCAGAAAATATTTTCACAGACCGGCCTTTAGGATGGGATGGATAAATGTATCACGTGACTGAGACAAGCGTCAAGAGTGAGTCTTAGATGGATGTAACAGAGGGAATCTGATCATTTTTTAAAAATAAAACATCGTTCAGACTTAATTATAAATAAAATGGAAATAATGTAAGTTATTTACTCTTTCTCTACAGACCGGTACCAAATGGCCCATGGACCGGTATTGGTTTGCGGCCCGGAGGTTGGGGACCACTGCTCTAACCAACTGAGCTATCTGGCCATTGCTCACCTTTCCATTCAGATGCAGATGAATCTGTTGTCACTTAACATAGTAGAAGAAGTTCCAAATGTGACTTAACTAATAGCTGGAATTCCCATGATTGATTTTTTTTATCTCTGTTTACTTGTGCCAAAATTATCCCTACATCAGAAAAAAAAAATCTCTCTATACCAAACTCTTTGTCTGGAAAACATTATTCTTTTAAAAAGAAAAAAAAAGGAACCCAAAAGAGATACAAAGATTAGTTGAAAGAAATACTATCTTAAAGATAAGTCACCAGAGAAAATTAATTTAGCAGTAGAAAATGCAGATCAATTAGGTGATGAAATGGCAAAACTTTAGCAACAGAAAAACCCCTCTAAAACAAAGTAGCATTTGTCTAGTGCGCGCGCGCGCACACACACACACACACACACATACTTTAATAATAACTTTTAAGGAAAGATAGAAAATGAACAGAAGTTGAAAGAAACACAAAGAGACATGGAGGTATAGAATTGTCCACAAAAGACCATTGTGCCTGTGTGTTCTGCTGACTGTAAAACTCTGATAAAATGAGAAATTTGGGTTAAGTCTTTTCCAAGAGTGCCTTACAGTTGACATATCCAGGAAAACCTCACCTTTTGCATGCAAAGTTAAGAAGGCCTGTGACTGTCAGGAAGAAGTCAGAATATACAACATTACATAACATAAAATAATTAGTGAGGATTGTTTCAGGTTAGTTGGAAAATAAATATCTTTGCTTAAGCAATAAAATGTCTTTAAATCTCCCTTCAAAGACAATAGTCTCTCTCTCTTTTTTTTTAACAAAGACAGAGAGAGAGTCAGAGAGAGGGATAGACAGGGACAGACAGACAGGAATGGAGAGATGAGAAGCATCAATCATTAGTTTTTCGTTACGCATTGCGACATAGTTGTTCATTGATTGCTTTCTCATATGTGCCTTGACTGTGGGCCTTCAGCAGACCAAGTAACCCCTTGCTCGAGCCAGCAACCTTGGGTCCAAGTTGGTGAGCTTTTGCTCAAACCAGATGAGCCCACGTTCAAGCTGGCACCTCGGGGTCTCAAACCTGGGTCCTCAGCATCCCAGTTCGACCCTCGACCCTCTATCCACTGCGCCACTGCCAGGTCAGGCAAAGACAATAGCCTCTTAATGTTGGTGATTAAAACTGATCATTTGTTCTCTATGTGTGTGTGTATATATATATATATATATATATATATATTTTTTAAGTAAAAGATTATTATAAAAGGTCAAAAATATATTTTAAATATACAACTTGGTGAGCACAGAGGAAGTGTATAGGTTTTGTGGACCACTGAGTTTCTTCAAAAATAACTCACAAATTCTTGAATTAATCAAGCTTCAGAAATAGGACTACTCATATACCCTCTTTTGTAGCCTGTCCCTATGCAAAAAGAAAAAATATATACAAAAGGAACAGTAAAATGTTTTTAAAAAAAATACAGTTCTGGTTTTTTCAGAACCCAAAGCAAAATTTACAGTATATCCCTAATGCTCCAAGTTTACCCCCATAATGAAGTGGTATAAAACATCAAAATATCTACTCTATGGCTGATAACAAAGCACCAGCAACAGCGAGCAATGCTTACATGCGGCAGGAAATGCATTATGCAGTATGTGGTGTGGCACAGAAAGACTGGTGTTCCAGGCTGTGCACATGGACTCTGGGGCCAGTCTATGGGGGGTGTTCCCTCACCTGCCCTTTGTCAGATGTGGACCTTGAGCAAGTTACCTGTGTCTCTATGCATTGGTGCCTCATCTGTAGAAATGCGAATAACAGCACCAGTTATACTATAGGTCAGCCACTACGTACACACAAAATAATACACAACCAATGCCTAAAACAGTGTCTGAAACACGTCAGTTCTCAATAAGCGTGAACATGCTACAAGCACTGTCTAATTTAATTCTCACAGAAGTCATACGTGGTAGTTACCGTATTTCCCCATGTACAAGACACACCTTAATTTGGGGCCCAAAATTTGAAAAAAAAAATGTATTACATAAAGATATTGAACTCAAGTTTTATTCATCATAAAAGTCATACAACTCTTCATTACTGTCAAAACTCCCATCCATTAGCTTGTCCTCATCTGTGTCTGATGACAAATCACTGTCTCCATATATTGCCACATCCTCAGTTCCATCTATGGAATTTGAAATGCCACAACCACTGTATAAGACACATCCAGTTTTAGATGTCAAATTTTTTGAGAAAGGGTGTGTCTTATACATGGAGAAATATGGTATGTAATGAAGGCTCAGAATGGTTAAATAACTTGCCCATGAACATATAGCTAGTACCTGGCAGAGCTAAGGTGCAACTTTTCCCAGTTATTAGACTAAAATGAACATTAAAATGACATAACATGGTACAAAAGAAAAATTAGCTCAAATTGGAGAAATCATTTTTTATTTAAGAACTGTGGTAGTCAAGCTATTTTCCTCAGAATCCTATGTTCAGAGAAATTATCTATATAGTCTATCAACATAATTCATCACATTCATAGGAAACTAAAAAGAAAAAAACCATATAATTATCACAATGAGAGCAGAAAAGGCATTTGACAAAAATCTAACCCCATTCATGATTTTAAAAAATACCTCAGAAAACTAGAAACAGAGAACTTCCTCTACTCAAAAATTGCAGCTATGAAAACCCTAGAGCTCACATCAGACTTAGTGACGAAGACTGAATGTCCACCAAAGATCAGAAACAGGCAAGAATTTCCACTCTTAGCACCTCACTCATGCTGTCCTGGAGGTTCTAGTCAGTGTGGCAAGGAAGACAAATAATGGGAATGCAGATCTGAAAAGAAAAAGGAATGCTTTTGTTGCCTGCAGATAACATAATCAGAGAAGGAGAAAAATCCTACAAAATCTTATTTAAAAATTATTAGAAATAAGTAAATTTAGAGAGAATGCAGGATATATGATTGCTATTTTAAATTTTATTATATCTCTATATCCTAGAAATAAAACACTGTTCAAAAACATTAAATATTTAATGTACATTTAATAAAAATGAACAAGATAAGACACTGAAAACTAAAATAAAAGTTGAGAGATTAAAGACCTAAATAAACGGAGAAATGGTTATGGTTTAGAAGAAATGCTCATGGTTTAGAAGTCAATGTTATCAAGATGTCCATTTGCCCTAAACTGACCCAGAGAATCAAGGTTGTGCCAAACAGGATTTTAGGAGAATCTTGGAAATGCAAACAACGTAAAAGAACTAAAACAGGCCGTGGCCGGTTGGCTCAGCGGTAGAGCGTCGGCCTGGCGTGCGGGGGGACCCAGGTTCGATTCCCGGCCAGGGCACATAGGAGAAGCGCCCAGTTGCTTCTCCACCCCCACCCCCCTCCTTCCTCTATGTCTCTCTCTTCCCCTCCCGCAGCCAAGGCTCCATTGGAGCAAAGATGGCCCGGGCACTGGGGATGGCTCCTTGGCCTCTGCCCCAGGCGCTAGAGTGGCTCTGGTCCTGGCAGAGCAAAGCCCCGGAGGGGCAGAGCATCGCCCCCTGGTGGGCAGAGCGTCGCCCCTGGTGGGCGTGCCGGGTGGATCCCGGACTGGCGCATGCAGGAGTCTGTCTGACTGTCTCTCCCCGTTTCCAGCTTCAGAAAAAAAAAAAAAAGAACTAAAACAATTGTGGAAAAAACGAATTGGAGGAATTCTATATATACCTCAGGATTTTATAATTTGAAATAAAGCAACGGTAACCAGGACGGAGTGACACTGGTGAAGATAGACATACCCATCAACAAGCACAGCAGTCAAGATAAAGCCACATAAATAAAGACACTTTATTTTTGGCATAGACATTGAATTAAATGCAATGGACAAATAACAGTCTTTTTTCCACAAATGGTGCTGAAACAAATGGATAGATGTATGGCAAAAAAAAAAAGAAAGAAAGAAATGAATCTCAGCCCTTACTTTATATAATATATACTTACATGCACAAATACACACACATAGACACACACACACACACACACACACACACACACACACACACACACGAACGTACGCCTCAAAATAAATCACAGAACTAAATCCAAAAGCTAGATATATAAAATTTCTAGGAAGAAAATAAAGCAAAAAAATTTTTTTACAAACTTGGGCTAAGCAAAGTGTGCAAACTAAGTTATGAGATAGCTAAACATATTCTCTAAAATAAACAAACTTTTAAAAAATATTAACAATACCAAGTATTGGTAAGGACAACTGGCAATATCACCCATTGCTGGTGGGAATGTAAATTGTCCAGCAACTTTAGGAAACCATTTTTCAATTTCTTTTCAAGTTGAATAATCCTGCTTCTAAAGTATTTTCCCCAAAAAAGTAAAACATTTGCCTACATGAAGACTGGTACACAAATGTTCTTAGTTGCTTTTATTCACATTAGCTCCAAACTGAAAAGAACCTAAATGTCCCAAACAGGTGAATTATTATATATCTGTATAATGAAAAACTATGCAGCAATATAAAGAAATGAACTACTGACAAGTGCCACAAAATAGGTGAACCTCAAAAACATAGTGCTGAGGTAAGAAGCCAGAAACAGGAGTACGTCTGTATAATTTTATTTATATGAAATTCTTAAAAAGCCAAACTAATGTGTCATTACATCAAGTAGGCCAGTAATTTTGTGAGTAGGGAGATAAAACAGCAAAAAAGAACAGGAAAGATGTGTATATCTTCATTGTGACGATGGCGACATGGGTATATATAGTTGTCAAAACTACTATGAAATCGGTACTTTTTATGGTATATAAATTGTAAAGTTTTAATTATGGAGGTTGCACAGACATCTAGGCATATCACTGTGAGGGTATATAATGAGAGACTTCATTAACTTGGGGATGTCAGGGAAGGTTTTCTTGCAGGATGATCACTCTGGTGGCAGCAGGGAGTCTGTGGATCCATGCTGGATGTGAGAAGACTGACTAAGAGATGGTTTATGATTGAGGTGAGAGATGATGTAGTTTAGACCAGAGCAGTTTTGTGTAAGGGGCAGAGATAAAAAAGAACTTGGAGATATAACCCTAGTTAGTAGATACAATGAACAGGGCTGGTGATGGGATGTGGGAGAGGGAAGTGTCAGAGATGATGTTCAAAATGATGATTGTAAGCTGGGTGGAGGCTGACGCACTCAGTGACCAAAGAATAGTGCCCACCATGTGAGGGCTCACGTTTGTAGGCTAAATATGGTCACTCCAAGGATGCCCACACCCTAATTGCCAAAACCTGTGAGTATGTCCAAGGGAATGAAGAGTGCTAATCAGCTAACCTTAAAATAGGGAGAATGTCCTAGATTGGGGGGTGGGATGGGGCAATGTCATCACAAGTGTTCTTAAAAGTGGAGGAGTCAGAGTGAGATATGACCTTGAAAGGCACGGTGCTGTCCTTGGAGACAGAGAAAGGGCGCAAAAGTTGAGGCACGTGGATGCATCTGGGAAGTTGACAAAGCAAGAAGGTGCACTCTCCCTGAATGCCTTGATTTTAGCCTACAAAATCTACATCAGACACCTGAGTTACAGTGCTATAGGAGGATAGATGTGTTGTTTTCGGAACTGTTGGGGAGGACATAAGGGAACCCTCTTGCATTGTCGGCAAGAATGTAAAACGGTGCAGCCACTGTGGAAACAGTGGGAGGTTCCCAGTGGTGGGCACACAATGCAATATACAAGTTGTATATCACAGAAATGTACACTTGAGCCCTGGCCAGATAGCTTCATTGGTTAGAACATCATCCTGAAGCACAGAGGTTACCTACCGGTTCAGTCCCAGGTCGGGGCACATAGAGGTGCAGATATATGTTCCTGTCTCTCTCTCCTTTCCTCTCTTTCTAAAATCAATAAAAAATATAAAAGTTAAAATAAAGAAAGGTACAGTTGAAACCTATATGATCTTATTAACCAACATCCCCCTGATAAATTTAATTAAAATAAATAAATAAAAATCTACCACAACCAAAAAATAAAATAAAAATAGAACAACTAGGTATTGATGTTGGCAGTTATTCTAGTGAGACACCTGGTCCCTGACAGCAAATGAGAAGAACCAATAGGGATGCGGGAACCCTCTGGGAGTTGTGGGAACTGTCCTGCGGAGGATTGGGTTGCACCATCATTGCCTCCCCTCTACCACCCTAGGTCAGCGGCAGCTTTCTGAAGACTTTGGCCTCCCTTCATGGTTCCTGAAGCAGAACATATAGCTATGTTGTCTGGAGCCTTTTGCTTCTGATCCGAAGAGAGCAGGGACAACAGGGAATCACCACACACACATGGTTTCTCTGCAGGGAGCTGCCCCAGTGGGTAGGTCAGTGATCCAGGTGGAGAAGTGCCTGCTGGGCTCCAAGCTCCGTGTTTCCAAACCCCACCCCACCCCCAGCCATGTAGCGCCTCCCCAAGCACCATGGGGAGGCTCAGACACTTCGCAGCTGTTTTCTTGACATGTAGGCCAAGTACTCCCAACTGAATCTCATCAGCCTCACTACCAAGTTGGGCTTAAATGCATTTCATAATCGATTCCAACCTTTACTACCAGAAAAAGGACACATTTTTTAATTTGAATCCCACACTCAGTCACAGCATGTATCTCTTCATCGTGCAAAATACACACAGCCTCTCACTAGAAATACTAGCCATTAAAAACCAATCAGGACCAGTAAGAACAGAGTGTCAGTCCCAGGAGAGGAGGGAACTGCCCCTGAGTATCAGCCCCTGTATGTATGGCCACGGGCTCTGACCAATGCAGACAACACACTGCAAAGTGGTATTTCAAGAGAGAAAAACCAACTCTATTCCTCAAAATGAGCAATGCACTTATTTTAACTTGGGCTTTCACTCAGGGACATTGAGAAATAGCCATGTCTAGTCGTGCCCCTGAAGCAAACACAGTTTCCCCTGAGAGCATCCTCCCTATGTCACCTCTATTACACCAAAGCCTAACTTAATAAAGCTCATGGTGAGAAAGGCAAGGCAATGTCATCCAAAAATCTACCACCTGAGAGTCATTACAGTAAAGCTCCTATTGACCATATCTTTTTGCCAACTCATTTAGGAAAAAAAAAATTTTTAATAAGCCATTGTGATAGCAAAAGAAAATCTCATTCTCTATGTATTTTTCAATAATTCATTTTTTCCTTCAAAATAGTCCCTCATCCCTAGATAAACAAACATTCAGAGTAAAAAATGCAGATGGACAGACTTGGTAGCAAATATAAATCTCCAACCAGATGCAAGGTTTTATGCACATTTCCCTAGTTTTTACAATGGGCCTCAGCACTACAAGTCAGTGTTTCCACTGGAAATAGTGACTGCCAGCCAGGGATCGGTGTGATATTTTTTCCAGTAGTTACTAAGAACCAGTTATATCTCTTTTCCAAAAATCTTTTTCTTCTTCAAAAAGAAAGACAATGCTAGATACCTAAGAAGTGGCCAGGCTCAGTCCTTGAGGTGGCTTTAATTTTGTTCCTTTAGTCATAGTTCCTCACACACACTCCAGCACATGGAGGCTGGGATTTCAAACTCCGCACACTTTCTGAATGCACAGAAGTTTGTCTCATTCTTTGAAATTCCTGAAAATCTAGATATCCTTGCCACATCAATTATGGCCCAGTAGCTCTACAATAAACAAAGAACAAAACATCATGCTTTCTAGAGATATTCACATTGCAATGCAAAGCTGCTCATTCCATTTATTCAGCAAAAATGTACTAAATGCTTAATATGTGCAAGCCTTGTGCCTGAAACCATAGACACAAACATCAATGAGATCTGGCCCCTGTCCTTTACTTGCTTAGAGAGCATGTGAACAGTAAGAACCACAGCTCCAAAGAGAGTTAGCATGCACCTATGCCAGATAGCTTGGTTGATTAGATTGGCCCTATATGCAGAGATATAGTGAGAGTAGCATAAGGTCCTGGTTGGAATAGTGGGGACTGCCAACATTTAAGGAAGAATGTGAGATATAGAAAAACATCAAATTTATTATTTTCACCATGACTGTATAAGACAACTAAGCATGAAGCCTCATAAATATTTGCAATTATTTAAAAGAAATGAAACTTTATTAAGTGCCTAGTGAGTGCAAAGCATTGTTGTAACAGTAATCACTGATGTGAACATAATAATAGGTTGTTAAAAAAACACCCTCAGCATTTAAAGAGCCTCATGAACAGAGAACACATGAATGTACATAAAAGGCAAGAAGGAGTGAGTACATTTGGATGAGGAGGAAAGCAGAGCTGGGCAAACCCCACGTGTGGCAAATAAGTCTGGTTGTGAGCTGAACTTGGACTAGTGTTCTCCAAGCCAGACTGGAATGTGAATGAGTGTTTCTGTGTGGAGTGGCAGGGGAAGAGGGGGGTGTAGGCTTTTCGAAGCATCAGTGTGGTTGCTGTTAAAGAGTTCTATGCAGATGATGGGGAGACAGACAATCAGAGAAAGGGGAGCTGCATGGAAGTCTCCCTGGTCCACGTGACTCACAGTGGCCATACTCAATCCTTTAGTCAGTCCTTAACCATGGGTCACGGGAAGTCCTTGCCACAGAGAAACAATAAATATAAACCATTTGTGGACATGTTGGGACCCTGAATTATGCTCCCTGGTTGCTTCTTCCTTCAGCTTGAGCCCTGAAGTCCTTTAAATTTTCAAGAACTAGGAAGCAAGAGGGACCATGTGATAGATATAACCATTTTATTAATATCCGTAGAGTGCTCTGAACGCAGAATCTACTAACACCATGATTTATCATTCAAATGGAAAGATCGGATAACATTTTAGAATCCTTTACTTCAAAACTAATTTTCTTAGCAAAGAAAAATAACATTTATCTAAAAGAAACTCATACACTAAAAGCCACTCTCCATTCAAGAGTCATAACCTACCATACATAATCTGTGGTGTATATGACACCCCCCTTACATACACACGCTCACCACATCTGCGATGTCTTCTTATTTTATCCATGGGAGGAAGAGCAGTTCAGAAATGTCCCATCATGCACCATAGATGCTCTGTCATAGAACTGGGAGTAACCTTCAGGTCTGCATGTTTCCATTTCAGCATTTAGTCAGAAAATTCTGGTCATCAAGATAAACTACAAGTAAAAACTGGGATGAGTACATTCAATTCTAATTGGCACAGAAGTCAACAAATGGAGCTAAAGATGACATGATTTATCAAGACACCTAAAAGTCAAGGTGGTTTAACTTTTGGATTTAAAAATATATACTTCATTTTTCAAATTTTCTAAATTCATGATAAATAAATAAATGAACAAACAAGCTCATTGGGAAAAGTTGAAAATGAAAACAAATGAGTCCTTGGAGTAATGAACAGTAAGGGAAGCCCAGTGACCCAACGACAGCTCTACTTAGGAGATTTCTTCAGACTTGCGAGTTGGTAGGAGCTGCAGGTAGAAAGGGGGTCATTCATTTGAAGCACCACTAGCTTCTAGGTTTTCAGAAAGAGAAGAGTTGAGTGAAGGAAAGCTGGTGATGGTGAGAGTATGAAAGGAACTGTCTTGAATTCTCATTTGCGTGGGAAATACATTGTTGTTACTCAGACTTGCTGTCTATTTGGTGGTGGTCTGAGAGTTACAGAGATGGAGACTATGGAAGGAGGCATTAAGACACCCAGTCTCCTCCACCTTCCCTGCTTCCTTACTGTCTGCTTGGAGTCTTTGCACTAATCATTTAATATACTTTTTAAAAAAAAAAAAAGTCTTACTCATTTGCTTAAGAATTAAGCAGAAGTGGCAAGCAGTAAAACCAATCGATGGAGGAGAGAAATCCTCTTGAAAACCTTGGCGGTAGATTAAAAACAAAGCTTGTGCGAATGGAGGAGTCTCTCCACAGACCCTGGCTCCACTGTGGTTATGCGCAGAGGCTTGCTGGTTAGAGTACGAATGCCAGAAGAAGTGGACTGTCTGGACAGAGACATGCAAAGGTATCTCCAGCCAGTCTGGGGTGTCTCCTCCTGGAGCCTAGAGTACAGGTCTGAGGTGGTTGCTCACAGTCTGTGGAAATCTTAGAAGATCAGAATACACAATCTTTTGGGAGACAAGTTGCTGCTTTTAATTTATCTTCACCAAGTGATTCCATCTTTATTGCTAATTACAAGTACTTTGGTGTATTGTTTGATATATGCTAGGCTTACCCTTTTCTAAAGTTTTCTATAAAAGATAATTTTATTTAAGTACTTATGTTATGATATATGTCACCTTCTGCTGCCCAGCTCTGTCTGAGACAGGCAAGGGGTAGTCTCCAGCAAGGGGACTAGTGTTGCCTGGTACAGAATTATATACAGGGACAAGAATGTGAACCCCTCTGCTCCATTGTTCCCTGAATATAACAATTATGCAAATTCTTTTGTACAGAGGCTTAGAATGTGCTATGTGCCTTTTCAGTGGGCCTGGAAAAATAGCCTTACTAGAGATGATAGAAATACTGTAATTAAATCATTTCAGAAGATTTGAACATAATATGGTGTTACTGTGTCCTCTTTGTAGTTTGTAACTACTGTCTTAAAGAAAGTCTTAGACTTGTATCCTTCTCAAGATCTTTGGTTAGAGCTTCTTATTTAAGAACAAAGGAATGACTGAACCGTATTAGCAACAAAGTTATAATTCAATGCCCCTGCATTTCCTCCAATGTGTTTGACACTAGTGACACATCAGGAGCAGACTATTATCCCAGGATTTGATAAAACCATCATTTTGGCAAAACAAAAATTTGGCCTCAGGAAACCGTGAGTCATCTCTGTGATCCCTCCAGCTGTGCTTTGCCCTGGGGGTGATAAATCACATGTAAATAATAATCACCAAAATTAAATGGATGCATGTCAGGTAATTCTTTGTCATTGTCCCTTACTAATAACAGTAATTTTGGTTAAGTAAATTGTATTGATGTCAAATGTTCCTGGTAGGCAGCTTTCAATTAGCAGGTCATGCATTCCATCTCCAGCGACAAAATGTTTCACTCGCTATTTCCTCCTTGGTCATATTATAAAGAATTTCTCTTCTGTCAGTTTCCTAATGCCTTCTTTTTATTTTTGGTTTTCCGATATAGCTCCCTTGTATGACCAACACCCCATCCGACTATGTCACCAAGGACAGTCCCACTGAGGGGTGGCACAGGGTAGCTCTCACTGCCAAGGAAGGGCAGTGCTACAGTGCTATACATCCTCCTCATTTCCACACCAGCAGCCTGGCTGAGCAACATCACCCTGTCACTGTTCCCTTTCTGAGAAACTCACAGTGTTTGTCCAGGCAAGGCTTAGAGCTTCTCACTCATGGTTATGGGGTATTACCTTCGTCCAGCCCCTGCTAACAAGTGGACATAAGACCAAGTACAATGGAGGACCATCTCAGGAGAGCCTTCATGACTCTAGAACACTCCACAGAGTCACCTTTGGTCTACACAGCAGCTCATGCTTAATAGACTTTTCCATGCAGACAGGAAAGTTCACTCTAAATAGAGCTGAGTTGAACTATTTGCCAGACTGTGGTCATGCTGTTCTGACAAAAGCTATGCTCCCTTTGGTCCCCAGTTCACACAGTGGCCTTTATGGCACCATCTACCTTTACCCTCCTAAGATAACAAAGTGCTAGAACTGGAAGGGAAAAAGATACTGCCACTCTGGTGATTTGCCCTGAGTTCCACAGCAGATCACAAGTGGGGAAGGAATCAGACTGAAGGTTTCAGGTTCCCAGGGCAGAGTTTGGTCCCCAAAGGTGTAGGTCCATGGGTATAACCCAAGCCATCGTGACACTGCTCTTGTAGGGATGGACAACACATAGAAGGCAGTTTTAGACTAAGTCTCTCCTTTGACAGGTGTACAGATGGAAAACCCTGTTGCATAGAGACCTCAGGATCCCCAGCCACGTTCTCTGCCACATGTGGGTCTCTGTCTCCTACACAAAATGGACCTCTGGGTGCAACTAAGGGCCACCTACTTAGATTCCACATCAGGACCATTCCTTAGAGATGAATTGTGAGATGTAAATGTGAGCCACAGATATGAGTTTAAATTTTCTGATAGCCACGTTTTAAAAAGTAGAAAGACATAGATAGTACTAATTCTAGTGATATATTTAATTTCTCCTAACATATTCATAGAAACATCATCATAAGCATAAGGTGTCAACAGTTTAAAATACTATGAATGAGAAACCTTGCCTTCTGTTTTTAAGACCAACTCCATGAAACCCAGAGTATACTTTACATATTGCAACACATCTCAGGTTGAGCCTGCTGCATCTTTTGCTCAGTACCCACAGGTGGTGGGAGGCTGCTGAATGGGACAAGGGAGCACCAGTGTGAGCAACCTTGCTGGATGGTGCTTGATTGTGGGCCCCACAGTGCAGATGTCGCCTGTTCACCCAGAGTGGTCCCAGCCACACTGTCCCTGTGGGATTCCCAGTTTCCAACTTCCCTTCAAATCCTAGGATGACATAGCAATAGTGGCAGTTCTGAAACAGCTCACAGACTGAGTCTGGTCTAGGCTAGGAAAGCTCACAACCTGAACCTCAGTGTCTCTCTCCTAGTGACACTTCCTCAGCTGTAAACTCTGTGGGCTCCACGCAGGAGGCCCAGGTATAGCCATAACAGTCTCATTCGGCTAATCACAGCACATGGGTCCTAACCCAAACCAGAGCACCTTTGTACCTGATGTGATACAGAGAGAGCAAAGACACTTGGAGTATTACTGTTACTCCTAATATTTTGTAGTTTTTACAGTAGAAAAATGCTGTTCATTTCCAAATCACACAATGAAATACAATGAGCCAGCACAGGGTGGAGGCAACCCATTATGTCACCATTTAACTATTGAACTAATCCTATATTAATTAATAAAACTACCACTTACCTAGTTATTATAATATTTCATGCTGCAAGAAGGAGGCAAGGTGACACGAAATGAGTTACTCACAGCCTATTTCAGACAGATCCTCTGAATACAGAACCTTAAATCCATTCTGATTGCAGGAACAGCCCATAGTTCCAGCCACTGAGACAGGGCAATGTGGTCAGTCAGGTAGCCAACCACAGCACTGCAAAGATCAGTCCAGGCTGAAACGGCTTGTTTCCCAAGGCAAGGAGAGTTTAGAAAAGAGGGCACAAGAAAAGCATACCAAGAGCCACCAGGGAGGATGGCAATTTGGAATTCAAGGAGGAAAAAAGGCAGGAGTGGAAAGGTAGGACAGAATAAGTCTGAACACTACAGGAAACTATAGTCACAAAAACGTCTTGTGGCTCTGGTCTGTTGTCTCAGTGGTAGAGCATTGCCCAGCATGTGGAAGTCTCGGGTTCAATTCCCAGTCAGGACATACAGGAGAAGTGACCACCTTCTTCTCCAGCCCTCCACCCCTCTGCCTTATCTCTCTCTCTTTCTCTCTCCCCCCCCCCACCCGCTCCTTTGTGCAGCCATGGTTCATGCAAATAAGTTGGCCCCAGGCACAGAGGACAGCACCAAGGCCTCACCTCATGTGCTAAAATAACCCGGTTGCCAAGCAACAAAATAATGGCCCCCTATGGGCAGAGCATCATCCAGTAGGGGCACATGTGGGATTCTGTCTCTCTGCCTTCCTGCTTTTCACGGAAGGAAGGAAGGAAGGAAGGAAGGAAGGAAGGAAGGAAGGAAGGAAGGAAGGAAGGAAGGAAGGAAGGAAGGAAGGAAGGGAGGGAGGGAGGGAGGGAGGGAGGGAGGGAGGGAGGGAGGGAGGAAGGAAGGAAGGAAAGAAGAAAGAAAGAAAGAAAGAAAGAAAGAAAGAAAGAAAGAAAGAAAGAAAGAAAGAAAGAAAGAAAGAAAGAAAGAAAGAAAGAAAGAAAGAAAGAAAGAAGGGAAGAAAGAGAAAATAGCTTGCAAACGGCATTCAGTAGTCACACTTCTAGACAGGCGGGCACATGTGCTGGAACCATGTAGAAAGACCTGTGAGGGGGAGAGCCTCATGGAGAAACCCTGTCCCTGAAGGCTTTGTGGCTGCAGCTGGTGGGCCCCACTGCCAGGGAGTGACTGGCCAGATCATTCTAAGCTCATCCATGGTTTCCATAAATACCTGGTCATGTTGCAGTTAGAATTAGATTGCTAACAGAGTCTGTGCTATTTCCTTCAAGTTCATGAGCTCTTGGTGTTACTCAGGGCAGCTGTGAGGCCCATCAGAACAAAGAGCCAGAGAGAGGGGGATTGGAAAGAGGAGTCTCTCTAGGCAATCCAGGCTTCTGGGACTACCACAGCCAGAACGGCCATGTGCAGAGGTGGCCAGGTCTGTAGGAATACACCTGCTCTCTGTTAATAGTGATGGCTTCAGTGGGGATAATGAAGCAGGTAAAACCCATTCCTGGCTTTGTGATCTATAGATGTTTCTTATCTTCAGGTTAACATGGACACTGCCCCTCCATCAACATAACAGACAAGGAGCACACATTTTGAAGTTAGACCGCAGAGGTGAGATAGAAGGGCAGAGGGGGAGATAAACCAAAGTGGCCAGAGCACAGGGTCATGGCCAATGTTCTTGTGGTCTGTCTGCAGCCCACTCTCGAGACAGAGAAAACTGAAGTGCAACCCCAGACAGCCAGATCCTACCTCCCTCACCTCAGGGTACAAAATGTGGCAGAGACAAACCCCACAGCTAACCAGAGCCGTTCTTTCCCCTGAAGAACAGAGGTGCTCTGCCTCTGGTCACAGGTCTATTGAGAGGTGGGGAGGAACACCTGGAAGCATGAGATTTATATTGTTAGAGCTGTAAAGCAGGAAAGCTGAAGCCATAAAGCCAAAGACATAAAGCCCTCACAACATGACCCACTCACCAACACAATTCCAGTCCTGCCTACATCATTACAACAGCAACATCTCAGCAGAGGACAGTGCAGTAATTTCACAGAGCTAAAACTTATAATATTGTACAATGATACCTAATAGAAAAAACCTCTCAAACCTGAAATTTATTTTATTATTATTTTTAATTTTATCCTCCTTTTCTTATTCTTTTTTTCTCTTTTGATTTTCATTTTTATGGTTTTATATATTTTATTCTTCTTTTTAGTGGGTATTTTGTTTTTTAGTTTTTTATTTTTGGTTTTCAATCTTTTTTGTGGTTTTTCTTCTTGTTTTGTCATAACTTTTTAAATGTTATATTTTTATTGTACTTTTTTATTTTAAGTTTTTGTTTTTTTAGTTTTCTTTTTGTTAGGATTCTTAACACCACTCTCAAATGCCATCAAGGAAGAAGAAATCAAATACTTTGGCTACACAAGACAGAGATGTAGTTCAGAAAGAAAATAGAAAAATCTCCAGAAAAATATCTCAATCACATGGAAACCTTAGAGTTAATGATAAAGAATTAAAAATTGAATTTCTAAAAATATTAAATGGGACACTAGAAGACACCAATAGGCAACTCAGTGAGCTCTGGAAAAAAAAAATGAACACATTATCAAGAAGAATGAAACTTTAAAAAGAGAGATGAAGACTCAATACATGAATTGAAAACTGAAGTAATAAATTTTGCTAATAGAATAGTCCAGGGCGAGGAAAAAATCAGTGACACCAAAGACAAGCAAATAGAAATGCTATAGAGAGAAGAGAAAAGAGACTCACAAATGTAAAATGCTGAGAGCTCTACAAGGATTCTCTAACTACATCAGAAAGAGCAATATAAGACTAATAAGTATATCAGGCCTGGAGGGTATTTTACCAAGTAAAATAAGTCAGATAGAGAAAGATAAAGATCATTAGATTTCACACCCATGATTAATTTATAGAACAAAACAAACATGATTGAAACAGACTAATACATACAGAGAACAGACTGTTGACAGAGGAGAGAAGTTTGGGGGACAGGGTGAAAAAGAGGAGGGAATTAAGATGTACAAATTGCCAGTTACAAGATAGTCATGGGAATGTAAAGTATAGCATAGGAATATAGCCAATAATATTTTAATAACCATATATGGTGCCAGGTAGGCACTACACTCGCCAGAAAAACACTTTAAAATGTATACGGTTGTCTAATTACTATGCTATACACCTGAAACTAATACAAAATCATATTATATGTAATCTGTAATTTAAAAATAAAATAAATTAATGAGTGAATGGGCAACAGACAGGAGTAGGGTACCTGGCCCAGGGTTACTCCACTTTACATTCAATTCTGCCTCTGTAGCTCCTCTCCTAGGAATGTCTGGCAGCCTCTCTGGTGGCATCTGCAAAGGTTCTTTTAGTTTCTGGGAGAAACAATGATTGCTGCTGTTGTTGCTCCACTTCTTGGTGTGACTGGTGACCCTTACAACCAGCAAAAGTTATTGAGAAGATTAGAATATTGGCTTATTTTCAAGACCCCACAGAAATCTTGGAATGGAGATGGTCTAGAAATACATACATGTTCCCATTTCTCAGTCTAGACATGTCTCATTTTAAGCAGCACAAACTTAATTTTTCTCAAGATAATTTCCACCTTGTTATCACAGAGTTGAGTTTATTTAGATGACCATCTCTTCACTCACTAAGACGTCTGGAGAGAAAGGCACAAGGACCAGCTTTCAGTGTAGTGTGACTTTAGAAACAGGAAATATGCTTCCAGTTTAGGGACACAACAAAATCTGATTTGTTTTTTTTTTTTTACTTTTTAAATTTTATTTAGAAAATCAACTAACATGATAACATTAATCAAAAAGAGTACATAGGTTTCAGATAAACATTTCTATAGAATTTAACTGTTGACTATATTCTATACACATCACACAAAGTCAAATCATTTTCTGTCACTTAATATTTGTCCCTCTTTATACCCTTCCCCCATCCGTTTTCCCACATACCCCGCCCTCTGGTAACCACTTCACTTTTGTCTATGTCCATGAGTCTCAGTTTTATATCCCACCTATCTGTGAAATCATACAGTTCTTGGCTTTTAATGATTTACTTATTTCACTCAGTATAATGTTCTCACGGTCCATCCATGTTGTCATAAATGACACTATGTCATCATTTCTTATGGCTGAGTAGTATTCCATATATATATATCACATCTTCTTTATCCAATCCTCTATCGAGGAACACCTTGGTTGTTTCCATGTCTTGGACACTGTGAATAATGCTGCAATAAAGATGAGGGTGCATGTGTCTTTACATACCAATATTTTTGAGTTTTTGAGTTAGATACCCAATAGAGGGATTGCTGGGTCATATGGTAATTCTATTCTTAACTTTTTTAGGAACCACCATACTTTCTTCCATAATGGTTCTACTAATTTGCATTCCCAGAAGCAGTGAATTAGGGTTCATTTTTCTCCACAGCCTCTCCAACACTTGTTATTACATGTCCTGTTGATAATGGCCAATCTAACGGGCGTGAGGTGGTATCTCACTGTAGTTTTGATTTGTATTTCTCGAATATAGTGAAGATGAGCATCTTTTCATATATCTGTTGGCTATTATTATGTCTTCTTGGGAGAAGTATCTGTTCAGATCCTCCTCCCATTTTTTAATTTGAGTGTTTGCTTATTTGTTCCTGAGCTTTGTGAGTTCTTTATATATTTTGGATATTAACCCCTTATTGGAGCTGATGTTTTCAAATATCATGTCCCATTTAGTTGGCTGCCTATTTGTTTTGTTGTCAGTTTCTTTTGCTGTGCAGAAGCTTTTTAGTTTGATATCGTCCTGTTCATTTATTTTTACCTTTACTTCCTTTGCTTTTGGGGTCAAATTCATAAATTGTCTACAGACAATGGCCATGAGCTTAGTATCTATGTTTTCTTTTATATAATTTATTGTTTTGGATCTTATCTTTAGGTCTTTGATCCATTTGAATTGATTTTTGAAACTTGACTGTAGTCAAGTTTCATTCTTTTGCATATGGCTTTCCAATTTTCCCAGCACTATTTATAGAAGAGGCTTTCTTTTCTCCATTGCATATTTTTGGCTCCTTTGTCAAAGATGATTTGTCTATATATATGTGGTTTTATTTCTGGGATCTCGTTTCTATTCTATTGGTCTGTATGTCTGGTTTTCTGCCAATATCATGCTGCTTTGATTATTGTAGCTCTGTAGTATAATTTGGAATCAGGTAGTGTGATACTTTTGGCTTCATTCTTTTTCCTCAGGATTGCTTTGGCTATTCAGGTTTTTTTATGGTTTTATACAAACCTAGTAAATTTTTTATCTATTTCTTTAAAAAATGACATTAGGATTTTGATGGGAATTGCATTAAATTTGTATATTGCTTTGGATAATATGGTCATTTTAACTATATTGATTCTTCCAATCCATGAACATGAAATATTTTTTCATTTCTTTGTGTCTTTTTCAATTAATTTCAATAACACTTTTCAGTATCTAGGGTTTTATTTTTGTTGCAATTGTAAAAGAAATTGTTTTTTTGTTTTGTTTTTATAGTTCTTTTTCTTTTTTCTTTTTTTTTTCCCCCTGTATTTTTCTGAAGCCGGAAAGGGGGAGAGACAGTCAGACAGACTCCCGCATGCGCCCGACCGGGATCCACCCAGCATGCCCACCAGGGGGCGACGCTCTGCCCACCAGGGGGCGATGCTCTGCCCCTCCGGGGCTCTGTTGCAACCAGAGCCACTCTAGCGCCTGGGGCAGAGGCCACAGAGCCATCCCCAGCGCCCGGGCCATCTTTGCTCCAGTGGAGCCTCGGCTGCGGGAGGGAAGAGAGAGACAGAGAGGAAGGAGAGGGGGAGGGGTGGAGAAGCAGATAGGCGCTTCTCCTGTGTGCCCTGGCCGGGAATTGAACCCGGGACTTCTGCACGCCAGGCCGACGCTCTACCACTGAGCCAACCGGCCAGGGCCTAGTTCATTTTCTGATGTTTCATCATTGGTGTTCCCACCTTTAGCCCTTTTGGTGTGCAGATCTTTCAGGCAAGCCATCTGGGGTTCCTTCACTAAGTTATAGCTGTTCAGTTTGTTGGAATTTCAAAGGGAAGAGGTTGGGAGTATTTCTTACACCTCTATTACTCTGATGTCATTCTCATTTAATTCTTCTCCTTGTCTGATTTCTGTGGCCAGGACTTCCATAATTATGTTGAATAAGTGTCATGAAAGGAGATACTTCTGTCTTCTTCCTGATCTTAAGGGGATTGCTTTTCATTTTTGCCCATTGAGTATGATGTTGGCTGTCAGTTTGTTATAGATGGCCTTTGTTATGTTGAGTTATGTTCCCTGTATTCCCGCTTTGCTCAGAGTTTTTATCATAAATGGGTGCTGGATTTTATCAAAAGCTTTTTCTGCATCTATTGATATAATCATGTATTTTTCCCTTTATTTTGTTTGTGTCATAAATCATGTTTATTGAATTGTGAATATTGTACTAGCTTTGCCTCCTTACAATAAATTCTCTTGATCATGATGTATGAGCTTTTTAATGTATTGCTGGATCTGGTTTGCTAATATCTTCTTGAGAATTTTAGCATCTATGTTCATCAGGGATATTGGTCTCTAGTTTTCTTTCCTTGTAGTGTCTACCAGTTTTGGAATTAGGATAATGCATGCCTTGTAAAATGAGCTTGGACATCTACCTTCCTCATGAATTTTTTGAAATAGCTTGAGAATGATAGGTGTTAGTTGTTCTTTACATATTTGGTAAAATGTACCTGTGAAGCCATCTGGTTCAGGACTTTTGTTTGCTGGGAGTTTTAGATAACTGTTTAGTTTTGTTATAATTGGTCTGCTCAGGTGTTTTGATTCTTCCAAAATCAGTTTGGAGATGATGTGTTTCTAGGAATTTATCCATTTCACCCAGGTTATCTAATTTTTTTTTTTTGGTATATAGTTTTTTGTTTGTTTGTTTTGTTTTGTTTTTGTTGTTGTTTTGGGTTTTTTTGTTTTTTTAAAAAAATAATTTTATTTTTTAATGGGGCAACATCAATAAATAAGGATACATATATTCAAAGATAACATGTCCAGGTTATCTTGTCATTCAATTATGTTGCATACCCATCACCCAAAGTCAGATTGTCCTCTGTCACCTTCTATCTAGTTTTATTTGTGCCCCTCCCCCTTTCCCTCTCCCTCTCCCCCCTCCCCCCGTAACCACCACACTCTTATCAATGTCTCTTAGTCTCACTTTTATGTCCCACCTACGTATGGAATAATGCAGTTCCTGGTTTTTTCTAATTTACTTATTTCACTTTCTATAATGTTATCAAGATCCCACCATTTTGCTGTAAATGATCCTATATCATCATTAATTATGGCTGAGTAGTATTCCATAGTGTATATGTGCCACATCTTCTTTATCCAGTCATCTATTGAAGGGCCCTTTGGTTGTTTCCATGTACTGGCCACTGTGAACAATGCTGCAATGAACATGGGGCTGCATGTGTCTTTACGTATCAATGTTTCTGAGTTTTGGGGGTATATACCCAGTAGAGGGATTGCTGGGTCATAAGGTAGTTCTATTTGCAGTTTTTTGAGGAACCACCATACTTTCTTCCATAATGGTTGTACTACTTTACATTCCCACCAACAGAGTATGAGGGTTCCTTTTTCTCCACAGCCTCTCCAACATTTGCTATTACCTGTCTTGTTAATAATAGCTAATCTAACAGGTGTGAGGTGGTATCTCATTGCAGTTTTGATTTGCATTTCTCTAATAACTAAAGAAGATGGGCATCTTTTCATATATCTGTTGGCCATTTGTATTTCTTCCTGGGAGAAGTATCTGTTCATGCCCTCTTCCCATTTTTTTATTGGATTGTTTGTTTGTTTATTTGTTGAGTTTTATGAGTTCTTTGTATATTTTGGATATTAGGCCCTTATCTGAGCTGTTGTTTGAAAATATCATTTCCCATTTAGTTGGCTGTCTGTTTATTTTGTTATCAGTTTCTCTTGCTGAGCAAAAACTTCTTAGTCTGATGTAGTCCCATTCATTAATTTTTGCCTTCACTTCTCTTACCTTTGGAGTCAGATTCATAAAATGCTCTTTAAAACCCAGGTCCATCAGTTTAGTACCTATGTCATCATCTATGTACATAATTGTTTCAGGTCTTATGTTTAGATCTTTGATCCATTTTGAGTTAATTTTAGTACAGGGGGACAGACTGTAGTCCAGTTTCATTCTTTTGCATATGGCTTTCCAGTTTTCCCAGCACCATTTATTGAAGAGGCTTTCTTTTCTCCATTGTGTGTTGTTGGCCCCTTTATCAAAAATTATTTGACCATATATATGTGGTTTTATTTCTGGGTTTTCTATTCTGTTCCATTGGTCTGAGTGTCTATTTTTCTGCCAATACCATGCTGTTTTGATTATCGTGGCCCTATAATATAGTTTGAAGTCAGGTATTGTAATGTCCCCAGCTTCATTCTTTTTCTTTAGGATTGCTTTGGCTATTTGGGGTTTTTTATAGTTCCATATAAATCTGATGATTTTTTGCTCCATTTCCTTAAACAATGTCATTGGAATTTTGATGGGAATTGCATTAAATTTCTATATTGCTTTGGGTAATATGGCCATCTTGATTATATTTATTCTTCCTAACCAAGAACAAGGAATATTCTTCCATCTCATTATATCTTTTTCGATTTCCCTTAACAATGGTTTATAGTTTTCATTATATAAGTCCTTTACATTCTTTGTTATGTTTATTCCTAGGTATTTTATATTTTTTTGTTGCAATCGTGAAGGGGATTATTCTTTTGAGTTCGTTCTCAATTGTTTCATTGTTGACATGTAGAAAGGGTATGGACATTTGTATGTTAATTTTGTATCCTGCAACTTTACTGTATTGGCTTATTGTTTCTAGTAGTCTTTTTGTGGATTCTTTGTTGTTTTCGATGTATAGGATCATATCATCTGCAAAAAGTGATACCTTTATTTCTTCTTTTCCGATATGGATGCCTTTTATTTTTTGTCTTGTCTGATTGCTCTGGCTAGAACCTCTAGTACCACATTAAACAAGAGTGGAGAGAGTGGACAACGCTGTCTTGTTCCTGATTTAAGGGGAAAGCCTTCAGTTGTGTGCCATTTAATATGATGTTAGCTGATGGTTTATAATATATGGCCTTTATCATGTTGAGATATTTTCTCTCTATACCCATTTTGTTGAGAGTCTTAAACATAAAATTGTATTGTATTTTATCGAAAGCCTTTTCTGCGTCTATTGATAAGATCATGTGGTTTTTGTTCTTTGTTTTGTTGATATGGTGTATTATGTTAACCGTTTTATGTATGTTGAAGCATCCTTGAGATTCTGGGATAAATTCCACTTGAACATGATATATTATTTTTTTAATATGTTGTGGTATTCGATTTGCCAGTATTTTGTTTAGTATTTTAGCATCTGTATTCATTAGAGATATTGGTCTGTAGTTTTCTTTTTTTGTGCAGTCCTTGCCTGGTTTTGGTATGAGGGTTATGTTGGCCTCATAAAATGTGTTTGGAAGTATTGCTTCTTCTTCAATTTTTTGGAAGACTTTCAGTAGAATAGGCACCAAGTCTTCTTTGAATGTTTGATAAAATTCGCTGGTATAGCTTTCTGGGTCTAGACTTTTATTTTTGGGGAGGTTTTTAATGGTTTTTTCTATTTCTTCTCTACTAATAGGTCTGTTTAGGTTTTCTGCTTCTTCTTGACTCAGTCTAGGAAGGTTGTATTGTTCTAGGAATTTATACATTTCTTCTAGGTTGTTGAATTTAGTGGCATAATGTTTTTCATAGTGTTTTACAATAATTCTTTGTATGTCTACAGTGTCCGTGGTGATTTCTCCTCTTTCATTTTGGATTTTGTTTATATGATTCTTTATCTTTTTTACTTGGTAAGTCTTGCCAAGGGTTTGGCAATTTTGTTGATCTTTTCAAAGAACCAGCTCTTTGTTCTATTAATTTTTTCTATAGTTTTTCTGTTCTCTATTTCATTTATTTCTGCTCTAATTTTTATTATCTCCTTTCTTCGGCTGGTTTCGGGTTGTCTTTGTTCTTCTTTTTCTAGTTCCTTGAAATATGAAGTTAAGTGGTTCACTTGGGCTCTCTCTTGTTTGTTGATATATGCCTGAAGTGATATGCACTTCCCTCTCTTATCACTGCTTTTGCTGCATCCCATAGATTCTGCTATGTCGTATTGTCATTTTCATTTGTCTGTATATATCTTTTGATCTCTGCACTTATTTCTTCTTTGACCCATTCATTTTTTAAAAGTATGTTGTTTAGTTTCTACATTTTTGTGGGATTTTTTTCCTCTTTTTTTGCAGTTGAATTCTAGTTTCAAGGCTTTATGATCAGAAAATATGCTTGGTACAACTTCGATTTTTCTGAATTTGCTGATGTTGTTTTTGTGGCCCAACATATGGTCAATTCTTGAGAATGATCCATGTACACTGGAGAAAAATGTATACTCAGTCACTTTGGGATGAAATGTCCTGTAGATGTCTATCATATCCAGGTGCTCTAGTGTTTTGTTTAAGGCCACTATATCTTTGTTAATTCTCTGTTTGGATGACTGATCTAGAGCTGTCAGCGGTCAATTGAGGTCTCCAAATATGACTGTATTTTTGTCAGTTTTTGTTTTAAGGTCAATAAGTAGCTGTCTTATATATTTTGGTGCTCCTTGGTTTGGTGCATATATATTAAGGATTGTTATGTCTTCTTGATTCAACTTCCCCTTAATCATTATGAAATGACCATTTTTGTCTCTGAGTACTTTTTCTGTCTTGTAGTCAGCATTATTAGATATGAGTATTGCTACACCTGCTTTTTTTGGGGTGTTGTTTGCTTGGAGTATTGTTTTCCAGCCTTTCACTTTGAATTTGTTTTTATCCTTGTTGCTTAGATGAGTTTCTTGTAGGCAGCATATAGTTGGATTTACTTTTTTAATCCATTCTGCTACTCTGTGAATTTTTATTGGTGAGTTTAATCCATTTACATTTAGTGTAATTATTGACACTTGTGAGTTCCCTATTGACATTTTATAAATTGCTTTCTGTTAGTTTTGTGTCTTGTTTGATCCTTCTCTTTCTTTTTTCTAGCTTTTGGTTTTATTTGGTTGTATTCCACACACCTTTCCTCTGTTGCTATCTTTTTTATCTCATGTGCTTCTTTGGTGGTTTTTTCAATGGTGGTTACCTTTTTTTTTTTTTTTTTTAATTTTTATTAATGATAATGGGATGACATTAATAAATCAGGGTACATATATTCAAAGAAAACATGTCTAGGTTATTTTGTCATTAAATTATGTTGCATACCCCTCGCCCAAAGTCAGATTGTCCTCCGCCTCCCTCTTTCTAGTTCTCTGTGCCCCTCCCCCTCCCCCTAACTCTCTCCCTCCCTCCATCTCATGTCCTCCCTCCCCCCACCCCTGGTAACCACCACACTCTTGTCCATGTCTCCTAGTATTGTTTTTATATTCCACAAATGTATGGAATCATTTAGTTCTTGTTTTTTTCTGATTTACTTATTTCACTCCATATAATGTTATCAAGATCCCACCATTTTGCTGTAAATGATCTGATGTCATCATTTCTTATGGCTTAGTACTATTCCATAGTGTATATGTGCCACATCTTCTTTATCCAGTCTTCTATTGAAGGGCTTTTTGGTTGTTTCCATGTCTTGGCCACTGTGAACAGTGCTGCAATGAACATGGGGCTACATGTGTCTTTTCGTATCAATGTTTCTGAGGTTTTGGGGTATATACCCAGTAGAGGGATTGTTGGGTCATAAGGTAGGTCTATTTGCAGTTTTTTGAGGAACCATCATACTTTCCTCCATAATGGTTGTACTACTTTACAGTCCCACCAACAGTGGATGAGAGTTCCCTTTTCTCCGCAGCCTCTCCAACATTTGCTATTACCCGTCTTGTTGATAATAGCTAATCTAACAGGGGTGAGGTGGTATCTCATTGTAGTTTTGATTTGCATTTCTCTAATAACTAATGAAGCTGAGCATCTTTTCATATATCTGTTGGCCATTTGTATTTCTTCCTGGGAGAAGTGTCTGTTCATGTCCTCTTCCCATTTTTTTATTGGATTGTTTGTTTGTTTGTTGTTGAGTTTTATGAGTTCTTTGTAAATTTTGGATATTAGGCCCTTATCTGAGCTGTTGTTTGAAAATATCATTTCCCATTTAGTTGGCTGTCTCTTTATTTTGATATCAGTTTCTCTTGCTGAGCAAAAACTTTTTATTCTGATGTAGTCCCATTCATTTATCTTTGCCTTCACTTCTCTTGCCATTGGAGTCAAGTTCATAAAATGTTCTTTAAAACCCAGGTCCATGAGTTTAGTACCTATGTCTTCTTCTATGTATTTTATTGTTTCAGGTCTTATATTTAGGTCTTTGATCCATTTTGAATTAATTTTAGTACATGGGGACAGGCTGTAGTCAAGTTTCATTCTTTTGCATGTGGCTTTCCAGTTTTCCCAACACCATTTGTTGAAGAGGCTTTCTTTTCTCCATTGTGTGTTGTTGGCCCCTTTATCAAAGATTATTTGACCATATATATGTGGTTTATTTCTGGGCTTTCTATTCTGTTCCATTGGTCTGAGTGTCTATTTTTCTGTCAATACCATGCTGTTTTGATTATCGTGGCCCTATAATATAGTTTAAAGTCAGGTATTTTAATGCCCCCAGCTTCATTCTTTTTCCTTAGGATTGTTTTGGCCATTCGGGGGTTTTTATAGTTCCATATAAATCTGATGATTTTTTGTTCCATTTCTTTAAAAAATCTCATAGGAATTTTGATGGAAATTGCATTAAATTTATATATTGCTTTGGGTAATATGGCCATTTTAATTATATTTATTCTTCCTATCCAAGAACAAGGAATATTTTTCCATCTCATTGTGTCTTTTTCTATTTCTCTTAATAATGCCTTGTAGTTTTCGTTATATAGGTCCTTTACATTCTTTGTTATGTTTATTCCTAGGTATTTTATTTTTTTTGTTGCAATCGTGAAGGGGATTATTTTTTTGAGTTTGTTTTCTAATATTTCATTGTTGGCATATAGAAAGGCTATGGACTTTTGTATGTTAATTTTGTATCCTGCGACCTTACTGTATTGGTTTATTGTTTCTAATAATCTTTTTGTGGAGTCCTTCGGGTTTTCGATGTATAGGATCTTATCATCAGAAAAAAGTGATACCTTTACTTCTTCTTTTCCGATATGGATGCCTTTTATTTTTTTGTCTTGTCTGATTGCTCTGGCCAGAACTTCTAGCACCACATTAAATAAGAGTGGAGAGAGTAGACAACCCTGTATTGTTCCTGATTTAAGGTAGAAAGTCCTCAGTTTTATGCCATTTAATATGATGTTGGCTGATGGTTTATCATATATGGCCTTTATCATGTTGAGATATTTTCCTTCTATAATGGTGGTTACCTTTAAGTAATGAAAAGTGTTCCTACCCTGTTCATTGTAGTGCACTATGTTGTGAGTACTTTTGCACTCCATTGTCCTTTGCTACTGTTAATCTTCATTCTCTCCCCCCCTTTCTTTTTGTTGTTGTCACAGTTTAAATTTGGTTTTATTGTGTTCTTCTTGGAGCTTTTACTTGTGGCTTTGGTTTTTTGTTGTTGTTGTTGTTGTTGTTCTTTGTATCTGATTGGAGAACCCCCTTTAGTAATTCCTGGAGTGGGAGTTTTCTGATGATAAATTTCCTTATCTTTTCTGTATCTGTGAATGTTTTTATTTCTCCTTCATATTTGAAGGATAGCTTTGATGGGTATAGTATTCATGGCTGAAAGTTTCTCTCTTTCAGGACTTTAAATATTGGGGTCCACTCTCTTCTAGCTTGTAGAGTTTCTGTTGAGAAATCGAATGATAATCTAATGGGCCTTCCTTTATATGTTGTATTCTTCTTTTCCCTGCCTGCTCTGAGAATTTTTTCTTTGCCATTGGTTTGTGCCAATTTCATTATGATGTGCCTTGGAGTTTGTTGGGGTTAAGAAAGCTCGGAGTTCTGTTTGCTTCTTGAATTTGAGGCTTTAGTTCTTTCCACAGGCTTGGGAAGTTCTCATCTATTATTTGTTTGAGTATGTTATCCATTCCATTTTCTCTCTCTTCTCCCTCTGATATACCTATTATTCTTATGTTATTCTTTTTGATGGAGTCAGATAATTCCTGTAGGGCTATCTCATTTTTTTTAATTTTGAGTCTCTTTCTTCTTCTCTCTGTTGTGCCTCAAGTTGCTTGTCTTCTATTTAACTAATCCTACCTTCTATCTGGCCTATTCTATTAGCTAAACTTGTTACCCCGTTTTTCAGCTCGTGAATTGAGTTTTTCATCTCTGTTTGATTTGTTTTTATAGTTTCAATTTCCTTGGAAATATATTCTTTGTGTTCATTGAGTTGTTTTCTGAGCTCCCTAAGTTGCCTTTCTGTGTTTTCTTGTATATCTCTGAGTATTTTTAGGATTTCTATTTTAAATTCTCTTTCATTTAACTCTAAGGTTTCCAATATATTAAATTTTTTCTCCATAAATTTTTCCTCATCTATCTGTGTTACCTCTCTTTCTTTTGTATCTATGATATCAATTTTCTCTTCCTTAATGGCATCTGAGGGTGGTTTTGTTGATAGTATTAATGAGATTTAATAAAGAATAAAATGTTAAAAAAATAAAAATAAAAAATCCAAAAGAGTTTTTTTTTTAATTTATAATTAAATAAATAAAAATAAAATAAAATTTAAATTAAAAAAAAGGAAATTATTCCCCCCCTCCTTTTTTCCTCTCCTCTCCCCTTTTTCTTGAGAAAATCTTGTGATAAACTTTGAATTATATTGTACTAAATAGAACAAACAATGCCTGTAATGGAGGGCCTGAATTGGGGAGAAGTAATAAAGGGGCAAAAGAAAAATGGGAAAAAAGTGGGTATGGACCCACAAAAAGCAAATAAGGAAAAAATTTGGATCAAGAATAAAATGATTTGCTTTTAGGTATTGGTTGACTAAGAGTTATGTTGAGAGGAATAAGAGTGAAACAGAAAAATGGGGGGACAAATTAAAAAATTACTATTGTATTTAGTGGAACAAGAACTAGATAAAATGGAGAGTCATGGATGGGAACACTGCTAATGAGTTAAAAAGGTGAAGTAAACCCCCCCCCAAAATGCCACAAACATAAGTTTGAGTCCCAGATAAGATAATTTGTTTGTTATTGAGGTTTGAATGAGAGGAGATGTAAAGGAGAAAGGAAGAAACTAATATAGAGGGAGAAAAGAAAGAAAGAGAGAAAAAAAGAGGAAACTACTAAAAGAAGAAAAGAGAGGAGCGAGAGAGAGAGAGAGAGTTAAGGGTTTTGGAGTGCAACCCTCATAGAGAGAAAGGAAGAGAAGAGAAAAGATAATGGGAGATGTAACACTTATGGGTAGTGTAGTTCAAGGAGAGGAGAGAGTAAGACCAGCAGAGAGTTAAACGACCAAATTGGAGGAGGAAAAAAAAATCAAGAATGAAGATAAGAGAAACAAACGAACAAATATAATAAAATGGGATAGGTTATAAAGTCTGCAGATTATTCTTGATTTTGAGAGGTTATCTTCTTGCTTTTTCTTTTCTCTCCCTCTTCCTGGTCGGTGACTCTGTACCCCGGGTTCTTCCCCTTTGGCATGCTCAGGTAGAGGTTTGCAGTTGATAAGTCTCTATGGTGATGTCATGTATTGTGCTTCAGTCTCGTTGGCAGTCGAGGCTCATTAGCATTTATAGGCTCCGACAGTGAGAGAGTCCGTGTTCCTGGAGCCTCTCTCCTAGTCTTTCCTTCCTCAATTAGTAGCCTGATAATCCAGCCATGGGGTTGCTGCTGCCTCTGCCTGGATAGTAAGAGGCTCAAAGAGCTGGCAACTCCCTACTCTATTCCCACTCAGCACAGGGCTCTGGGCAAGGCTCTGTCAGTCAGAGCTGCTAGCATAATCAGGCGGGGCTTCTGTCCAATCAAAGACCTCTGGCTCTGCCACTCTGTCCGGTAACATGGGCGGGCGTCCACTCCTGGGGCACTTGGAGGAAACTCTCGCTCACTATTTGTGCGCAGACCAGGATATCAGGCCGGAAGTCTCACACTCTGAGTGAAATCCCTGCCCACACAGAAAAGTTCCAGCATTGGAATTGGCTCTTGCTCCCTTCCCGTGAGCGACTTTTTCAGGGCGCTGCGGCCCGAAATTCCGCTTTTGGCCCACACAAAGGCCCCTGACTCTTCCCCTCTGTGGGATAACATGGGCTCCCACTCCTGAGGTGCTGGGAGGAATCTCTTGCCCACTCTCCATGCTTGCCAACCAGGATATCAGGCCAGCCACCTCACTCTCTGAGTGAAACCCCCGCCTGCACGGAAAAGTTTCAGTGGTGGAATTGGCTCTCGCTCCCTCCCCGTGCGTGGCCTTTTCAGGGCACTGGAGCGGCCCAGAGATTCCGCTTTCGGCCCACACAAAGGCCTCTTACTCTGCCTCTCTGTGGGGTAACACGAGCGCCCACTGCTGATGCACTTGGGGGAATCTTTTGCCCACTATCTTCGCACCAACCAGGAGATCGGGAAAAAGGGCTGCCCCACTTGTCTTTCTTTGCCTGGGTTTGGCGCGAGTGTTAGCTTGTATTGACTAGGTTGCCACAGGCACAGTTTTTCCTTAAGCTTGGATCTCCGTGCCACAGCCTGGTTTGGCTGTTTGTGCCACGGCCTGGATCTATTCACTCCCTTTGCCCGCCTCAGTTTCTATATTCTCAGTTCCCTGTGAAAGCAGCCCTATTTAGGTTAGTGAGGAAGGTGGAGCATTTCTTACTCCTTATTTCCTTTGGGGTTTGATTATATATTTAGCCAATTTTTCACTCGACCATACCTTCGGTTGTATTGCGAAACATCTGGAGGCTCCAAGGATAGGTTTTTCTGTTTCTGGTTGAAGATCTTGTTGAGTTTTGGGGGAGATTTATCGGTATCGCTTCCTACCATGCCATTACTCTAACGTCATACAGGTATATAGTTTTTTATATTATTTTCTTACAATCCTTGGTATTTCTGTGATGTTAATTTTTATTTTCTCTCTTTCATATCTACTTTTATTTATTTGGGTTCTCTTTCTTTTTTCTTGATGAGTCTGGATAAAGGTTTATCAATCTTGTTTACCTTTTAAAAGAACCTGCTCTTGGTTTCATTGATCTGTTGTATTGTTTGTTTGTTTTTTTGTAGCCTCTATGACATTTATTTGTTTCCATTCTGATCTTTATAATTTTCTTTCTTATTCTTTCTCCAGCCTTTGTTTCTTTTTCTTTTTCTAGTTCTTATACGTGCAGGATTAGATTGTTTATTTGAGCTTCTTCATGCTTCCTAAAGTATTCCTGTAATGCTATGAACTTCCCTCTTAGTACTGCTTATGTTATATCCCATAGATTTGGGGTTGTTGTATGTTCATTTTCATTTGTTTCAAGAAAAGTTTTTATTTCTTCCTTGATCTTATTGCTAACCCATTTTTTATTTAATAACATGCTATTTAGCCTCCAAGTGCTTGAATTATTTTTCAAGTTTTCTATTGTAGGTGCTTTCTAATTTTATGTCTTTGTGGTCAAAGAAGATTCTTGAAATGATTTTAGTCTTTGTAAATTTATTGATATTTGTTTTGTGTCCTAACATGTGGCCTATCCTAGAATATGTACCATGAAAACTTGAAAAGAATATATATTCTGTTGCTTTGGGGTTGTGCTGTGTTGGAAGCATGACACAGAGTTGCAGTTACTCACAGATGAATTTTAGGGGAAAATTTATTATGAAAAAAATAATTAAGGAAAAATCAAAAGATATTTTAACTTATGTAACCTAAAGTAAAATAATGAAAGAAAAGTCTACAGAACAATAAGCTACACAGCATCACCATACAAAGAAACATCAGCCTGGACTCTAGAGTAATAGCTAGTTAAAGCAATAGACTAAGAAAAAGAGAATTACAAGTAAGTACAAATCTCACCAAATCATGAAGGAACACATCACCAGACCAGGAAGCTTCAACCTGGGCTCAAAAGTTGGCTACTTGCCATGCATATTGATGAGGAAGAGTTCTCCAGAGCTTCAGGGGCGTTCTGAGACCCTACCTATATTTATAGGAAAATTTTGGCTGGAGGTTATTACACAGGGCCCTTTGTGCATAACCTCTAGGAACAAAGAAAGGTCACCACATTCTGAAATAACTAACTAGGCTGGCAATCAAATGGTACAAACATCCTCCCTGGCTTCAGGGGAAACTACAGCACAATGTCTTATCCCACCCTGAGTAAATGACTCAGTCATTCCTGCAGCCATTTTTTGTGACCCTGTGACCCTTTTTGTTCATGTTCAATTGAATTCAAATATATATATGCTGTTCCTCCACAGAGCTAAAATGTTCTGAAGATATCAATTAAACCCAGTTGATTTAGTGTGTCATTTAAGGCCACTGTTTGTTGATGTTCTGCCTGGAGAATCTTTCCATTGATATTAGTGGGTATTAAAATCCCTTACTATATCATATTGCTGTTGATCTCTCCCTTTGTGTTCATCAAAATCTGCTTTGTATATTTAGGTGCTTCTATATTGGGTGCATAAATATTTACAATGATCATAACCTCTTGTTGGATTGCTGCCCTATCATTATGTAGTGATCTTCTTTGTCCTTTATTGTAGCCTTTTTATTTTTTATAAGTGAGAGTCAGAGACGCAGAGAAACAGACTCCTGCATGCCCCCCAGCTGGGATCCACCCGGCAACCTCATCTGGGGCTTATACTCTGTCCATCTGGGGCAGCTGCTGTGTTGCTTGGCAACCAATCTATTTTAGTGCCTGAGGTGAGGCCATGGAGCCATTCTCAGCATCCGGGGCCAACTTGCGCATTTGAGACATGGCTGCAGGAAAGGACAAGAGAGAGACAGAGAGAGAGAGAGAGAGAGAGAGAGAGAGAAAGAGAGAGAGAGAAGGAGAGGCGGAGAGGTGGAGAAGCAGATAGTCACTTCTCCTGTGTGCCCTGACTGAGAATTAAACCTGGGACTTCCACACATCGAACAGACAATCTACCACTGAGCCAACTGGCCAGGGATTAGCCTTTGTTTTAAATGCTATTTTGTCATATGCAAATATTACTGCTTGAGCTTTCTTTCATTTCCAGTTGCATGCAATATTTTTTTTCCATCCCTTTACTTTTAGTCTATATGTATCTTTTGTTCTGAGATGGATCTTCTGTAGACAGCATACAAAAGGACCTTGTTTTCTTATCCATGCAGCTACCCTAAGTGTTTTGATTGGAACATTAAACTCATTTATATTTGAGGTTACTATTTATATGTTCTTATTTATTGCCATTTTATTGCTTAAACCTATAATCCTCTTTCTCTCGATTTCTTTTTTTTTTTTTTTTTACAGAGACAGAGAGACACAGAGAGAGGGACAGACATACAGGAAGTGGAGAGATGAGAAGCATCAATTCTTCACTGCAGCACTTTAGTTCATTGATTTCTTTCTCATATGTGCCTTGGCCGGGGCACTACAGCAGACCGAGTGACCCTTTGCTCAAGCCAGCGACCCCGGGCTCAAGATGGTGAGCCATGCTCAAACCAAATGAGCCTGTGCTCAAGCTGGTGACCTTGAGGCCTCGAACCTGGGTTCTCCACTTCCCAGTCCAATGCTCTATCCACTACACCACCACCTGGTCAGGCTTGATTTTTTTTTTCATTCCTCTTTTTATAGAAGGCCCTTTAAAAAATCTTACGGAACTGGTTTGGTGGTAACAAATTCCTTGAGACTTTTGTTTTGTTTTTTTCTGAAAATCTCTATTTATTTATTTGTTTGTTTGTTTGTTTTTCTTCTTTTTCCAAGTGAGAGTAAGAGAGACAGACACCCACATGCACCCTTACCAGGAATCACCTGGCAACCCCTGTCTGGGGCCTGATGCTCTGCCCATCAGGGCCATACTCACAACTGCGCTATTTTTTAGCACTTGAGGTGGAAGTTTGACAGAGCCATCCTCAGCACCTGAGGTAAAGTGTTTGTGGCAATCAAGTCATGGCTGTGGGAGGGGAAGAGAGGGAATGAGAGAGAAGGGAGAAAGGGCAAAAGCAGATGGTCTGTTCTCCTGTGTGTCCTGACAGGAAATCAAACCCAGGACTTCTACATACCATATTGATACTCTGTTGCTGAGCCAATGGGCCAGTGCTGAGAATATCTTTATTTCTCCTTCACTTTTAAATGATAGCTTTGCTGGATAGAATAGTCTTGGTTGTAGGTTCTTGTTTTACATCACTTGGAATAGTTCTTGTCAATCCCTTCTGGCCTCAAGCATTTCTGTTGAGAAGTCAGATGTCAGTCTTATGGGAGCTCCTTTGTAGGTAATTAATTTCTTTTCTTTACTGCTTTTAGTATTCTTTCTTTGTCTCTTAATTTTGGCATTTAAATTATGATGTGTCTTGGTAAGGACTTCTTTAGATTCATCTTGAGTGGAACTCTGTGTTTCTTGAAATTGTGTGACTTTTTCCTTCATCAGTTTAGGGAAATTTGCAGCCATGATTTCTTAAAAGAAGTTCTCTATTCCTTGTTTGTTCTCTTCTCCATCAAAAACCCCCCTGATGCAGATGTTGTTTCTCTTTATGTTTGTCACAGGGGGTCTCTTAGTTTCCTCAGCCATTTTGAGCTTCATTTCTTTTTGCTGTTCTGCTTCTGTGCTTATGTTTATCTCATCCCCTAAATCACTGATTTGATCCTCTGCTTCTGCTATTGATTCCTTCTAGTACAGTTCGTATTTCAGATATTATATTTGCCATTTCTAACTGGTTGTTTTTTATGGTTTCAATGTCCTTTATAATGCTTACTATCTATCTCTTTGTTAGTTATCATTGTGGTCATCCATTCTTGCTCTAAGATCCTTGCACATCCTAATAACCATTATTTTAAACTCTATGTCTGGTAGTTTGGTTATTTCAATTTCACTTAGTTCTTTTTCTGGGAATTTTTCTTGTTGATTCATTTGGGTCATATTTCTTTGTCTGCCCATTTTGTCTGTGTATTAGGTAGCGCTTCTCTGACTTTCAAATTTGTTGTGGCATCTTTAAGTTGAAGATGGGCTTAGTGGTACTGACCTTCAGGCCACCTGAGTTCCTTGTTCTGGGAATACTTCTTGAAGGTAATATTCACCCCCCCAGTTGTATGTGAGTATGAATGCATTGGCTCTTTCATGGGTAGGGTTATCTCTTCAGGCTTGCTGGCTCTAAGGGTCAGCCTTGATCACATCTATTAGACATTGTGCTGTGTCTTTCCTATGGGGTGTAGTAATTATCAACAGGTTTTGGTGCCTGCTGGACTCGCCCTTTGAGTATGTTGCTTGTGTGGCTAGTTGAGTCTAGTGTTGTGCAATCTGGCACCCACTACTCATTTTTTTTTTTTTGGTTCTAGGTCTTCTTGGGTGAAGTTTGGGCACAGGTTGATGTCAGACATTGTTTGTAACCCACCATGAGCTACCACTCTGTTCACTGTTGATGTCTGCATTTTCTGTGTCTGGGTATATGTAGGAGGGACCAATTTGTGTATTAAGATTGACTTCCTCATGCTTAGAGCTGACAGTAGCTCAGTAAAAGTTTCCAAGTTTCTTAAGATTTGCCTCGACTTTACAGGTGCTCCAACTCCTCCTGTAGCTGCCTGATCTTCCCACAGAGTCTTAAATATAAAGACTAAAGAGTGGGTGCAATCTGACCTCACCTCACCAACCTCTCCACAGGTTACAAGCTTGGTGGGTTAGGGCAGCTGAGGTTGGGATGACAATGTTAGTGAAGCCTCCTGCTTTGAGGGTCTCTTGGTGAGCAGCTTAGTGTGGGGAAATGGGTTCCTACTCCAGAGCCTAATTCCTCAGCTGGTGCTGGATGTTCCAATTCTATTTCTCTCCAGAGAGGTCAGCAGCTGGTTCAGGTTGGGCAGGGCCAACAGTCCCCTCTGCAGAGTGTTTTCAGCTGGGGAGTCCCTGGTCTCAGGGAGGAAGATTGAGAGAGTTTTACACTGTGGCTGATTGTGACCCCCCAGGAAGTGGCTAAGCCCCTCAGACCAGTTCCAACAATAAGCTCCAGAAACTCACACTTTAAATGTCTGTGCTCTAAAGCTCTCTGTATTCCCCCTATGGATCTTATCCCAGCAGGGAAGGATATCTGAGACTAGAGCTGCCTGACTGTAAAGGTTTACCTTGTTAATGTGTGTGAGCTACTATGAGGCATTGACCATAGAAAATTAAATTCACCTCAGCTGGGTTTGGTGCCTGACAAGTTCTCACTTTAGATATGCTTCTAGTAAGGGTGAATGGATCCTGCTCTGGTGTTGTCTAAAGCTGGCCACTGGATGTGTTGATTCTGGGCCTCTTAGGAGAAAACCTGGTACAGACCATGTAAGACACTGCCCGTAACTGACCCTCAGCAAACTTCAAACTTTTTGGAGCTGTAAGCAATCCAGAGTTTGTGGCTGTGTCTACTGGGCTTAGGTGCACATGGGAAGACTAAGCTGAACATCTAGGCTTCCTCTTACTAGCTCCCGCCTTGGGGGCTAGTCAGCAAAAGACCCAAGATTCCCTGAGATCCTCCTCCATCTGTTTTAGTATGCTGGCTGCTTGTTGGGGTAGGCCCCTGAGAAAACCTCTGGTAGAGTCTAGAGGCTAGGGCTAATCAGGCATCATGAAAGGTGGTAGATGTGGTTTTCATCCCAGGACCCCAGATGTCAGTCTGTCCTAAATTTTTTCACAGATCTCAATAGGGTGTGACCACTAGGACTCCAGTAGGTGTGGCCTCTGAAGCCCAGAGACTTGAATTGCCCACAGTTCGAACAGTTTTTGCTGAATCTCCCATGCTGCAGAAGCACCAGTCATATTCTAGGAAAACTGGGGGGGAAATCTCTGGCCTCAACACCAGACAACCAAGTCACTGTAACCCCTTAGTTTTTTTAGCCCCCTGCTTTCTGGTCAACTCTACTTACTTCTCAGCAGGGCCCAATCTCCATAGAGCAGGATAAGAGAGATTCCTGAGGGTGGGGCAGTTGCTATACTCCAGGCTGATGTTTTGTGGAGTGGACTGCATCTAAGAGAGATGGCAACTGCAGTACTGGAGAATGACTCGGCGCAGGGGTTTCAGTGGCTGTTCCGTACCGTGGCTCTTTCCAGGGATGCCAATCTCACCCTCTCCTCTAGTGACTTTAGTCCACTTAGCTCTCCCTGAACCAGAGTCCAAGGTAAGTGGCTGTAAACATGATTTTCTGTGTTGGCCTTTTAAGATGGTGCCTGCATCACTGAGAACTCCTGTCTCTTTCTTGCCGACAGAAACCTTGTCACTTTTTACCCCAAATACTATGTAGGCACCTCTTCTAGGCTCTGGTACTCTTGACTGGGGTGCCTGTCCTGGGGCTTAGCTCCCACACCTCTCAGGGCTCACCTCACCACCCCCAACCACAGCTGAGCTATCCCTATGGACCCTCAGCCACTGCTCATGGGGTTAGAGGCAGTTCTTTCACATCTCTACCCTTCCTTCCAGTCTCAATTTGGCTTCTTCTGTGAATCGCTGGTTAGAGACTCCTCTTCATTTAGTCCTAAATTGGTTTCCCAGGAAGATTGTTCTTAAATTTAGTTATAATTCCAGTTTGGTCCTGGGAGAAGATATGTGAAACATTTATCTGCCTACCTCATTGCCATCTTCCAGCAATATATTTTTAATAATATATCCTCTCAGGCAAAGGAAACAATAGAAAAAATAAACAAATAGAACTATATCAAACTAGATTTTTTTGCATAACAACAGAAACTGTTATAAGACAAAATGGCAACCTACTGAATGGGAGAAACTATTTTCCAATGATACATCTGATAAGGGATTAATAACCAAAATTTATAAACAACTTATAAAACTGAATATCAGTAAGGTAAATAATTCAATTCAAAAATGGACAAAGGATTTGAAAAGACAGTTCTCCAAAGAGGAGATATGAAAAGATGTTCAACTTTACTAATCATCATAGAAATGCAAATTTAGACCACAATGAGATATCACCTCATACTTGTCAGAATGGCAATCATCAATAAATTAACAAACAATAAGTGTTGGTGAGGATGTGGAGAATAGGTAACCCTCATGCACTGTTGGTCAGAATGTAGATTGGTGCAGCCACTGTGGAAAGCAATATGGAGTTTACTCAAAAAATTAAAACTTTAACTGCCTTATCACCCAGAAATTCTTCTTGATAATATATATATATAGAAACAAAAAACACTAATTTGAAAAAATATACACTCCCTTATTTTCATTGCAGCATTATTCACAATAGCCAAGATGTAGAATCAACCCAAGTTTCCATCAATAGACAGGTGGGTAAGGAAAATGTGGTACCTATATCCACTGGAATATGACTTTGTCATAAAAAAAGAAAGAGAACTTACCCTTTATGTCAGCATGGATGGACTGAAAGAGAGGAATTATCAACCAAGAAACCTATATCTATCAAAGTTATCCTTTAAATATGAAGAAGAAATAAAAATATTTGCAGACATACAGAAGCTGAGGGAATTTATGACCAGAAAGACCCCACAGCAGGAAATACTCAAGGGAGTTATTCAACCAGATACAAAGAACAAAGCAAATCAAAACTACAGGTAAAAGCTCCAACAAGTTTCCAATAAAAACAAGGATAGTCTGTGACAACAATAACATAAAAGGGGAGAGGATAAAGATCTGCAGTAGAGAGGAGGATGAAATGCAGAAGCACTCATAAGACTCTTATACATTTGACTATTTTTCTCTTAACAACCTAATGGTAACTACCCACAAAAAAGCTTCTACCTAAACACATAGTTTTAAAAAAAGAGAAGAAACAGGGGAAAGAATTATGGAATACCACCAAACAAAAACAACTGACAGAAACACAAAAGAAAAGAACTAAAGGAGAATAAGGGCTACCAGAGAACAAAATATAAAATGGCTATAGGAAATCTTGAAGCATCAATGATTACCCTAAATGAAAATGGACTGAATTCACCACAAAAGAAACACAAAGAGGCAGGTTGGATAAAAAAGCAAAACCCAACCATATGCTGCCTTCAAGAGAATCATCTCAGCTGCAAGGACAAAAGTAGACTCAAAGTGAAAGGTTGGAAAACAATTCTCCAAGAAAATACCCAAAGAAAAGCATACTCATATCTGACAATGCTGATTTCAAGACAGCAAAGGTAACAAGAGACAAAGATGGGCATTTCATAATGATAAAGGGGACATTTTATCAAGAAGACATAACACTTCTTAATATATATGTACCAAACAGGGAACATCAAAATACATGACATCCACTAACTGATCTAAAAATAGAAACAGACAAAAATACAATCATACATAAGAGATTGCAACACACCATTGATGGCTTTAGATAGATCATCCAATCAGAATATCAATAAATATCAGCTTTAAATAACACACTAGACTAAATGGACAAAATAGACATTTGCCGGACATTTCATTCCAGAACATCAGATTAGACATTCTCCACCAGTGTGCATGGAACATTCTCTGGATAGACTATGTGTTGGATCACACAACTAGCACCAACAAATTCAGGAAGATTAAAATTATACCAAGCATATTTTCTGATCATAAGGCTTTGAAATTAGAATGTAACTGAAAAAGTAAAGAAAACCACAAAAATGTGGGTTAAACAACATACATCCTCCCCACAGCTATCAGCCTGCTCTCTATGTTTGAGTCTGTCTCTAGTTTGCCTATTAGTTCATTTTTACATTAGATTCCACATATGAAAAATCATATCATACTTAACTTTCTCTGACTGGTTTGTTTCACTTAGCATAACGCTTTCCAGGTCTATTCATGATGTTGCAAACTATAAGATTTTCATCCTTTTATATGGCCGAATAGTACTCCATTGTGTAAATGTACCACAGCTTTTCTATTCACTCATCTACTGATGGACACTTGGACTGCTTCCAAATCTTGGCTATTGTAAATAATCCTGCAATAAATAAACATAGGAGCATATATATTCTTTTGAACTAGTGTTTTGGGTTTCTTCAGATAAATTCCCAGAAGTGGAATCTCTAGCTCATAAGGCAGTATCATTTTTAATATTTTGAGAAAAAAATTATACTGTTTTCCACAGTGGCTGCTCCTGCACGAATCTGCATTCCCACCAGCAGTGCAGGAGGGTTCCCTTTTCTCCACATCCTCGCCAGCACCTATTTTTTGTTGGTCTATTCATGAAAGCCATTCTGACAGATGTGAAGTGATAGCTCATTGTAGTTTTAATTTGCTTCTCTCCGATAAATAGTGACATTGAGCACCTTTTCATATGTCTATTGGCTATCTGTATGTCCTCTTTGGAGAAGTGTCCATTCAGGCAGATCCTTTACCAATTTTTTAATTGGATTGTTTGTTTTTTTCCATGTTGAGTTGTCTGAGTTCTTTATAAATTTTGGATATTAACCCCTTGTCTGATGTGACACTGTGATCTTGGGCAAATTATGCTTCCTGACTTTGGCCTCGCCAACTACAAAATATGGACAATGACCCCTGTCTAATGGTATTGCTGGAGGAGAGGCATTGAGAAGAATGTGTATAAAGCATTTGCCAATTTTATTATCTGTGTCTCCAACTTATTCTGTAAGAAATGAGACCAGGGGCTTCACGTTTTTCTGTGCTGCTCTCTGGAGCCTGGAATGGCACCCAGAGAACTGTAGTCCTCAACCGTAATTAATGAAAAAGAGGCAAAGTAAGAACAAACCTGTGTTTGGACGTTGAAATGATTTTCACTGAGAAATATAAAAACAGAAAGCTTATTTTTTAGCATGTATCACAGTTGTGTATCCATGGGTACTTCATCATTGTCTCCCTGCTGGACAGGCAGATGCTGCACCTGTTTCTTCCCCTGCTGCTGCCCTCAGCACCAGCATGTTCCCTGAGGTGCCTGTCAGTGCATATTCCCTGAATAAATAAATGACAGGTTTCTTTTAACAACAACAAAAAATGTATTTTGTCCACTGATATTTTCTCTTTTTTCAACTCATGTCCTGTTACCACTTCCTTCTTGGAAGTTTTTCATTTTTACTCAAATATCTTAGATCCATCACCAGTGCCCTTCCACCTTCCCCACACACAGCCCCCCATGTCTGAGGCTGGAGAACTGTCTAAAACTAGGAAGCTGCCTGAAACTGAGAAGAACCAGAACAGTGTACACGCATTGGGGGGTGGGTCCTGATGCGACGCACTATTTTGATGAATGGACAAGGTCCTGCTGAAGCCACATAGTTTTAGCTATCTTCATATTAAAATTATTTTCTTGGTCTTTGTAGCCTATTTTTTTTTCACATTTCGTGTCCCCTAAAACTCCATACTAGCACTTTCTCCTTCAGCTCTGAGATGAGCCCCCTTTCCCATGTCTCCTACTTTCCTGCCCCCTTGGTGATGTGCTAGGCAGCCCAGGGTCTCCAAGCTCAATTCTGACTGCCTATGATGAAACCTTATGACATGTCACTCTGGGTTTGTACTGACACTTAAAGTTCACCAGACAGAGAAAACATTATACCCCTCCAACCCTCACTAACCACTAGCCCAGCTGTCCAGCTTAAGAGGGATTTCATTGCTGAGTGTGAGCTGTCCCATATGATTGGCAAAAACAAATTCAAATTTCTTAACTCGACTGCTTTGCCTAACTTGAGTTTTAAGCCAGGATGTAGTAAGGTATGGAACAGAAAACTGAAGTAACTTTTTAATTTCAACTTCGCTGTCATTATAAAACTTTCTCTTTTGCTCTCCTTCTGGGAAATTTTCAGTCTCGAAAATGTCAAAATGACTTACATCAATTGCCAAGTGCATGACAGAGACTGCCCTGAACTTCAAGGCCAGTCGGGAGGATCTGAGTCTGACTGCAAACACCTTGATAGAAAGAAAAATAAAATTACAAAAAGGAAATCCTGAGTGTGACTGATGATCAGAGATGAAAGTTTGCAGGGACCACACACACCCTGACACACTATATCTATCAGGGGGGCTAATGGATGAGCCTCTGAAAGCCGGAGCGACATGTCCTTCCACGGACACTTGGCAGCCTGTTTGGTCATAGCGCAGCAATAAAGACCTCACAGTAGCAGAATCGCCAGAATTGAGGCCCAGAAAAAACATTCCAGTAATACTTCAAATACCAAAGGTTAGCTCTGAAAACTTTGTTTCCTGTATGCTTAGCTACAAACACTGCATTTACCATGGTGATGATGCCACCTGCACCTTCCTGGGGCTTAGACGTACATAAGGGCAGTTACTTCATGTGGCACGAAAATTCACACACCATACCAGCTCTTCCTCTGTGTGTGTGTGTGTGTGTGTGTGTGTGTGTGTGTGTGTGAGTGTGTGTGCAGGTGAGTGCATGTGGGGGGGCCTACGTGCACATATGCTGTGTGTGCATGTGTGAGTGTATGTGTGGACATGTGTGTGATGTGTATGCATGTGTGCTATATGTCTACATGTGTGCATGTACATGTGTCTCTGTATGCACTGCTGAATGTATGCAAGTGTGTGTGCATATGTGCTGTATGTATGCATGTGTATGCATGTATGCACACGTGCTGCATGTCCATGCACATATGTACATGTGCATGTGCAGATGAAGCCGAATTCTACATTTACACTCATAGACTGCTCTCATGCATGGGGAACAGGTAAGCTAACCCATTATGTAAAAGGCAAATGACCTGAAGTTGTGTTGCATATAATGGGCAGACAGTAAATATTTGTCACTTGAAACTGAAGTGGTTTTCTCTCTCTGAGCTCTACTGATTCCTCCTGTAAAATGAAAATATCTTACCTACAAAAAGTTACCTCTGCCAGAGATATATGAAGATCCAACATAGGCATCATTTTTTTAAAGGGAGAGAGAGGGAGGAGACAGATAAGAAGCATCAACTCATAGTTGCTTCACTTTAGTTGTTCATTGTGTGCTTCTCATATGTACCTTGATGAGGGGGAAGGACACAAGCTGACCCAGTGACCTCTTGTGGAAGCCAGCAATCTTGGGCTCAAGCCAGCAACCTTGGGCTCAAGCCAGCAACCTTGGGGTCATGTTGATAATCCCACATTCAAGCTAGCGACCTCAGGGTTTCAAACCAGGGACCTCAGCATTCCAGATTGGTGCTCTATCCACTGTGCCATCACCAATCAGGCAGGGGTCATTTTGATAAGCTTTTTCAGACTGTATTTTTTATTTTTAATTGAAAAAGTAACCAAGTGCAATCCATGAGTCTAGTTCTGGAATGTAAACTAATATATAAGACCTTCATCATTTTCTTCCCCCACCCCCATGACTTGGTGGTCAAGGTCTACCTGTTGCCTGTGTGTTTCCTAGTTGAATCAGATACTAAAGCAGCCCGGGGCCCGGAGGTGTCCCATCACATCAAAAGTTGCTCAAGTTATGCACAGAATGTTCTTCTTGGCATCTTTTGCTAAGCCATTGCTCATCTCCTGTCCATAGCAGGGCCTCTGGACGCGCCTCAGAAATAAATCCACAGCATCCCTCTGAGGCCGGTCAACACCAGGCCAGATGCCAGTGATGATGTACTGGGGGGTGGTCCATGTGCACATGTGGGCTTTTCCCTGACGGCTCGCAGCTGCGTCTGCCCTCAGCCGCACCTCTGGGGAACTCTCCTGGGTGTTCTCTGATGTGTCCATAAACAGCGTTCCTAGGGTTGAAGTTAATTTGGAGGCTCTGTTCACACTCTCAGGGAACTGCTTTCTTGTTTGGCTGTCTCCCTGCTGGCCAAGATGTTTGCTCGCTGACATAAGAGCACAGAGCTTGTCGTTCGTGACTCACTTCTGGAGCACTCTGTGAAGACCTGCTGCTCTTGGTGCCAAGGAACATCAGCTGTGGTGTCAAGGAGCTTACCACACACTCAGGAGAGCAAATACAAATGAGAATGCAGGAAGTCTAATTTCGCTTTTGATCATGTGGGTTATTTTTTCATATGAAGTAAAGTAATACACTGTGGAGAGAAACAATGTTTTCTGATATAGTCACCATAGGACCCTGGTGATACAAATTAGAAATAAATGGAGCCCTGACTCGTTGGCTCAATGGATAGAGCGTTGGCCTGGCATATGGATGTCCTGGGATTGATCCCTGGTCAGGGCACACAGGAGAAGTGACCATCTGCTTCTCTCCCCCTTCTCTCCCTTTTCCCCTCCCACAGCCAGTGGCTCAATTGGTTCAAGTATTGACCCCAGGTGCTGAGGATAGCACAGAGCATCAGCCTCGGAAGGGAAAAAAGGAAAGGAAAGGAAAGGAAAGGAAAGGAAAGGAAAGGAAAGGAAAGGAAAGGAAAGGAAAAGAGAAGAGAGAAAAGAGAAAAGAAAGAAAAGAAAAGAAAAAAGAAAAGAAAAGAAAAAAGAAAAGAAAAGAAAAGGAAAGAAAAGAAATGGAGACCAGGATAGGCTGCAGGATAGGAAGCAGGAGACAATTTCTCCCTCCTGCCAAACAGGTGCAGCTGGCCAGGTTCAATGCAGGAAGGAAAAGCTATGGTTGTCATTCATGGAGTAGACAGTCTGGAAGAGAGCAGAATGGCCAGTCTAGAAAGTCTGGGGCCTGTGCTCACCAGAGGAGAATAAAGTGGAAAACCTGAATGGACCCATGGTCATAGCGAGAGATTAAACATTGATTGCTAATATATGTAGCACAAACCTTAGTGAAGACACAGCTGTCCTGGACAAGGTATCTGCACTTCCTCATTAAAAGTTCATCCCACATGACCCCATCCTCTGCAAGAAGTCTATATGGTAGGTATCCTCATTTCAAAAGCAAAGGAACTCAGAATTCTGGCTGGTTAGTAGATTGAGAGCCCCCTGCCCCTTCGGCCACGTGAGGTTATAGTGAAAAGACTGCCCTCTATGAACCAGGAGGTGGGCCTTCACAGGACACCTAGTGTCTGCACCCTGATCTTGGACTTCCAGCTTCCAGAACCTCAAGAAATAAATTTCTGTTGTTTATAAGTCACCAAGACAATGGCATTTTTGTAACTTAACTGCATTACACATTTTATAAGTGTCAGTGATTGGATCCCAGTCAGTGACATTCCAGAGGCCCTGTTTTTATAAGGAAAGAACAGACAGCTGCAGGGCTAGGCAGGTGACTACTCAGCCTTTCCTTGTCATTGAAAAGCCAGTTAAACTCCTTGGTAGCCGTTTCTTACTGTTTAACAGAAATTTGTTGGTGTAAATACATTTTTTTAATGTCTCAGGGTGTTTGATATAAAGCATATGGCTTATTATTTTTGTTTTTTTATCAGTGCAGACTGTTAATGGGGTTAACATTTAAGGCTCACCCATCAGCCACAGAGAAGCCTGAACAGGAGTTAATCTTCTTTTTAACACACTTGTGCCTTAGGAATATAATTTTCCCTACTTGTGTATATGATTTAATGCATAATACATTCAAGTTAAATCACAGCATCATGTTTTATAAAAACAAGACCCCTACTGGCCTTAAAATGAAAATAATTTTAAGCACTTCAGAGACACAAGGAAATAAGCATTTCCAAGAATTATCATCTTGCCTGAGGTGTATCTACATATATTTTTAAAACCAGGAAGAATGTGCAGGCCAATACCTGGGTGCTGTGAAGCCCAGTGGGCGCCCAGTCCCTGCCCACCCCATTGCTCCCCTTCGACATCTGTGTGACAGACACTGGGCGGGTGGAGGCTGGCCCCACTGCCAGGGGCAGTGTAGGTCTCCTCCCCACCTCTGTGGGCGTAATGGTTAGTTGTCTTCCAGGCAGGAAGTTGAGTTCCACAAAACTTTATCCATAAACGTCTTAATGGGTTCTTTATAGACACTGATGTCCTTTGATATTGAAAATAAAGATAAAATTAATTCAAGGAAACAAATAATTTGGAGGATTTTATTGTGTATAGAGTATGTATAGAATGAATTTATCTAAATTCTACTCAGGATCGCAAAATCCATTCTGGAGCAAGACTCTGCGCTATGTGGAGGCATCTTCCCTGACTTGGCAGAGGACTCAGTGCTGTTTCTTCCCACGGGGTCCTAGGGAGCCAGGTGGTCTTGGTGCCCAGTGGAGCCAGTCATCTTCAGACACACATGGAGACAGCCTGTACGCCATCTGCTCTATCCAGTACCCACAAGTTCCTGGGACGTTGTCTTTTAAACGAGTAACCTGTGCATCAAATCCACAGCTACAGCATGGGGAGCTAGCAAAAAAGGCCAGTGCTTCTCTCAATGGGCCCTGTCCTGGGGCCCAGAGCACCAGGCATCCCGGCTGTAAGTCCTCCGGATGACATCCGACAGGCACTCACTTCCCACTGCAAACCTGCTGCTGGACTCACATCCAAGCATTGCCAGCTTCTTGCCAACACTGCCGTGTTCATTCTGAGCATGGCACCTGACTCAGAGCCCCCAACGTTTCCTTCTGACTACCTTGAGAGACAGATATGCAGAGGAAAAGAGCGTTGGCTCAAATTCATAGTCCAGCAGAGTTGATACAACATGAGCACCCGTCACTGAGTGGAGAGAAGTGCCTCCTCAGAGCCCCGTCCGGGAGTCTTCGGAAATCCCAGTGATGCTGGTGGGACGAAACGGGTCCGAGTAGAATGAACATGGCACCGGAGTCTTCTTCCACCGCTACTCTCAAAACCCAACACCAGCCATTTTCGTCTGGCTTCAGGCACTTGTCTGACCGTTGCAGTAATATCCTGAGACACATTCTTTAGCGCCGCCCCTTCCCCTGATGAAACTGGTTTGAAGACTGAACGTAGTGTGTGTAATTCTATTATAAATAATGGTAAATACATTTTACAACTTTTTAAATACACGCAGGAGCAGAAAAATTGAAAAATCACCCCTTTGGTTCCACCAAGGCATTTTTTTTCTATATTTGTCTAGATATATTTATTCAGTCATATATGTTGGTCCTTCCTTTGTCAGAAGTTTAAGAAATAAAATGAGCTCATGATAAAATAAGAAAGACATAGTAAACTTTTCATAATGCAAATGTAGTCTATTTAAGATTCATCTATTTACAAATAAGGAGGCCTTAGCTTTCTAAATATTTTGATATTGAAATTGTATTTCTTTTACAAAGGACACAGTGATTATAGGTCAGAAGGGGCTATTTGTTGATGTGATTTTGGTTTGGGCTTGTTCTAATTAATTTTTTATATTTATAATGTCCTTTTTCTATAGCAAAATTAAAAATTTACAAATATGTCAGTACTCTAATGTTTTGGGGAACTTTGCTCTACATGGAATCCCAAGTCCAAGAACCACTTCCCTGGACTATAATATGGAAATTGAGGACACCCCAGGGTGCTCTTCATAACAGTGCAACAATTACAAAGAAAGCTCTAAATCCCACTCCTTCACGTGTGTTCACCCACATTCAAACTGACTTTATTTCAGAAGCCCTGATTTATGTGACAGCTCAAGGATTATAGGAAAGCAGAGTCACTGTGTCAAATGTAAAATATTGTTTTATTTATTAGGTGTTGATGACGTCAACATCATGTGCGCACTGTGACACTTCATTGTTTAAAAGGGGTCTCTTTACCACTTTGGGAAAGAAGGCATATTTCCCATGATATGGAATAAATTACAGCCATGGTTTCACTTCAAGAAATAAAAAAAAAAAAAACCAACAAGCTCAAAATATCCCAGACCTTCTTATTACACCCAAAGTTTATAACTGAAAAGAAGGGGAAATTACTGAACTCACATACCAACAGGCAATAATATTCAGCACAGAGAGAGAGAGAGAGAGAGAGAGAGAGAGAGAGAGAGAAAGAGAAGGCAAGCTCCAGGCCTATGGGCCATCATCAGTCTTTTTGAAACCCTTTCTGAGCTTTAAAGCCCATGATTTTTCAATTAGACGTTTAAGTCACTGCTGCCATCCACTGTGAGCTCTTCTTCTGGAGAGGTTTATAAAAATGAGGGAGGAGAGGAGATGAAAGGAAGCTGGAGGTTGGAGTCAGAAACTGAAACTGTATTAAAGGGTTAACAACATTCTAACAAATTACCCTTCAGGAGAGTGCCATTGCCCCAGGGGGCAGTGGGTGGAAAGCTCCTGCCTTGGGCCCCCCCAGAGCTGAATGTGCTCTAACTACTCACTCAAGCCACTCAATAGGGTACCAAGTTTCTCCATGCCAGGACCTTCTGAAGGAGCAGCAAATGCAATTCTTTTTATTATTTTGAGCAATTCTACTTTTTTTCTGTCCCACTCAAACTAACACAGGTTTGAATTCAAATTACCTCTTAACCTCTTTGAGCCTCAGTATAAAATACTGCAATGCTTGTCCTGCCCACCTCAGGTCAGCACAAGGCTCTCTCACAGGCAGGCCTGTACCTGGAAGAAGCTTGTAGCAACACACACTAGCTATCAGCATAACAAACAGATCAGAGGTTGGAAATCACAACTGGCTGGTGAAACTGTGTATCAGCTGTGAAACCAATCAAAGTGTATAATGGAGCTGGACGATTAGGCAAAAACAGGGGAAAAAAAACTATTTTAATATAAGACAAGACTATGCAAGTAAATGTTAGTGGCTAGAACAGATGCTAAAAGCAAGGGCATTGGTGGTATAAGAATATTTATTTATTCTTTAATCAACCATTGAGTTCCAGTAAAGGTGCTAGCCCTTGAATGTGGCAACAATGTGTGACTTTCAGTTGCCCAGGGAGAAAGAGGGTCCTGGGGTCAGTCAACACGGTGCTCCAGGCATCCCAGCACAAAGTTTTAAAGCAGTAACCACCAGGTGGGAAGGTGGCAGGAGGTAAATGCCCACAGAGACCTTACTTGATGCCCACCGTAGTGCAGGTGAACTGGAGGGGCCAGACTGGCCGCCCGTCCATGGAGCTGGTTGGGAGAAGCAGAGAGGCCTCCTCAGGGCTGCAGCGTGGGGCTGAACACCAGGTATCTTGTAAATAACGCACCCAGGTGTCCTAGCAGGCTCCATACTAATTCTACCAAAGGCAAGGCAGAGACCCTTTGTCCACACTTGTCCAGCCTACTGGATGTCAGGTCCAGAGGGTCACGTAGGTGACCTAACGCTGGCCACGCTCACCTTCTCTCTCCCCTGATGCTCCCAGCCTTACCCCCCACTCCCTGCACTCTTTTCAGAATGTGATGAAAGGAAACCAGAAAGTTTCTCAGAATTCTCAGTCCTTCGTGATCAACAAAGTCATGAGAAAACCAGTCAGGAACGCAACAGGGGTTGCAGGCTGCAGGGGTGACCAGCATTGTCACACAGGCCCGGGTCACACCCTGGGATGGGGCTCATGCTCTCCCTGTGAAGAGACAACAATGATAAAGACTGTCCTGGTCCAAGTGTGCAAAAGAAAGGCCCTCGCCTGCCTTCCCCTGGCCCAGCCTCACATGTAAACAATGACTCAGAGAAGTGTCCAAGCACTCATCTGGCTGTTGGCTGGTGTCCTGCAGCTGAATGCCACATACACGCATCCTGTCCCTCATCTTCATGATGACCCCATGGCTGCACCTAATGATTTCCCCCAGCTGCCCAAACATACAAATCAGACTTAGATTGTGAGAGGTTCATCCCAATCCCCTTTGCAAGTTTATGGCAGCTGCAAGGCACAACACAGGTGTGACTGGACTTAAACGCGAACTGAGAGCCATGTCTTCTGTGGGCCCTTCAGACATGTGTGAGGGCTGAAAGGTCAAGTGCACCAGTTGGAAAGAGTGCACTGCCACAAACAGCTCTCAGCTGACCCCAACCAGGAAGGACACAGAAGTCTCCCCTACACAGGTGATCTCAGTTTCCTCTTTACCATCAATTCTGAAACCGGCTATAACGAGCTCTCACCTACCACAGGGATTAGCTGATCTTCTCCAGGTCCCTTCACAGCACTGAACTGTCTAAGTCACATGAAATCAACTAAGATAGCTCTGAGAGCCTTGCAGGAGGCCGAAGACCAAAAGCCACAACCTGCTCTGTGTGGCCCACTTACAGTGGCCCCTGTCGCAGTTGTGAATGTTAGGGAGGACTTGTATTGCCTCAACAGTCCCCCCCACATACACACGTGTCCTAGGCACAGCCATCCACAAAGAACAGGGGCTGCACCATTCAGATTCTGTGATCACTGCCTCCAATTATTCCTGTCAACATAACGTCAGTGAAGAAGTTATTCTCAAGATTGCTCATCCTCAGTGAATTCCTGGGCAGTGAATTCTCAAGCAGTAGGAATTGCTACCCTGAGGGGGGTTTGCTCTGCCCAGGCTTTCTGTCTCTATAAACATCCTCAGGAGCAAGAACGAGCCCAGACCCCATCTCTACAAGAGTGAGAGCAGAAGCATGGCAGCTTTCCCCAATCTGGCTGCATGTCGCACAGTGAACCCCTACCACCAGCATTCACAACAGTGCTGAGAATAGAGGGGTCTGAGTTCTAGGTCCAATCTGAAGCCAATATTGTTTCCAACAAGGCATGGGTCCTGTAATTCTGGTGGCCAACGCCAGGCAGGTCCACAGTGGATTTAGACAGATGGTAGAGAAACTGTGAAGCTGGAAAGTGTTGGGTCATTCTATTTAATAAAGTCTACAACAGCGGACAAGCACACAGGCAGGGGAAACTACTTCTCAGGCAAACAAACAGCAAAATGGCCCCTCACAGTGGCGGGCAGGCAACCTGCTATCTGCAACCCCTCATCTCTCTCTAGCACAAGCACCCATAGTCTTACATAGGCTATGTACACGTGCCTCTGCCATATGCTTACTCACCAATCAAGCACAGTGCTTGCAGCTTGTACACCAGCAAGCAAGCCTAACACAGCTGCCCCACATTCCATCCCTTTAGTGTTACCTCACAATAGGTACATTACATACATACCAAAAATGATAATTACAAAGGCACCTTCACAATGTCTCCCTGAGCACTGTGCCCAGGGAGTTAACTAGAGGCTGACCTACAACTCCCCACCCCACGGTGCCAAAAAGGCCACCCATTGTAGGTGGGGGGCCTGTACAGTCCAGGGCCATGTCCATTGAAACTAAAAAGTGTCCTTGGTGAGTCTCTGCAGCTGGGTGAGAGCAGCTTTCCAGTGCAGGAGGGTGTCCACCAGAGGTGCCTTCCCCATCAAAGTCTCTCATACTGTCCAAAGGAGGCATGTCCATCCAACAAGGGAGCCTGTATCCCCTCTGGTTGCATTCTTAGAGTCATTCCATGGTAGACAGCCCAGCTGTCTGTGAAAATCACCAAGGTAAAGGTCCATTACAGGCAACTAGGTCCACATGGGGACTCAGGCCTCCCCCCTCATCCCTGCTGTCATGGCAGCTCTGAAGACACTGCCCCAAGGAGGAGCATGTGGCAACAATGGCCAGCCTCTCCATCTCTGCTGCAGAGAGCATGATGCCATCCACCCCTATATTCCACAGCTGCACCAAGCAGTCTTCCAGGGGCTCAGTGGGTTTCTGCCTGAATTTCACCCCCAACTTCATCAGCTCTGCCTGGATACAGGGCCAGGCCACAGAGTGCTCCACTACCTGGGGAGGAGGCTGTGGCTGCCCCTGAGGGACCCTTGGTGTATTGCTAATGGCCAAGGCCAGGCAGGTTCACATTGGATTTGGGCAGATGGTAGAGAAACTGCAGAGCCAGAAAGTGTTGGGCCGTTTCGTTTAACAAAGTCTTACAACAGTGGACAAGCACACAGGCAGGAGAAAACCTCTTCTCCAGCATACAAATAGCAAGAATGGCCCCTCAGTGGCAGGCAGACAACCCACCATCCACAATCCCCCATCTCTCTTAAGCACAAGCACCTATAGCCTTATGTAGGCCATGCACACATGCCCCTGCCAGGTGCTTACTCACTAATCAATCACAGTGCTTGCAGCTGGTACACCAGCGAGGAAGCCTAACGTAGCTGCCCCACAGACAGTTTGCCTTGGGCCCACTGGTCATGTGTGGGTTCTTGACTTTGGGCAGGAAAGATTTCACAACACAAGTCTAGATAACTTTGAGAGTACACTTATTAAAGCTGGGGACAAGACAGAAGAAGCAACAGGAGAGAGCCCAGGAGGGGCTGCTTTGCTTCTCTAGGAATGTTATGAGAAAGAAATGAGCCACATTGGGCTGGATGAACTCACTGAGAAGTAACAGTCACAGTGACAGCCAGGGTGGGCTGCTGTTGGCTCACAGGAAAGTCAGAGAGAAAGCGGGGCCTGATGACAGGTTCAAGGGGTAAGCCCAGGACGAGCTGCTCCCCTGGTTGGAAGTCTCCTGGGAAACCATCAAGTAAGAGAGAAAGGAATGAGCATGCTCTGGAGTGAGCCTGCTGCCAAGTCCTTTGTCTTGAGGCTTTTTATCGTCTTTTTGTCACTAGGAATCTTAGGAGAGGTCTCAGGGGAAAGGAAGGTCTTAACAAAATATTCGTGTGTACTTCAGTATGTCGGTTCATTAAAATGTGCATAAAGAAGGATAAGAATTATTTTCTGGTTTGTTTCATTCTTAAAGAATGTCATTAAAGGAGTATCAGGACTGAGGCTGGTCTGCCCTGGGACAGTCTGGAACGTGTAAAGTAAACCATTTGCTTCAAGGTATTTTTGGTTAGGAAAGATAAGACCTTGTAGTCCATTGCTCAAACGGTTTAGACTTGTTTGAGTATTTCTGTCTCAGTTTCCCTTATTCTATTTGTCAAGAAATTTTCCTAGCTTCCTACTATCCTGCTTCAATGTTACCCCTATACAGTTTCTGCATCTGGAGAGTGACAATGTTGGAATGAAGCCCTGAGAACTGTGAGACATGAGGACAGAGGACCTTTGCCCCAGGAGCTCTCTCTGGGCACAGACACTCAAATCTCCAATCCTGGCTTCAGTCCTCATGGGCAAGTCTGCCGGGCTCCTTCCCCAGGCTCTGGTTTGTATTCTGTTAGCGTCTGCTTTTTCAATAAGATCTCATTTAATTGTTGTCGTTTTATGTGTTTCCCTCAAGGCCTGAGGGCATCCTGGGCACCTTAAACATATCAGGCATTAAGGATGCAAAATAAATCCAGGTTTCATCTCTCAATATGATGAAGAAAAGTCGGCCACTTAGAGTGGAACTCTGATGTGTCCATCTCAAACATTTAAGGAGCATCCCTTGGGGGAAAAGAAAATACCAATGCAACAGTTTTACAGTTTCAGGAGTTAGAAAAGAAGGAAGGAAGGAAAAAAAGAAAAAGAGAAAGGGAGAGAAGTGGGTTGTTCTTTTCCTTCCTAACTCATTTTTCCAGCTACACAGAAATGGTGGGTCGTCCCTGTGGCTACATCTTTTCTTTCATGAGAAGCTGGGATTCCATGTTGTCCTGGGACACCTCCCAATGTCCAAATGTTCACATATGTTTCATGTTCTAACCGCTGCTCTAGCCAACACTGTCTGGGGATAAAAAGTGTTTGTGGAGATTCAGGTCATTTTTTGCATGGGTTTCGCACTCTACAGTTTGTCTTCCCACCATCCCTACTGACCTCCAGGTCAGAGGCCAAGCAGCAGTTGTCAAGTGTGCTCTAAAATGTAGCCCGTTTAAATACATGTATATGTATTTCATGTATTATGAGACCATGGCATTATTTATCATTTATCCTATTTATTATCCAGAATAATACATGGATGCTACCATGAAAAACTCTGAATAGTTTTCAACATTAAAAAATATTTTCCACCTAAAATGACTGTGCCTTGAAGGTTAACCGTCTTGCATTGGGTGTCTGAATGGCTTCTCTACTCAGCAAGGAGTAATTAGCAAATGAAAAGAAAGGTGATCTTAATGGAAAAAATGCTTCTGGTATCTGAATGGAATCGGTGAATCTATTTTTGAGGAACTACCTATCCATTTTTTTTTATAAACATTTCCTAAGGACAAAAATATTTTTGAACATATGGGCTATGTCTCTGTTTTGGATGTAAAAACTTCTGGCATTTTGCCGACTTCATTTTGTTCTGAGTCATTCTCTCTTTTGCTATAAACATCAGGGTATTTTGATCAATTAGGAATAACTGAAATACTTTGAACATAACATTGCTATCACTCTACTTTTCCCAAATGGGTAACAGTTGCCCAATGTGCTGTCTTCCTAATTATTTTTTTAATTTTTATTATTTTTGTTTATTTATTGTTCCTGAGACAGATGGTCTGAGTAGATTTCTTTTTTGTTAAACTTTAAATAAAATGCTGTTGAGTATAGTGCTCACCACTAATGAAACAAAATGGCCCAGTTTAGGCTTTAAGGGGCCATTGCCTTTGTCATGATTCTCAACTGTCGGAGGAGCCATAACTGAGAACCTGAGATCTTTGTATGAGTAATCTCCACAAGTCCATGATTTCAAGTGGCAAATGACCTTTCAAGATCTCGCCCAACATACGCAGGTCTGCTGTGCCCCTGAATTGGGCAAGTCAGGAGTCAGAGTTGTGTGCTTAGACACACACACATACTCACACTCTTTCATTCTTTCACCAGGAAAAAAAAAATTATCAAGCACTAATCAAGGTTCCACAATACAGAATAACACAGTGACCAAGACCAGCAAAATCTTACCTTTCGTAAAACTTAAATTCTAATGAAAGGCAGAAAAACATTTAAAGAAGTCAATAACCATTTTGAGTCTCAAAAAAAAAAAAAACTGTGAAAATATAAAATAATGCCATTCCAAGAAACAAAAAGTATAAAGGGGGTAAAGACTACTTTAAGATCAGGCAGTTTTTCTGACCTTTAAGCAGAAATGTATATAATGGGAGAGAATCAGCAATATTCCAGTTAGAGCCAACAGCAAATGCTAAAACCTAAGGAGATGATGAGCTTAGTCCGCTCGTGAACAGAAAAGCATTCCCTGAGCTGGGAGGTAGTGGAGTTGGCATACTGCGGTGAAAAGAGATGGAATGGAATATACCTCCTGACCCCAAGACCCTGAGACCCATTGGAATCTGATGTTCCAAACACACTGTCTCCCCATTCTTTCCAAGCTTTCATCTCACTGGCTTTACTCTGAGTAAGTAGTTTCCTGCAACAAAGCCAGCTGGCCCACAGGCTTCCAGTCCAATCCAGTCTAGTCCAGCCCACATCCTGCTTTGCACAGAGGAGGCAGGTGAAGGACATTTGTCCACAATGTGGAGAAGACCAAGCCACCAAGAAAGCACACTTCTTCAAATTCGTTGAATCTTCTAACTGAATTCCATAAATCAGTCTATGAAATTCCGTAAATCAAGCCAGATTAACTAAGCGAGGTTTCTCAGCCGTGGCACCACTGTCATTTTAGACCACTGTCCTGCACATTGCAGGGAGTTTACCAGCACTCCTGGTCTCTACCCTGCCCCCAGGTGATAGTAAAGTCCACCCAACTTGTGATAATAAAGAATATCTGCATGTCAAAAAACAAAAACCTACTAACTACATTTTAAAGATCTTACTGTCTTTATTCAATGGCTGTTGAATTGGGTGGTATCCAATCTTAAGGAGAGAAGGGAGCTCCAAGGAGCCATAGAAAAGGAAAATGCTCATAGCAGAAGGGAGCAGGAACAAGGAAGGTATGCTGGCAAAAAGTGAGCTGTTTCAGTGAGGGTTACTTTCCTTCAGGGGATGTCAGGGATGAACCAGGCAGATGGCTTCACATGTGCTGACCAGGTGATTCCCAATGGGTTGGTTGAAAATCCCATTTCTGGGAGATCTGACATTGTAATTAAGTCTCACTTTGGTGAAGTGGGACTGGGAAAAGTGACTCCATTTAGGCCTATTGTCTTGTTCTTTAAAAACTCTCCGCTGTCCAATGTCTCCTGGGAACCCAATCAATCCACCATGAAGCTCCCTGCTATACCAAAATTCCCACGCCCTCTTCCCCGTGGGACTACAGAGACTTCCTGTGACACCACAGCTCCCCCTGGAGGAGAGTGGACTGTGAATGCTACCTGGTGGGTGAGAGATGAAGTGTCATGAATTATCAATTTGTTTCCATCTTGAAATCCAACCTGACTTCCTAGTTTTCCTTCTCTTTCTCAACTCTTGATATTAACTTTGAATAACTCATCTAGCATTCTCTCTGAATCTTGGTGTTATTACCTGCAAAATAAGCATGAAACAACATTCCTCATGGGTTTCTTATGAGGATTAAATAAGAGAACACAAGTAAAGTATCTGACACAAAGTCATTTGTCCATACAGTCAAGTTCCCTTTTTTTTCTCTCAACCAAAAGTTGTGCTCCTGCCTCATGGCAGACCAGAACTGAAAGCCTGGTGCCCTAGGTCCACCGCTTCTATCTGTATCCTTCGGGACCAGAGCTATCTACACCATTTTTAGATGCCCATTACTGCCTTCCTATCAGACACAGGCTACAGGAAATGGAGCTATGGGAGGCAAATGAGAGGGCTTACTTTAGAAAGAAAAGGGAAACACCTACAGAAAACTATTCATTTTTCTAAAGTAATTTCACCAGCAAAGAAAGGTTCTGAGGTTTTGGGGGTTTTTTAATGACCATCTTCTTGATGATCGCTAGCATCCAAATTAAGACTGTTCAGACCTTAACAAAGATACATCAAAAGAAATGATGAGTGAGGCTAGAGTGAGGACCCCCTTCGGAAACAAGAGCTTCCTCTCCAGAGCCCAGGATTTCATTTTGTCCATTGCCTTGGCTCTGGCAGCAGCCAAGGGGTTAAATTTCAGCTGCGGAGTCCATAATGATGGAAAGTCATTTTCATGAGTTGGTTCATGCTGACCTGGTTTCCAATATTTGGAGAAGTTTCCTAGGAATGAAAGTGTGGCTAAGCATTCCTGTAAAACTTCCACAAAGCTCACTTTCCCAAAAGGGCAGGCCTTCTGTGGGGCTCATCTCCCTGCATTCACCAGGCCTTTCTGAGGCCTCTTGACATTTTAAGATGTTGCCCCTCAAAAATGTTAGCTGGTTGATTGTCATTCCTTATGATGGTCTCACCTCACTTTCTTTGAACCAGGAAACCTCTCACAGTCATTGGAGAAGCTGTCAGAGGTAGTAAAAACTGACTAAAGGACTTCAAAAGAATTCAGAATTAAGTCTCAGCCTTTGATATATTTGGCACTTACCTGATGTCACCAAGTCATGAGACCAGAGCTGGCACACCAGCTCCCTATGGAGATGTCCTTTGTCAAAGTGCAGGGCTCTGTGTCAGGCCGTACGCTCACCTGTGTCTGGGAACTGGCTCTCCAACCACAAACTGTGAAAGGACACACTCTGTAGTTTCACTTCTCCTTGAGCCAAACAGCCTGCTTGGTGATCACGTGGCAGTGCCTAAACTAGCACATTTTCATGCTGTTACTATTAGATCTTTAAAAAAAAAAAAAAAAGGAAAAAGAAGAAGAAAAGTAGGACTGAAATGTAAGCTTGTTAAAACAGGTCCCTGCTTTGTCCCACAAAGGGTGGAGACCAGTGTCAAGAGTACTGATGGACCTGTTCTTCACACCAGTAACATCACAGAGTACAAAATGAATAGCAATTCAAGTGAATCTCAGCTCACACTTTTGTAACTATTTTTGTTCAGATTACACACAAATACATACAAAAAAAAACTTATTTAAACTAATGTTCTTGAGTGCTTCCTAGACCCTTGGTCCTGTACCAGACACCGCAGAACAAATAGTGAAAACAGTGGGTTGGGTCCCTCCACAGTACACCCAGCAGATAATCATTTCCATATTCACTATCTCGTTTTCTTTCTTTTTTGCAGGAAAACTTTGTATCTTCTCCATTTTTACTATTTTTTAAAATAATCTTGTCTGTTTTTAATAGGATTGACAAATCATAAACATGGACAAAAGTACAAAATTAGAAAAAATCTTGTCCTGCCCAGTTTACTCAGTGGATAGAGTGTTGGCCAGGTGTATGGATGTCCTGGGTTCAATTCCTAGTCAAAGCACACAGAACAAACAACCATCTGCTTCTCTCTCCGTCCCTCTCCCCCTTTCCTGTCTCTTCCTTTCCCACAACCAGTGGCTCAGTTGGTTTGAGCATCAGCTCCAGGCGCTGAGAGTAGCTTGGTTGGTCCAAGCACATCAGCCTCAGGTACTAAAAATAGTTCAATTGATTCAAGCAACAGCCCTAAGATGGAGGTTGCCCAGTAGATCTGGGTTCAGGCACACATGGGAGTCTATCTCCCCTCCTCTCACTTAAAAATAATTCTTAATATTTTCACAATTGAATTCATGCTTGGTGTTCATGACATGACTATACACACTGTTTTAGTAACCTTTTTAAATTTTTTTAATTTTTATTTAGAAAATTAAATTTAATGGAGAGACATTGATCAATAAGAGTACAAAAATTCTAGGTAAATATTTCTATAACATTTGGATTGTTCACTATGTTGTGTGCCCATCACAGAAAGTCAGATTATTTTCCATCACCATATATTTGTCTCTCTTTACTTTGCTCTTCCATCTCCTCCTCCACAACCCCCACTCCCATGTAACCCCTTCATTATCTATATCCATGAGTCTCAGTTTTATATCCTATCTATATGTGAAAATATATAGTTCTTATCTTTTTCTGATTTACTTATTTCACTCAGTATAATGTTTTCAAGGTCCACCCATATTTAATATCTAGTTCCGCCACCAACATCTCAAAAGGCTGAGGTTGTATTATTTCTATTTTATAGAGAAGAAAACTGAGGAGAAGAAACTGAACATCTCCCTAAGGTCACTACCCAGAAACTCTCAGTTTTTCTACTTGTACCTTGTGTATCAGAATACAGAGCACTACCCCCTGAGGCTTTCTTCGTGTCTGCTCCACCTGTGAGCTTGAAATGCCATGCTGACCTTTCGAAACAATTTAAATTTGAGGGAAATTCTATGGGAAAGTGATCGGCCTTTTTATCTGCCAAATCTGAAATATTCAGACACAATACTTTCCAGACCTTTAACTTTCCATAATATTTCTCATCCAATGTTTTCAACTGGAACCTAAGAAGGTACACACACACACACACACACACACACACACACACACACACACATACACACACACACACACACTTGCTCCAGGGCAATAAGAAAAACTGTGACACATGAGGAACAAAAGAAAGCTAAAGATCGTTTTGTTCTAGACATTTTCTCAGTTCATATCTCTATGATAACAAGGAAGAAATCATCTGTGTTCACACATTAGTGTGCATGGTGGTGTGAGCATAAGTGACTGCATACGAAGAGGAGCACTGCTTTATATATTATATTAATAAATGTCTATTTAGTTGCTGGGCTTAGACAGCTGGAGATCAATGTACCTGATTCCAGAGTTTCCGAACATATAGTGAGCGTTTTGGAAAGCAGCTAATTTATTCCAAATCCATCTGGCCTCTGAGGACAACAGAAATTGAGGAAGAAGAGACAGTAGCAAAGGACATATAACCATGACCTGACATCTGCCTGTCAGTTAACTGAAATCACGGCCTTCACTCTTTTGTCTGTTGTGTTTAGTTTGTATCCCTGTCTCCAAATCAAATCAGAAACACTCCAACTCTAATAGATCCCAAGAAAGCTTCTCTAGGCTCTGTGGAGCCTGAGCTCTGTGCCCCACAAGGTACCTGAGGCTGTGGGGACCCTGTGAAGTCACTGGGGCCCTAGTAACAGATTGAAAGCCACAAGCCATCTTTCTGAGCAAATCCAAAGCCCTGTACTGACACCAGAACTGAAGGCAGCAGTGATAACAGTAATGGTGTGTTCACCATGCGTCCAAGTGCTCTGAAGAAAGAGGCAGCCTGTGAAGAAGAAACAAAGGATAGGTTGTAGTTGTACAGCATGAAATGAGGGGCAAAGAGGGAGAGAGACAGAGATAGAGACAAAGAAAGAGACAGAGACAAAGAGACAGAGGTGAGGGGATGGGTGTGAGCTGATCTAAACTGTCTTTTTTCATAACTTAAGGAAACTTTGATCTTACATTTTAAAATTTGCTTTTAACAGATAATGACTTCAGCACAAATTATAGGAAGACAAAACACCTGAAGGGATACAATATGTTCAACGTAATGTTCAAAGGTCCCCTTTTTTGTGAGGAATTACAGTAAATTTCTCTGAATACAAAGAGACTTTGAGTAACTTGTGCTGTGTGACTGGCTGTTCAGCAATGTCATGGACAGAGCTATTATTATGCTATCAGCAAGTGTGCCTCTTTTTTATGTCTTCTACCTATTCATAAAAAAATGTTGCCTTCAAAATACTCTAAAACTGACCAAAATGAATAGGGACGGTCATTAGCACTTCAGAAAGTCATGCTGTGATGTAGCCCAGGAGCCCCTCACTATATAAATCAGAGGTAGTCAAACTTTTTATACCTACCGCCCACTTCTGTATCTCTGTTAGTAGTAAAATTTTCTAACCACCCACCAGTTCCACAGTAATGGTGATTTATAAAGTAGGGAAGTAACTTTACTTTATAAAATTTATAAAGCAGAGTTACAGCAAGTTAAAGCATATAATAATAATTACTTACCAAGTACTTTATGTCGGATTTTCGCTAAGTTTGGCAGAATAAATCTTTATAAAACAACTTACTGGCCCTGGCTGGTTGGTTCAGTGGTAGAGCATCAGCCTGGTGTGCGGGAGTCCTGGGTTCAATTCCCGGCCAGGGCACACAGGAGAAGCACCCATCTGCTTCTCCACCCCTCCCCCTCTCTTTCCTCTCTGCTCTCTCTCTTCCCTTCCCACAGCCAGGGCTCCATTGGAGCAGGGTTGGCCCGGGCGCTGAGGATGGCTCTGTGGCCTCTGCCTCAGGTGCTGGAATGGCTCTGGTTGCAACAGAGTGATGCCCCAGATGGGCATGCCCTGGTATGCTGGGTGGATCCCAGTCGGGCGTATGCGGGAGTCTGTCTGACTGCCTCCCTGTTTCCAATTTCAAAAAAAAAAGAAAAAGAAAGAAAAAAAAAAAAAAAAAACAACTTACTATAGTTAAATCTATCTTTTTATTTATACTTTCGTTGCTCCGCTACGGCCTACCATGAAAGCTGGAACGCCCACTAGTGGGCAGTAGGGACCAGGTTGACTACCACTGATATAAATGAATAATCTTACTATATAAATGAAGCATATTTTACATATTTTCCTTTTTCTTTTCCAACTTTTTTTCCACTTTTTCTTACAAGAGCTCAGAATGAAACATCTCCATTTTGGAAAGAGAATAAGGAAAAATGCTTATCCCTCTGATTCTTTTAAACAGACTATACAGCCTGGATTTTGGATTCTGTGGTGGAGGGGCAGCCACAAATACCAAATATATTCTATAATCCTAGATCATGCATTCTTATTTAGCATTCAGAAAACATGTTTCTGTGTCCCTCTATATGTAGTAAAATATTGTATGGCTAGTAGCCACGGCCATCATGGCCACCAGGCAGGTGCAGGTGAAGGTTAGATTCGGACAGACGGTAAGAAACAGTGGAGCCAAAAACTGGTGGGCTGTACCTTTAAATCTAGCCTGATACCCAGCCAGCGAGTAAACACAAACACACTCCAAAACCCGCTCATTCAGCACTCACAAAACTACTGACACATCCAGGTTCTCATAAAATCAAAGGCTCCACCACCAGTCTCAGCAGAGCTCAAAAGAGCCCTCACCTCTGTTCCCCATCTCCCTTCTCCTCTCTGCACAAACTGGCTTCTCTGCAAAAATGCGACCTCTTTGCAAAAATGGCCTTCTTGGCCTGACCTGTGGTGGCGCAGTGGATAAAGTGTCGACCTGGAAATGCTGAGGTCGCTGGTTCGAAACCCTGGGCTTGCCTGGTCAAGGCACATATGGGAGTTGATGCTTCCAGCTCCTCCCCCCTGTCTCTCTCCTCTCTTTCTCTGTCTCTCTCTCTCCTCTCTAAAATAAATAAATAAAATTAAAATTAAAAAAAATTAAAAAATAAAGTAGGGAAGTAACTTTACTTTTTAAAAAAATGGCCTTCTTCCCCTCCTTCTTAAAGCTTTTTGGCAGGAAAACCCCTCCTTCAGCACACATTAGCATAACAAAGCCTCTTCCCAAGCAGGAAGATAATTAGCAGTATCACCTGTCAGCAGCCATTCATGTGGGCAGTGGCCGTTTTTAACAATAGAAGTGAGCAAAATCAAATAACACAAATTTTACAAACTTAGTTGCCCAACAGAGAGCTGAGTAGGTCAGTGGAGAAGTCGTTTAAGGTCCAGTTACAAGAAGCACAGATCACCAAATGCTGCCCTCATCTGCACTGTGCTCCCAGCACTGCCCCTGCCTCCCCCCACCCCTCTGGCTGCCAATAACATCACTCCCTAGAACACACTTCTCCTCTCCAATCAGAATGATTACCTCAAAATGCCCACTGGTCACATCATACACCTACTTGTAAGGACATTTCCTCCTCTCCACCCTTACTCCATAAAGACCCTTCTTGCTCCCCACACTGGGGCTCTCACATGTATTACTCTCTGGCCTGGAACACCCTGTGCTCATCACCCAGCTTATCCACTCTCACCTTAAGAGCTCTGCCAAGGATAACCTCCCACATCAAAAATGTTTCTGACGACATTGTTTCTCTCATCCACTGATCTAGGTCTAAGGGAGGAGGCTGTTCTGATGTTATTCTTTGTAGCCAGTGCTCATCTCTATCTTATGACTTATAATACAATAACTGTCTGGAATTTTGTTATTTTTAACTGATGTTTTACTTTTTTTATTATTAAGTGGGAGGCGGGGAGGCAGAGAGACAGATTCCCACGTGCACCCCGATTGGGATCCACCCAGAAAGCTCTCTATGGGGAGATGTTCTTGCCATGTGGGGCTGCTGCTCCATTGCTCAGCAACCAAGCTATTTTTAGCACCAGGGGTGAAGCCATGGAGCCATCCTCAGAATCTGGGGCTAACATGCTCAAACCATTTGAGCCATAACTGCAGGATGGAAAGAGAGAAAGAAAAGGGGGAAGGATGAAGAAGTAGATGGTCACTTCTCCTGTGTGTCCTGACTGACAATCGAACCCAGGACTTCCACATGCCGAGCCAACGCTAGTGCCAGGCAGATGCTTGCACTGGGCTGATGTTCTACTTCTAAGCCAACCAGCTAGGGTATATTACTTTCTCTTCAAGCAGTTTTGGGTTTACAGAAACATTGAGTAGAATGCACAATAGGTTCTCATGCACCTTTCTGTCCCCCACCCTCCCCAATTTTCCCTAAGGTTAATATTTTGCATTTATGGTTTCTTTATTTAGCTCATTTCTTATTTATCACCAAATAATATTCTGTCATCTGGATGAACCAATTTGTTTATTCATCATCTACTGAAGGACATCTTGGTAGCTTTCAATATTTAGTAATTAGAAATAAAACTGCTACTAACATTCATGTTCAGGGCTTTATTTTTCATTTCATTTAGAAAATTGAATTTAATGGGTGACATTGATCAATAAGAGTACATATGTTCCAGGTAAACATTTCTATAGCATTTGAACTGTTGATTTGCTTTATGTGCAGTTTTTGTGTAGACATAAGTTTCCAACTCATTTGGGTAAATACCAAGGAGCAAGATTACAGGATTGTGTGGTAGGAAGTTGTATAATTTCATAAGAAACCACCAAACTGTCTTCCAAAGTGTCTGCACCATTTTGGCCTTCCCACAGGCAACAAATGAGAGTTCCTGGTGATCCACAACTTTGCCAGCATTGGCGTGCCCAGTATTACAGATTTTGGTAAATTTTGATAGGTGTGTAGTTGTGTCTCCTTGGTTTAATTTGTAATTCCCTAAAGATCTATGTTGTTGAGCATCTTTTCATAGGTTTGCTTGTAATCTGTGTATCTTCTTTGGTGAGCTGTCTTGTTCAGATCTTTTGACCATTTTATGAATTGGGAGGTTTGTTTACATCTTGTTGAGTTTGAAGAGCTCTTCTTTGTTTATTTTGAATAGCAGTTCATTACCAGTTGAATGTCTCAAATATTTCCTCCCAGTCTGTGAACTGTCCTTCCATTCTCTTTGTTATGTGTTAATCTGTCTCAGGCTCCCAGATGAAGTACCACTTATCTTGTTAAATTCCTCCTTCCTCAACCTCAGGCATGTCTGTCTTCAAATACCACCAGCACAACCTGTTGGCAGGTCAGAGCTGTTTTTGCTGCTCAGCACTCCTGGGGAAGACACCTGCCCCACAAGGGCTTCAGTAGTGTCTTAAAAGAAGAAGAGCAAGGTGGGATTTTATGGGCATTTCAAAGTCTGGTTTAAGGAGGCTCTTTCCAAACAGTTGACTTGATTACAAGGGATAAAGGATCATTATGTGGTCGTTTAAGGCTGATAGAAGCAGCAAGACAAAGGTTTGAGGAGAAGGGGAAGCTGTCAGCCAATGCTCTGTTAAAGATGTGATGAGGCCCTGGCTGGTTGGCTCAGTGGTAGAGCGTTGGCCTGGCATGCAGAAGTCCCGGGTTCGATTCCCAGCCAGGACACACAGGAGAAGCGCCCATCTGCTTCTCCACCCCCCCTCCTTCCTCTCTGTCTCTCTCTTCCCCTCCCACAGCGAGGCTCCATTGGAGCAAAGATGGCCCGGGCACTGGGGATGGCTCCTTGGCCTCTACCCCAGGCGCTAGAGTGGCTCTGGTCGCGACAGAGTGATGCCCCGGAGGGGCAGAGCATCGCCCCCTGGTGAGCAGAGCATCGCCCCTGGTGGGCGTGCCGGGTGGATCCCGGTCGGGCGCATGTGGGAGTCTGTCTGACTGTCTATCCCCATTTCCAGCTTCAGAAAAATACAATAAATAAATAAATAAATAAATAAATAAATAAATAAATAAAATAAAGATGTGATGAGTCTTCCTGGAAGTCCCTTGTAGGTCAAATAAGTTTGTATATATGTTTGCGCACTTATAGTTTGCATTGGGTGTGGGGGACAGGCTGTAAGCAGGCAGGGTCATTATAGCCTAAGGCTTAGTTTTAAAACTAAGCTCTTCCCCACACCCTTGACTGTTCCATGATGTGGGGTTGTTCACTCTCATGAGGAATCCCATTATGCCTCAAATAAGTGGCTTTGTATCAGAGACTTCCTTGTTTGTATATTGGATTAAAAGTTTTGATTTCTACACTATAAAAGGAGAGCAGAGAAAGGCCACATGGAGGAGAGGAGAAGCAGCCAAGATGGCAGAGTGCTGAAAGAGAAGCCAGTTTGTGCAGAGTTTGTACAGAGAGAAGGAGATGGGGAACAAAGGTGAATAAGGCTGGTGAGGTAGAAAACTTTGATTCTAGGAAACTCGGATAAGTCAGTGGCTTTGGGAGCCCTGAATGGAAAGGGAAGTGTTTTCCCACTGTGTGTATTTCTTGCCTGCTGGGTGCAAGCTAGGATTAAAGGCAATGACCCACCAGTTCTTGGCTCCATTGTTCCATTACTGTCTGTTCAAATCAAATGCAAACCTGCACGGGCCAGGCAGCTGTGATGGTGGCCGTGGCTACTGGCTTTGCATCCCTGTGATGAACAATAATTTTTACTTGTTTTGTTTTGTTTCATTTTGTTTTGTTTTGTTTTGTTTTGCTTTTTGACTGGGTGAGCGTTTCTAGAAATAGCAACATTGTACTAACAAAGACAGTGTGGTGACAATGGCCCATTGTGGCCAATACATGCTGCATGTTAGTGTCTGGTATATTCAGTGAGGGATTGAGGCAGGCAGAAAGACAGATTGCCATTAAATGTGTCTTAGTGGACCCTATAAATGAGCTTTCTCATGAACCCCATTCAGTACATCTGTAACCTTCTCATCTTCCAAAGTCCTGCTTTCTTAGAAAACGCTGTGAGGCCAGGATATTCCAGGCAGATCTGTGGAGCATCTACTTATCTGCCCCAGGCCACTTTCATCTCTGGGAACTTATCTGGGGGTTGTTTTTTTTTCCTCTTTTAAATGGCAATGATGAAAGTAATCTATAAAATACCACTCATGACTCTACTAAAGCCACAGAATTCAGCTTTTACCATCTTTCCCAAGATTATCCTCTTGTGCAAACTCTGAGGGCTGGGAGGTGCTAAAATTAGACCTGAAGGCTCTCCGCATTTACTGTAGTCATAGAATTCCCCTCTAATACTGACCTTCTGATGTAGGGGAGGACATAGTGGGCAGAGGCAGGGGTGGGTGTGGTCCACAGTATTTTTATTGAGTGAGTCTGAACCCTCTAATGCAGGCGTCGTCAAACTTTTTATAAAAACTGCCCACTTTGCAGTGCTGGTCAACCTGGTCCCTACAGCCCACTAGTGGGCATTTCAGCTTTCATGGTGGGCAGTAGCAGAGCAACCAAACGGCGCCACGATTGGCCAACTATGCTCTAATGGTTACCATACTCAGAAGTGATGTCTGAGGCTTCCCCACCTTTATTAAATGTAGAGGTCTTAATTTTTTTAATAATGAGTCTTGTGAGGCTTTGCACGAGATGTGCATCTATTGGTGATTCCCCTTCAATTGAATGCGCATGTGTCCACTGCTGACCTCCAGGTCCTGGCCACCATCTATTCCCCTGCCTCATTGCCTTCCATTCCCTGCCTGCATCACACAGCTCCTGCAAACACTGGTGATGGTGTCCTTTCTGTGACTCGATCTTTCAGGGCCTTTGTACCTGCCGCTTTGTTCTCATTGTTTAGTTCTTCCTCAGTGAGCCTCCCTTAACGTGAATGGAAGCAACCACCACTCACCTCCCCCTTGAGCTCCTCTATCCCTTATGGCCCTATTGAATGTGGTCCACAGCTCTTCTCATTATCTCAAATTTGTGTGTAGGTGTATTGTCTGTCTCCTCCCAGCAGAAAATGAAAGTTATCTTAAGGGCAGGGCATTGTTTTTTGTCCTAAGTAGCGGTGGGATTCAGCCAGTTCACACTGGTTCAGCAGAACTGGTACCTAATTTTTTGAGTTTGGCGAACCAGGTGTTAAAGTGTCATTTGTAATGATGGTTCTCTCTAAGGTGGGCACCTGGGCAGCTGCCCAATGTGGAAATCACAGATTTACATTCCTTACTCTTTTTTAACATTCATCTGCACAACAGCATATTTTAAGCACCCGTAGTAATAATGTTCATTTGTCTATAGGTGAAAAAATTACCAGTGAGGATGCCAATCAAAAAGCAATATGAAAATATGTTAAATAACAGTTGTATTGTTTTTTGTCAAATATTATTTAATATTTTGTCATTAATATTTTTTTGTACTCTTGTCTGGCTTCTTTTACTCAATTATTTTTTTTATCTTGTCATTCAATTCTGTTGCATACACATCACCCAAAGAGAGATTGTCCTCTGTCACCTTCTATCTAGTTTTCTTTGTACCTCTCCCCCTCCCCCTCCCCCTCACCCTCTCCCTCCTTCCCTCCCCCCATCCCCCATAACCACCACACTCTTGTCCATGTCTCTTAGTCTCATTTTTATGTCCCACCAATGTATGGAATCCTGCAGTTCTTGTTTTTTTCTGATTTACTTATTTCACTCTGTATAATGTTATCAAGATCCCACCATTTTGTTGTAAGTGATTTGATGTCATCATTTCTTATGGATGAATAGTATACCATGGTGTATATGTGCCACATCTTCTTTATCTAGTCTTCTTTTTTTTTTTTTACAGTGAATAAAGCCTTTAAGCAAACTCTTGGCCAATACAGTAAGAATCCATAAAAGAGTAGTGTCCTTAACATGTTCACCAAGTCCAAGTTGGCCCCAAAACCATGCCAAATCCCTGAAAAATGCAACCCAACCCCAGTTCAGTCTGTTAGGAGCTGTCACAAGGAGGAGGACTCCAGGAAAAGTCTACATCCAGGAAAAGTCCGCATGACACTGGAATTGTTGTCACAATTCTATACTTTGCAGCTCATGTCCAAGTCCCAATGACTGCTGCTTCTAGCTGGTAATGATTCTGGTAGCCTGGAAAAGCCATCTGCAGCATGTGTGGATATGGAGCTTCTGTTCTCCTCTGCCTGGAGAGATGAGATCAGGTTGCTTTTCCCTGGAGCTCTGTGACTGTGGCTTGGTAAAGAGAACCTTAAGATACACTAAGCTGGGTGGCAAAGATAGATTCATAATAGAAGTTGGCAGAAGTGGGAAAGAGAGCTCTAAATTAGGAGTAGGTCCCAGCCTGAAATATGAGTGGGGCATTGAGGTAGGAGAAATAAAGGAAACACTATATATTAAACAAAGCAGCAGAAAATAAGACTATCAACACCCACAACAGAGATCTTCGAGGGAAGAATAAAAAAAACCTGACTATTCAGGCAAGATATAGTTAAGTGGCCCTTGTACAAATGAGATCAGTTTACCTGCTTCTTGGAAGAAATACCCTAGGCTCATCCACAGTGTCATAGATGGGGCTGACAGCCCTGGGTACCTTCAGCCTTCAGTGGCAAACCCCAGCATTCTGGGCAAGGTTAAGTCATAGGTGGCTGGAGCAGGGCTGGAAGAGACTGAACCCTCCCTTAGAGGAGCGAGGGGGAAGCCTACCTTCCAGTGTCCCTGTTTCCTCACAGCAGAGGCATGTAAGTCTGGCAGGCTTTAGCTCAATGACCTTCCTTTCCACTATTGAAGCAGGACCCAGATGGCATCCTATGAGACCCCTTTGGGACATTGGAGCCTTTCAGGGCGTATCCTAAAAGCTGGTAGTTCCCCTGATCTCTATTGGGCTTTTTCTGCCTCTAGGTATCTTAAAAGCCATGCTCAGAAGATCTCGCTGAGGGGTTTGAGGATCCCCATCTGCCTATATAAATCTTTTCCATATATCTGGAGCTATTTGAAAAAAGACAAAACAGTGTTATTAGCTGGATCAAATAAAGAAGGTAGTAGTTTGCAGGCGAAGAAGATTTGGCATCTCTGGTTCATCAGCATTCAAAAGAAATTTAAATGTGTTTTTTTTTAAGTAAAAAGCATGATATGGTAGACCTGTAGGAGTTCCAGGATATGACTACCCCCTTTTAAATTTTTTTAAATTGACCTTAAAATATTTGCTGGGTACACTTTAATAATACCTTGACTTTAAAGATTGTAAGAATGACAAAATACAGTAAATGCTTTTGCTCCATATGCAGGGGCATTTTCAGTTTAACCAGTTTAGGAAATCCAATAATAGAACAATGCATACAGACAATGAGCTATAACATGATTAGCAGCCTCTCCTGTTCTGACAGAGGTTACTATAAATCCAGAATATGTATTCACTGTAATGTGGACATAGGACTGTTTTACAAATGAAGGTATATGAGTAACATCCATTTGCCAAAGTTGTCCTGGTAGGGATCCTTGAGGGTTAACTCCAAATGAAGGGGCAGATTGTAGTATAGGACCCCTTGGACAGGATTTCCCAATCTGCCGTGCTGCTCCCCGAGAAAGTTGAAACTGTTTACACAGGGCTGCAGTGTTCTGGTGATGAATAGTATGAGACTGAATTGCTCGATCTGTCATGGTTGCTCCAAATAATTTTCTTTTGGGTAGCTTGATCAACAAGGGCATTCCTAGGCCCTGGCCGGTTGGCTCAGTGGTAGAGCATCGGCCTGGTGTGCAGGATTCCCAGGTTCGATTCCCGGCCAGGGAACACAGAAGAAGCACCCATCTGCCTCTCCACCTCTCCCCCTCTCCTTCCTCTCTGTCTCTCTCTTCCCCTCCCACAGCCAAGGCTTCACCGGAGCAAAGACACCCCAGGCGCTAAGGATGGTCCCGTGGCCTCTGCCTTGGGCAATAGAATGGCTCTGGTTGCAACAAAGCAACACCCCAGATGGGCAGAGCACTCCCCCCTGGTAGGCATGCCGGGTGGAACCCGGTTGGGCGCATGCGGGAGTCTGTCTGACTGCCTTCCCATTTCCAACTTCAGAAAAATACAAAAAAAAAAGAAAAAAAAGAAAAGAAAAAAGAAAAAAAAAGAAAGAAAAGAAAAAACAAAAGGGCATTCCCTTGTGCTAAAGCTCCCATGAGCATGGAGTGAGCTCAAGTATGTCCTATGAAACATGGAGCTCTATGTTTACATTCAAGTCTTTGAAGAAGGAGGAACTGCTGAAATAGTTCATCAGCATTTGTTCCTAAAACAGCAGTCTTTATAGTGGAAACACCATAAGTAAATATTTGCTGTCTGTATATAGATTAAAGGGGGAATATGGCAAATGCTGAAAAGCCATGATAATGGCATATAATTCTAGACTTTGAGCTGATTTTAAGTTGACAGTTTCAGTATAAAGTTGTCCATTGATTTGCAAGAGTGATTTGCCATTTAGTGGAAGTTTCCCAGAGCCATTGTTGTTGATCCTTTGAAAAAAGGAACATCAATAATTTTGAGGCTCAAAACCTATAAGCTATAAGGGACACCTATGCCCTTTGATAATCCAGGAGGCAACAAGATCAAAATATGGAAGTGTATTCCATGGGCTATTAGATGGTTCAATGTGCCCAAGCTGTAGCTGCTCTTGTACCAATTGAGCAGCTGCCCTAAGTTTCCCCTGAGAAAGGGGCCATTGGTCTACCCACACAATATTATCTGATTTCCAAGTAAATGGGTCTGCACAATGCATTATTGAGGTAGCAGGAGCTACCAAGGCCCCTATGCTAAATTTTGATATCCTAATCCACACCTTCTGATATTTGGTGCCATTTCTATGGGGATGAGAATTCCTCACTGTTCTTTCCCTAGACCCTTGGTGGGCAAAAATTCCCGATCAAGCATCTGAGTACTGACTAAACCATTAGGACTGACAAGCAACACTCCCATATTTTTCAAAACATCTCTACCTCACAAATTAATTGGCCATCCAGGGAGCACATAAGGCTTAAAAAATCCAGAATGACCTTCTTAATCTTCCCAATGTAGAAAACTAGAACTTTGTTGAGGGAATTTACTCTGCCCTATACCTTGTAATTCTGTGGCTGCTGCATGAGTGGGCCAGGAGGGAGGCCAATGTAGCTTAGCAATAACAGATACATCAGCTCCAGTATCTAAACGTCCTTTAAATTTATGCTCATGTATTGTTAGTTCCATTTCAGGGCGTTCCTGACCTATTTTTTTTTTTTTATCTAATTGGCAGAATCAGAGGAGGCAAATCACCAATTTGTTTAGGGCCCCTTTTGCAGGATGTGGCCTGAGAAGCAGAATTAGCATCCTTGTACTATTCTTCTGTCTGAATTAGCCGTGAGACACATTCTTTATTATTATTATTATTACTTTTGATGGGGTGACATTGATAAAATTGTCTTCTGTCACTTTCTAACTGGTTTTCTTTGTGCCCCTCCCCTCCTACAACACCCTCCCTCTCCTCCTCCCCAGCCTGTAACCCCAACACTGTTGTCCATGTCTCTGAGTCTCATTTTTATGTTCCACTTATGTATGGAATCATATAGTTCTTAGTTCTTTCTGATTTACTTATTTCGCTCAGTATAATGTTATCAAGGCTCATCCATGTTGTTGTAAAAGATCCGATGTCATCATTTCTTATGGCTGAGTAGTATTCCATAGTGTATATATATACCAAGCTTTTTAATCCACTCGTCCTCCGATGGACACTTACGCTGTTTCCAGATCTTTGCTATTGTGAACAATGCTGCCATAAACATGGGGGTGCATTTCTTCTTTTCAAACAGTGCTATGGTGTTCTTGGGGTATATTCCTAACAGTGATACAGCTGGGTCAAAAGGCATTTCGATTTTTAATTTCTTGAGGAATCTCCATACTGTTTTCCACAGTGGCTGCACCAGTCTGCATTCCCACCAGCAGTGCAGGAGGGTTCCCTTTTCTCCACGTCCTCGCCAGTACTTATTCTGTGTTGTTTTATTGATGAGCACCATTCTGACTGCTGTGAGATGATATCTCATTGTGGTTTTAATTTGCATTTCTCTAATCATTAGTGATGCTGAGCCTTTTTTCATATGCCTATTGGCCATCTGTGTGTCGTCTTTGGAGAAGTGTCTATTCATTTCTTTTGCCCATTTTTGGATTGGATTGTTTGCCTTCCTAGTATTAAGTTTTAAAAGTTCTTTATAGCCTTCCCTGTGGTGGCGCAGTGGATAAAACGTCGACCTGGAAATGCTGAGGTCGCCGGTTTGAAACCCTGGGCTTGACTGGTCAAGGCACATATGGGAGTTGATGCTTCCAGCTCCTCCCCACCTTCTCTCTCTGTCTCTCTCTCCTCTCTCTCTCTCCCTCTCTGTCTCTCTCTCTCCCTTTCTCTCTCCTCTCTAAAATGAATTTTAAAAATTAAAAAAAAAAGTTCTTTATAAATTTTGGTTATTAACCCCTTATCACATGCATTGTCAAATATATTCTCCAATTGTGTAGTTTGTCTTTTTATTCTGTTCTTATTGTCTTTAGCTGTGCAGAAGCTTTTTAGTTTGATAAAGTTCCATTTGTTTATCCTGTCTTTTATTTCACTTGCCTGTGAGACAAATCAGCAAATATATTGCTGCGAGAGATGTCAGAGAGCTTACTGCCTATGTTTTCTTCTAAGATGCTTATGGTTTCACGGCTTACCTTTAAGTCTTTTATCCACTTTGAGTTTATTTTTGTGAGTGGTGTAAGTTGGTGGTCTAGTTTCATTTTTTTGCAGGTAGCTGTCCAATTTTCCCAACACCATTTGTTGAAGAGGCTGTCTTTACTCCAATGTATGCTCTTATCTCCTTTGTCAAATATCAGTTGTTGATAAAACTGGGTTTATTTCTGGGTTCTCTGTTCTGTTCCATTGATCGATATGCCTGTTCTTATGCCAGTACCAGGCTGTTTTGAGTACAATGGCCTTATAATATAACTTGATATCCGGAAGTGTGATACCTCCCACTTTATTCTTCCTTTTCAAGATTGCTGAGGCTATTGGTGTTCTCTTTTGGTTCCATATAAATTTTTGGAATATGTGTTCTATATCTTTGAAGTAAGTCATTGGTATTTTAATCGGTATTGCATTGAATTTATAAATTGCTTTGGATAATATAGACATTTTAATAATGTTTATTATTCCTAACCATGAGCACGGTATATGCCTCCACTTGTTCGTATCTTCCCTGATTTCTTTTATCAATGTTTTATAATTTTCCAAGTACAAGTCTTTAACCTCCCTGGTTAAATTTATTCCTAGGTACTTTATTTTTTTGGTTGCAATGGTAAAGGGGATTAATTCCTTGATTTCTCTTTCTGACAGTTCATTGTTAGTGTATAAAAATGCCTCTGATTTCTGAGTATTGATTTTATATCCTGCCACCTTGCCAAATTCATTTATCAGGTCTAGTAGTTTTTTGACTGAGACTTTAGGGTTTTGTATATACAATATCATATCATCTGCAAATAATGATAGTTTTACTTCTTCTTTTCCAATTTGGATGCCTTTTATTTCTTTTTCTTGTCTGATTGCTGTGACTAGGACTTCCAGAACTATGTTGAATAAGAGTGGTGAAAGGGGACACCCCTGCCTTGTTCCTGATCTTAAGGGGATTGCTTTTAATTTTTGCCCATTGAGTATTATATTGGCTGTGGGTTTGTCATAGATTACTTTTATCATGTTGAGGTATGTTCCCTGTATTTCCACTTTGCTGAGAGTTTTGATCATAAATGGGTGCTGGATTTTATCAAATGCTTTTTCTGCATCTATTGAAATTATCATGTGATTTTTCTCCTTCCTTTTTTTTATGTGATGAATCACATTGTTTGATTTGCGAATATTGTACCAGCCTTGCCCCCCAAGAATAAATCCCACTTGATCATGGTGTATGATTTTTTTCATATATTGCTGGATCCGGTTTGCTAATATTTTGTTGACGATGTTTGCATCTAAATTCATTAGGGATATTGGCCTATAATTTTTTGTGTGTGTTGTCTTTGCCTGGTTTTGGAATCAGAATTATGCTCACCTCATAAAAGGAGTTTGGAAGTCTTCCTTCCTCTTGAATTTTTTGAAATAGCTTGAGAAGAATAGGAGTTAGTTCTTCTTTGAATATTTGGTAGAATTCACTTGTAAAGCCATGAGGACTTTTCTTTTTTGGAAGTTTTTTGATAGCTGTTTCAATCTCATTTGTTGTAATTGGTCTGTTTAGGTTTTCTGATTCTTCCAGATTGATTTTTGGGAGATTATATGTTTCAAGGAATTTGTCCTTTTTGTCTAGGTTGTCTAGTTTTTGGGCGTACAGTTCTTCATAGTATTTTCTTACAATATTTTGTATTTCTGTTGTGTCAGTTGTTATTTCTCCATTCTCGTTTCTAATTTTATTTGAGTCCTCTCTCTTTTTTTCTTGGTGAGTCTGGTTAAAGGTTCATCGATCTTGTTTACCTTTTCAAAGAACAGCTCCTGGTTTCATTGATCCTCTGTATTGTTTCTTTAGCCTCTATGTCATTTATTTCTGCTCTGATCTTTATTATTTCCTTCCTTCTACTAGCTCTGAGCTTTACTAGCTGTTTTTTTCTAGTTCTTTTAGATGTAGGATAAAGTTGTTTATTTGAGCTTTTTCTAGCTTCTTGAGAAGCTATTATAGCCTGTAATGCTATAAACTTCCCTTTCAGGACTGCTTTTGCTGTGTCCCATAAATTTTGAGTTGATGTATGCTCATTATCGTTTGTTTCTAGGAATTTTTAAATTTCTTCTTTGATCTCATTGTTAACCTATTTGTTAATTAATAATATGCTATTTAGTTTCCAAGTGTTTAAATGTTTTTCAGTTTTTCTGTTGTGGTTGATTTCTAGTTTAATGCCATTGTGATCGGAGAAAGTGCTCGATATGATTTCAATCTTCTTAAATTTGTTGAGACCGCTTTTGTTCCCTAACATGTGGTCTATTCTAGAGAATGTACCATGAGCACTTGAAAAGAATGTATAATCTGCTGCTTTAGGGTGAAATGTTCTTAAGATATCTATTAAATCGAGTTAATCTAATATGTCCTTTAAGTCTGCTGTTTCTTTGTTAATTTTCTTTCTTGAGCATCTATCTCAGGGGTCCCCAAACTTTTTAGACATGGGGCCAATTCACTGTCCCTCAGACCATTGGAGGGCCAGACTATAAAAAAACACTATGAACAAATCCCTATGCACACTGCACATATCTTATTTTAAAGTAAAAAAAAACAAAAAGGGAACAAATACAATATTTAAAATAAAGAACAAGTAAATTTAAATCAACAAACTGACCAGTATTTTAATGGGAACTATACTCCTCTCACTGACCATCAATGAAAGAGGTGCCCCTTCTGGAAGTGCAGCGGGGGGCCAGATAAATGGCCTCAGGGGGCTGCATGTGGCCTGCGGGCCATAGTTTGGGGACCCCTGATTTATCTAATGATGTTAATGGGGTATTGAAATCCCCTACTATTATAGTATTGCTGTTGATCTCACCCTTTAAGTCCATCAAAGTCTGCTTTATATATTTAGGTACTCCTATATCAGGTGCATAGATATTTATAATGGTTATATCTTCCTTTTGGATTGCTCCCTTTATCATTATGTAGTGACCTTCTTTATCTCTAACTATGGTCTTTGTTTTAAAGTCCATTTTGTCTGATATAAGTATTGCTATCCCAGCTTTTTTTTCATTTCCATTTGCGTGAAATATTTTTTTCCATCCTTTTATCTTCAGTCTGTGTGCATCTTTTGATTTAAAGTGTATCTCTGTAGACAGCATATGTATGGGTCCTGTTTTCTTATCCACGCAGCTACCCTATGTCTTTCGATTGGATCATTTAATCCACTTACATTGAAGGTTATTATTGATCTGTAATTGTTTATTGCCATTTTATTCTTTAAAACTTTATTCCTCTTTTGCTATATTCTTTTTTTCCTTTGATCTGTTTACAACAAGTCCCTTAGCATTTCTTGCAGCCTTGGTTTGGTTGCAGTGAATTCCTTGAGGGGTTTTTTGTCTATAAAGTTTTTTCTTTCTTCTTCAATTTTAAATGATAGCCTTGGTGGATAAAGTAGTCTTGGTTGTAGGCTCTTGTTCTGCATTACTTTGAATGTTTCTTGCCATTCCCTTCTGGCCTCAAGTGTTTCTGTTGAGAAGTCAGAAGTCATCCTTATGGGGGCTCCTTTGTAGGTGATAGTCTTTTTTTCTCTAGCAGCTTTTAACATTTTCTCTTTATCACTTAGCTTTGGTATTTTAATTATGATGTGCCTTGGTGTTGATTTCTTTGGGTTTCTCCTTAATGCAGTTCTCTGTGCTTCCTGAACATCTGAGATGTTTTCCTGCCTTAATTGAGGGAAGTTTTCAACTATGATATGTTTGAACCATGTCTCTATCCCTTGTTCTTTCTCTTCTTCTTCAGGAACCCCTATGATGTGGATGTTATTTCTCTTCATGTTGTCACAGAGCTCTCTTAGAGTTTCCTTAGACTTTTTGAGTCTCTTTTCTTTTTTCTGCTCTGCTTCTGTGCCTTTATTTATCATGTCCTCTAACTTGCTGATTCAATTCTCTGCTTCATCCATCCTGCTTTTAATTTCTTCCATTGTATTCTTTATTTCAGATATTGTATTTGTCATTTCTGACTGATTCTTTTTTATTATTTCAATGTCCTTTTATATATTTGCTATCCCTTTATTTAGGTTTTCGTAATGACCATCTATTGTTGTTCTAATATCTTTGAGCATCCTAACAATCGTTATTTTAAACTCTGCATCTGGTAATTTGGTTATATATGATTCATTTAGGTCCTTTTCTGGGGATTTCTCTTGGTTCATTTGTGTTGCATTTCTTTGCCTCCGCATTTTCTCTTCACGGGAGTGGCTGTGATCACGTGCCCAGGTGCACAAGGCTTGGTGGCCTTGGCCTTTGCCCCGCCCCCATGGATGACGTTATGCTCGGTCCTGAATGCACTGGTGAGCACCTTTGCGTAGCTGCGGGTCTCCGCCTGTTTCTGGGCTTTCACTCCGCCCTTGCAGGAGGAGCTCATTTGTGGAATGGCTGCTAGCCTTGACTCTACTGGCCGAGCAGGACTGCGTGCCCACACTCAGCTCAGTAGCGGAACTCCACCTGTTCTGGTCATTTGGCTCCATCCCCACGGGGGGAGCCAGCTCCCAAGTCAGACCACAAGCCTAGGTTGCACGGGTGGGACAAGGCTGTGTTCCTGCACCCTTGCTCAGGGGCTGGTCTCCACCCTTTCGGGTGTTCCCGCCTTTCTCCCGCAGGCTGGATTACAGGCTGCCGGCAGCTGGGCTTGACTGCTTTTGCATGCCCCCTCCTCCCCAGCCAGGCAAGACTGAGCTCACACCTGAGCCCAGTGGTGGCCAGCCAGCTTCCGCCCCTGCCAACAGAACCGCACTTCCATCTCCCGCTGCCTCCCACCCTCCGGCGAGCCCTCAGCCACGTGGGTATGGGCACTGCAGCTCAGACTCTAACACTCACTACTGTAGACCCGAAAACTCCCTCCTTCTAAGCAACTCTGCTCTGAGTGCTGCGGGGGGAACTTGTTTGGCGGCTCTCTTGCTTCCCTTTGCTGGTATTGCTGTTTCCGGGGGAAATATTCATTTCAGATTTGGGGAGTGACTCGTCCCAGGGGTTAGGGTGGCTCTCTCCCAAAATGTTTCTCCCTGTGCCTCCTAGATTACACTCTCTTCCTGCTACTCTGGTATTCTCCCTCTTCCCATCCCCTGGAGCCCCGGGTGAGTGATTGTGAGAGAGGTTTTCTGCACAGTCCCTTTAAGAAGGATCCTGGGTCTGAGAAATCAGAATCTTTCTCACAAACAGTATCCTGACTTGTTTCCAGCTAAATACTGTTCTCACACCTCTTCTGGGCTCTGGGGCTGCAGGCTGGGGCTTTGTTCCTGGGGCTCAGGACCCTCTCCTCTTTGCTAAACTCACTTCCTGCCACACGAGTCTATCCCAGCTGCCATTCGCTCCGGGGAGCTGAGCAGCCCTCTCTGCGTTTCCGTTTTTTCTATCAGTCTCTGTGTGGCTTCTTCAGTGTTCCTTGGTTGAAGAGTCCTCTTAGTTTAGTCCAAAGTTGGTTTTTCCAGGTGATAGTTCTTAAAATTAGTTTGTAATCCACTTTGGTTCTGGGAGGTAGATGTTGGTACGTCTGCCTACTCCAGCGCCATCTTGTCTTTCCTGTCATTAATATTTTAAAACTCTTTCTTTTAACATAATCTAGTATTGTGCACCTCTTTTATTGTTCTTACTTTAGTATTAAATGCATGAAATAATAAACTACCTTTCGGTATATCATTTTTTTATTTACTTTTTTATTTTTTTGTGACAGAGACAAAGAGACAGAGAGAGGGACAAATAGAGATAAACAGACAGGAAAGAAGAGAGATGAGAGCATCAATTCTTTGTCGTGGCTCCTTAGTCTCCTTAGTTGTTCATTGATTGCTTTTTCATATGTGCCTTGAGTGGCAGGCTACAGCAAAGTGATTGACCCCTGCTTAAGCCAATGACCTTGGGCTCAAGTTAGTGACCATGGGATATTGCACAGTCAAGCCAGCGACTCCACGCTCAAGCTGGTGAGCCCACGCTCAAGCCAGCAACCTCATGGTTTCGAACCTGGGTCCTCTGCATTCCAGTCAATGCTCTATCCACTGTGCCACCACCTGGACAGCCTGGTATATCATTTTTTCATACTTAAAACAGTCATTAGGGCAGAGAGAACCCGTTGTTAAATTATTTGAATTCCATCACTGGTCCCAAGTCTTAGATGCCTGACGTACAGATGAATTTACTATCTGTTTAGTAATTGGGCACAGAAATTTGGACTAAAGGACACCCTGCATGTTCATATTTAATATTCCTTTCTTGCTTTAATGTTTAATAGGAGATGTGATATAGCACAAAGCCTCATGCATGACTTTTTTATTTTTTAAGACTATTTTTTTATTTTTAAGGAGAGGGTAGAGAGAGAGAGACTAAGGCAGAGGAGAGGAGCAGGAAGCATCAACTTGTAGTAATTGCTTCTCATGTGTGCCTTGATCAGGATTTCAAACCAATGACCTCAGCATTCCAGGTCGATGCTTTATCTATGGTGCCACAATAGGTCAGGCTCATGTATGACTTTTATAAGGTGCATCTTTCCAGCTCTGATGGGAAGCAAGGGATGATTTCTGTTGAAGACTTCTGCGTTGATGTTAGACATGTCACACATGTTTGAGGCATACATCTCTGAGGTTGACTAAGGAGGAAAAGGTGTTCCAGGCCTCAGCCCTCCTGGGATGAGTCTCTCCTTTGCATCTCTGTGACAACTTCTGCATCTCTGAACCCACCTTTTCCTGTTGGGTTCTTTGTCACATTAATGTAACTGTATGAGTCCACAGATGTCTGCAGAGCCTCCTGGCCTTCATTTTCTTCTTATTAACACTTAGCACAGTGCTTTCTACATGACAGGTGTTCAAACAATGTTTACAGAATGAGTAAAGAAAGGCTTTCTCTAGTGTTTATTTTCTAATACCTTCAGAGGTAAGATTCTTAAGTAAAGGTTTTCCCACATGTATCTAAATTTATAGATTTTCTTTGTACCCCAGAGTCTAAGATATTCCGTAGAGGGTGCATGGGACTAAAGATGGTCTCCAAGAAAATTTGCTCATTGAGAACTTTGGATTCAGAGCAAATGGGATGCAAATGAAATAATTTATTAAGCAATATATGTTCAAGTTCAATTAAAAGTTAAACCAGAGCATTTTATATCCTTAACCATCCATGTCACCATCATTTTCATAATAATCTCAATCTGCATACATAAGCAAAAGGTCTAGATCCACCAGCCACTTACATTATACTATACTGCTCACAAAAATTAGGGGATATTTCAAATGAATATGAAGCAACAAAATATCCCCTAATTTTTTTTAATTAAAAAATTTTATTTTTTAATGGGGTAACATCAATAAATCAGGATACATATATTCAAAGATAACAAGTCCAGGTTATCTTGTCATTCAATTATGTTGCATACCCATCACCCAAAGTCAGATTGTCCTCTGTCACCTTCTATCTAGTTTTCTTTGTGCCCATCCCCCTCCCCCTTTCCCTTCCCCTCTTCCCCCTTCCCCCATATCCACAACACTCTTGTCCATGTCTCTTAGTCTCGTTTTTATGTTCCACCAATGTATGGAATAATGCAGTTCTTGTTTTTTTCTGATTTACTTATTTCACTTTGTATAATGTTATCAAGATCCCACTATTTTGCTGTAAATGATCCGATGTCATCATTTCTTATGGCTGAGTAGTATTCCAGAGTGTATATGTGCCACATATTCTTAATCCAGTCATCTATTGATGGGCACTTGGTTGTTTCCATGTCCTGGCCACTGTGAACAATGCTGCAATGAACATGAGGCTGCATGTGTCTTTACATATCAATGTTTCTGAGTTTTGGGGGTATATACCCAGTAGAGGGATTGCTGGGTCATAAGATAGTTCTATTTTCAATTTTTTGAAGAACCACCATATTTTCTTCCATAACGGTTGTACTACTTTACATTCCCACCAACACTGTATGAGGGTTCCTTTTTCTCCACAGCCTCTCCAACATTTGCTATTACCTGTCTTGTTAATAATAGCTAATCTAACAGGTGTGAGGTGGTATCTCACTGCAGTTTTGATTTGCATTTCTCTCATAACTAATGAAAATGAGCATCTTTTCATATATCTGTTGGCCATTTGTATTTCTTCCTGGGAGAAGTGTCTGTTCATGTCCCCTTCCCATTTTTTTATTGGATTGTTTGTTTGTATGTTGTTGAGTTTTATGAGTTCTTTGTATATTTTGGATATTAGGCCCTTATCTGAGCTGTTGTTTGAAAATATCATTTCCCATTAAGTTGGCTGTCTGTTTATTTTGTTATCAGTTTCTCTTGCTGAGCAAAAACTTCTTAGTCTGATGTAGTCCCATTCATTAATTTTTGCCTTCACTTCTCTTGCCTTTGGAGTCAAATTCATAAAATGCTCTTTAAAACCCAGGTCCATCAGTTTAGTACCTATATCTTCTTCTATGTACTTTGTTGTTTCAAGTCTTATGTTTAGATCTTTGATCCATTTTGAGTTAATTTTAGTACAGGGGGACAAACTGTAGTCCAGCTTCATTCTTTTGCATGTGGCTTTCCAGTTTTCCCAGCACCATTTATTGAAGAAGCTTTCTTTTCTCCACTGTGTGTTGTTGGCGCCTTTATCAAAAATTATTTGACTATATATATGTGGTTTTATTTCTGGGTTTTCTATTCTGTTCCATTGGTCTGAGTGTCTATTTTTCTGCCAATACCATGCTGTTTTGATTGTCGTGGTCCTATAATATAGTTTGAAGTCAGGTATTGTAATGCCCCCAGCTTCATTCTTTTTCTTTAGGATTGCTTTCACTATTCGAGGTTTTTTATAGTTTCATATAAATCTGATGATTTTTTGCTCCATTTCTTTAAAAAATGTCATTGGAATTTTGATGGGAATTGCATTAAATTTGTATATTGCTTTGGGTAATATGCCCATCTTGATTATATTTATTCTTCCTAGCCAAGAACAAGGAATATTCTTCCATCTCACTATAGCTTTTTCAATTTCCCTTAACAATGGTTTATAGTTTTCATTATATAAGTCCTTTACATTCTTTGTTATGTTTATTCCTAAGTATTTTATTATTTTTTTTGTTGCAATCATGAAGGAGATTATTCTTTTGAGTTCCTTCTCAAATGTTTCATTGTTGACATATAAAAAGGCTATGGACTTTTGTATGTTAATTTTGTATCCTGCTACCTTACTGTATTGGCTTATTGTTTCTAGTAGTCTTTCTGTGGATTCTTTGGGGTTTTCGATGTATAGGATCATATCATCTGCAAAAAGTGATATCTTTACTTCTTCTTTTCCAATATGGATGCCTTTTATTTCTTTGTCTTGTCTGATTGCTCTGGCTAGAACCTCTAGTACCACATTAAATAAGAGTGGAGAGGCCCTGGCCGGTTGGCTCAGCAGTAGAGCATTGGCCTGGCATGCGGGGGACCCGGGTTCGATTCCTGGCCAGGGAACATAGGAGAACTGCCCATTTGATTCTCCACCCCCCCTTCCTTCCTCTTGGTCTCTGTCTTCCCCTCCCGCAGCCAAGGCTCCATTGAAGCAAAGATGGCCCGGGCGCTGGGGATGGCTCCTTGGCCTCTGCCCCAGGCGCTGGAGTGGCTCTGGTTGCGGCAGAGCGACGCCCTGGAGGGGCAGAACATCGCCCCGTGGTGGGCAGAGCGTCGCCCCTGGTGGGCGTGCAGGGTGGATCCCGGTCGGGCGCATGCGGAAGTCTGTCTGACTGTCTCTCCCCGTTTCCAGCTTCAGAAAAATACAAAAAATAAAAAAGAGTGGAGAGAGTGGACAACCCTGTTCCTGATTTAAGGGGAAGGCCTTCAGTTTTTGGCCATTTAATATGATGTTAGCTGATGGTTTATCATATATGGCCTTTATCATGTTGAGATATTTTCCTTCTATACCCATTTTGTTGAGAGTCTTAAACATAAAATTGTGTTGTATTTTATCGAAAGCCTTTTCTGCGTCTATTGATAAGATCATGTGGTTTTTGTTCTTTGTTTTGTTGATATGGTGTATTACGTTAACCGTTTTATGTATGTTGAACCATTCTTGAGATTCTGGGATGAATCCCACTTGATCATGATGTATTATTTTTTTAATATGTTGTTGTATTTCATTTGCCAGTATTTTGTTTAGTATTTTAGCATCTGTATTCATTAGAGATATTGGTCTGTAGTTTTCTTTTTTTGTGCAGTCCTTGCCTGGTTTTGGTATGAGGGTTATGTTGGCCTCATAAAATGTGTTTGGAAGTATTGCTTCTTCTTCAATTTTTTGGAAGACTTTCAGTAGAATAGGAACCAAGTCTTCTTTGAATGTTTGACAAAATTCGCTGGTATAGCCGTCAGGGCCTGAACTTTTATTTTGGGGGAGATTTTTAATGTTTTTTTCTATTTCTTCTCTACTAATAGGTCTGATTAGGCTTTCTGCTGCTTCTTGACTCAGTCAAGGAAGGTTGTATTGTTCTAAGAATTTATCCATTTCTTCTAGGTTGTTGAATTTAGTGGCATAAAGTTTTTCATAGCATTCTACAATAATCTTTGTATATCTACAGTGTCCGTGGTGATTTCTCCTCTTTCATTTTGGATTTTGTTTATATGAGTTCTTTCTCTTTTTTACTTGGTAAGTCTTGCCAAGGGTTTGTCAATTTTGTTGATCTTTTCAAAGAACCAGCTCCTTGTTCTATTAATTTTTTTTATAGTTTTTCTGTTCTCTATTTCATTTATTTCTGCTCTGATATTTATTATCTCCTTTCTTCGGCTGGTTTCAGGTTGTCTTTGTTCTTCTTTTACAAGTTCCTTAAGGTGTGAAGTTAAGTGGTTCACTTGGGCTCTCTCTTGTTTGTTCATATAGGCTTGAAGTGATATGAACTTCCCTCTTACCACTGCTTTTGCTGAATCCCATAGATTCTGATATGTCATATTGTCATTTTCATTTGTCTGTATATATCTTTTAATCTAGGTGCTTATTTCTTCTTTGAACCATTCCTTTTTTAAAAGTATGTTGTTTAGTTTCCACATTTTTCTGGGATTTTTTTCCTCTTTTTTGCAGTTGAATTCTAGTTTCAAGGCTTTATGAGCAGAAAATATGCTTGGTACAACTTCTATTTTTCTGAATTGGCTGATGTTGTTTTTGTGGCCCAACATATGGTCAATTCTTGAGAATGATCTATGTACACTGGAGAAAAATGTATACTCAGTCACTTTGGGATGAAATGTCCTGTAGATGTCTATCATATCCAGGTACTCTAGTGTTTTGTTTAAGGCCACTATATCTTTGTTGATTCTCTGTTTGGATGACTGATCTAGAACCATCAGCAGTGAATTGAGGTCTCCAAGTATGACTGTATTTTTGTTAGTTTTTGTTTTAAGGTCAATAAGTAACTGTCTTATATATTTTGGTGCTCCTTGGTTTGGTGCATATATATTAAGAATTGTTATGTCTTCTTGATTCAGTGTCCCCTTAGCCATTATGAAATGGCCATTTTTGTCTCTGATTACATTTGCTGTCTTGTAGTGAGCATTATCAGATATGAGTATTGCTATGCCTGCTTTTTTTTGGATGTTATTTGCTTGGAGTATTGTTTTCCAGCCTTTCACTTTGAATTTGTTTTTATCCTTGTTACTTAGATGAGTTTCTTGTAGGCAGCATACATTTTGATTTTCTTTTTTAATCCATTCTGCTACTCTGTGCCTTTTTATTGGTGAGTTTAATCCATTTACATTTAGTGTAATTATTGACACTTGTGAGTTCCCTATTGCCATTTTATATATTGATTTCTGTTAGTTTTGTGTCTTGTTTGATCCTTCTCTTTCGTTTTTCTATTTTTTGTTTTTATTTGGTTGTATTCCATATATCTTTCCTCTGTTGCTATCTTTTTTATCTCATGTGCTTCTGTGGTGGTTTTTTCAATGGTGGTTACCTTTAAGTAATGAAAAGCATCCCTACCCTGTTTATTGTTGTGCACTATTTTGTGAGTACTTTTGTACTCCATCGTCCTTTGCTACTGTTTATCTCCATCCTCTCCCCCCCCCTTTCTTTTTGTTGTTGTCACAGTTTAAATTTGGTTTTATTGTGTTCTTCTTGGAGCTTTTACTTGTGGCTTTGTTTTTTTTTTTGTTTTTTTTTTTGTTCTTTGTATCTGATTGGAGAACCCCCTTTAGTAATTCCTGGAGTGGGGGTTTTCTGATGATAAATTTTCTTATCTTTTCTGTATCTGTGAATGTTTTTATTTCTCCTTCATATTTGAAGGATAGCTTTGATGGGTATAGTATTTGTGGCTGAAAGTTCCTCTCTTTCGGGACTTTATATATTGGGGTCCACTCTTTTCTAGCTTGTAGATTTTCTGTTGAGAAATCTGATGATAATCTAATGGGCCTGTTTTTATATGTTGTGTTCTTCTTTTCCTTGCCTGCCTTGAGAATTTTTTCTTTGCCATTGGTTTGTGCCAATTTCATTATGATGTGCCTTGGAGTAGGTTTGTTGGGGTTAAGAAAGCTCGGAGTTCTGTTTGCTTCTTGAATTTGAGGCTTTAGTTCTTTCCACAGACTTGGGAAGTTCTCATCTATTATTTGTTTGAGTATGTTCTCCATTCCATTTTCTCTCTCTTCTCCCTCTGATATATCTATTATTCTTATGTTATTCTTTTTGATGGAGTCAGATAATTCCTGTAGGGTTATCTCATTTTTTTTAATTTTTGAGTTTCTCTCTTCTTCTCTCTGTTGTGCCTCAAGTTGCTTGTCTTCTATTTCACTAATCCTACCTTTTATCTGGCCTGTTCTATTAGCTAAGCTTTTTACCTCGTTTTTCAGCTCGTGATTTGAGTTTTTCATCTCTGTTTGATTTGTTTTTATAGTTTCAATTTCCTTGGAAATATATTCTTTGTGTTCATTTAGTTGTTTTCTGAGCTACCTAAATTTCCTTTCTGTGTTTTCTTGTATATCTCGGAGTATTTTTAGAATTTATATTTTAAATTCTCTGTCATTTAGCTCCAACATTTCCAATATATTAAATTTTTTCTCCATAGATTTTTCCTCATCTATCTGTGTTACCTCTCTTTCTTTTGTATCCATGATATTCGATTTTTCTCTTCCTTAATGGCATCTGAGGGTGGTTTTGTTGATAGTATGAATGAGATTTAATAAAGAATAAAAAGTTAAAAATAAAAAATCAAAAAGAGTTTTTTTAAAAAAATTAATAATGAAATAAAAAAAATAATATAAATATTTTAAAAAAGGAAATTATCCCCCCCTCATTTATCCTCTCTTCTCCTCTCCTTTCCCTTCTTTCTTGAGAAAATCTTGTGGTGAATTGTGAATTATATTGTACTAAATAGAACAAACAATGCCTGTAATGGAGGGCCTAATTTGGGGAGAAGTAATAAAGGGGCAAAAAAATTAAAAAAAAAATGAAAAAAGGGGGGGTATGGACCCACAAAAAGCAAATAAGGAAAAAATTTGGGTCAAGAATAAAAAGATTTGCTTTTAGGTTTTGGTTGACTAAGAGTTATGATGAGAGGAATAAGAGGGAAAAAGGAAAATGGGGGGACAAATTAAAAAATTACTATTGTATTTAGTGGAACAAAAATTAGATAAAATGGAGAGCCATGGATGGGAGCACCGCTAGTGAGTTAAAAAGGTGAAGTAAAAACCCCCCAAAATGCCACAAACATAAGTTTGAGTTCCAGATAAGATAATTTATTCATTATTGAGGTGTGAATGAGAGAAGACGTAAAGGAGAAAGGAAGAAACTAATATAGAGGAAAAAAAAAAAGGGAGAGAAAAAAAAGAGAGAACCACTAAAAGAAGAAGAAAGAGGAGAGAGAGAGAGAGAGAGAGAGAGTTAAGGGTTTTGGAGTGCAACCCTCATAGAGAGAAAGGAAGAGGAAAGAAAAGATAATGGGAGATGTCACACTTATGGGTAGTGTAGTTCAAGGAGAGGAGAGAGTAAGACCGGCAGAGAGTCAAATGACCAAATTGGAGGAGGAAAAAAAAATCAAGAATGAAGATAAGAGAAGCAAACGAACAAATATAATAAAATGGGATAGGTTATAAAGTCTGTAGATTATTCTTGATTTTGAGAGGTTATCTTCTTGCTTTTTCTTTTCTCTCCCTCTTCCTGGTCGGTGACTCTGTACCCCGGGTTCTTCCCCTTTGGCATGCTCAGGTAGAGGTTTGCAGTTGATAAGTCTCTATGGCGATGTCATATATTGTGCTTCAGTCTCGTTGGCAGTCGAGGCTCATTAGCATTTATAGGCTCCGACAGTGAGAGAGTCCATGTTCCTGGAGCCTCTCTCCTAGTCTTTCCTTCCTCAATTAGTAGCCTGATAATCCAGCTATGGGGTTGCTGCTGCCTCTGCCTGGATAGTAAGAGGCTCAAAGAGCTGGCAACTCCCCACTCTATTCCCACTCAACACAGGGCTCTGGGTAAGGCTCAGTCAGTCAGAGCTGCTAGCATAATCAGGAGGGGCTTCTGCCCACTCAAAGACCTCTGGCTCTGCCACACTTTCCAGTAACACGGGCGGGCGCCCACTCCCGGGTCACTTGGAGGAAATTCTCGCTCACTATCTGCACGCACAGACCAGGATATCAGGCCGGCAGTCTCACACTTTGAGTGAAACCGTCGTCCGCACGCAAAAGTTCCAGCATTGGAATTGGCTCTCGCTCCCTCCCCATGCGCGGCTTTTTTGGGGTGCTGGGGTGGCCCAAGATTCTGCTTTTGGCCCACACAAAGGCCCCTGACTCCGCCCCTCTTTGAGATAACATGGGCACCCACTGCCGAGGCACTCGGAGGAATCACTTGTTCACTATCTGCATGCACAGACCAGGAATATCAGGCCGGCCGCCTCACCCTCTGAGTGAAACCCCCGCACACACGGAAAAGTTTCAGCATTGGAATTGGCTCTCACTCCCTCCCCATGCGCAGCTTTTTCAGGGCGCTGGGGCGGCCCGAGATTCCAGTTTTGGCCCACACAAAGGCCCCTGACTCTGCCCCTCTGTGGGGTAACACGGGCGCTGACTCCTGAGGTTCTCGGAGGAATCTCTTGCCCACTCTCCACGCGCGCAGACCAGGCTATCAGGCAGGCTGCCTCACACATTGAGTGAAACCCCCACCCGCACGAAAAGTTCCAGCATTGAAATTGGCTCTCGCTCCCTCCTGTGTGCAGCTTTTTCAGGGTGCTGGGGCAGCCTGGAGATTCCACTTTCGGCCCACACAAAGGCCTCTGACTCTGCCTCTCTGTGGGATAGCACGGGTGCCCACTCCTGGGGATTTCGAAGGAATCTCTCGCCCACTATCTGTGCACCAATAGGAGATTGGGGAAATTGGCTGCCCCACTGGTCTTTCTTTGTCTGGGTTTGGCGTGAGTGTTAGCTTGTATTGCCCGGGTTGCCACAGGCACAGTTTTTCCTCGGCTTGGATCTCGTGCCACAGCCTGGTTCGGCCGTTTGTGCCGCCGCCTGGATCTATTCACCCCCTTTGTCCTCCTTAGTTTCTATATTCTCAGATCCCAGTGAAAACAGCTATATTTAGGTTAGTGAGGAAAGCGGAGCATTTCTAATTCCCTATTTTCTTCAGGGTTTGATTATATATTTAGCCAATTTTTCGCTCAACCATACCTTAGGGTGTATTGCGAAACATCTGGAGGCTCCAAGGATAGGTTTTTCTGTTTCTGGTTGAAGACCTTGTTGAGTTTTGGGGGAGATTTATCGGTATCGCTTCCTACGGCGCCATTACTCTCTATCTCCTAATTTTTGTGAGCATTATATATAGTTGATGTGGATGACAATTTTGATAGCAATCTATACTTGTTTTACCTGAAAGCTTGTAGAGTATGGTTTGTCATCTTTCAACCCCATGAATACGCTCACTAAAATGCCATCCATAAGCTAGGACGGGGACAGTCAGTAACAGGGTCTCTTTCCTTAAAGGTTGCTCCTATTACTATAGTTTGTCAGAGCTAGGATGGTGCTGTATAAAACTTTGCATTTGCAATGAAAATGCAGGACTTAAATTTAAACTAATTGATAATTTAGTTCTTTTGTCCCCCAAAAAATGGTAATTGTATGAGCATCATCTCTTAACCACATGGTGGTAACACAACATTAGCAAGAGTAAGAAAGCAGGGCTGGCCTGACCTGTGGTGGTGCAGTGGATAAAGCGTCAACCTGGAAATGCTGAGGTTGCCGGTTCGAAACCCTGGGCTTGCCTGGTCAAGGCACATATGGGAGTTGATGCTTCCAGCTCCTCCCTCCCTTCTCTCTCTCTGTCTCTCTCTCTGTCTCTCCCTCTCCTCTCTAAAATGAATAAATAAATAAATAATTAAAAAAAAAAAAAAGAAAGCAGGGCTTTTAGCAGAGAGTTGGTTCATTAGACACTGAAAATGGGCCTTTTCAGGCAGAAAACACCTGAACTAAGGACCAAAAGTCCAACCTGGCAATTCAATCAATTGTTTAAGAAAAGGTGTCAAACGCTCATGACACATCACTCATACATCTTTTTAAAATGTATTGGATAAATGCTCCACGTGCCAACTACATTTCTTCTTTTTCTCAAATCCCCATTCAGTGAGTATGATTTTTTATGTTTTACAAATGATGGAACTGAGGCTCACTCACCACAAGGACAAACAAAGTTTGTATCTATGTGAGGTGATGGATATTAAATAAACTTATTGTGGTGATCATTTTACAATACATACAACTATCAAATCATTATTTTGCACACCTTGAACTAATACAGTGTTATATGTCAGTTATACTCAGAACAATGTTGAGGCTCAAAGCAGTTAGGTAAAATCTCTAAAACTGCATATCTGATGAGTAACAGAGAATTTATGTTCTCTCTATTGTATAACCTAAAATAAAAGTTAGGAAGGTAAACATATCCAAAGGGCAAAGGGGACCAGTAATGAAAATTTAAATATTATAAAGGTTAAGTATGTCACAAAACTGGGGTTAGGAAAGTAGAAATGAAACGGTCAATATTCAGGAAAATGATTTGCAAAGAATAAAAAAAAATCAAATTGTCTCTGAGGGTGAAGTATGCCTCCAAGTCCAAGAGGTGCTCTTGTTAACTAAGGAGATGGCTAGATATTGATGGGGAAAGAGAAGAAAGGGAGTTGGGCTTATATTTAATAAAACTTGGAAAGCCTGCTTCAGTAAGAAGTTCCAGCATTCCATTAACTAGGAAGCTTTAGCATTCACCTGCTAATTAGTCCACTGAGCCCTCGAGACTCAATACCTTAGCCATCAAGAATAAAAGTGGTTTTTCCAATTCCCCAGGGTACAACCATTCAAACCCAGACTATGAGAGGAAGGTGTTTCTGTGCTTCCAAGTGCAGTGGAAATCAGACTGGCAGCCATAGAGGTCTGTCAATCTAGCCTAGAAGAAGGATCTGATTGGTTAGTGGGAGGAACCAACAGGAGCTCTGAAATTTTAAAGAAACTGATTAGTTGGCTTAAAGGGAACCAATTAAAAGAAAAGCTAGTTCTTCCCAGCTGAAAATAGAAACACAGGCTTCCCCCTCTTCTCTCTGTCTTCCTACTTAGCTAACCAGTAACCCCATTTGCTCCCATACTGCGTGGGCTGGAAGCTGGATGGTCTCCCAAGGACAATATTTGAGCAGCACCTGGACTGGAATGAGCTTTGATTATGCACTAAACCGTGACACAGAATATCTGGACTTTTCGTTGTTATACTGTACTGGGTTTGATGAAGACAAGCCTGGACTTTTTCCTTGGTGAGAGGGGATGGAGGTAGGACGTGAAGTTCTGTAGGCATCCTTCTATTTCAACCCTGAATAAATCTTACTGCAGCAGCCTAAGCACCTTCAAATGTGGGTCCTATAAATTGCACCACACAAGAGCCATATTTCCTTGGGCATAAGAACCAGCATCACTTTTAACAGAAATGAACGCTCATAAGGAGACCATCCTAAAGCAAAGGGGCCCTGCCCAACCTGAAGACATGAAGGGAGGAAGGGTGGAGGAGAGGAGTAGAGGGAAAGGAAGCTGGCCACCAAAGCCCAATGAGGGCAACCCATGGTTTCTCCTCTTTTGGTGAGCCTCCGTCCAGTTCTTAGCACTCCTTGAGCAAATCCATATCTACCTTCTCTCTGACACACAAGAGGCTCATGATCTGTATAAAATCACCACAGAGGTGGTTTCCATAACCTTCCTTAGGGAAGTGGTTGCCTAAATTTCAGACTTCCAGACTTAAAATGAATCATCAGGCCATCTCCCCATGATCTATTTTTAAAAATATTTCTAGATGAGTGCCTGTGTACAACCTCTACTATTTCATGACTACATAACAGGACCTGCTACAATATTTTTATTGCTAAGATCTTTCCAACCTTAGAAGACCTCTGAGATCCAACAGAACAAACGTTTAAAAGTCAGAATCTCTCGTTAAATGGAAGATGTCAGAGCTAAAAGCTTCCTTGCTTCACAAATAAACATGGTAAACTCTGTTTTTTCCACTTTCAAATAAAAACTCTGGCAAGAAAAATAGGTATTTTTTTCTGTGCTTTCCAAAGCAATCACTTCCAAATTTTCTTTTCTTTTTTCTTTCTCTCTTTTTTTTTTGTTCAATAATCAGACTTCACACTGAATAGACTGCCTGATCCTTCCAAAGCCAATTGAGTGTACTAGTAGGATTATATAAAATCCCCAGTTTTTGTGACAAATGAACAGCTTTTTCACGTGAACTCACACTGCAGTGGTCCAGTACCAACGACACTGCGCACTATTTTTGAATTCTTCCTTTTGAGATGATAAAGCCTGTTTTCCTGGGACAGACCAAGCATCTCAGAGTTGAAGAAATTAAAAATAAAAATTATTTTGTTAAGTTATGCCTCCTGACCTTTTTTCAATAAAATTGGTTATTTTTCATTATACATTTTTCTCTTTCTATTAAGAGGCATTCATAAATGTTAGATTGTAAGGCACTGGCAAAGCTACCTATTTTCATGCCACTTGAGTCACAGTAGGAAATACATTTTAGGAACCCAAATGTGGACAGAGATAAAAGCTCATCGACCTTCCATAAGCTGAATAGGGATTAATTCTTGAAGTTACTGCGATGCCTCTGTATCTCCACGGCCTTTAGCTTATGTGTGTTATCATGTCCTTTTTGTGGGTTTTAACAACAATTCTGTAAGGTAAGAGATTATATAATTCTATGTATATAGAAGCATTTCCATTTTACAGTTGAAGGAACTAGGACTCAGAAATTAACTAGCATGTTACCTTCACTGAGACTCGTGTTAAGTCCAGATCCTCTACTCCAACACAGTGAGATGTCTGGTGTCTGCCTGCCCTAGTTAAACAAACCACCCAAGACCTCCATGTGGCCAGGGCTCAAAGCTGCAAGTCCTATTTTACCTCCTGTCCTTACCTCACTTCACCTGCCTCAAAATTCCACTTAATCCAATTTCGCCCCATTCATCACTGCACCTAATGAACTCTTCAGAGTGGAATTAATTATGTCTAAAAAAACTACAAAGAAAGACTAGAACCCCATATATTAGTATTTCATTTAAAGTTCATTTTAGCCCTCAGCTCTTAAATATTATGATTATTAAATTGTAACACCTTTGTTCTTCTAAATCAGTGGTAGTCAACCTGGTCCCTACTGCCCAACTAGTGGGCGTTCCAGCTTTCATGATGGGCGGTAGCAGAGCAACCAAAGTATTGAATATAAATTAAAAGATAGATTTAACTATAGTAAGTTGTTTTATAAAGATTTATTCTGCCAAACTTAGCGAAAATCCAACATAAAGTACTTGGTAAGTAATTATTATTATATGCTTTAACTTGCCGTAACTCTGCTTTATAAATTTTATAAAATAAAGTTACTTCCCTACTTTATAAATCACCATTACTGTGGAACTGGCGGGTGGTTAGAAAATTTTACTACTAACAGAGATACAAAAGTGGGCGGTAGGTATAAAAATGTTGACTACCCCTGTTCTAAATTGTTGGTGACTAATGGAACATTGAACTTCAGAACCCAGAGAACATACACTTATAAACTCACAAAATACCTGTTCAGGACTTTAGTGGAACAAATATACATGATAGGCATCAGTGTCATTCACAAAAGAATCTTTACACACTATCCCTTATTTCCCTGATGAAAAAGAAATTTCTGTCTGATTTTGGTTATTATTTTTGTTTGTTCAAATTGACATTGAATTTTATATGATTTTCTTTTTTATTTTTACCTAAATAAAGATAAATCTTTCTCACTTTAAACAGAAGTGATTTTTTTTTATTTTTAACTTTATTCAGTTTTTTTAAGAGAGAGAGAGAGAGATGAAGGGAGAGGAGCAGGAAGCATCAACTCCCATATGTGCCTTGACCAGGCAAGCCCAGGGTTTTGAACCGGCAACCTCAGCGTTCCCAGGTCGACACTTTATCCACTGTGCCACCACAGGTCAGGCAAACAGAAGTGATTTTAAAGTATGCAAATGCCTGCAAAAATAAATGTCTTTGCCCTCCTTCCTATATATCTGGATGGAAGTATCTGATAATTCTAGCATAAGTATGATCTGACAATACACAGAAGCAAGAGAAGTTATGGGTCTCACCAAACACAGCAGACAGGGGAGACTGAGGTTCTCAATTCATTTTGCGGTTTTCAGCTTAACTTTTCTGCATAGCACCTGTGCTTTCACAGGGGGGGGGGAGGGGAAGCAGAAATTGTAGAACCTAATAATAGAGATTTATTAGAAAAAATGTGAGTTTGACTACTTCTGTAGCCCCAGGGTTTTTGTTGAAGGATCTTAAACAGTGTCTACAACAGGAAGGGTTGCCTATCACTCTGCACTCTCTCACATCCCTATTCCACAACCTACTAAGCTTGAATGTCTGGGTCACTTCAAAGAAGTTTCTTTCTTCCCCAAGTTGAGATTACAACTACTGAGAAGGGTGTTGAAGCTGATCAGGTCCCAATGGAATTGCCGTCTAGACAGTAAAAGAAAAAGAAAGGTGATGATGCTGCAGTATTAGAGCCGGGCTGTCCAGCTGGGTGGCCGCTGGTTGCATGTGGACATGATGCCCTTTGAGATGTGGCTCCTGCAAATGGAGCTGTGCTACAAGAGTAATAAACACCAAACTTCCAAATCTCCATATGGGAAAAAGAATGTAGATGCCTCATTTATTTTTATATTGATTATCTGTTGAAAGGACAATATCTAGATGTATTAGGTTGTAAAAATATATCGTTAAAATTAATTTCACTCATTTATATTTACTTGTTTAATGTGGCCACTAGACAATTTTGCATTGTAGCTATGGCTCATATTTTATTTATATTAAACAGGGCTTTCTAGAGCAGAGGGGAGGCAAACTTTTCCAAAACAGGTCTGACTCAATATACATGACTTAAGCTTGCAAACTTCCCTGTTGCAACTACTTCACACTACTGTTATAGAAAAAGCAGCCATAGGAAATATGTTACAGGTAACCATGGCTGTGTCATAATACAACTAATACAACTACATATGCAATCCAGGTGGTGGGCCCAGGATACATAGGTCACTGTATCTCCTCTAGAGCTTAACCAGCATTTTAAAACTAACATGCCATTTTCAACAATATGTTCTTATTTTGAAGTCTTCACTAGCCACCAATAATGATGAAGAATGAGACCTTATGGTTTCCCTTGATACGAAAGAAACAAATGGTCACAGCCTTGCAGGGTGCAGCGTTAAGAACTCCTGGCCCTCTGTGTCCTAGGAGCCTGGTTCATCCTCATCATCATCACCTGCTCTCATTTCAAGCCACCCACCAGACAATTAACAGACTGCCATTCTTCATGACAATAGGACATGTTCAGGCACTCCTGCAGTAGCAAGCTCTCCCCACTGGAAGGAAACGTCACACAAAGGCTTCCAAGCCAGTTCAGTGATGTCACTAGAAGCAATCCTCTTGAAACACACCTTGTGCTCCCAGCACCTTTTGACTGCTGCCTTGTTAACAGCCTGAATCTGCAATTCAATGCTGTTTTGGGCAATGTGACACAATTTCAGTAACAATATCAGGACCTGCTTTTATAGGGACATTCTAGAGTTCCTGAGGTAAATTGCAAAAAGCAGTTCAACATCACAAGTCTCCAACCAGAAAAGAAAAGATCCAAAAAAAGAGAGCTAATGCCTGAAAGTGGGCAGAGAGGAAATACTCTAGAGGGCAGCACATTGAGATCTTCAGAGGAACCTACTCCTGTGAAACCTCTTCACAAGGAATGGATCTGTGCTGCCTGGTTGTCCTAGCAACTCAACTAAAAGCAAGGACTCCATTGTCTCAACCAATCCTCAGAGCTCCTTCCAGGCTCCACAGCTGTTATCATCCTCGATTCATCCCATAGAAAGCAAAATCTGCCGACATTAACATGCTTTCATGACTGCTTTCATCGCAGAAAGAGCCGACTTTACAGACTCTGCCACAGATGCTGAGACGTTGTCAGGGCACCAGCCACTGCAGGACGCATGTCAGTTTATGCGAATAATCATCATTCAATTAGACATGCTTATCTTTACCAACACATTTGCAACCTGTTTCATTTTTCTCATTAAACGAAAATTAATATTTGCACATCTAACTCACAGAAAGTCAAATTTTCTCCAGTAATGACGAAGGAACAAGTGGGAACAGAAGCTGAGCCACCTTTGCATGTCCTGGTATCAGTACTCTGCCCCCTTTAAACAGAGTCGTTCAGGTCACATCTTTAGAAAATAAGCAAAACAGTTAGTGACATTCATCATTGTCAGTTTATTTTTCTTTCTCTTTTTTACGTAATGAGATGCTGACATGTATAATAAGCTTTAAGTAAATGGGAAGTCCACTTGTATTTTATTGCTCATGGCAAACCCCAAAACTACAGCGACAGTCACAGTTTACGTTAGAAACAGCAGAATTGATGCAAATTCTGGAGCAAACAGAGACAGATGGAAGCCTTCCAGAGACATGCACCTGTGCTTTCAATGAGCCAGGGGCCCCCGGAACTCTACCTGTAGTTTCCAACACAGGTGACAAGGAAAAGGGTGTGCCCAGGCCACTGGTCTCCATGGGCTTTCACCCAGAGGACTACCATAGCCTGGTCGTGCGCAATGCTTATCCATATCATCACCTTTCTTTAAGACACTAACCCAGAACAGAGAAGTTCAGGCTGGGTACGTAGAGGTCCCAGGTTGGTAACATCTCTGTGCTGTCACAGAAGCTCTTAAAGGACTCGGAGATGGAGCTCAGGACTGAGAGCCACAGGGCCATTGGATAACACCTGCTAATTCATGCTTGCCTTTGAGTCCTGATCTTCATCCACCAACAGTTAGTCATGCCTATAACACCTACCCTGAGGTTCCTGTGTTCTACGAATGTTTTCAAAGGTGTGAGTCACTTTAGGACCTCCCTCCCAGTTGTTTCCTTCTCACAATGCAGAACTGACCATGGGTCTGTGTCTCAGTGGCTAAACAAGGACAGTGAGGCAGCTCCCACACTAACTCCTGCTTCCCTAACTGCAGTCGCTCCCAGCCCGCCCGTCCTGCTCCAACACCTCACAGGGCCCTCGAGACCGAAGATGCACAGGCAGCTTTTGTTCTCATAGACCTTAGGGTTTTCTGCACGGGGAGACAGGTAAATGTTTAGGGAAGAAATTACCTTGGGTTGTGAAATATCTTACAACAGAGGTTTAGAAGGTGCACAGGAGGTTATGACTGCTATTTGAGTAGCCAATTCTGTCTGGAAGGAGCAGGAGAGAATGTCTCGGAGCAGGTGCCATCTGTGGATCCCTGAAGAGTGTGCTGGAGAGTGTCACATGGAGGAAGTGACAAAAGGAAGCTGATAATCCTTGGCTGAGGGAAGAACATGAACTTTCTTGGGGGGAGGGGAATGAATAGGAGGACACCAGGGAGCACAGAAGAATCTGCAAAGACACATTTGTAAAACCAACTGCTTGCTTCCAATACCCATTTTGACATAAGAATGGTATTTTCACAGTAATCTATTTGCTGATTAAAATTAGAAAAATTACAAGTTACTGTGTCTGCCTAGAGTTTACCTTTGTAATCTTAAAGGTAACCTACATTTAAAAAGTTTTGTTAAAAATAAAAACTAAAAACATGTACCATCTTCCTGTAAAAATACATCATGTGGTCATGGAAATGCTGTTTGTTTGTTTGTTTTTCAATAATACACCTCTTGAAAGGGCTTGACTTTTCAGCCAAGCTCAGACCTTCTCCCTTTCCTCCTCTAAGTCTCTGCCTGCCCCTCCATCTGCTGACTTTGTACCACTTATGTGATCATATTCCTTTGAGCAAGAGGAAGGCTCTGTCCTGCCCATTGATTGCTACCCACAAAACTGCTTTCCTGTTAAAAACCATGTCACAGAATAGTTGAGCAAATGCTTTTTTTTTGATCAGCAGTATCAGCTTGCTTGGCTGAAACCTTGGCTGTCCCCATCAATAGCCACTGACCTTTGTGATGGAAGAAGTCACTACTGGCTGTGGTACTCACTAGCTCAAGGCAGGAGGATGTCCCGGGGTGGAAGAAGGCAGAGGCAGCCCTGGCCCTCAGCCTCCATTTTCTTCTGGCCTCCCTAGGACAGGCCATGCAGGGCTGGGACGTCCTCTAGTGTTAGCTCTTGTACATAGGTGGCCTCAATGTGTCCTCAGATTATCTGAGGTGAAGTATTGCCTTAAAGAAAGAAATTACAATGCACAGAAGTTCTTTCCTCTGCCTACCATCTTTCATCCACCTTGGACCTTCGTGAGGCAGTCCTCACTCGGGACCCACTATCACCATTAGAAGGATTTACTCAGAGACCTTGTGGGTGCAGAGTCAGAACAAAGGGCTGGGCTGGATGCAGGCATCAGATAAAGGTAGTCCATTTAAGCCTGAGGAAGCTTTCTCCTGCCAATATACACAAAATAGTATTTCTGGGATGATGAAAACATGTCATGGAGCTTAGTGTTTACCTCATACTGTCCAACACCTTGATAAAGTCTCTGGAGGATGAGTTAGGCCCAGGGGTTCTCCAAGGCCCCTGGTTTCTGGCACTGTATCACTAGTCAGGAGTGCAAATTTTACTTGGGAGGCTCAGGTTTTAAAGTCCTGTAGGTCAGACTGCCCCAAATCCAGGTGCCCAAAATATCAAAAGAGTTCAAACCTATTTAATGCACAAGACAAGGATACATGCCAGACACCCTAACCCAGCACCAGTGTGTTCTGAGAGATGCTGCCCTGACTCCCACACTCAGCTGGAGCTCGGCTAGAAATGAGAAAATGCACAGCAATGCTGGGGGCATCCATAGTCCTTCACAGTTGTGAGTGTAAAGGTGGTTTTGCACTGTGTGACAGAAGTCAGTGGCCTTCACACTGCCATCCCTGCGGCACTAACATCTGCCTCATCCTACCGGTCAGAACCTCCAGAACCGAGGCCAGGACATACATCTTTTCAAAAACAAACAAACAAAAAAATCCCTGTATTGGATATGACACACAGCCACTGGGTGGGCATCCCAAAGACTTTGCATCATTTGGGGGATATGTGTGTTCTACTGGGGTGGTATTGAAACAAGTCCTGTTCTTGGTCAGTCCAACCCTAATCTAGCACCTGAGTGACTCAGCAGTGCTCCTCAAAGATGGATACCTGCAAAGTAGCAGGAGATGGACTGGTTTTTACTGGCAGGACTAGTTCTACCCCAATTATTTAACCCATTAAAGTAAGGCAAGCCCACACAGCAGGTACACATTGAACTCCTGAGAATGCTGGTTCTGGCAGAGGCTCGGTCATCCCCTAAGACACTCAGAACCAAGGGGAATGTCTGGTGCTCTAGATCCACTTTCAGTTCTTAAGGTGAAGTTAGCCGCTCACCTGCTGCAGGCTGGACCCCACAGGCTGTGTCCACAGGAGCCTGGTGAAGTACACAGAGTCATGTGGTTTTCACCAGTCTCTTTCACAGCTCCTGGAACACCTGAGGTCCCTTTGGTCATCATTTATTGAGGACATACTGTGCACCATCCACAACACTAACTGCCTTAATTTCATTCCCTATTAAATATTTAATTTTAATAATCACTTAAATAGCGATGTGCAGAAGGGTCTATCAAACCCTCTTCAGCCCAGCACCAGCACTGTTTCCCAATAAGGAAACAAGGCCCAAAGGGCTTCCTTGATGGAGGCATTGCCCAAGGAGAGCATGGATGCCACTCTAGTGACTCTCTGGGGACAATGATGCCCTATCTGCTCACAACAGAGATGCACCTACATTCCAGCTGACATATGTTCTTTTCATAAACGTTTATTTCAATAATGCATTTCACATCACTTTGGAGCACTTTCTCACTTTGCCTCCACCCTGTGCAGAAAAATCTACCCATGGACACATATTCCACTTGTTAGAAACAATAACATTCATGGACCTATTAATGGCTCCACTGAATAAGAAATTACTACAATTCACCATGTTCCTCGGCATTTATTTAAATTTAGCAGATAAAGAGTCAGCAGTTATACTGGCCCAGGCTGCACAGAGAGCCATTGATGGCATTGATTATAATAATAACATTAATTCTGCATACTCACTACTTCAGGAACTGTGACATGTCCTTTAAAGTTCTGTGGATGAAATTTAATTTTTTATAATCTTCTGATTACCCCTGTGGTTAGTTGCTAACATTATCCCCACTTTTAGGAGTCAAGGACAAGAAAGGCTAAGTGAACTACTCATGGTCACATGGGTGGTAAGGGTAACTTTAAATCCATGCAGAATCAGCAGACCATGCTCTAAGTATGCCTGGAAAGAAAACTCCAGACTGCCAAACCATTCCTTAGAATAAACACCACTTCCCAATTTCCAAATCCATAAATTCTAGGCTTAAAATTAGACCCACTCACTTTATTTTAGGTCACTATTCTATCCCACTTCCCATCTGCCTGTTGGAGAAAAAAAAAACCCTGCAATGTTTCAGCATGTCTTGCTTTCAACAAATAAGATGATTATACAAGGAAGGAAGAAAAAAAGTCCTGTGGGTAAATAGTATCTAAAACTTGTTAAAAAAAACCCTCAAGATGACATAAGAGTGATGGTGGCATGAGAGATAACCTTGATCTCTCCCCTTGAAATTTCAACAAATTGAAGAACTATAACTCAACTAAATAACCCCAGCTGGGCTCACAGGTTTACCTTTAAGATTCCCACACCAAATTGTCTAAAGGTGGAAAGGGTTGAGAAGTGGGGCAGGAGATAAGATGCACTCAGGGTCGGGCTCCAGAGAATAGAGAAACCAGGAGTGACTGGATCTCCTTCTGCCTGGGGGAGCAGAGATTGATGAGAATTTGAGGAGATATTGAACCAAAGCAGTGGCAGAATAAGGGGTTACTGCAAGTGGTCCCATAGTCTGCTGGCAGCCTGCACTCAGACAGAGTCAAAAATACAAAGTACAGCCCCCATGCTTCCAGATATTATCAACCTCCCCTCTTGGTTATAAAGAATGGCAGACACATACCACACACGTAGATCTATAGAGCCACTCTCTCATCTGAAGAACAAAAGTGTTCTGTGTCTGGTCCCCTGATCTGCTGAGATGTAGAGAGAAGTACTTGGAAACCTGAGACGACCATTGCCAAAGTCATAAACCTCATGGCATGCCCCACTCATCAACACAACTGAGCCCCATCTTCATTATTCTGACAGCAGTGGAAGCCAGCCTGGGAATTACACAGAGCTACAACTTGTAATATAACACCACCTACTGGAAAAACAAAACAAACAAAAAATAAACCCTCCTTTTTCTTGGGGGGGGGGGATTTTCCTTTTCTTCTAATCTCTTTTTTTCTAGTGTTCTTTATTGTTGTATTGTTTGTTTTTGATCATTGTATTTTTATTTAGTTCTTTGTTTATTTGGGGTTTTTCTCTTATTTTCAGTTTTGTGTTTTTATTTATTTTAATTTTTCATTGCTGCTTTTGCTTAATTTCTTAACAATACCACTCTCAAATGACATCAAGGGAAAAAAATACAAATATGGTGGCTACCCAAGAAAGAGATGAAGTTCATAAAGAAAATGAAATATCTCCAGAAAGCAATTTCAATCACATGGAAACCTAGGAGTTAAACAATAGAGAATCCAAAATTGAAGTTTTGAAAATACTCCATGAGATGTGAGAAAACACTAACAGGCAACTTAATGAGGAGATGACGTCAGAGTAATGGCGGAGTAGGAAGCGATACCTATAAATCTCCACCAAAACTCAACAAGATCTTCAACCAGAAACAGAAAAACCAGGCTATCCTTGGAGCCTCCAGATGTTTTGCAATACACCCGAAGGTATGGTCGAGCGAAAAATTGACTAAATATATAACCAAACCCCGAAGGAAATAGGGAGTAAGAAATGCTCTGCCTTCCTCACTAACCTAAACAGGGCGGCTTTCACTGGGAACTGAGAATATAGAAACTGAGGTGGGCAAAGGGGGTGAATAGATCCAGGCCGCAGCACAAACGGCCGAACCAGGCTGTGGCATGGAGATCCAAGCCGAGGAAAAACTGTTCCTGTGGCAACCCGGGCAATACAAGCTAACACTCGCGCCAAACCCAGACAAAGAAAGACAAGTGGGGCAGCCATTTTCCCCGATCCCCTAGTCAGTGCGCAGATAGTGGGCAAGAGATTCCTTCCAAAGCCCCGGGAGTGGGCGCCCATGTTATCCCACAGAGAGGCAGAGTCAGAGGCCTTTGTGTGGGCTGAAAGCGGAATCTCCAGGCCACCCCAGCACCCTGGGAAAGCCGCGCATGGGGAGGGAGCGAGAGCCAATTCCAACGCTAAAACTTTTCCATACTGGTGGGGGTTTCACTCAGAGGGTGAGGCGGCCAGCCTGATATCCTGGTCTGCGCACGCAGATAGTGAGCAAGAGATTCCTCCGAGTGCCTCGGCAGTGCACGCCCATGTTATCTCACAGAGGGGCAGAGTCAGAGGCCTTTGTGTGGGCCAAAAGCAGGATCTCAAGCCACCCCAGCGCCTTGCAAAAGTCGCACACGGGGATGGAGCGAGAGCCAATTCCAATGCTGGAACTTTTCCATGCGGGTGGGGGTTTCACTCAGAGTGTGAGACTGCCGGCCTGATATCCTAGTCTGCACATACAGATAGTGAGCGAGAGTTTCCTCCAAGCGCCCCGGGAGTGGGCGCCCGCCCATGTTACCGGACAGAGTGGCAGAGCCAGAGGTTTTTGAGTGGGCAGAAGCCCCTCCTGATTATGCTAGCAGCTCTGACTGACTGAGCCTTACCCAGAGCCCTGTGCTGAGTGGAAATAGAGTGAGGAGTTGCCAGCTCTTTGAGCCTCTTACTATCCAGGCAGAGGCAGCAGCAACCCCATAGCTGGATTATCAGGCTACTAATTGAGGAAGGAAAGACTAGGAGAGAGGCTCCAGGAACATGAACTCTCTCACTGTCAGAGCCTATAAATGCTAATGAGCCTCGACTGCCAACGAGACTAAAGCACAATACATGACATCGCCATAGAGACTTATCAACTGCAAACCTCTACCTGAGTGTGCCAAAGGGGTAGAACCCGGGTACAGAGTCACCGACCAGGAAGAGGGAGAGAAAAGAAAAAGCAAGAAGATAACCTCTCAAAATCAAGAATAATCCACAGACTTTATAACCTATCCCATTTTATTATATTGGTTCGTTTGTTTCTCTTATCTTCATTCTTGATAATTTTTTTTCCTCCTCCAATTTGGTCGATTAACTCTTTGCTGGCCTTACTCTCTCCTCTCCTTGAACTACACTACCCATAAGTGTGACATCTCCCATTATCTTTTCTTTCCTCTTCCTTGCTCTCTATGAGGGTTGCACTCCAAAACCCTTAACTCTCTCTCTCTCCTCTTTTTTCTTTTTCCTTCTTTTAGTGGTTCCCTCTTTTTTTTTCTCTCTCTCTCTCTTTCTTTTCTCCCTCTATATTAGTTTCTTCCTCTCTCCTTTACATCTCCTCTCATTCAAACCTCAATAACGAACAAATTATCTTATCTGGGACTCAAACTTATGTTTGTGGCATTTTGGGGGGTTTTTACTTCACCTTTTTAACTCACTAGCAGTGCTCCCATTCCTGGCTCTTCATTTTATCTAGTTCTTGTTCCACTAAATACAATAGTAATTTTTTAATTTGTCCCCCCATTTTCCTTTTTCCCTCTTATTCCTCTCATCATAACTCTTAGTCAACCAGCACCTAAAAGCAAATCATTTTATTCTTGACCCAATTTTTTTTCTTATTTACTTTTTGTGGGTCCATACCCCCTTTTTTTTCTTTTTTCTTTTTTTTTTTTTTGTCCCTTTATTACTTTTCCGCTATTCAGGCCCTCCATTAAAGGCATTGTTTGTTATAATTCACAGTTCACCACAAGATTTTCTCAAGAAAGAGGGGAGAGGAGAGGAGAGGAGAGGAAAAAAGGAGGGGGGGAATAATTTTCTTTTTTAAATTTTAATTTAATTTTATTTTTCTTTATTTCATTATTAATTTTTTTTTAAAAAAACCTCTTTTCGATTTTTTATTTTTTTAACTTTTTATTCTTTATTAAATCTCATTAATACTATCAACAAAACCACCCTCAGATGCCATTAAGGAAGAGAAAATCGAATATCATGGATACAAAAGAAAGAGAGGTAACACAGATAGATGAGGAAAAATGTATGGAGAAAAAATTTAATATATTGGAAACCTTGGATTTAAATGACAGAGAATTCAAGATAGAAATCCTAAAAATCCTCTGAGATATACAAGAAAACACAGAAAGGCAATTTAGGGAGCTCAGAAAACAACTCAATGAACACGAAGAATATATTTCCAAGGAAATTGAAACTATAAAAACAAATCAAACAGAGATGAAAAACTCAATTCAGAGCTGAAAAAGGAGGTAACAAGCTTAGCTAATAGAACAGGCAAGATAGAAGAGAGGATAGTGAAATAGAAGACAAGCAACTTCAGGCACAACAGAGAGAAGAAGAAAGAGACTTAAAATTAAAAAAAATGAGATAGCCCTACAAGAATTATCTGACTCCATCAAAAAGAATAACATAAGAATAATAGGTATATCAGAGGGAGAAGAGAGAGAAAATGGAATGGAGAACATACTCAAACAAATAATAGATGAGAACTTCCCAAGCCTGTGGAAAGAACTAAAGCCTCAAATTCAAGAAGCAAACAGAACTCCGAGTTTTCTTAACCCCAACAAACCTACTCCAAGGCACATCATAATGAAATTGGCACAAACCAATGGCAAAGAAAAAACTCTCCAAAGATAAAAGGCACCAGGGAAAAGAAGAATACAACATATAAAGGAAGGCCCATTAGATTATCTTCAGATTTCTCAACAGAAACTCTACAAGCTAGAAGAGAGTGGACCCCAATATTTAAAGTCCTGAAAGAGAGGAACTTTCAGCCATGAATACTATACCCATCAAAGCTATCCTTCAAATATGAAGGAGAAATAAAAACATTCACAGATACAGAAAAGATGAGGGAATTTATCATCAGAAAACCCCCACTCCAGGAATTACTAAAGGGGGTTCTCCAATCAGATACAAAGAACAAAACAAACAAACAAACAAAAAAGCCACAAGTAAAAGCTCCAAGAAGAGCACAATAAAACCAAATTTAAACTGTGACAACAACAAAAAGAAAGGGGGGGAGAGGATGGAGATTAACAGTAGCAAAGGATGATGGAGTACAAAAGTACTCACAAGAGAGTGTACTACAATGAACAGGGTAGGAACCCTTTTCATTACTTAAAGGTAACCACCATTGAATAAAACCACCACAGAAGCACATGAGATAAAAAATATAGCAACAGAGGAAAGATGTATGGAATCAACCAAATAAAAACAAAAGATAGAAAAACGAAAGAGAAGGATCAAACAAGATACAAAACTAACAGAAAGCAATATATAAAATGGCAATAGAGAACTCACAAGTGTCAATAATTACACTAAATGTTAATGGATTAAACTCACCAATAAAAAGGCACAGAGTAGCAGAATGGATTAAAAAAGAAAATCCAACTGTATGCTGCCTACAAGAAACTCATCTAAGTAACAAGGATAAAAACAAATTCAAAGTGAAAGGCTGGAAAACAATACTCCAAGCAAATAACATCCAAAAAAAAGCAGGTGTCGCAATACTCATATCTGATAATGCTCACTACAAGACAGCAAACGTACTCAGAGACAAAAATGGCCATTTCATAATGGCTAAGGGGACACTGAATCAAGAAGACATAACAATTCTTAATATATATGCACCAAACCAAGGAGCACCAAAATATATAAGACAGCTACTTATTGACCTTAAAACAAAAACTGACAAAAATACAATCATACTTGGAGACCTCAATACACTGCTGACGGCTCTAGATCAGTCATCCAAACAGAGAATCAACAAAGATATAGTGGCCTTAAACAAAACACTAGAGCACCTGGATATGATAGATACCTACAGGACATTTCATCCCAAAGTGACTGAGAATACATTTTTCTCAAGTGTACATGGATCATTCTCAAGAATTGACCATATGTTGGGCCACAAAAACAACATCAGCCAATTCAGAAAAATCGAAGTTGTACCAAGCATATTTTCTGATCATAAAGGCTTGAAACTAGAATTCAACTGCAAAAAAGAGGAAAAAAATCCCACAAAAATGTGGAAACTAAACAACATACTTTTAAAAAATGAATGGGTCAAAGAAGAAATAAGTGCAGAGATTAAAAGATATATATAGACAAATGAAAATGACAATACGACATATCAGAATCTATGGGATGCAGCAAAAGCAGTGATAAGAGGGAAGTTCATATCACTTCAGGCATATATGAACAAACAAGAGAGAGCCCAAGTGAACCACTTAACTTCACACCTTAAGGAACTAGAAAAAGAAGAACAAAGACAACCCAGAACAGCCGAAGAAAGGAGATAATAATGAGCTCAGAAAATGAAACAGTCACCTCACCAAGGAGATTAAAATTTTATAAACAGAGATAAAAAATATTTAATATAAAAATTTTAAAAATGAGCAAGTAAGTTTAGCTAACAGAACAGGCCAGATAGAGGAGAGAATCAGTGACATCAAAGACAGGCAACTAGAGATGATGCAGAAGGAAGAAGAGACTCAAGAATTTTTTAAAAATGAGAGAGCTCTATGAGAATTGTCTAAATCCATCAGAAAGAGAAACATAAGAAAAATGGATATTTTAAATGGGGAATAGAAGGAGAAAGGAATGGAGACCTATTCAAATTAATAATTGATGAGAACTTCCCAACCCTATGGAAAGAGTTAGAGCCTCTAATTCAAGAAGCAAATAAAACACCTAGTTACCTCAACCCATACAGGCCATGATCAAAGCACATTGTAATAAAAATATTATAAATCAATGACAAAGAAAGAATCCTCAAGGCAGTTAGGGAAAAGAAAAACATAACATATAAAGGAAGGCCCATTAGGTTGTCATTGGACTTCTCAGAAGGAACTCTACAGGCCAGAAAGAGTAAACCCAAACATTCAAAGTACTTAAAGAGAGGAATTACCAGTGAAGAATACTATATCAGCCAAAATTATCCTTTAAATATAAACTTTTATGTAGACATACAGTAGCTCTGGAAATAAGTCACTTAAAAATCTCCATTGCAGGAAATACCCAAAGGGGATTATTCTACTGGTACAAAGAACACAAACAAAGTAAGAGGTTTAACAGCTTACAATATAAACAAGGATTATCTGAGACAGCAAAAGCATAAAAGGGGAAAGAATAAAGTTCTGAAGTAACAAAGGAAGATGGAGTACAGAATCACTTATTAGGAAAATGACTCTTGCATATATAAAACTTTTTTCTTAATAATCTAAAAGTATCACTCATGAAAAAAACAAAACTGAAAACATAGCTTAAAAAAAGAAATAGAAAAAAAAAGTATGGAATAACACCAAACAAAAATATTTGACAGAAACACAAAACAGAAAAACCAAACAAAACATAGAGCTACCAGAAAACAAACCATAAGATGGCTATAGAAAATCCTCACCTGTCAATACTTACCCTAAATGTAAATGGACTGAACTCACCAATAAAGAAGCACAGAGTAGCAGATTGGATCAAAAAGCAAATCTCAATTGTATGTAGCCTTTGGGAGACACTTCTAAGTTGCAGGGACAAAAGTAGACTCAAAATGAACAGTTAGAAAATAATTCTCCAAACAACTAATACCTAGAAAAAAAGCACGTGCAGCCATACTTATATCTGACAATACTGACTTAAAGATAACAAAGGTAGAGTGACGTCAGAGAAATGGCACCATGACAGGTGCTCCTGATATCTCCTCCTGAAATTTCAACAAATTCAACAACTAGACAGAGAAAAAATCTCAGGAGCATCTGAAATATACACACACTAGACAAATGTATGATTGGATGAAAAGGTGGCTGAATATATAATCCACTCTGAAGGAAATAAGACAGAGAACAGAGTACTCTGCTTTCCTCACTGATCTGAGGAAGGGCTGCTTTTTCCTGAAACTGAGAGAAATGAAGGATTTGGGGCAGAGGGAAGAAACTAGGGTAGGGTGGTTGATCAAGCATAAGAGAGAGTGCGGCAGCTCGGCCTGAGATTGCAGACATGGGGCTATCACGGATGGCAGATTCCAATGGAGGTTGCTAGAGTGGGTTGCCCATGGAGGCCAGTGCCAGACCAGCTTTGGGCTTTGTGTGCTCCTGGGTTCGTGATTGTGGGCAGTGTGTGAGTGGCTCCACTTGGTGCCTCTGGTGTGGGAACCCACTTGCATGGATGGAGGGGCTAGGCCCAAGATTGTCAGCAGTGGACTTCTAAATGGGCTGTAGAAGTGTTTCTGTGTGGTTTTGGCTCTCTGACCAACAGCATGGGAAGTGCACAAGGGCCAGGATCCCTAGGCATGGACCTGTCTGGATGAAACACCTCTGCAAGCTGATACAGGTCACAAAGCACATTCCTGCAGAGCAGATCTCTGAGTGCACTGCAGAAGTTGTAGGGACAGTGCTGCAGGCTACCAAACAGAGCACAAGGGAGAAAAGCCTGTGGATATAGACTCGCAGAGCACTGAGACAAACTAGACATGCCTGAGGGCCCTTAGAAAGGCACCTGATCAGCAATCAGCTCCTTGGTCTGCCTGCTTTCACTGGTGGATCTGGTTGGCACAGGCTCTGGGTTGGCCTTATCCAGAACTGTGCTTTGAGCAGTGCTGGAGGAAGGACTTGGCAGCTCTTAGAGCCTCTTGCTCTGCAAGTAGTGGCTGGGGCAACTTCACAGCTATGTCCCCAGGCTGCTAGCTCAGGAGGGAAAGACATGGGGAGAAGTACCTGGAAAACTAACTGACTCTCCCATTATCGAAGCCTGCAAACCCTAACAAGCCCTGCTTACAAATGGGACTGAGGCCCAGCCTACATCATTGCAATAGCAACACAAATTTCTACTCAGGAACACCAGAGGGGCAAAACCTGTAGTACAGTGCAACCTGCTAAAAAGAAAAAGAAAAAATAGAAGAAGCTACCTCTCAAAACCAGAAAAAAATTACATTTTTTATAACTTTTTAAAAAAAATTTTCTGTCTTTTTTTTCCCATTTTGGTCATTTTATCTTCTTTCCATCTTATTCTTTACTTTTCCTTCTGAATGTTACATTTTTCATTCTTGTTTTTTTATGAGGGTTGCATTTCAAAAACCATAACTTTTTTCTTCTTCTTTTCTCTTTTTTCTCTTTATTTTTTCTCTCATTCGATCATCATTTATCAACAAATTATTTTATTCTAAATTCATTTTTTTCTTTGTGGCATTTTGTGTGTTTTTTACTTCATTTTTTATCTCTTTGTCATTTTTTCCTGGCTCTGGTTCCCCATTCTATGTAGTTTTTGTTCCACTTATTATAATAGAATTTTTATTCTTTGATTGTACTTATTCAATTTTATTTTTTAATCATCTCTTATTAGTCTTATTAACAATACCACTCTCAAATGCCATTAAGAAAAAAGATATCAAATATCATGAATACAGAAGACAGAGAAGGAGTTCAGATAGATGACACAAAATCACTAGAAAAAATTTTAAAATGCTTGAAAACCTTGGAGTTAAATGACAAAGAATTAAAATTTAAGTCCTAAAAATACTCAGGAAAATACAAGAGCACATAGAAAGGCAATTTAGAGTGCTCAAAAAACAATTCAATGAACAAAAAGAATATGTCACCAAGGAAATTGAAACTATGAAAAGGAATCAAACAGAGATGAAAAACTCAATACATGAACTGAAAAACAAGGTAACAAGCTTAGCTAATAGAAAAGGCCAGATAGAGAAGAGAATTAGTGATATAGAAGACAGGCAACTAGAGATACTACAGAGAGAAGAGGAGAGAGACTCACAAATTTAAAAAAATGAGAAAGCCCTATAGGAATTGTCTGACTTCATCATAAAGAGCAATATAAGAATAATGGGTATATCAGAAGGAGAAGAGAGAAAGAAAAAGGAGTGGAGAACATATTCAAACAAATAAGTGATGAGAATTTCCCAAGTCTGTGGAAAGAATTAGAGCCTCGGATCCAAGAAGCAAACAGAACAATAAATTACCTTAACCCAATCAGACCTACTCCAAGACAAATCATAATGAAAAGTTTGCCCAGGCACTGAGGATGTCTCTGTGGCCTCTGCTTCAGGTGCTAGAATGGCTTTGATTGTGGCAGAGCGACACCCCAAGATAGACAGAGCATCACCCCCTGGTAGGCGTGCCAGGAGGATCCCAGTCGGGCACATGCAGGAGTCTGTCTGACTGTCTCCCCATTTCCAACTTCAGAAAAAATGCAAAAGAAAAACAAAACAAAACAAAAACAACAACAACAACAAAAAATGAGCAGGGATCTGAACAGATACTTCTCCCAAGAATACATATGAATGACCAACAGATATATGAAAAAATGTTCATCTTCGCTATTTGACAAATGTACATCAAAACTACAATGAGATACCACTTCATACTTGTTAGATTGGCTGTTGTCAACAAGACAGGTAATAACAAGTGTTGGAGAGGCTGTGGAGAAAAAGGAACCCTCATTCACTGCTGCTGGAAATGTAAACTAGCACAGCCATTATGAAAGAAAGTTATGGTTCCTCAAAAAACTAAGAATAGCTATGATATGTTTGAACAAAGTCTCTATCCCTTGTTCTTTCTTTTCTTCTTCAGGAACCCCTATGATGCAGATATTATTTCTCTTCATGTTGTCACAGAACTCTCTGAGACTTTCCTCAGACTTTTTTGAGTCTCTTTTCTTTTTTCTGCTCTGCTTCCATGCCTTCATTTATCTTGTCCTCTAACTCGCTGATTCAATTCTCAGCTTCATCCACCCTGCTTTTAATTCCTTCCATTGTGTTCTTTATTTCTGATATTGTATTTGTCATTTCTGACTGATTCTTTTTTATTATTTTAATGTCCTTTTTTACATTTGCTATCTCTTTATTTAGGTGTTTGTAATGACCATCTATTGTTGTTCTAATATCTTTCAGCATTCTAACAATCATTATTTTAAACTCTATATCTGGTAATTTGGTTATATCTAACTCATACAGGTCCTTTTCTAGGGATTTCTCTTGATTCATTTGTGTTACATTTCTCTGCCTTCCCATTTTGTCGGTGTAAAAGAAGGTTTTGGCCACTGGAGTCCACTGGGTGTGGCCTCTGTGTTCCCTAGGCGTGGTCTGTCTGCAGGCCCGCCACCCCCTCTGCTATTGCTGCCTAGGGCATTTGGGTATGGGCGTTGCCAGTGCCTGCCCACTGGGGCTCTTGCTGTGGTTTCCGCCTCTCCTTCACGAGAGTGGCTCTGATCTCATGCTCGGGTGTACAAGCCTCGGTGGCCTTGGCCTTCACCCCACCCCCATGGTTGGCATTATGCTTGGCCCTGAGGTCAGGGGAAAGCACCTTTGCTCAGCTGCGGGTCTCTGCCAGATTCCGGGCTTTCACCATGCCTCTGCAGGAGGAGTCCGCTCATGGGATGGCTGCAAGCCTTGGCTCCACAGGCCAGGTGGGACTTCATGCCCATGCTCAGTAGTGGGACTCCGCCTGTTCCGGGCTTTTGGCTCCACATCTGGCTCCCAAGTCAGGCCACAAGCCTTGGTTCCATGGGAGGGGCAAGGCTGTGCTCCTATGCCCTTGCTCAAGGGTGGGTCTCCACCCCTTGCAGGGCTCCTGTTCTTCCCTTGCAGACTGGATTGCAGGCAGCTTGCAACTGAGCTTGACCACTTTTGCATATCCCCTCCTCTCCAGCTGGGCAAGACTGAGCTCACACCTGGACCTCAGCAGTGGCCAGCCTGCTCCCGCTCTTGCCGACAGAACTGCACCTCCATGTCCTGCCAACGCCCACACTCGAGTGAGCCCTCAGCCGTGTGGGTGGGGGTGCTGCAGTTCAGACCCTAAGGCTCATTACTGTAGTCCCGAAAGCTCCTCCGTTCTAAGCGACTGCTCTGAGTGCCGCGGGAGAGCTTGTTTGGTTGGTGCCCTGCTTCCATTTGCTGGTATTGCTGTTTCCAGGGAAAATATTCACTCCCTCAATTAATGCAGTAAAACATCTCAAAAGTTCAAGAAGCATAAAGAACTCCAATAAAAAGAAACCCAAAGAAATCTACACCAAGACACATCATAATTAAAATACCAAAGCTAAGTGATAAAGAGAAAATATTAAAAGCTGCTAGAGAAAAAAAGACTATCACCTACAAAGGAGGCCCCATAAGGATGACTTCCAACTTCTCAACAGAAACACTTGAGGCCAGAAGGGAATGGCAAGAAATATTCAAAGTAATGCAGAACAAGAGCCTACAACCAAGACTACTTTATTACCCAGCAAGGCTATCGTTTAAAATTGAAGGAGAAATAAAAAGGTTTCCAGACAAAAAAAACCTCAAGGAATTACTACAAACAAACCAATGCTGCAAGAAATGCTAAGGGGCCTGTTGTAAAGAGATCAAAGGAGAAAAGGAATATACCAAAAGAGGAACACAGTTTTAAAGAATAAAATGGCAATAAACAACTACATATCAAAAATAACCTTAAATTTAAATGGATTAAATGATCTGATCAAAAGACATAGGGTAACTGTGTGGATAAGAAAACAGGACCCATATATATGCTGTCTACAAGAGACATGCCTTAAAACGAAAGATGCACATAGACTGAAGATAAAAGGAAAAAAAAAAAAATATTTCATGCAAATGGAAATGAAAAAACAGCTGGGGTAGCAATACTTATATCAGACAAAATGGTCTTTAAAACAAAGACTATAGTAAAAGATAAAGAAGGTCACTACATAATGATAAAGGGAACAATCTAACAGGAAGATATAACCTTTATAAATATCTACGCACCTAATATAGGAGCACCTAAACATATAAGGCAGACTTTGATGAATTTAAAGGGCGAGATCCACAGCAATACTATAATAGTAGGGGAATTCAATACCCCACTAACATCACTAGATAGATCCTCAAGAAAAAAAATTAACAAAGAAACAGCAGACTTAAAGGACATACTAGATGAACTCTATTTAATAAATATCTTCAGAACCTTTCACCCTAAAGCAGCAGAATATACATTCTTTTCAAGTGCTCATTGTACATTCTCTAGGATAGATCACATGTTAGGGCACAAAAGCAGTCTCAACAAACTTAAGAAAATTGAAATCATATTGAGCACTTTCTCTGATCATAATGGCATGAAACAAGAAATCAACCACAACAGAAAAACTGAAAAATACTCAAACATTTGGAAACTAAATAGTAAGTTATTAAATTTAAAAAATGGGTTAATAATGAGACCAAAAAAGAAATAAAAAATTCCTAGAAATGAATGATAACGAGCATACATCAACTCCAAATTTATTGGATACAGCAAAAGCAGTCATGAGAAGAAAGTTCATAGCATTACACGCATACCTTAAGAAGCTAGAAAAAGCTCAAATAAACAACTTGACCCTGCATCTAAAAGAACTAGAAAAAAACAGCAAGTAAAGCCCAGAGGTAGCAGAAGGAAAGAAATAATAAAGATCAGAACAGAAATAAATGACATAAAGGCTAAAGAAACAATACAGAGAATCAATGAAACCAGGAGCTGGTTCTTAGAAAAGGTAAACAAGATCAATGAACCTTTAACCAGACTCACCAAGAAAAAAAGAGAGAGACTCAAATAAATAAAATTAAAAATCAGAGTGGAGAAATAACAACTGACACAACAGAACTACAAAATATTGTAAGAAAATACTATGAAGAACTGTATGCCAAAAAACTAGACAACCTAGATGAAATAGACAAATTCCTTGATACATATAATCTCCCAAAAATTAATCTGGAAGAATCAGAAAACCTAAACAGACCAATTACAACAAATGAGATAGAAACACTTAACAAAAAACTCCCAAAGAAGCAAAGTCCTGGGTCTGATGGCTTCACAACGGAATTCTACCAAATATTCAAAGAAGAACTAACTCCTAACCTTTTCAAGTTATTTCAAAATATTCAAGAGGAAGGAAGACTTCCAAGCTCCTTTTATGAGGTGAGCATAATTCTGATTCCAAAACAAGGCAAAGACAACACACAAAAAAGAAAATTATAGGCTAATATCCCTGATGAATTTAGATGCTAAAATTCTCAACATATATTAGCAAACCAGATCCAGCAATATATGAAAAAAATCATACACCATGATCAAGTGGGATTTATTCTTGGGGGGCAAGGCTGGTACAATATTTGCAAATCAATCAATGTGATTCATCACATAAACAAAAGGAAGGAGAAAAACCACATGATAATTTCAATAGATGCAGAAAAAGCATTTGATAAAATCCAGCACCCATTCATGATCAAAACTCTCAGCAAAGTGGGAGTACAGGGAACATACCTCAATATAATAAAGGCCATCTATGACAAACCCACAGCCAACATCATACTCAATGGGCAAAAATTAAAAGCAATCCCCTTAAGATCAGGAACAAGGCAGGGGTGCCCCCTTTAACCACTCTTATTTAACAGAGTTCTGGAAGTTCTTGCCACAGCAATCAGACAAGAAAAAGAAATAAAAGGCATTCAAATTGGAAAAAAAGAAGTAACTATCAATATTTGCAGATGATATGATATTGTATATAGAAAACCCTAAAGTTGCAGTCAAAAAACTACTAGACCTGATAAATTAATTTGGCAATGTGGCAGGATATAAAATCAATACTCAGAAATCAGAGGCATTTTTATACACTAACAATGAACTGTCAGAAAGAGGAATTAAGGAAACAATCCCCTTCACCATTGCAACCAAAAAAATAAAGTACCTAGGAATAAATTTAACCAGAGAGATTAAAGACTTGTACTCAGAAAATTATAAAATATTGATAAAAGAAATCAGGGAAGATACAAACAAGTGGAAGCATATACTGTGCTCATGGTTAGAAAGAATAAACATCATTAAAATGTCTATATTACCCAAAGCAATTTAAATTCAATGCAATGCCAATTAAAATACCTATGACTTACTTCAAAGATATAGAACACATATTCTAAAAATTTATATGGAACCAAAAGAGAACACGAATAGCCTCAGCAATCTTGAAAAGGAAGAATCAAGTGGGAGATATCACACTTCCTGATATCAAGTTATACTACAAGGCCACTGTACTCAAAACAGCCTGGTACTGGTATAAGAACAGGCATATAGATCAATGGAACAGAACTGAGAACCCAGAAATAAACTTACACTTTTATGGACAACTGACATTTGACAAAGGAGGTAAGAGCATACATTGGAGTAAAGACAGCCTCTTCAACAAAAGGTGTTGGGAAAATTGGACAGCTACCTGCAAAAAAAAAAAAAAATGAAACTAGACCACCAACTTACACCATTCACAAAAATAAACTCAAAATGGATAAAAGACTTAAATGTAAGCCGTAAAACCATAAGCATCTTAGAAGAAAATATAGGCAGTAAGCTCTCTGACATCCCTCACAGCAATATATTTGCCGATTTATCTCCATGGGCAAGTGAAATAAAAGACAGGATAAACAAATGGGACTATATCAAACTAAAAAGCTTTTACGCAGCAAAAGACAATAAGAACAGAATAGAAAGACAAACTACACAATGGGAGAACATATTTGACAATACGTCTGATAAGGGGTTAATAACCAAAATTTATAAAGAACTTGTAAAACTCAATACCAGGAAGACAAACAATCCAATCAAAAAATGGGCGAAAGAAATGAATAGACACTTCTCCAAAGAGGACATGCAGATGGCCAATAGGCATATGAAAAATGCTCAACATCACTAATCATTAGAGAAATGCAAATTAAAACCACAATGAGATATCATCTCACACCAGTCAGAATGGCACTCATCAACAAAACAACACAGAATAAATGCTGGCGAGCATGTGGAGAAAAGGGAATCCTCCTGCACTACTGGTGGGAATGCAGACTGGTGTAGCCACTGTGGAAAACAGTATGGAGATTCCTCAAAAAATTAAAAATCGAACTGCCTTTTGACCCAGCTATACCACTTTTAGGAATATACTCCAAGAACACCATAGCACTGTTTGAAAAGAAGAAATGCACCCCCATGTTTATGGCAGCATTGTTCACAATAGCGAAGATCTGGAAACAGCCCAAGTGTCCATCAGTGGAAGAATGGATTAAAAAGCTTTGGTACATATATACTATGGAATACTACTCAGCCATAAGAAATGATGACATCATTTACAACAACATGGATGGACCTTGATAACATTATAGTTAGTGAAATAAGTAAATCAGAAAGAACTAAGAAGTATATGATTCCATACATAGGTGGGACTAAAAAATGAGACTCAGAGACATGGACAAGAGTGTGGGCGTTACAGGGTGGGAGGGGAGAAGAGGGGGGGTGTTGTGGGAGGGGAGGGGCACAAAGAAAACCAGTTAGAAGGTGACAGAAGACAATTGGACTTTGGGTGATGGGAATGCAGCATAATCAAATATCAAAATAACCTAGAGATGTTTTCTCTGAACATATGTACCCTGATTTATCAATGTCACCGCATTAAAATTATTTTTAAAAACCCAAACAATAAAAAATACTAAGAATATAACCACCATAGGATCCAGCAACCCTTCTACAGGTTACCCGAAAACTAGATAACTTTGCTACATAAAGATACGTGCACCCCTCTGTTCATCGCAGCCTCATTCACAGTGGCCAAGACATGGAAACAATCAAAGTGTCCTTCAATAAAGGATTGTATAAAGAAGATGTGGTACATATTTACAATTAAATACTACTCAACCATAAGAAATGATGATATAGTGACATTTAAAGCATCATGGATGGACCTTGAGAACATTATACTAAATTAAATAAGTAAATCAGAAAAAGCTAAGAACTGTATGATTTCACACATAGGTGAGATATAAAGCTGAGACTCATAGACATAGATAAAAGTGAGGAGGTTACCAGGGGGAAGGGGAGATGGGGGTAGTAGGTGGGGGAGGACAAGTATGCAGTGACAGAGCATGATTTGACTTTGAGTGATGGACACACAACACAGTCAACAGTTCAAATGCTATAGAGATATTTACCTGAAACCTATGTACTCTTATTGATCAATGTCACCATGTTAATTTTCTAAATAAAATTTTTAAAAATGAAACAAGGACTATAGACAGAGCTCTGTTATTTAGAACTTCATTCTTTATAGGACAAAAATTGTATTTAACCTGTGTATTCCCAAAGCCCATCATTGTACTGAGTACAGAGTAAGCCTTGAATAATAACTGATAAAGGAAGTTGTGGGATCAATGAGTGTGGAAGGAGAACTAAAATACAATTGACCTTGAACAACTCAGCTCCATTTATATGCAGATTTTTCCGATATATATAGTCAGCCCTGCACATTCCCAGTTCCACATCCATGGATTCAACCAAATGGGTTGCGAGCCCTCAGTTGCAGAGGTCTGGTTGTATGCACTAATATTGGCCCTTTTATATATGAGACTTAAACATCCTTGGATTTCTGTATCTGCATGGTCCAGGAACCATCTCTCCACAGATATCAGGGAATAACTGAAGTGTTTGGGGGAATCAAAGTTATGCATGGATAATCTGTGCCTAACCCTCCCATTATTTGAGGTTTTACACTTATTTGGAATTTATACTAATTCAAAGTCTATAATAATTTGAAATTTTCTCAAGAACTGAATATAACTAAACAATTAAAAATAAAAACACAATGAAAACAAGTTTAGGAGATATGGGAATGTTACTATAGACATCCAGGGAGTGCCAAGGCATCTCCCCCATTGACTTAGATGGCACAAGGGGAGGTTGTTACACCAAGTAAGCCAAAAACTAGAAACATGAATGATCAAGGCCCTACCAGCCAATAGCTAGCAAGATCATTGAATAGAAAAAAGAGTCTTCCCCTCCTTATCCCTGTAAGAACCAGAGTCTTGAGCAGGAAGAGGGGGATAGTCTTTGAGACAAGAGTCCACCATTCTCCCAGGTCAAGCACCCGAATAAACCTCTTTCCTTTTGCTCCAGCACTGGTCTCACAAGTTTGGTTTTTGTTGTGGCAGGCAGCCAAACCTGCACTTAGGTGACAGGAACAGGTGACAACTCACTGAACAGAATTGTAATGGCCAACCTACTTATTAAAAATAAGAAACATAAAAATATCACCTAGAAAGAGACAAAAGTCTACATTAAAATTTACTTGGCTACTAGGGATGAAATACAGTGTGTCTGTAAAGTCATGGTGCACTTTTGACCGGTCACAGGAAAGCAATAAAAGATGATAGAAATGTGAAATCTGTACCAAATCAAAGGAAAACCTCCCAGTTTCTGTAGGATGATGTGGCAGCATGTGCGCATGCACAGATGACAACGTAACACCATGTATACAGCGGAGCAGCCCATGGCCATGCCAGTCAAAATGTGGATGGTACAGAGGAAAGTTCAGTGTGTTCTGTGGCTCGCTAAATTCGAATCCGTGACCAAAGTGCAACGTGAATAACGGCGCGTTTATAACAAAGCACCACCACATAGAAATAACATTACTCGGTGGGATAAGCAGTTGAAGGAAACCAGCAGTTTGGTGGAGAAACCCGTTCTGGTAGGCCATCAATCAGTGACAAGTCCGTAGAGGCTATACGGGATAGCTACCTAAGGAGCCCTAAAAAATCTGTGCATGAGCCCACATCGAACTGCACTCAATAGGTATGAAACTGGGAGAGTTTTCCTTTTATTTGGTGCAGATTTCACATTTCTATTGTCTTTTGTTGCTTTCCTGTGACCGATCAAAAGTGCACTATGACTTTATGGACACACTGTATAACAAACCAAAATTAATGTGCTACCTGAGAAACTGGCAACAGAACTGTAAAAATTTTTAAATATTTAAAATATTACATATTTCTTAAAATGGCACCCTAAAGATAAAACACCACCAGTCAAATACAACTTCTAAGAACTTTGAGTGATGGACTAGCGCCTCTGCTTACCTGTCCACCCTTCTCTGCTCCGGCCACATGTGGTTCTTGTCCCCTCCCAGGGACTTCTGTTAGGGGTTTCACTGTCCCCCCTCTCCTTTATCAGAAGGTCTGTCAGAGATACTGCGCACTATCCAACTTGCTGCCATGTGACCTCCCTGTGTGACTTATGCTTTGTCTGCAGGAGTCCTGAGACCAGGGACCCATTGTTATCTGTGTTCCAGATATGAGATTTGTTAAATGAACAGAGACTAACTACAGGATGGGAAGCAGGTGGGAGCCCTCAGATAAAGCAGGCTGGACAATGCCTGGCCCAATGGACCCTACAGTGTGGTCCCATGTAAGTCCACATGGGTTCTGGGCAGTTGGGATAGGGCTCTGAGGAGGCCCTTTGCAATTTTACAGCTCTAACTGGAGCCCACCCTAGTTGTAATGGTAACTAAAGCTATAACAGCCTGTGAAGTCATAAATAAATCTAATTACACCCCTAGACACAGGAAATATGGGAGGGATCTCAAAGACATGGTTTTCATGAGATGTTAGATTCAGAGTACCTTAAGTAGGTTCTTTTTTATAACCTTCATCAGAACTCAAATGTCATTGCTGGACACGAATGGAAGGGGGCTGACCCAGCAGCTACAACACTCTCCAGTGACAGGTCACCATGACAAATGAGAGACCCTGGCATGCAGATCATTGTCCATCCTTAACTGTCCTCTCCACATTGTGTAGATGGCTTTCATTTGGTGTTTGGAAAAAAAACTTACATTTTCCATTTTGGATAAATGACACACCCACTTTCATTCAGTCCCCCTTGTCTTGTCTCAAACAAAAGGAAGACGGAGCTGTGAATGCTTGGGGTAAAAATATGAATGTTGTTTGACCATCAGTCTTAAAAAGACTTCCCAAAAGAGATTAGGAAAGGGGCGTGCATTAAACAGACTCCAAGCCAAATGCCTCCGAGAAACATGAAAGTAACAAAATGCTAGATAAAGGCATGGGTATTTAAAGAGCCGTTTGAAGGCTATAATGGGAGTGATCCTTTAGGATTACGATATTATTTCTGGCTGAGACCTCGCAAGATATTAAATCAACTCATGCTAATCTCACGTTTTTAAAAATAAGGTGGCAAGATCAAGCAGAGAATACTTAATTTAGAATCGGCTGCCCTGACTGGGCCAATTATTTGTTTTTTGTGTGTGTGTTTTTTTCTTTCTGAATTTCTCTGTTCCAGAAACAAATGAGAGGCCTCACAGGTTAAAAAATATATATATGCCAATATTCCACAAATAAAAAAACTATCTGGACAGCCAGTGGTGGGATTCAAATAATTTAACAACTGGTTCTCTGCACTAATGACCGTTTTATTTTTTTATTTTATTTTTTTTGTATTTTTCTGAAGCTGGAAACGGGGAGAGACAGACTCCCGCATGCGCCCGACCGGGATCCACCTGGCACGCCCACCAGGGGCGATGCTCTGCCCCTCTGGGGGGTCGCTCGGTCACTCTAGCACCTGGGGCAGAGGCCAAGGAGCCATCCCTAGCGCCCGGGCCATCTTTGCTCCAATGGAGCCTCGGCTGCGGGAGGGGAAGAGAGAGACAGAGAGGAAGGAGGGGGAGGGGGTGGAGAAGCAAATGGGCACTTCTCCTATGTGCCCTGGCCGGGAATCGAACCCGGGTCCTCCGCACGCCAGGCCGACGCTCTACCGCTGAGCCAACCGGCCAGGGCCAAATGACCGTTTTAAGTATGAAACATGATATACCAAAAGGTAGTTTATTATTTCGCACATTTAATACTTAAATAAGAACATTAAAAAATGTATACAAAACTAGATTCTGTTAAAGTTTTAAAATATTAATGAAAACATATTAAATAATACCTGACAAAAAACAATAAAATTGTCATTTAAGATATTTCCATATTTCTTCTTGATTGGCATCCTCACTGGCAATTTTTTTCACCTATGGACAGAATGAACACTACTATGGGTACTTAGAATACATTGTTGCACAGATGAACCTTAAGAAAGAGTAAGGAATGTAAATTTGTGATTCCCACATTGGGCAGCTGCCCAGGCGCCCACCTTAGAGAGAACCCTGATTACAAGTGCCATTTTAACAACTGGTTTGCTAAACTCAACAAAAACTTAGGTATCGGTTCTGCCAAACTGGTATGAACCGGCTGAATCCCACCCCTGGGGACAGCCATCAGGAGTAACTGAGACACACAGAGATGCCCCTCTCCTCACACACAGAAACCATTATTTCAACAGAGCTGCGCTCTTTGTGCTTCCACCTGTCAAGTCTCTGCAAAGTGGAAATTTGAACAACATACAAACAGTACCTCCTCAGATAAACTGCATAGAAGGAGAGCTTTCACAGCCAATAAGCACGTCTTTCCATGTTCAGGCCTCAGAAAGGCAGCCTTTTTGTCCACAGACCAGTGCAGCCTCCTGGCAAGTGCTTTCACAGCTCCAAGGACAAAGCTGAACGTTCCTGTTTTCTAAACCATCTCTGAAATGTGCATGTGCTCATGTGTGTATGTGTGTGCATGTGTGTGTTCTCACATACCTACACTTAGTCCTACTTGAATGCCAAGTAGGGATAACTACATAGACTAACTACATATTTTAAAAAGATACAGCTAGACCTTCCAACCCAAGTTGTTTTTTTTAAGGAGATGTGTACTATATGTCCCCAAACAGTCACCGCTTCACATAAAGTGCCACAAGGAAAGCAGCATTCAGCTGGTGGCACAGCCAGGCTTTCACATTGTGTTGACCTGAAGAAAAGGACCATGTGCTGATTTCCCCAGGCTTTCCTGTGGCCACATGTCCTCTGAAAACACTTCTGCCACGGCCAAGGGCCTGCATTTTTCTCTCCCTCTGCAGCTGTCTCCCTGTGAAAAGCCTGGAAGAGACATCAAAATGCAGTTATTTTTTACACAGAGCACATTCCATAAAACCCAAGCTTCTCTGGTGAAGTTGACACTTATTTTCTGTTAATCCCCCAGCCCTTATCTTTCTCCCCTTTTTCATCTCACTAATCCACGGAATTCAACTGCTGTCCCCACACACACCTTCTGTGGCTCCAGGCCTTTGGTCTCACCACCCCCCACCACCACCCCACACTTGGACCTAAAAATGGCATCTTGTGGCCTTCCCAGAACCCAGAGCAGCAAGACCACAGGTTCCCCACACCCCCTGGATCTCAGACCCAGGCTGTCCTGAACCCCAATGCCCAGTGCTGAGCTCTGCTGACATCAGAACTCAAATATGTGTGTCCAGCCCAGGCAGGATAGCTCAGCTGATTTGAGCGTTGTTTCTGTACAGAAAGGTTGTGGGTTCAATCCCCAGTCAAGGGACACACAGGAACAGATCGATGTTTCTGCCTCTTTCTCTCTCTCTCCCTTCCTCTCTGTTTCTAAGACCAATCAATCAATAAACTTTTGAAGATGTGTGTCTATTTGTGAAAGTATGAGTCTTGTGCCCTTCCGTGTTAAACCAGACACTGCAGTTAAAGAATGGATCAGGCTAATGACCATGCACAAGGCACAGTGGTCAAAAAGCTCACCCAAGAGTTGAACTCTGGTTACCTTCAAAAACATTCCAAACTTGCATGATTCAAAACATACCTTTTGAAATGTCATTACTTTTTAAAAAAATAATAGTCAGTTATGTAGAAGCAAGTTGCAGAACAATTACAAGTGACTGTCAATGACAGCCAAAGGTCAAATGACCACAAGAAGGAAGTTGCCAGGATCTGCACACACATACACCCCCCCCCCCCCCGCCCCGTTCCCTCTAACACTTCACCTGTAACCTGGGAAATTAGCCCTGTACTACCTCCAATAGCCTCATGGGGACACTCACAGATACTGAACATGTCATTTGCTTCATGGATGGATTGTGAAGATTCACCAGGAAATGTTTCCAAAGGGCCTCAAGCCCTGGCTGGTTGGCTCAGCAGTAGAGAGTCAGTCCAGTGTGCATGTCCCAGGTTCAATTATTGTTCAGGACACACAGGAGAAGCAACAATCTGCTTCTTCCCCCACTCCCTCACCTGTCTCTTTTTCTCTCTCTCTTCCCCTCCTGCAGCCATGGCTTGGTTGAAGCAAGTTGGCCCCAGGCACTGAGGATGGCTTCATGGCCTCACCTCAGGTGCTAAAATAGCTCAGTTGCTGAGCAACAGCACAACGGCTCAGATAGGCAGAGCATTGCTCCATAAGGAGCTTGCTGGGTGGATCCCAGTTGGGGCTCATGCGGGAGTCTGTCTCTCTGCCTCCCTAATTCTCATTTAAGAAAACAAAAAGGACTTAGAATTTACTACAAAAATACAAGCATGAACCTCTAATGAGCCTGAGGTTGGAGGACCCAGGACCTCTGGGGAGATGGCTTCTTACTCTTCTATGTCACATGCAGCCTTGGCGTAAAGTGGGGAGAGAGTTTTAATTTCTTTGAGAAGGAGGCACTAAGTGAGAAAGCAAGGTATTAAAAAGATGTTAAATACTAAAACTAGCTGAACTCCAGCTGCCTTCTTCAATCTTGAATTCTTACAACCCACTAACTGTTGATAAATCAAGTCACCATCACCATGATAGCCCTATGATTCCTCCTTCCCCTGGTTTCCATCTGTGAATGTGATGTAAGCACACTTCTTGCCTTTACACATCTCCCAGGAAGCACACGCTTCACCTGCACACACACACATATACACCACACACACACACCACACACCGTGGACAGACACATGCACACACCACACACTCCTCAACACCTACACACATAACACACACACAACAAACACAGATACATATATATACTCCCCAACAGCTGTACACAAACATGAATACACACACATACCACACTGTACACACCCATACATACAACAACACACACACACATGCACACCACAAACCACACACACATGCACACACCCACACTAAACATACCAAAACAATATACCACACACACATACATACATACACACACATTCTTTCCCATCTTGACCTCTTCCTGTGTGATCACAGCTTCCACCCTGGAAGACCAGTTCCCATGTTTGCTGTAATGGAATATTTTTGGGGATAAGTAAGTCCCTCCTTGTTCCACACATGGTTTATGACGCCTTTCTCTGTGATGCTCATGAAAGAGACAAAGAATAGATTAACGGGAGACTCGGGTTCTGCCTCAGCTCTGACACTGGTTGGCCTGGGGCCTGACGTGAGGTATGGGTCCTGGACTCAGTGCCCTCACTAGGTAGTAGATGTCATGCTCACCTCCATCTACTTTCCAGGACATGCAGAAGGACTGAATGGCTTGGAAGAACATACATAAAAAAATAACTTTGAAAAGTATGTAACATAATTAAAATGCGTGATGCATGGTTATTCAATTAGAGACCCCTTGCAAGTGCCATTCTACCTTTTTGAGGCAGATGTTACTGAAAGGAAGAGCTACACTTCTTTCTAAAACATGCCTTGGATTAACTGTAAGAGAGAGAATAACGGCCCAGAAGGACCAACTACCTCATCTGCTAAAGAATGTGCCAATCCTCAGGAAGACGCCCCAGTTACCTCCTTCATATAGCCTGGCTCCTTTCCACAACTCTGAAAAAAAATGATGCCACAATCTTCTCCTAGGGGCAGATCTAAGAGCAAACCCCACTTGTGCAGGCTAACTGTTTTATACTTTTATGAGCTCCCTTAAGTGCAAATGTCAGCACAGGCCTTTAGAAGTGGTCTGGGCAAGTGAGGTACTTAACTGGACATTTCATTAGAGCCATGGAAAATCCACATCTAATCTCAGTTTTCCCTGGTAGATGGAAATCTAGGCACGGCCTGGCCTGAGTCTTTTCACCTTAGGAACCTTCTCTTAACCTTCAGGTGATTGACGGTCTGTAGGCAATGTGTGCTCAGAATGTGCCACGGCCTGTCAGAAATGCTTATCAGATCGTCCCTATGAATCTTCTTCCTGCCAGCATGTCCAACAGCACAGGTGCAATCAGCCATTCAGTCAACAGCGATGTCCAGGCACTGCAGCTCAGAGCCTTGTGAGGACGTGGGGCAGAGGGGTTCAAAGGTTACAGGACAGATCCTGGCTGTCCTGGAGCACCAAGGCTTGCCGGAAGAGGAAGGTATGCACACCAATGACTGCGGCACACGGAGGTCAGTTCACACACAGGGTGTGAGCCCAGAAAGAATGTGTGAGCACAGAGGAGACAGCTAATGACCTTACCTATGGCTGAGGTGGCACTGTGCTGAGCTTTAAAGGACAAGTAACTGGAAAGGGCAAGTGAGACATAAAGGGACCAGGGGCATGTGCGCACGACAAACTCAGTAGATGCACTTATGCAAGAGGGTATTTGCTTATGGAATGTGGTGGAAGAGTGATAGGAGCAGAGTGCATGCCCATGAGATGTTAGATCAGTGGGCAGAGTAGGACTGCCTACCAGATCACAGAGTGCCTCACACCTACCAGCACCAGCGTTACACACCACAATCTTCACAGATTTAGAGTCGGGACCATGGCCAAGGTGCGCATGTCAATTAGCGCGTGGATCAATATCCCTGTTTGTTACACGCGCCGCCCCTGCCTGAGCCAGGGCCCTTCCTTATGCACCTTCTGGGTCAGTTGGAAGGAGAAAGCCAGTGCCCCTGACAACACAAGGAACAGCCAGCATTTTTTGAGTGACACAGACTCATATTCACAGACTGTACGTGCAGAAGTGACTCTCAAAGAGAAAGATTCGAGTCAGCTAGCATCCCAGAGGAGAGGAACTGGTACTTTCCTTAAAGAAAGGAGGACCAGACTGTGGGCTGTGTGCACAGTGCCAGGCCATCACTGGAGGTGGCTCTGACTGAGTCACACTGGGACCCTCTGCTCTACCACCTGCTGGCCTGGGTCTTTACACGTTACATTACGTCCCCAGGCCACAGTTTGCTCAACTGCATATATATATATATCTTATTTCAAAATACTGTCACTGGGTATTTATAAGACAACAGGATCAATTTTGTGCTGTATACATATTAAAAGGAACTAAAAAAATAACTCAGAGAACTATAAAAAATAGTGGTGGAAACAGCGGGATGCAGCTATCAGTACAACATTTAATTTGTTGCATTCAGGAGCTTGGTGTGGGCAAAGCAGTGGGCAGACACCCGGGGACAGAGGGAGCCTTCTCGGGGGCACGGAACCCACTGCTACTGGGCACTTGGATAGGCAAGTGCAGAGATGGCTGATCAAAGGTTAGCACACCCTCCGTCAGCAGAGTTCCCAGCCAATACTACACAGAGTCCTGCAGGAAGTTAGCATAAGACACTGTTTACTTTGCAGGGCCACTGGCTTCAGACATCTGGGTGTCCCCCTGAGCACCTGAAATTAGACTTTGATGGGACAAAGCATGCAAAGTAAACAGACCAGCAGAGAGGCATCTGAGGTTTAGAGGAGGGGAGAAGCCGGTTCTGTGTGTGTTCTGGTCTGCACTGAATTTTCCTTCAAAGAATTCAATTTGCTTCCCAGAACAGGTGAGGAGAAGGAATGTGAATCAGAATGATCAAATTTCGCCTGAAAAAAGCACAGAAGTAATGGAATCAGCCATTACATTAATCCTCGTCCTCAGACAATTTTTTCTTGAAATCAGCAGGTGGCAGGAGAGGGGGCCAAAGGTGACAACTAACAAAATCTGCTCTTTTGTCCTGCAGAGCTTGTTGCAGACTCCACTATCCTTACCCCCACAATGTAAGCCAACTGCTCTATTGTTTTGTGAGTCACAAAGTTCAGAAATTGCCCTTGTTTTTTTAAATTCTTACCCAGGCATCACTGATGATATTTCCCTTTATTGTGTGGAGGTCAACGGGCTTTGGGCAGTCACGACCATGGCCATCCTTAAGAGCAGGGAAATTACGTGTGGGTAGGAAACCTCAGGGCCTGGGCAACCACCTTCCACCTTAAATAAGGTGCCCTTTTTCCCGAGCCTCAGTTTCTTTGTCTGTGACTTAGCGTTGCACCAAATGACCTGCCTATCCTTCTCACAGGGGGGTGGGAAGGGCCTGCAGGCCACACATGGCTGCAGCACCCTGCATGGATGGCTGTGGGAAGATGGTCCGCTGCACCGGCATGACTGGAGGCAAGCCACCCGCCCACTTTCAGGCCTCACTGCCTTCATTTCCAACACAAGACTGGGAGTGTCCTTGGTAGTCTTTTTTTTTTTTTTTCAGTGAGAGACAGAGACAGACAGACAAGAAGGGAGAAAGATGAGAAGCATCAATTTTTTTGGCAGCACCTTAGTTGTTCATTGATTGCTTTGTCATATGTATCTTGACCTGGGGGCTCCAGCCAAGCCAGTGACCTTGGGCTCAAGCCAGCAACCATGGGGTCATGTCTGTGATCCCACGCTCAAGCCAGCAACCCTGAGCTTAAACAGGTGAGACCACATTCAAATCAGATGAGCCTGTGCTCAAACTGGCAACCTCAAGGTTTCAAACCTGGATCCTCAGCATCCCAGGCCAACATTCTATCCACTGTGCCATTGCTTGGTGAGATGTACTTGGTAGTCTTAATACCTTTCATATTAGAGAATCCTTACTATTCCTGTCCAGTCTGAAAGTACTTTGTCAATTGTTAATTGTTATATAAGTACACTGTGCTGTTAGTCCAACTGTTCAGCATCATGAGGGCCTGCTCTGATACCCCAAAATGGAACCAGGGGCACCCCGGTTCCACCCTCAGCCTCCACCCCATGGTCCAGGGAGCTGCTGCTGCAAGACTCCCTGGAGCACTGGAGCTGAATCTGGATCACAGAGAACACAGCACAAACCTTCAGCAAAGTCACTGGCTCCTCAGATTGGGCCAAAGAGCTCCCAGAGACATGGCCTGCATGCCAGTGGTCCCCATTCTATAGCCCAGACCCCAAACCCTGCATATCCCAAAGCCACTTGCAGAAAACCCACTTCTAAAAAATAGACCTCTGTGGGCTGCAATCAATTCATATACAAACAACATCTTTTTTTCCAAGAAATGGAACTTTTCCTCAGGCTTTGAATACCCTAAACTGACTGCAACGATCACTTTATAACATCCCTGAGAACTACTTTATTTTTAAATATTCAATATGTATTTGAAGAGCTCTTACACATAAATCTGGGGAATGTTTTAAATACCAAGTTTCTCTTCCTAAAGCTATATATAGAACGGAGACCAAATCACCTAGACAAAAACCAGCATGGAGGTATCTGAGACCCTCCGTCCACACAAAGCTTCTCACAAACCACCACTGCAGACCTCAAAAGCAAGGCACAGGAGTGAATGGACCCACAAGTCTCAGCACAGAGCTGTAAGTGGGTTGAGAACAAGTAAAACATTTTCACCAAAGTCACTGCTTTAATTTCAAGATCCACAGCATATTTGTGATTTCAGTCTATAGCAATGGTTTTCAACCACAGGTCACCAGTTCTTGGACCAGCAGTTCAAAACCACGATCTATAGTATTTCTTCTGTATGTCTGATACAGGCCAATGTTTTAAATTATCCACCAGTTCAACTCCTTGACTCTGCATTCACACATCTTTGTACACAATGTTTTTAGAAGAAGTTGGGAAGCTGCCCAATGCTTGCCTGTGCCCGGCACAAGACTGCATATATTTTGTGTTGTGTGACATACATTGTCACCTGACTGAAATCTCAACCAGGTGATATCAGCATGCCTAAATCTCCCATTGCTGTCATATGTACCCCTGCAAATCTGCTACTGGAAAACAAAAAATTTAAAATAGAGCTATTGCATGACCCAGCAATCCCTCTTCTGGGTCTCCACCCAAAAATTTTTTGAAAAAATTTACTCACAAAGATATATACACAACCCTGGCCAGTTTGCTCAGCAGTAGAGCATCAGCCCAGCATGTAGAAGTCCCAGGTTTGATTCCTGATCAGGGCACACAGGAGAAGTGACTACATGCTTCTCCACCCCTCCCCCTTTTCTCTCTCCTTCTCTCTCTTCCTCTCCTGTAGCCATGGCTCCATTGATTTGAGTGCATTGGTTTCGAGTGCTGAGGATAACTCCATGGAGCCTCAGCATCTCTTTCTCTCTCTTCCCCTCCCACAGCTGTGGCTCAAATGGTTCAAACAAGTTGGCCCTGGGTGCTGAAGATGGCTCCAAGGCCTCACTTCAGGCATTAAAATAGCTCAATTTTCAAGCAACAGGGCAGTGGCCCCAGATGGGCAGAACACCGCCCAATAGGAGGCTTGCTGGGTGGATTCTGGTCAGGGCACATGTGGAAGTCTGTGTGTCTGCCTCTATGCCCCCCAAAAATAAAAATAATTTAAAAATAAATAAAGATATATGCACCCCCATGTACATTGCAGGATTTTCTCAAGTAGCCAAGACATGAAAACAAAGCAAGCATGCTCTAATGAATGGCTGGATTAAAAGGATGTGGTACATATACACACAATGGAATATTACTTATCCTTAAGAACACATAGAATGGTGACATTTGTGACAACATGGATAACTCCTAATAGTATCATGCTTAGTGAAATAAGTCAGATGGGAAAGGACAAGAATCTTATGATTTCACTCACATGAGGCATATAGAACAGAAAGCAACAAATGAACCAATCATACAAACAAATAAAACTTACAGACACAGGCAACAGTATGGTGGTTCCCAGAGGGGAAGGCAGGGCAGGAGGAGGAGGATGAAGAGGGTACGGGGGGATTAATATATGGTGACCGACTGAGACTAGACTTTGGGTGGGAACACAATGCAATGTAGAGACGAGGTAGTATAAAATTGTACACTTGAAATTTGTATAATGTTTCTAACCAGTGTCACCACAATAAACTTAATTTTTAAAAATTCAGATGGAGAGCAGTTCTGATGACATACTAAGGGAAGGATTCCTTTTACTTCCTCCGTAAAACACCTCTGTCTCCCTGTGGTAATACACATCAGGGTAGAAGTGGGTAGAAAGGAGCCAAGGACAAAAACAGTGACATTGAGATATCTCACATCTCACCTTTTCCCACCTTGTCCCCCCGCCCAACACTGAACTGGAACAATCAAAATCAAGATTTGTTCAAATACAGTCTATTAGCCTGGCACCCGAGGTTTTGTAGATTCACAAGCATACATAGCACATATATTATTCTCTTTAAAGTGAGAATACTCTGTGGGAAACGAGGCACTGTCTCGTGCTCATGGCATCACGGTCATTTAGACTTGATCCAAACCCATCCTTTCAGAGTATGCCTCATCTTCTTAGCATTTTATGAATATATTCATTCACAAATGGTGAAGCTCTTTCACAGTATTTGGAATGGGCAGTCAAGTGACTGGTGTGACCTTGACTGAGGGCCCATGTCTCTCCAGAGGGCAGCCTTAGAGCCCTGATTCCCACCGGCAGAACCATCCCCAGCAAGTCTGGGTAACAGTGTCCTGGAAGGGTCAAGAGAATCACTCACATTACAACAAACTAGTCTTTTATGAAATGGGACATGAAGACCTAAAATACAGGAAAGAGGAAACTGGATTGAGGGGTTGGAAGAAAAGAAGTCTGGGAACAGGAACCTTCTAGGGAACACAGCCCTCGTGGGTGATGTGGGAGTTGTAAAGGGAAAAATGACCAGCACCCCCCTTTTTTTCTCCCCTCCTTCCCGTCTCCTTCCCACTCCTTCCTACCTCTTCTTCCCTCTGTCACTGTCATCAATGTTCCCTGGGCATCTCATGTACTGGCAATGGGCTACTGTCTGGGATAAGACCCAAGGGGAGCAAAGGATGCCCTGACGGGCACCAGGCAAGGGTGAAAGCAGACGTCCAGTGTGACAGGAGAGCTGTGACAAGGTCAGGCAAGTGTGCTGCAGGCATCCCCCAAAGAGACAGGCACCAGCAAGATAGTGCCAGTCGGGCAGTGCCTCCTAAGGACACAATGCTGACCTTTAGCTCTTACAGACCCTGGAGGTTAGCCAACACCTCTCTACTTCAGTGAGGAAGAGATGAGGTCAGGGGACCAGTGGCTTTCCTGTGCACCTTCCAAACAGATGTCCATAAACCAGGTGCAGACCCAGGGGTTTCCCACTGAAGGTGCGTGTCACTTCCTCCACACACACACTTAGAGGTGATAACACCCAAAACCCTGCAGCTCAGTCTCCCTCACTCATAAGATTTCTTGTAAAGACCCTACCTGTGAAATATTATCATTCTACATGTCTATCTTCATCTTGTCGGCTGAACAGTGAGATTCCCTGATCCCTTTGTTAAATAAATACGTTCTTCTTCTTGCATAAAAGATAAAAGTTTTCCTCCTCCTATGGAGTAAAAATATACATTTAATTAAAGAGATTCTATGCTAGAGAAAAAAGCAAAAAGGTCTTACCCAGAGAGGATGTTTGCGAAGTGCAACTATCTGCTCCAGAAGCATAGTTTCTCCAGAGACTATGCCCTCTGATGTGCCCAGCTGTGGGAGGGACCAGCTGAGGACACCAGAGCAGTTCAGCCTGAATGTCCCTATGAGGCAGGACAATGTGGGAACTGGGATCAGAGTGCAGTTGTGCTAGAAATTCACATGCCAGATCATTGCACCCTTGAGGGGTTGATCTGTTGCCAGATTCGTAGGGAGCTGCTGCAAGGAGACATTAAATAGGGTGGAATTTATTCCAGCAACATCGCCACCCCCATAATGTTTGATTCCTTTCCTCTGAGCTGGTCTTCCCTCCAGCTAGGTGGCACAGAGGCCTGGAAGAACTGGCGCATAGGTGTTCCTGTCAGCAATGCTGTGACTTTCTGAAATTCATTTGGGCGTCCATGTTATTGTCCACTCTTCTCAGTAAATGCATGACCCTAAGCTATAAAAAATATGTAAGTGAAACATTTAAAAGTCCTGAATCTGGGCCCTGGCCAGCTGGCTCAGTGGTATACCATTGGCCAGGCATGTGGGTATTCCCAGTCAGGACACACAGGAGAAGCTACTACCTACTCTCCACCCCTTCCCCTTCTCTCTCTCACTCTCTCTCTCCCCCTCTCTCTCTCTTCCTCTCCAGCAGCCATGTTTCAATTAATTCAAGTGCATTGGATCCCACTGCTGAGGATAGCTCCATGGAGCCTTGGCCTCTAAGATTGGGGTACATGCAGGAGTCTGTCTCTCAATATCCCCTCCTCTAGCTTGAAGAAAAAGAAGAAGAAGAAGAAGAAGAAGAAGAAGAAGAAGAAGAAGAAGAAGAAGAAGAAGAAGAAGAAGAAGAAGAAGAAAAAGAAGAAGAGGAAGAAGAAGAAGAGAGGGGAGGAGGAGGAGAAGGAGGAGGAGGGGAGGAGGAGGAGGAGGAGGAGGAGGGGAGGAGGAGAAGGGGAAGAAGAAAGAAGAAGAAGGAGAAGGAGGAGGAAAAAAGGAGAAGAAGGAAGAAGAAGAAGAAGAAGAAGAAGAAAAGAAGAAGAAGAAGAGGAAGAAGAGGAAGGAGAAGAAGGAGAAGAAGAAGACATCCTGGATCCTGCAACCATGTTTGCTTAAAAATCCAGTGCAATGCTGGCAAGAGATGAGGACAAGGGGCTTCTGAAACAGCAGACCTGAGCCCTGAGAACCAGACTGGATGGACATATTGGCAGAGCTGCCCAGGTGACAGAGAAACATGGCATCTGAACAGCAGAATGCAGCAATGTTGGGGGGGGGGTGACTCTTTATTTTTATCTCTGGATAGAAAAGGTGCTGTGCAATCCCCAAGCACCTCAGCAGCCTTTTCAGATTGCTCTAATAATTAACTATACTTTACAGGTGCTGCCCCAAAGGTGACCAAAGGATAAAGCAAACCAAAAGGCAAAACAGTAGTTCTTGCTATTCTTTTGGTGACATTCTATAATAGTGACAGTAACAGCTAACATTTACAGGACGCTGGGTTGTAGGTCAAGCATTGACTTGGTGTTTGTTAAGATTATCTCCTTTCATCCCTAGAACTAACCAGCATGAATTCTTTAGTAACTGAATCAGATCTGGATAGCCAGTTCCTTATGGGCGGGCACTGCATTTCATTCACCTAAGCTCAGTGCTGGGCTTTCAATAAATACTCGTTCCATCATTTAAAAAACAAACAAACAAAAAATCCTTTAGTGGGATTTGTTAGTTACAAGCTGATTAACAATGTCAACCCACTTTTCAGCCTTAAACTATCATTAAACACATTTAAGGCACCTTGAAGGAAGTGCATTGTGTTTTGTTCTCTTTCATGTGGAACCAAGAATGCTACAGAGAACAGAGCATTTCACAGCAAGTCATTCAGAAAAATGTTGTCTTCTTTCAGCAGTTCAAAGTTGCAAAGCAAGTATTTTCATATATAAAGCGGACAGCACCTCAAATACCGAAAAAGAAAACTCTGTATCCTTTTTAAATGTTGGGGATTTTCATAATCATAAAAAAAGGATTCTCAAGCTTATTATTTATATCAGCAAAATCCTCTGAAGCCACTTACTCAACCAGAGGTACAGGTACGTGATGAGCAGTCATTAGGGAAAGACTGCCCGCATCCATGGGAAGACTGAGCTACATAGTGTGTCCATAAAAAAGCATACACAGTTTAATGATGATAAGGAATCTACAAATATTGGTGATTCCTCTAAACAAGTTGTGACCCAAAATTGCATTTGTAAATTGTGGGGATTTTTAGAACATATTTCCCCATGAATACAAAGTTATAAAGGATGATTAGTGTCAGCTATGTAACTAGCTAAAAAGGCATTTGGCAGAATTCCAATCCTCGATCAGCTGCTCACCTGAGTAGTCACAGGTTTTCCCTGCTGGGCACAAGGCACCCTGTTTGCTTTTTATGGGTCACACCCCAGCCTGTTGACTTACATGGGACAATATTCAGCCACAAGAACACTATCTAATTAATGAAGCCAAGGTAAAACAGAAACCTCCTTCCATCCCTTTCCACTCTGCCCTGTGGAACCCTGGTCTTTGGTGGTCTGGCAACGGGGGAGGTGCCCGTATTAGTTGCTCAGGCTGCAGAACAAGTTCCACATGGGGGGGGGGGCTTCCAGAACAGAAGTGTATTGTCTCCTGGGCTGGAGCTGGAAGTCCAGGGTCAGGAATTTGCAGGTCTGGTTTCTCCTTAGTCCTCTCCTCAGGGTATAGGTGGCCTCCTTCTCTCTGTGTCCTCACATGGACATTCCTCTGTATGTGTCTGAGTCCTAATCTCTCCTTATAAGGACACCAGTCCCACTGGATTAGGGCCCAATCCTAATGACTTGACTTTACTTTCATCCTGCTTAAAGGCTCTAAGTAACTTCACATCCTCAGGTGTTTGTGGTTAAGACTTCAACACAAGAATTCTTTTGGGGGGTTGGAGGATAAAATTCTTGTCATCAGGGTGCTCATCGCTCTTCAGAATAGAAGAGCAAAGCAAAAACACACATTTGTCCCCAAGATCCAAAGCAGAGCTGGCCAAATGCAGGACTTCTCAGGGTGGGGAGGGAGCCACCTGCAAAAAGCACGGAGCTCCAGGCCTGTCTATTCACACCAGCTACGCGGGAGAGAAAATATCTGTAAAAGGGACAAGAGTAAGAAAATTACAAACTCTGTTCCCCTTCTTCTGAAATAGGATGTCAACAAGAATATACCTCGCCCCATGGGCTTCTAGCCATGCACCAGAACCCCAGCCACAAGCTCCTTTGTTTTGACGGGGACACTGTGGTAGCAGCAAACACGAAGAAGAATGTGGGAGGCCTAGAGCTACCTCAAGAGGTTGGAGACATCACAGAGAGTTATTTTCTTAGGCTATATGGCAAAAGCCCAATTATCCAATAAAGTGATGAATTTTTTAATTAAAATTTCTGGTTCCCAGGACTAAAGAACCAGTGAGGACAGTGATCAGAAGGGACAGTACCCTCCTTCTACATCCTGCTCAGGATGGATCCCTGTGTAAACTTTGGAAACAGATGAACTTTGACTTCACCTGTCCTCTGTGTCCTTTTCTGAATCTCTCCATCCTGGGGTCACTTGCTTTTGCTCAGATCATCAGATATCTCAATTCCTAAGTTACTGCTTCACTCTTTTCCTAGTCAAAAGTCCTGATACCCCCATGATCCTGTGTTAGAAAGAGAGTAACTGGATGGAGTTAACCCATCTAATGATATATCCACAGATTATTCAGAAGTATTTCCACTTCAAAGGGCATCTGAAACATATGTAAATCTATAAGGGGCGAATGAGGGACATGTAACAATCAAAGGGACTTCAGCCACAGTTGCTGCAGGGAGTTCCTGAAACACTCCCCTTGCACCTAGGAACACAGCCCTGGACTCATGAGTGTGGCGTGTGCCCAGAGCAAGTCAGCAGGGGGTGCTCTCAAGTGTCCTCTCCTGACCATCTTGCCTCACAGGTAGGTGCCCTTGCAGCTGTCAGAAGTCATATTCCCACTTCCTCTGATAGCAGAGCCCTGCCTGTGACTGAGTTCACATACCCCTGATGTAATGCCAGTGGCCAAAGCCAGGCCACGTTGGATTCGATCAGATGGTAGAGGAACTGCGGAGCCAGAAAGTATTGGGCCATTCCCGTCTAATAGAGTCTCGCAATGGGGGACAAGCACACAGGCAGGGGAAACTGTTTCTCACAGCAACGGGCAAATACATAGTGAAACAGCCCTTTGCAGTGACAGGCAAGCAAAACGCAATCTGCCATCCACATTGATTCAAAGCACCGGTAGCCTTACATAGACTATACCACATGGTGCTGCCTCGTGCTCACGCATTAATCATGCAAAGTACAACAAGCAAGCCTAACACCCTACATCCACCATTGGCTGTCCCGGGCTCATAGCCTCTGGGACCAGGCATGTGACAGCCCAGCCTGGGCCAAGTCTTCTCAGGAGAACTTTTGGAGAAGGTCCTTCTCTCTGATTAAAAAACTAAGACGTGTGCAAGGGCCATGCTCTTTGCCAGCCTTTCATCCTGCATGTCAACATGGTCATAGGAGGAAGTGATGTTTAAAGTTGCCACAAGAGTCACCAACCCAGAGCCTAGTCATTGTCAAATAGCAGAACAGACCCCCAGGAAACGCTCCTGTCTGGACTCCTCATGAAGGAAGAAAAGCAAAGCCATTATGTGGGGCCCCGCCACTCTCGTCCCATTCACAGGTCAGACAGGTCATCTGTGAGCCTCGGGCTGTTCACAGCATGGCCTGGTTTCGCTGCTGATTGGCTGTGACCTTAAGGGAATGACTGTCACTCTGAGTCTCAGTTTCCTTGTCTGTTAAATGATGATAATGATGCCTACCAAGAAGGATCTGAGCAGGCAGCCATGGTCCCACAGACACTGCACATTTAACACATCTGTGATATGCACACCATCTACATGTAACTGGCAAGCACTGCCAGTTCTCCTCCCTGAAGTCTTTTTGATACTGGCATGTTGTTTATTGAATCCTTTCATTATGGACAAGGGGAGCATGAACTCCTGGTGAAGCCACAGCAATATTCTACCAGCCCTGAAGGAAGTGCAGGGAGACTCAGCGTGCTTTGATCCTGAATATAACAAATGAAATTTCACAGGAGCATGTGTTATAGGAATATAACTGAAGACAATGCTGATAGCTGTCCTGACACCTGGCAGGGGGTGGATGTCAAAACAGATGGATAAAGAAGTGGCTTTGTTGGCCACTTCGGGTTCCAAGTAGCTCCTTTTGCCTTTCCCTCCAAGGGCTCCTATTCTCATAGCACAAGACGTCAGCATTAGTCAGGTTAATCACTAAACTGTAAAGGGGGTGTCTTTGACCTTTAGGGAGCATTTTCCCATTAATATCCATGAAATTCAAACAAGCCACCCTGGGTTACACAATCCTATTTTCCTCTAAAACACAACAGAAAAACACACCTTCAAAGATCCTAAATGCTTCGGATCATCTTTGAATAAGCCTGTAAGATTTCTCTAGGGAGCAAATAAGCACTTAAGGTGAGTAATGCAGCTAAAGAAGATGATACATTTTGACCAAAATAAACAACCTGGTATTGGATTAAAGAAACACCCTGGAAGTTTCCAAAGAAACAGTAAAACCCTGTTCCTATTTCACATATGGAGAATGCCAGAAAAAGGCCTCTCCTTCCCTTTCCCCTCCCCCATGCTCACTGCTGGAAGCTTAAATCTACAGGCAGCAGAAACCACCAGCTAACACCTAGGCAGAGCTATCAGGCCAACCCTAGACAGCCTATCGAGGAGCGCTCACCTTTAGCACCTGGACCATTTCCCTGTCAGACCTGTCCTCAGCAGCGCCACTCCAGCTCCGATGTGTACCGGGCCACAGCTCCTCCAGGACACATGATAGAGTTAGCTATCATTACGACTTCAGCATAAATTAACTCATAGGCGTTTCTGAACACTTTCTGTGTTGGGCACCCCTCTAAGTCTTCACGCATTATCTCCTTCAGTCCTTACAAAAAGCCTGACTGGATAGGATCGCCAACCAAGAAGTTCACTTGTACTTTGGGTGTCCAGAGATTTTTTTGTAAGGTTTTATTACATGGCCATGATTGATTAAATCATAAGCCACATTAATGAACTCAAACTATAGCTCCCATCGCCTCCAAAGAGGTCAGGTGGTCAGGCTGGTATCATTTGCTTCTAACCCTCAACCGTTCAATCACATGGCTGGTCTTTGTGGCATGGCCAGCCTCCATTCCTAAACTATCTAGGGACCTACCAAGAGTCACCTCATTAGCATAAATTCAGGTATAGCCTGAGAGACCCACCATGAATAACAGTGATGCTCTCATCAGTTAGGAAATTCCAAGAGTTTAGACAAACAGCATCCAACTCTTTATTGTTGAATAGTTAATTGAATATTATTAATAGTTAGGGAACTAAGGATATGCTGCAAAGTACACAGTAGAAAGAAACATGAACCTGTTTAATCCAAAAAAGGCTTATTTAAATGCATAGAGCACTTTAGCCAAACATAAGAAAAGGAAATAACAATTCTCTCAGTATATTATATTGTAATCAATAAAAATACAAATGCAATTAATATCATGAGGTTTCAGGGACTTATGAGAAAAACAAAAAGAGAAGACCTTAGAAAGTAGAGACCATTGTTATAAAAATAAGATTTACAAGAAGATAGAAACTGGAAATAAAAGATACACTGAAGTATAAATATTCATTTTCTGAAAGGAATTCAAAACATGCGCTAGCAATTAGATAATTAATTTTTTTTGATGGAGACAGAAAGAGAGTCAAAGAGAGGGAGAGGGACAGATAGGGACAGACAGACAGGAAGGGAGAGAGATGAGAAGCATCAATTCTTCATTGTGGCACCTTAGTTGTTCATTGATTGATTTCTCATATGTGCCTTGACTGGGGGGGCTACAGCAGAGTGAGTGACCCCTTGCTCAAGCCAGCAACCTTGGGTTCAAGCCAGTGACCTTTGGGCTCAAGCCAGTGACCTCTGGGCTCACGCCAGCGACTGTAGGGTCATGTCCATGATCCCATGCTCAAACCAGTGACCCCATGCTCAAGACGGATGATGCTGTGCTTAAGCTGGTGACCTTGGGGTTTCGAACCTGGGTCCTTTGTGTCCCAGTCCAACACTCTATCTACTGTACCACCACCTGGTCAGGCTAGATAACTAATTTTTTTTTTAATTTTTTATTTATTTATTCACTTTAGAGAGGAGAGGGAGAGACAGAGAGAGAGAGAGGAGAGTCAGAGAGAGAGAAGGGGGGAGGAGCTGGAAGCATCAACTCCCATATGTGCCTTGACCAGGCAAGCCCAGGATTTCAAACCGGCAACCTCAGCATTTCCAGGTCGACGCTTTATCCACTGCGCCACCACAGGTCAGGCTAGATAACTAATTTTAAATCACCATTTTCACAGCCTCAAGTTAGGAGAACAAGGTAGCACACAGGAGATGTGCCCAGGACCTAACTTCTTCACAGGAAAAGTTAGCACCTGTCCTCAGAACTCTCCACCAAGCCTGTAGTTGTCAAATTTACTTTGAGATTATGGAAGATAGTCCATTTCCCCTTTAAGGACTGATCCCTTAACTTTCCAGTCTACAGATATGGCCATAGATGAGGCAGTCGCAAGGAGGGGACAGAACCCATGTTGTTGGGAAAGAAGAATATAAGCCAGGAGCTGGATAAGAAAGAGGAAAACTAAATACACCACGTCTTTGGCCTCTCGCTTAGGTGACTCCGGAGACAGATAATGATCCCATTAACCAAGAGAGAAAATATTAAGAAGAGAATCAAACATAAAGGGGAAGCCTGTAAGTGGAATTGAGACTTATGTTGCTGAGTGGTGCAGGAAACAAAAAGACAGATCTGGAGGTCAATGTCCCCACCTGTGATAGGTTTTAAATTACTTGAAAGGAAGCTCTTTAAATTTAAAAGTCCATTCGAGTGGGGGAAAAAAAGCTATCTCAAGTTTAATTATTTGTGTTTGTGTATGTAGATGATAGATTGATGCTAGATAGATACATAGATAAATAGAACGATGTAGTAGCTACCATCTTTATAGTCAGCATTTCTGTCAGTCAGCTTAACACAAATTCTTTCTGGAATTCTAGCTATAGTATAACATTTACATTCTTCCCAAATTTCCAGCTAAGGAAGAAACTGACAACTGGTAGGAAATTAACGATGATGAAAATCTACTTCTGCTTGGTCCTTTGCTAGGCATTTATTCACCAGTGATCTGATTTCATCGTCATGATGATGCTTAATAAATAGGCATATAAACCCTATTTTTCCAAGCCAGGAAACCAAAGGTCAGAGGGTCCACCACTGGTGAGTGAGAGAGCCAGGGTGAACGCCCAGGTCTCTCTTCCTGATTGCAGAAGGGCTCCCCAGCTAACCTACAATGGCCTCAGCAGATAGCACGTGACATTGTTAAACGATTTTAAACCAGAACTCTTACCACAAAGGGAATTTCTGAAAACTTCTTAAAACTTCTCTAAGCTCATATCTTCTTACTCTTCTTGATTTTAAACAAAATGATCTCTGCTTTCTCCCATGGAGAGCACCAAAGAACAGAACAGCTGAGGAGACTGTGGACACGTTCTATCAGCAGCTCACCTGAGTCGGGTGGAAAGAAGATGAACCTCTAAGAGGGAGGTCGGTGATGGAAGCTTTAAAGAACCTTCCTCCACTGACTGGTCATGCCTGTTTCCCACAGTGACCACAGGAATAAGAAACTGCCTCAAGCCAAGAAGATGGGCCCCTCAGTGTGGCCCCTCAAGGCACCTAATAAGAGGTACGTGTGTAAAAGGAGAAAATATATGTCAGGAAACCAATATACATTCCCCTGAGAATTAGGAGGATGGAACCTCCTCCCTTGACAGGGGAGGCGGAGTCTTTGTTCACCAGAGAATACTGCTTTACTTCATGTGTCATGTGAACAGGAGCAGCCGCAGCAAAACTGGTGACACAGTGACCCTCCTGATAAGGGGAAGCTCTGGGGAGGAGGTTAACATTGTCAACGTAAGAAACATCTAAATCTGTAAGAACTTTTTATGAGTTTATTTGAGCCAAACTGATGACAATTGCTAGGAAGCAACATCTCAACAGTTTGAATAAATGGCAGTTTCACCACTTATTTTATACATCAGAATTCATGAATAAATAGAACAACAAATAGATGTTTCTCTCTCTTCCTTTCTCTCTCTCTCTAAAGTCAATATATAATTTTAAAAAGAAAAGAAGAGGCCCTGGCCAGTTGTCTCAGTGTTGGGCAGATAAAATATATTATGCTCACTTTGTTAAAGATGGCACTGCCCACGTGGAAGCCTGTTGCCCAGGTGATTGCTTGGGATGGACATGATTATGTTAATATGTGTTGAGGGAGGGCTTTTGTGCCAAAAGGTTTTAAAAGAAAGAGAGATCATGTTGTTCCGGGAGAAGAGTGATTACGTTCTAGGAGAAGCCCATGCTGTAGGAGAGCAGAGTAAGGCCACGTGGAGGAGCAGAAAGGCAGCCTAGATGGCGGAGTGCTGAAGGAGAAGCCAGTTAGTGCAGAGTTTGTGCAGAAAGAAGGAGATGGGAAACAGAAGTGGATAAGTCTGGTGAGCTAGAAACCTTTGATTCTAGGAAACTCGGATAAGTCAGTAGCTTTGTGAGCACTGAATGAGTGGGTTTTGAAGCCCAGTGTGTGTTTTTACTTGCCCACTGGGTGCAAGCTAGGATTAAAGCTAATGGCTACCAGTTCTTGGCTCCACTGTTTCATTACCATCTTCCAAATCTAATGTGACCCTGCATAAGCCAGGCGGCTGTGATGGTGGCCATGGCTACTGGCTTTACACTCAGTCATAGAGCTTCAGCCTGGCATGCAGATGTCCAGTGTTTGATCCCTAGTCAGGGCACATATGAGAAGTGATCATCTGCTTCTCTCCCCCTCCCTCTCCCCCTTCTCTCCCTCTTCCCCTCCTGAAGCCAGTGGCTCAGTTGGTCCAAGCATAGGCCTCAGGTGCTGAGAATAGCTTGATTGATTCAAGCATCAGCAGATGTGGCTTGCCAGTTGGATCCCGGTCAGTGTATGCAAGAGTATGTCTCTCTGTCAGCCCTCCTCTCACTTAAAAAAAAAAAAGCAAACAAAAAATGAATCTTCACTTAAGAATAAAAAATAAAGGGGAAGACATAAGAGGCTGACATGGAATTCATTGGTGATAGTTTGGGAGGCAGGAGAAAGCAGAGCTGGAAAATCTCTGGGATTGAATAAAAGGTATACCAGAAATAGTTGTTTTACATTGGTAGTTATAGGATAGTTAATAGTCAACAATTAACATGACATCAATAACAAGGAGGGGCTTTGTGGTGTTGTGGTTGTGCCCTGAGAGATCTGGAGAGAAAAGGAAATTACCCTGGCATACCAAAGGTGTATTATCTTAGATGTAAAAAGACAAGTCAGGCTTAGGTAAGATAAAGGCCGTCCTTTGTCAAGAAAGACACAGACCTAGGACAGGACCACCTGCCATGATCTGCTTTTAGGTAGAAAGTTTTCATTTCGGGCCATTTTATGTGGTTATTTTTGGTCCCTAAGTTTCAAGGCCACCATGCAGGCCTCCCCCAAGCTTGTCAGGTTTTGTGTGTAGCCTCTTTTTCATCCACAACATGGTCTACCTAGATAGAAAATTCAACCTCTTAGGAGGTAAAGGTAGCCTTACTGTGATACCACACATGCAAAGAAGTTCTCCATATGCAGAACAAAGGCCCAGGGACCACACCCATCCCCCATAGTCTCTAGTCCACCACTCCCCAGTGCACCAAGCTAGAAGCCCCAGGAGCACCTGGCGCCTGCCCTCAGAAGGGCAGGCACTTCTGCACCTTCTTACTACATATTCCTCAAACCTCCATCCCATTCTGACCCCCATTGCTCTGGTCACTCTCTCACCTCTCCCTGGAGCCGAACAGGATTTGCTTGCCAGGCCTTCTAATGAGGGTCTCCAGAATCTCAGAATCCCACCCTGCACACTGCAGCCACAGCAGTCTATCTAAAGGACAGACCTGAGTGGGTCGTCCCCTCTGCAGCAGCCTCTTCCCATCGGCAACTCTGAAAAGTTGGTGTTTTTCATGGCAATGTCATCACGGGGCTTTTGGTGCCACTCACGCTGACCAGGCAACACACAGGCTGCCAGCACTTGACAGATGTGGGAGTCACTCATTGATCCTGTCAAGTAAGACTACCGACATCACAGTTGGCCAAAGCCAGAGGAGACCACTTCCAAATGCCACTTATGAGTCACTTCCCTCCACCCAGCGATGCTGTCATCACTCAAATAAGTCTGCCGAACAAACAGTAACCCCATGAAGGGTTTATTATGTGTAAACTTGCCTTTAATACTGTGTCCCCTTTTACCCTAAATACACAGCCATTAAGTCCCAAAGTGTAATCCTGGGTCTGTCTCCTATGGGTCACCCGAGGGCTTAGACACATGCAGGTTTCTGAGTCCTCAGCAGCGTCCCTGACCCAGCATCATGAGGTACAGGCCTAAGAGTATTTGTTTCTACAAGTTCTGTTTCTTTTTTTTCTTTTTTTTCTTTTTTTGTATTTTTCTGAAGCTGGAAACGGGGAGATACAGTCAGACAGACTCCCGCATGCGCCCGACCGGGATCCACCCGGCACGCCCACCAGGGGCGATGCTCTGCCCCTCCAGGGCGTCGCCCTGCCACAACCAGAGCCACTCTAGCGCCTGGGGCAGAGGCCAAGGAGCCATCCCCAGCGCCCGGGCCATCCCTGCTCCAATGGAGCCTTGGCTGCGGGAGGGGAAGAGAGAGACAGAGAGGAAGGAGGGGGTGGGGGTGGAGAAGCAAATGGGCGCCTCTCCTATGTGCCCTGGCCGGGAATCGAACCCGGGTCCCCCGCACACCAGGTCGACGCTCCACCGCCAATCCAACCGGCCAGGGCCAAGTTCTGTTTCTTTAACACACGCAGAAGCTTGGCACCACCAATATGTGCTATCTTTGTATACTATTTGAGACGTACCCATGTGCATTTCTCTCTGTTCGCATGTTTGGAAGTGGAGAGCATTTCAAAACCTCTGAATGTCAGCCTCCTGCTGCTCACCAAAGGCATACCTGCCCCACCAGCAGGGTTTGCCGATCCTGGACTCTCCTCCCCACAATACACAAGGAAACGTGGGTGGCACCAAGCCAATTACCTGAGTGGCCCCTTCAAGAGACTATGGGCTGTGTTTATGAGAAGGCTTGGAGTAGGTTCTGTTGCATCTTTTCAACATTAACACTCTTGGGACACACCTAGGTCTCATTCGAAATGTCATTGCAGGAAGTCTGTGCAGTTCAGAGATGTGAACCACCATCAACATTTTAAAGGGCAGGCAAAGGCTTGGGGGGGGGAGGGGAGTGGATGACCCAAAGTTGCCCAGGCTGTTTTGTCGGGCTCTGCTTGTCATGATTTCTAGCTTACAAACACCACTTTGTCTGGCTGCATTTGGTGTTTTCTGTATAGAATGCTTGCTTTTGTGATCAAATCTTTGTGTGTGTGTTTTTTTTTTTTTTTTTTTGCACTTTTTCCCAAAACTTGAAAATCTGAGTCCCGACTTTTTGGGGAAGGAGTAGGAAGTGTGATTGGGAGGAATGTCATCAACTGTGGAGCTGGATGGGACCCATGCCACTGGGTGAAATGTCCACAGACATCTGTTCAAGGCTGGACTCTATGACACAGCCATTTCACACTCACCACCCCATTTGGTCTTGACCGCAGCCATGCAGTGGTGCAGGGTGGATGGTGTTGAGGTGAGAGCTCTGTTTGGTCCCACACTGGTGGAGCCGAGGTGTGGTGCGTCAGCGTCCCTGTTGCCATTTGTCATTCATGGAGCTGGGCTGCCCCCAGGCTAGGCTCTCCACACAGGGACATACGTTTTCCTGAACCTTGGTCTTCCTGTGTCTCCCAGACAATCTCCCTGTACCTCTGTGAGAGGCAGAGCAGAATGTCAGGAACAAAAGCACATGGCTGGGGCCCGGCCAGCTTGTGCAGGTGGGGTGCTTTTCTTTCATCGAGCCCTGTGCTGCACAGAAAGAAACCATCTCTAAGCTCTTGTCTCAATGACATTTTCCATGGTATAGCTTGCTTTTCCCCACCTGTCTAAATGAAGCAAAGAGAATCCAATATCCACTCCGTGATGATCTTTTCAGCAGATACTTGAGGTCATAAAGAAAAAAGAATGTATTATTCTTCTGTTTAATCCCTCAGAGTTGACGATGAGCTTCCGAACATAAGCCATTCTTCTAAGCAAAGAGCTCCCCTTATCAGTTTGGCCCTGTCCAAAATTACAATGGCTTCTGTCAGCGTGTGCTTTGGGATATAGTTGTCCCCGAACAGTAACTAACACTCAGGACTGTGTTTTCCCTCCTTATGAGGGAAATCTAGAAAACATTACAGCCCACCCTCTCCAATCTGTGCCAGCTGCAACCCACTTCCCACTGGAATTATCTCCCCAGTGACCCTGAAGAGCAGGGAGAGGCTGGCCTCCCTCCACTTGGCTTCGCTCAGCTGAGGGTAGGAGGTCTTCAGGGTAACATAGACATGCCAATGCAGTTCTTTTTTTTTTAACCTTTTTTTAGATTTATTTATTTATTTATTTATTTATTTTAGAGAGATAGGAGAGAGGGAAAAGAGAGAGAGAGAGAAGAGGGGAAGAACAGGAAACATCAACTCTCATATGTGCCTTGACCAGGCAAGTCCAGGGTTTCAAACCAGCGACCTCAGCGTTCCAGGTCAACATTTTATCCACTGTGCCACCACAGGTCAGGTTGCTAATGTAGTTCTCTTAAACACTATTTATTTTATAAAGCATAATAGTGAGGTAGGCTTTGCATACCTCATGAACAAAAATTTTAAATTGCTTTTAAATTAAATTTTAAAGACAAGCTTTAGATGTGACTGCAGATTATTTGTTTGTTGAAGCTAATATTAGATCTGGTCATTTATATAAATGATTCACAGAGTGGCAAAAGATACTGCCTGCCCACAAGGCCACAGGAGACCAGATACTAAGGCAAATCAGCAATTTGGTGTGGTTTCACATGTGCCATTGCCTTATCTGAGGAATCCAGGGGCATTAAAGGGCGCCAGGTTCTCCTGATTGACTTTCTTACTAAGTGAATGGTGTCAAATGGAGTTTTATTTCAACAACCTAGGTGTACATATACATACATAAACACACACATTCCATCCACACATTAACACATAATAAATATATTTACTTATAGTACATATGCAGTGAGGAGGTTGTCTTTCTGATCTCTATATTCCTTACAGTATTGTAGTATTGTAGCACTGTAGTATTGTAGCATTGTAGTGTTATAGTACTATAGTGTTGTAGTAACTATAGTGGCATAATAGTGTAGTACTATAGCATTATGGTGCTATAGTATTATAATAGTATAGCATTGTAATAATGTATTATTGTAATACTGTGACATTATAGTGCTGAGGAATTGTGGTGCTATAGCATTGTAGTACTATACTAGTCAGTTAATATGTATCAGTATGAGTAGATGAGTGGATAAAAAAAGTTGTGGTACATTTACACAATCGAATACTATGCGGCTGCGAAAAAAAGGAAATCTTACCTTTGTGACAGCATGGATGGACCTGGAGAGTACTATGCTAAGTGAAATAAGCCAATCAGAGAAAGACAAGTACCATATGATTTCACTTACATGTGTGGACTTTAATAAACAAAATAAACTAACAAATAAAATAGAAATAGATTCATAGAAAACTGACAGCTGTCAGAGGGGCAGAGTTTGGGGGGCTGGGTGAAAAATGTGAAGGAATTAAGGAAAGAAAAATAAAACTCAGACACAGACAACACTGTGATGATTAGCAAAGGAAGGGGGCTGGGAGGTAATAGAAGAGCGAAAAGGGGAATAAATAGTGATAGAAGGAGACTTGTCTTTGGATGGTGAGCACAATGCAATATACAAATGATGTATTATAGAATCTATATAATCTTATTAACCAAAGTCACCCCAATAAATTCAATAAAAATTTTCTGTAAATATGTAGATATAAGATTGTATGTATTAGTGTGTTTGGTTCAACTGTATTCTTGATTTCTGAATTTATTCATTCAGACTTATCTGTTGAGCACCTGCCATTTTCTAGACACCCTGGGAGGCATCAGGATATCAAGACAGTTCCCTCCAGGAGCATACCAGCAACTGAACTGAATATTTTGATCTTACAAATGAATTCACAAGGGTGTTTTATATAATAAAGAAGGAGGCTAAGGATCAGGAGAAAAGTCCAGGAATGTTTTACTTTGTATATAAATCTTCTAGGTTTATACTGCTGATCAGAAAATTAATAATAATAATAATAATAATAATAATAATAGCTTCTAAATCACTCTTTACTTGTCTTTGTTTTCTAATTCTTCACTACAGTGTGAAGCCCTAAGGACAGAAGCAGGGCTCTGTGGTCTCTGTGCCCTGACTCCCAGTGACTCCCACTGACTCCTGACACAGGGTAGGCACCCACTGTCAGCAATTGGACTAGCCCACTAAGTCATAATTTGGTCTAACAGTTTTAAGCATTCAGAATATCTGAGCAAAACCAGAAAGGATACTTCAAAGAATCAGACACAGAAGACTTGTTCCCTGGTGGAGCAGGGGAGCTGCCAGCCCTGGGCTCACTGTAGTGAGCACAGGCACCCAGGAATCCCTTTGTGTCATGACAGCTCAGAGCATTTCGTAAGGAACATGAGTAATGGCAACCCACGCTGTGCACACTGGCACCCACGCACCAATCCAAAGCTGAGGCTAAGAAAGCAGAGCTTCAGGCCAATTAGAAATAGGAAGGACTGGTCACCTGTTGTATCTTTAGGCCACTGATTCTTAAAGCCAAGAGGTTTGTTGCTACTGTGGCTTAAAAGGATGGGCGTGAACTGAAGGGATGTTTGAGTATGTCTTCCTTTTGATCTATAGGCACAACTTTCATCTTGACTGAGAAGCCTTTAAGAGTTGTAGAGTATGGCAGGTAGAGGGAGAAGTAAGAGAGGGGGCGTTGGGGGAAGGGTATAAAGAGGGACAAATATAAGGTGATGGAATATGATTTGACTTTGGGTGATGAATATGTAACATAATTGACGATTCAAATGATGTAGTGATGTTTGCCTGCAATCTATACACACTTGTTGATCAACGTCATCCTGTTAAATTTAATTTTTTAAATAATAAAAAAAGAAGAGTCATAGAGCAATAATCGCAGATGGAGATGGAGGTAAGAAGGTATTTCCTATGAAACAGTCCACTTTGAGAACTTGGCTAATACTGTTGGAGAAACAGCTTTGTACCATGCTGTTCAGAGTGACCCTTTGCCACAGTGTCTGTGAGTCCCTACCACCAGGCTGATGGGAACGCATCTCATTTTGGACACAGAAGACTATCCCTCTTGCTCTCTGTTTCTAGGTGTGACCAGAAGACTCATCATAGCCCAGGACTTGTGATGATTAAAAGTGGAAGAATCATTTAGTTGTTTGTGTGAAGCTCCATGGTTCCATCTTCTCCCAGCACAGGACCATGACCACATGGACTGCTGGCTGCTCAGTCATCCTAGGGCCCTGAACAACTAAAACACGCATAGTGTCCCACCTACCTGACAGAGACAAAGTGTGAGTGACAAATAAAGACCTTTTTGTGTTAAAGGCACACAGATTTGGCAGTTTCTCTGGTTGTTTTTGATCAAGTTTATCCTGTCTGATGCAAGAGGTCACCAGCATTGCTGAAAACTGGGCTGGGGCCTAAGGAAGGCCAGTGACAGTGCCACTGAGCCTCTGCACATCTCCGCTTTGCTACAAGTCCTGGCATCAACATAACAGAGTGCAAAAAAACAGAAATAACAGTAGCTACTTTGCAGTATTGTTGTGTTCATATATGTGCATGTAGTAAGTACTCAGAAAATGGTAGAAATTACTATAATGTTTAACTGCAAGAACCCTTTCTTTCAAGATGTTTTAGGCGGAAAGTGAATCTAGAGAAGAAATGTCAATAGAACCTATACTTGTGTTCCCTTGTCCAACCAATATTTGTTTAAAAACCAATTGTGCACCAGTCACCATCGAGAATTCCCTTCCTGAGCAAAGTTTAACAAACTAGAAGGGAAGTCAGAGATATACCTTAAGAGTCCAATGAAAGAGAGGCTCTAATCTGGAGAAGTATAGGTTGTTAAGTGAACCTTAGCAGGGCCACTATCCCTCAGCCTGGGCTACCTGAAGGTTATGTGGAGGCTGAGGTCTGTGAAATAAGGCAGGGACAGTCTGCTACAAAGAACGAAAGGTGTGTGCTCACAGAGGAGAGACAGCCTGTGCAGATGTTGTGAGGAGAAGGAGGTAATGCTGCGTGAAAGAATTGAGTGGCCAGAGCAGAGAACGTAAGGGAAGGGTGCTGAGAGATAAGACTAGCGTATCAGAAGGAGACCTGGTCGTGTTCAGAGCACAGCTTGAAGTTTCTACCCCATGGAACTTTCTGAGATTGATTTCTGCTCCTCACCCACAAGGGGTAACTCAGAACAAAGTACTGTGGGGCATGAGAGACAGAAGACTCTGTCACCTGTCCCAGCCTCCTTGCACACTCATTAAAAGCTGGCTTACAAGAAACAGAGACCAGGTCCTTTTGTGTTTTTTTGCATTTGGTGTTCTACAGTCCCAGAAAGCCATGCTTCTCTCCCCTCCTCCCACCTTCCCATAGCTTTATGAAACCCATATGCTCAGACTGCAAAGCTTCCAACACACACTCTGCTCCAGGGAAATCTACTTGGCAGTCAGTGCCCCTGTACTGCTCAGGATGCAAATGGTATTTCCACCTCCCGCCTGGCCCTATTCAGGACCCTGGAACTCAGGGACCACACTATCCTGTTGGCACAGCTGTGTGAAGAAAGAAACCCACCCAGCTTCTGTTGCACCCTGCAGAAGAACATCCAAAGACAGACAAACATCCTCTACATGCTTTGTAGTTGGCCCAGTCTTTCCTTACACAAGAGGAGAATGGGGCTTATCCCATCCTGCCATGGCTTCTCCATCCCACTGGAGGACTTGGAGAATTAAGAGAAACGGGGGAGGTCTCACTGTGGCTATTATATTCACCAAGCTGGCACACATGGAAGAAGAGGTCTGCCCAGAAATGTGACGCCCAGAGCCAGCCAATTCTGCACCATGGAAAGCGAGTCACAGCAAAACAGCACCCAGCAATGCAGCCCACAGACTGTCAGCCTGTCCTTGGAGCCAGCGAGGGAGCCAGGAAGAGAGTGTGTGCTACGGGCCCCTGGCTCTGCTGCTGCCCCTGCTGCCCTGCTAAGAGAACACATTCCAACATTGGCATCTGAGCCCTACAGCTGGGAAGTGCTGACCTGTGCCACCTGCAGGGCCTCACAACTGAGAGGAGAGAGGAGAGGCAGGGACAGAAGAAACCAGCTACCGAGGCCCAGACGGGCCACCTGGGCACCCGCTGTGGACCAATTTCCTTGTGCCACAATGGCTGGGTTTAGGAAATCCCAACCATGTGTTTAAAAAAAGCTGAATTCTCCAGAACACAGGGGAACTCTGAAATAAACATGAAAAGAGCCTGAGATCAACGCAGACTCAGCCGAAATTTCAGAACCACCTCCAACCAAGGCTGCACTGAGATATGCTTTCCTGCCCTATTTTCCTGACATTTCAGGGCATTTTCACATTCATAGGACTCCACTTCCTCAAGGGAGAGGCAGGCCATTGCGTTTCCTCTGAGGCTTTGCCATCTGACCTCCAGGTGGAGCAGCTGAGTTCTCCCAGGGAATAATCCATGTGACCGCATGAGGAGGAATGCAAAGTGCGGGGGACAAGGGTCAGATAAGCAGATGACCCCCCACTCCCAGAACTATTATGTTCAGGAAATGCTTCTCCGAAAATTGTTTCTGTCAGCTGGAGAAGAGAACATCACTGTTGCATGAATAGCAACACTGAACTTTTTCTAGTTGTTACAAATCTGTTTCTTAGCCTCTCATACTTAAAGCTCAGACTACATCAAGACTTTATCAACATTAAAATAATGTCAAATAACTGTCATTGTGTGTGAGCAAATGCAGAAAAAGCATTTCCTTTGAGAATTTTTAAAGAAAGAAAAAAATAAACTAGGTTGTCACCTTAAACTCAAACATCCTCAGCAAAAAATGAAAGCCATGTGACATTGTTCAAAGTTCTGTCATGTCAGACAAGAGCAAAGTAGCAATAGATGTTCACGCACTTGTTCAACAACAGCTCTACACAGAATGGTCTGGACATAAAGGGAGAAACCAGGCCAAATCCCCCAAAGGTCATTGTGTAGACATGAGGCCACTTGACAGTCACCACTTTTTTCTTTTTCTTTTTGTGATAGAGACAGAGAGAGGGACAGATAGGGACAGATAGAAAGGGAGAGAGATGAGAAGCATCAATTCTTCGTTATGGCACCTTAGTTGTTCTTTGACTGCTTTCTCATATGTGCCTTGACCATGGGGCTACAGTAGAGTGAGTGACTCCTTGCTCAAGTCTGTGACGTTGGGCTCAAACTGGTGAGCCCTGCTCAAACCAGATGAGCCTGCACTCAAGCTGGCGACCTAGGGGTTTTCAAACCTGGGTCTTCCACATCCCAGTCTGACACTCTATCTACTGTACCACCTCCTGGTCAGGCGACAGTCACCTCTTTACATCAGCAACTTGTCATCATTTTGGAGTTCTTGACCTTGAGTCAAGGCTTTGGTATGCTAAGAAAGCAAACTAAAATATCACAAGTCGTGAGATGTTATTGTCTAACCTCGTTGAGAATGAAGAATCCCATACAGAGAGCATAGTCGTGTCTTTCCCAGAAGCCCTGTCTTTAATGCATGAAGTCACAACTGCCTGCCCTACTTGTGCAGTGGCCCTCCCTAGAGCAACAAAAGTCCTCGGGAAATGAGGGTAGGAAGATTTAGCTGACTTCCATTTAAGACTTCTTGGGGTAAACTTTTGTTGCCTTTTCACTTCTTTCTTTCTTTCAGATTTGTAGATTATGGATGTTACAAAGCAACTCAGAAAAATAGAGCCAGGCTTGGCTAGAGGCCTGACTGGGTGGACAGGCAGCTGCCGGGACAGCACAGTAGAAAAGACCAAGCTCGGCCTGCACTCCAGAAGGTCCTGGGTAAGCTCCTTGTGTTCCCAACAGAGCCCTGGCCAAAGACACTCAGAGACAGGGACACGGGTAGCCTTGGTAGCCTCTGTCCATGCGTGTTCTTGACTTTCCCTCCTGCCAGCATATTGAGATGTGTTCTATCTCTGTTGGTCTTCACTGCAGAGGGTGTTGAAGCCAGCCGATAAATCGTGCTCCCTTTGCAAAGAGTTCCGTAGTCGGGAATGTGCACAACATGGCCAAGGAGAGACAGCACACTTCTCACTTTGTAAACATTAGAGTGACTCAGGGTTGGAAAGGAGGGAACATGCATATTCATGCAAGATAAAGACTTAGAACCAGGCAGGGGAGTTATGATCCACAAAGTCATCTTCATTTAGCCATATTTCATTACTAAATGAAGCCATAAATTGAACAGCGCATATTGACAAAAAAATGGAAGTCTACGTATCACAATTTCAAAAAACAATTCTGCAAATCTGAAAGTAGATTGATTTGACTGCTGCACATTCCTTCAACCATTCTCCTGCTTGTGAAATTGAAGTCTTGTTCTCACCAGGGCATATATGTGGAGGCTTTATGAATGCATTATACAAAACATGAGAAACAGGTGACGGGCTGCTGGTAGGGCTGACGCCATTGTCTTCACAGAAGTCAAGCTATCTATGGGCTGCAAGGCCTGACAAGTCATGCCTGCTGCATTCTGTCACAGGGCAGCACATGCTAATGTTACACAAGGCACATAGTCATGCAATTCAACACCGGAGCCCAGGGCACTCAAGGCAGAGTGTGTAGGGTTAACTTTAAAAGGCCTAATTCCATTTTGCTTAACTTCTCAAAAAGAATACATCAACTTCACTTTTTTGTAGGGGTGAGAGGAACAAAATCTCTCTCCTAGTTCCTTCCTGTGGGTATTATTTATGGTATTCTCCCTGTGGGTCTGCTATGGAATCAAACATTTTATTCTCCATAAAAAAACAAATAAAAAGGAGATTATGGAGGGGGAAGGGATGCTGACACCAGGATAAGCAACTGGAACTTGATTCTATGAGACTTGAGGTAGGAAGGTACAGGGGGGAGGTGACTAAAGATTTTAGTTATGTTTTAAGTTTGTGGTTGTGGTGGTGGGTATAATATGGGTTAGAAGGAGAGAGAAAAATTTAAAACAAGGATTAAGAGGCCATTGCTGGGATGATGTCAGAGTAATAGCAGCATGAGAGATACTCCTGACCTCTCTCATTGAATTATCAACAAATTGAAAAACAATAATGCAGCAAAAGAACCCCAGCTGGTCTTGCAGGCACTGGAGCCATGTGTCAATGGACTAAAGGTGGGATGGGAGGAAAAGAGAGGTGGAAGATAAAACTCATTTGCAGTAGGCTTTATAGAAGAGAAGAGACAAACCTGGAATGATTGGAGTTGTTTTCCTCTGCTGAACTACAGGAAGGAGGGAAACTCAGGCTCTCTGGATTTCATCTGAGGGGTATAGAGAGCAAAACTCACAGTGAATGAGTCGCCCTCTGCCGGGAGGAGCAGTGAGACAGAGTGGGAGATAAACTAAAGTGTGGGGTCACAGCCAGAGTTGCCATGGTCTGCCTGAAAACTGTACTCAGCAGAAACAGAGAAAGCTAAAGTATAGCCCCCAGCCTCCCAGATCCCACCTCCCTCACCTCACAGAAGAGAAAGGGGCAGAGACAAACCCCACGGCTAGCTCTCTACAGTCACTCCTCCCCTGAAGAACAGAGGTGCTCCACCTCCAGTCCCCAGGTCTGTTGAGATGGAGGAAGTATTTCCCAGAAGCCTCAGATTGCCATTGTTAGAGCTGTAAAGCCAGAAAACTGAAGCCACAAAGCTAAAGCCATAAGGCTAAAGCTGTAAAGCCCTCACAACACACTTCACACACCAACATGATTGCAGCCCGCCCTACATCATTGACACAGCAAATTCTCTGTGGAGGACAGTCCAAGAACTTCAGAGTTAAAACTTATAATACAGTGACACCTATTGGAAGAAACCTCACAAAACTGAATTTTGTTTTTCCCTTTTTTTCCCTTTTTTCCTTTATTTATTTTTTTCTTCTTAGTCTTGTTTTCTTTTCCCCTTTTAAATTTCATTTTCTTTAATTTTTATATCTTTCATTCTTATATTTTATGGGTGTTTTGTTCTTGATTATTTCTTTGCTTTTGATAATTTTTTCTGTGGTTGTTCTTCTTTACTTGTCATAATTTTTTTAATTTTTATATCTTTTATTTTCTTATTTTAATTTTTAATATTTTTCACTTGTTTTCTTGTTACAGTTATTAACAATACCATTCTCAAGTGCCATCAAGAAAGAAATCAAATACCATGGCTACATTACAAAGCTCTCTAAGAGTTTCCTCAGATCTGGAAGCAGCCCAAGTGTCCGTCAATGGACGAGTGGATTAAAAAGCTTTGGTACATATATGCTATGGAATACTACTCAGCCATAAGAAATGTGACATCAGATCATTTACAATAACATGAATGAACCTTGATAACATTATACTGAGTGAAAGAAGTAACTCAGAAAAAACTAAGAACTATATAATTCCATACATAGATGGAACATAAAAATGAGACTCAGAGACATGGACAAGAGTGTGATGGTTATAGGGGGGAGGGTAGAGAGGGAGGGGGTGGGGAAGGGGGGGGAGAAGGGCACAAAGAAAACCAGATAGAAGATGACAGAAGACAATTTGACTTTGGGTGAGGAGTATGCAACATAACCAAATGTCAAAATAATCTGGAGATGTTTTCTCTGAACATATGTACCCTGATTTATCAATGTCACCCCATTAAAACTAATAAAAAATAAAATAAAATAAAATACCATGGCTATACAATACAGAGATGTAGTTCAGAAAATCATGAAAAATTTTCAGAAAAAATCTCAGTCACATGGAAACCACAGAGTTAAATGATAGAGAATTCAAAATTGAAGTTCTGAAAATACTAAGGAGATGTGAGAAGACACCGATAGGCAACTTAATGAGCTCAAAAAGCAAATTAATGAACAAAAATTAGTATTTCCCAAGGAGACTGAAATTTAAAAACAGAGATGAAGAACTCGTTACATGAATTGAAGACTGAGATAGAAAGTTTATCTAATAGAACCAGCCAGGTAGAAGAAATAATCAGTGACATCAATGTCTTCCAAAAAATTGAAGAAGAAGCAATACCTCCAAACACATTTTATGAGGACAACATAACCCTCATACCAAACCTGATAAGGACAACACACAAAAAAGAAAACTACAGACCAATATCTCTAATGAATACAGATACAAAATTCCCAAACAAAATACTAGCAAATCAAATACACAACACATTAAAAAAATAATACATTACAATCAAGTGAGATTCATTCCAGAAGCACCAAGTATGATTCAACATACAGAAATCAATCAGCATATTACACCACATCAACAAAACAGAAAAGAAAAATCATTTGATCGTATCAGTAGATGAAGAGAAGACATTCGATAGGATTCAACATTCTTTTATGTTTGACACATTCAATAAAATCAGAATAAAAGGAAAGTACCTCAACATAATAAAGGCCATATATGACAAACTGAAAGCTAATATCATGCTAAATGGTCAAAAAATGAAGGCTTTTTCTCTAAAATCAAGAACAAGTCATGGTTGCCCACTCTCCCCACTCTTATTCAACATAGTTCTGGAAGTTTTAGCCAGAGCGATCAAGCAAGAGAAATAAATAAAAGGCATCCATATTGGGAAACAAGAAGTAAAGGTATCACTTTTTGTAGATGACATGATCCTGTATATAGAAAACCCCAAAGACGCCACCAAAAAATTATTAGAAACAAACCAATACAGTAAAGTCTCAGTATACAAAATCAATATACAAAAGTCTGTTGCTTTCCTATATGCCAACAATGAAATATCAGAATATGAACTCAATAAAAACAACTCCTTTTATAATTGCAACAAAAATAAAAATAAAATACCTAAGAATAAATTGAAAAAGACATAATGAAATGGAAAAATATTCATGTTCATGAATGAGAACAGGGGTCCCCAAACTTTTTACACAGGGGGCCAGTTCACTGTCCCTCAGACTGTTGGAGGACTGGACTATAAAAAAAACTATGAACAAGTCCCTATGCACAATGCACATATCTTATTTTAAAGTAAAAAACAAAATGGGAACAAATACAATATTTAAAATAAAGAACAAGTAAATTTAAATCAACAAACTGACCAGTATTTCAATGGTAACTATGGGCCTGCTTTTGGCTAATGAGATGGTCAATGTGCTCCTCTCACTGACCACCAGTGAAAGAGGTGTCCCTTCCGAAAGTACAGTGGGGGCCGGATAAATGGCCTTAGGGGGCCGCATGCGGCCCATGGGCCATAGTTTGGGGACCCCTGAATTAGAAGAATCAACATAGTTAAAATGGCCATATTACCCAAAGCAATATACAAATTTAATGCAATCCCAATGCTATTTCTTTAAAGAAGTAGATAAAACATTACCAGGTTTGTATGGAACCTTAAAAACCCCTGAATAGCCAAAGCAATACCGAGGAAAAAGAATGAAGTCAGAGGTATCACAAAAACTGACTTTGAATTATATTATAGAGCCACAATAATCAAAACAGTATGGTATTGGCAGAAAAACAGATATACAGACCAATGGAACAGAATTGAGAGCCCAGAAATAAAACCACATATATATGGACAAATCATCTTTTACAAATGAGCCAAAAACATGTAATGGAGAAAAGAAAGCCTCTTCAATAAATGGTGCTGGGAAAATTGGAAAGCCACATGCAAAAGAATGAAACTTGACTATACTTTGTTCCCATGCACAAAAATTAATTCAAAATGGATCAAAGACTTAAATGTAAGATCCAAAACAATAAATTACATAGAAGAAAACAGGTACTAAGCTCACAGTCCTTGGCTGTAAACAATTTATAAAATTTGACCCAAAAGGCAAGAAAAGTAAAGACAAAAATAAATAAATGGGACTATATCAAACTCAAAAGCTTCTGCACAGCAAAAGAAACTGACAGCAAAACAAATAGGCAACCAACTAAATGGGAGATGATACTTGAAAACAATAGTTCCAATAAGGGGTTATATCTGAAATATATGAAGAACTCACAGAGCTCAACAACAAGCAAGCAAACGATCTAATTAAAATACGGCATGAGGACCTGAACAGACACTTCTCCCAAGAGGACACACAAATGGTCAACAGATATATGAAAAGATTCTCATCTTCACTAACCATTTGAGAAATGCAAATCAAAACTACAATGAGGTACCACCTCACACCTGTTAGATTGGCTATTATCAACAAGACAGGTAATAACAAGTGTTGGAGAGGCTGTGGAGAAAAAGGAACCCTCATTCACTGCTGCTGGGAATGTAAATTAGTACAACCATTATGGAAGAAGATATGGTGGTTCCTCAAAAAATTAAGACTAGAATTACCATATGACCCAGCAAAATCTCTCTACTGGGTATCTACCCAGAAATCTTGAAAACATTAGTACGTAAAGATACATGCACACCTATGTTCATTACAGAATTATTCATAGTGACCAAGATATAGGAACCAAAGTGTCCCTTGATAGAGGATTGGATAAAGATGTGATACATATATACAATGAAATACTACTCAGTCTTAAGAAATGATGACAAGTGACATTTACAACAACATAAATGAACCTTGAGAACATTATACTGAATGAAATAAGTAAATCAGAAAAAGCTAAGAACTGTATGATTTCACACATAGGTGGGATATAAAATTGAGACTCATGGACATAGATAAAAGTGTAGTAGTTACCATGGGAAAGGTGTAGTGGTGGGGGTAGGGGAGGCATTGGGGGCAGGATGTAAAGAGGGACAAATATAAGGTGACAGAAAATGATTTGACTTTGGGTTATGGGTATACAACTGTTCAAATGCTAAGAAATGTTTACCTGAAACCTGTGTACTCTTATTGTCACCATGTCAGTTAATTTTCTAAATAAATTTTAAAAATTAAAATCAATAAATAATATACAGAGGGATGAAAGTTTTACACGTTCTTTTTTTACATTTTGTATAAGGTCTCAGTAGATGCTTACAGATAGGGCTTCATGTGTCCATGTGCAGGGAAAAAAAGCTGATTTGACCCAAATTCCAGTAGTCCTGAGCCCATTTTATTGAGCTGTTGCTCAGGCTGAGTCTCACAATGGCCGCAGCCTTCCCAGAAGCCCCTGCAGAGCAAGCAGCTCCTCCCGACACCCCTCAGCCAAGTCCAGAACTAAGTGGTAGAGGATTCACACTGCTCCTTGAGTGAACCAAACCATCACAAGGTCCAGGATTCAGTTCAAATCACATTGATTTTTGCAAGCCTCTGAGTCTCCTCACAGTGGAAACAGCGGCACTTGAAGATCTCCATGTAATTGATGCACCCATACCCTTTCTTTCCTGAGATTTACAAAAGGTGGAGGACTAGCCGCCTGAATCTTCTCAACCAGAAAAGAGGCTGCAGACAGAACCACTAGGATACCAGCCTTTTGTGGGAAGGGGTCAGTCCCTGTTACTCACCAACAGGGTGTGAGAGAATGAGCAAATGAACAAGGGAGGGCCAGGAGAACTTCTGGGGAGGAAAAGATCAATTTGTCTAAAATAAATGATGAAACCTGACCAGGTGGTAGTACAGTGGGTAGAGCATTGACCTGGGATGCTGAGAGCCCAGGTTCCAAACTCTGAGATTGCCAGCTTGAGCATGAGATCATAGACATGAACCCATGTTCGCTGGCTTTAGTTCAAGGTTGCTGGCTTGAGCAAGGGGTCACTGGCTCAGCTGTAGCCCCCCCCCCCCCACATCCCCTAGTCAAGACATATATGGGAAAGCAATCACTGAACAATTAAAGTGCCACAACTATGAGTTGATGCTTCTCATGTCTCTCTCTTCCTGTCTGTTTCTTTCTCTCTCTCTCTCAAAAATAAAAATAAAATAAAATAAAATAAAATAAAATAAAATAAAATAAAATAAAATAAAATAAAATGATGAAGCACCAGAAATGCAAAGACTCAGAGTGGAGGCAAAGGGGAAAGAAGCCATTCAGTGGGAGAAACAAGGAGACTGTCCTTACTTCCCTCCTTGTAGACACAGGCAGCAGTGGCAATGTTGTGGGTCCCTGCCCAGCCTTAAGAAATGCAATTTTTGCCTCAGTTTCAGTTAACGAAAGAATATGTTGGAGGGAGACATGGGATTTAGTAAAAAATGACTGGTACTGAATGCACAGAGGCATCTAACAAATGAAATTTGATTCATGGTGTGAATCTGAGCCAGAGCAAAGAATGAGCCAAGTGTTGACAGCAACAAAAGTGTCCTCATGGGACTCTAGTGCTGAACTCTGGCTCTTCCCTCGGTTGCCCGTGTGGTGTATTCCTCTCTTTTGCTCCAATATCTACTTGTCATTTTTAAAAAGGATTCAGCAGAGTGATGTTGCCTGGTCACTGAGGTACAGGTCCCAGAAAGAACATCAATGGGGTCCCCTCTCACTCTTTCTGTAGCATTGATCAGGCACCTACTCTATGTCAAAGAAAAATCAAACAACTACCAGAGTTATATCCTCAGGCTTTTGCACTCTGGAACTCACAATGTCACCAGGTTTAAGCAAGAAGGTAATATATTTTAGATCTTGACTCACTATAGCTACACACCCACAGAAGGATGACATTTAAATTAGAATGCCATTCTACATACTACCATAGAGAATGTGTGTTTCTAGTGACCATAATACTGCAGAACCTTGCCCCTCTAAGGGTGGTCCCTGGGTCTACAGGTTTGGCAGCCCCTGGAAACCCGTTAGAAAAGCAAACACTCAAGACTTACCTACAGAATAGAAACTGCATTTTAACAAGATCCCCAGGTGATCCTCACACACAGAGACTTGAGAAACAATGGTCTGGGAGCATGGTTCTCAAGTGTTCACAGGCCTCAGGATCACCTGGAGGGGTTGTTAAACCAGATTGCTGGATTCCAGCCCCAACGTTTCTGATCGGGTAGGCCTGGGAAGGGCCCAAGAGCTGGTGTTTCTCACAGGCTTCCAGGGACCACACCTTGAGAACTGCTGGTCTCTAGACCACCCGCTCCAGCACCACGCGCATGCAGCTGCACCTTGTTTTGTGGCTGAAGATGGAAATTAACCTAAAGCACTGGCCCTCACAACAGAGCTGCATCATTGTCCTGGAGGGTTGTTAAGACACAGATGGTCAGGCCTACACCTCGGTCCGATGGGTGTGCACCGTGTAGCACATCAGGATAGACATGCACCTTGTCATGTAAGAATGACATTTAAGGATAACAAAGACAAAAGGAAAATTTTCTTTTAAAAAAAAATTAGAGTTCATTGGATTTCTGAAGATTCTTCTTATGATTTCTGAAGAATTAGAAGACAAGAAGATGGCTCACTGATAATTTCAAAGTGCCAGACTAATCAGGCATTTAAACGCACAGGGGCTTGTGTGTGTAATTTTGTAATGAGTTTACTAACTCTTATTAAATAAGAACACACATTTTTTTATTTCCACTTCTACTCATCATTCTTGAGATGATAAAAGTCTATTACCTCATCATTCCATGATCATTTCTGTAAAGTATATTGTAACATGGCTGGTCACAAATAAAGCAGAATTTTCTTTTATTTTCCTTCTTCTTGCCCTTGACCTTTGGCCCTGCTAAGTGACTCCATTCATTCTCTTTACGCTTGGGGCCTTCTCCCCATCAAAGCGCAGGCAGATTCCAAACTCACTGTGCCCATAGATCTGTGCTTTGGGTAAAGACTTGGAGAGAAAAATAGCATGGGGACAGATTTTAAATATATAAAATAAAACAGAGAACATTCCATTTGGAAGGACTCTCAGGAAATTTCTGACTTTTTTCCCTCTGCCCAGCAAGTCTATAACATTTAAAAAAAATTTTAATATCACTCTTTAAATATTTTTAATTAGTCACTGGCTGCTTGGCTCAGTGGTACAACATCAGCCCAGTATGTGAATGTCTTGGGTTTGATTCCCCATCAAGGCACACAAGATAAGTGACCATCTGCTTCTCTACCCCTTCCCCTTCTTCCTTTCTTTCTCTCTCTCTCTCTCTCTCCCTCCCACAGCCATGGCTTGATTGGTTTGAAGGTGCTGAGGATGGTTCTATGGAGCCTCTACCTTGGCTACTAAAAATAGTTTGGTTGTGAGTATGGCCCCAGATGGGCAGAGCATCATCCCCAGATGGGGGTTGCTGGGTGTATCTTGGTAGAGGCATATGCAGGAGTCTATCTCCTCTCCTCTCACTTGGAAAACAGGGAAGGGGGGATGAAAATGTATGGGGTTTTTTTTTCATTAATAAGGCATGGAGACTTCTAAAAATCAAAGAAATATCCATGAAAGTCAGGGAAAGAGACCTCCTTCTTTGAAATGATTTTCTGCAGCTCAAAGAACAGCTTACAAACAGGCTGAGTAAAGGGGAAATTTAGTCAAGAGGAACACAGAAGCAAGACAAACAGACATGTATGCTCCCTCCCACTGCGGAAGATGTGGCCAGCACTGCTATTCATGGTTACCAATGGGAAGTCTTGGTTTCCTTGCATGTGTACAAGGTGTACTGCATGAGACCATACCTTTCACATTGCCATTCTCTCCTAAATTAGGTATGTTCCAGTGCCTCCCCTGTACTGAATGTTACAGGTACACCTGCAATAGGTATTTCACTTCAACACCACTGTAGCCGAAAGCAACTCAGGAAATCCTTCAGGACATACCTGTGGCTGTCCTAGACAAATGGGTGTAGGAACAGGAAGTCCTCTGTCCACCCAAGTGCCCCCTGATCTTCAGCTGCCCTCACCCCCCACATTACAGGAAACTTAGTTCTCCACCCTAGCTATGCAGTTGTAGCCCTCCAGCCAGCATTTCTTCTCTCTCTTGTGCCCTCTGGCAATTGTGATAATGAAGCATTTTCTCTCTCTTTTCCTCCTCTTTACAGAAAAATGGGAACAGGTTTTAAATATATAAAGTTAAAACAGAACACATTTCATTCGGAAGGACTTCCAGGAAATTTCTGACATTTTTCCCTCTGCCCAGCAAATCTCTGGGATGAGGTGTTTTCCTGTGTCCGCAGTGATGGTTGGAAACAAGGAAGCAGAGGCAATGTTCTGCCTATTCACCCTGTAGAGGCCACCTCATTTATTATCTGGCTCCTCTGAGATGGCACTGCTGATCCTTAAATATATAGACTCCACACTGAATAAATAAGCTACCCTGTGGCCTCAGTGAATCCCACAAGTTCTTCAGATTTTTACTCTAGAAACTTTGAAGAAGAGACATTTGTTCACTGAAAAGGCATCATTTGCCAAATATTAGCCTCAGTAGGCCCAAGAATGTACACACAATTTGATGTGAAAACCCAATGTTGGCCTGACTGCCCAGTGGATAGAGCATCAACCTGGGATGCTGAGGTCCCAGGTTCAAGGCCCCGAGGTCACTGGCTTGAGTGTGGGCTCATCAGCTTGAGCACAGGGTCACTGACTTGAGCATGTGATCATACACATGACCCCATGGTCACTGGCTGGAGCCCAAAGGTCACTGGCTTAAGCAAGGTGTCACTGGCTCTGCTGGAGCCCTTCAGTCAAAGCACATATGAGAAAGCAATCAATGAACAACGAAGAGGTTGCAATTATGAGTTGGTGCTCCTCATCTCTTCTTGTCAGACCTTGTCTGTGCCCCTTCTGATTAGAAAAAAAAAGAAGAGAAAAACTGTTGGCTTTTGATTTCTGTTCATGTTTTGGTTTCTCAGAAAGTCCCTTGACTTTCTGGCCAGCACCATTGCAAGCCTGTGGGTCACTACCAACACTGAGTTCCTTAGTGGCTGCCTGTCTAGCACATGGGCAACACTTGATCCCCTTCCTGTCCCTGCCCACTTCCACATGGCTGGCTCTCTGTTTCCTGTGTGAAGGCACACTGGCATTTGAGATGGTGCTTCCGAGCCACCATGATAATCTCAGAATAGCCTTGAAGCACTCAGGACCCCAAAACTTCTGCTCCAAGCCTCCAACCCCTCCTAGTGGGCCACAGTCCACCGCCTCCACCACAGCTATGTTTCTGAGACTTTTTCAGAACCACATGAATTGGCCCATAGTGTCAGCCATTAGTCTTACGCAGCCCCACAAATGGGCACCTGGCTGGGTGTCATGGATCTAGTGAAAGTCCCCATGCCTCAAAAAGATGCCCATTATATACATTGTGCCTCTCCTTCCTTTGTTCACACCACCTGGGTTTTGTGAAAATCAGTGCACCCAGGAGTCGCAAGCAGCCCTTGGCTTATGCCCATTTTCCTCACCAGCTATGTGAAGCTTTTGAGCAAATGTCTTCTATTTCTGCCCCCAGAAACAGTCCCTGAACACCAGCTTTTTGGGCCAATTGTCATATTGAGGGAGAAACTGGAGCATTCAGGATGATGTCTTTGCGTCCTGCCACCACCGCCAAGGTTTACTTCCTTGTTCTGATCTGGTGTAATGTGCCATGACAGGGAGGCCCTGGAAGGTTTGGAAATTAAAAAAATAAGCCTGACCACGTAGTGGTTCAGTGGATAGAGTGTCAACCTGGAATGCTGAGGACCCAGGTTCGAAACCCCAAGATCACTGGCTTGAACGCAGGCTCACCAGGTTGAGTGTGGGGTTGCTGGCTTGAGTGTGGTACCATAGACATGAACCCATGGTTGCTGGTTTGAGCCCAAGATCACTGGCCTGAGCAAGGGGTCACTGGCTCACCTTGAGCCCCCCAGTCAAGGCACATATGGGAAGCAATCAAACAACTAAAGTGTCACAACCACGAATTGATGCTTCTCATCTCTCTCCCTTCCTGTCTGTCTGTCCCTCTTTCTCTCTCTCTATTGGTTAAAAAAAAAGTAAATAAAAAGATAAAATAAAATGAAAAATAAGAAGTAGAAAAAGAAGAGTCTGGAATGGTGAGAAGAACATGAGGAATGGAAGAGAGAGCGTGAGGGTGTTGGGAGACAGGTGATCAGAGAGCTTGTAGGTTTGGATGGCTGTCCCAAACACGGATAAGAAGCACTCACTCCCAGGTTAGCACCAGATGTCCAGTCTCCCTGTGTATGGGGGTGATATCTAGGCATCACCCTCATGCCCATGAATGCCTTCAGACCATCCTGTTTAGTTCAATACAGGGGCCAGGGCACAAAGAGGCAGCATAGCCACCGTCCCTTCGTGGCTCCTTTCATCAGAGTCACACTCTTCACCTTGTCTGACTTGAAATTCCACACTGTGTGGTGGGGTAGAAATCTGTAGTGCTGGTCCAGCCCTGTGACCAGCGTATTCTTAAGAAAATGGCAGCTACCATCTGGTGTTCATCTAGTTTTCACTATGATGGCCTGGTCCCAACTGCACAACCAGAGGCTGTTTGTAACCCTGACATTCCAGCACCAAGGAACGTCCTCCCCCCACAGGAGTTTTCCGGAAGCCCCATGCTGGAAGCTCACGCACCTCACCATCCCCTCGCCTTGCCTGTGGCCTCCCACATGCACAGATGGTCAGGCTCCTCATCTACCACCCCAATGTGTACCCCCAGCCATCAGGAGTCCCAAGACCAGGTGCCCAGTGGTCCTTCAGCACAAAACATCTGGGAAATTCTGACCTTTTCGATGTTAAAACTTACTATTGTGAGATGTTCTCTAATAAATGAGCTTCTGTATAGGGTTTTTCCTGGACTGTGAAGGGTGGCTTTTTCTTCTTTCATATTGAATTGAGATCCTACGTCTGTGCTTTTTCCACTGTACTCAGCCCTTGGTTTTGCCACATGGAAAGTCAGTGCTGAGTGAGGCTAATGAGAAAGGGGAGGGGGCAGAGCAGACACCCCTGTCCCAAGCCAGGTACCCCAGGGGCCCACTATCCCTTGACCTACAACAATGGTATTCTTAGTGATTTCCTGTGATTAGACAACCTGGGCCAAACCTTCAGGAGGTTTGGCCATATGAAACAGAGGGTCCACACCACACCAGCCAATGACAGAGGCTTCATGGGGATGCACATGGGGAGGGCCCCAAAGTCCTGTCACCCTGCTTGGGGCAGGGGTGGTACTAGAACCACCCTCGCAAACAAGAACCAGGACTCTCTAAGACATTTTCCAATGACATAACAAAGAAAATGCCAGTGTTTTAAGCTGGCAAATGATATAAGAAAAAATAAAGGTACAAATATTGATCGACTTAAGACCTATGCAATTTATGACCATTTGACTTTACGACCACAATCGCTAGCCACGACTGCTCCGAGTCTGTCAGCGCAAGCATTGCCCAGTTGGGCGTACGACAGTGCGGACCAGCTTCCAGCAGCACTACTATCTCCGAGTGCACCATTTCAACTGTTATCCCAGACTTGGTACAGCAATTTGTGTTTTGTGTCTTAGATATTTTTCATCAAACCCCTCCCAAGATGTCTACCAAGAGGAAATTGTCTTTGCAAATATTAAACCAGTTGTACTGGTAATGCAGTGTTTTACTTAAACCTGATGAATGTAAAAATAAGAAACAAAATGGTGTAGAGATGATACAAATGGCATAAAATAAAGAAAATTATGATATATCACAATAATAAAAGAAAATTATGATAAAATATGACTTAGAGATTTTTATAACATCATTTCACAGATCTGTACATATAGCCTACTCAACTTATGACCAAATCGTGTTACAACCAGTCTGTCGGAACCAATCATGGTCATAAGTCAAGCATTAGCTATATGTGTACGCATGTAATGTGTGTGTGCATATATGTGTATGCATGGGTGTGGTGTGTGACCATGTGTGCATGTGTATGGTATGTAAGTATGCACGTGTGGCATATGTGTGTGCATATAAAGGTGCACGTGTGTGTGTGGTTTTAGGCATTTGCCTATGCATGTATGCATGTGTGTGTCTCTGTGTAGTATGTGAGTATGCATATGTGTGGTGTATGTGTTATATTATATGCATATATGTATGTGTGTATGTGCCTATGTACACACAGAGTAAATGTTCCTCCTGTCCTGTCACACCTCACACCCACACTTACATGTCCCAACATGGCCCTTACCAAAGCCCACAGCACCTGTAAGGGACCTGGCACTTGCCAAGCCACCAGCCCAGCACACAGCTTAGCAACAGGCCCTCATGGTAAAATCATTTGTCAGAGACAGTCTGTGTCTTTAATGGAAATGCCAAAAGGGCCTGGAGGTAGGCAGCCCAGGGTGTATACTAGTCAGGAAATCTCATCAGATTCCTTCAAGATTTCCTTAGTCTTCACTCCAAAAACCAACTGATTCACAACCATATGAAAATCGAATCCACAAAGTCGATGGGTCTGTTTTGAATTTTTTATGGAATAGGAAAATTGAAATAAATTCCTTAAAATTTGATTCTAATTTGCCCTAGGCTCTCACAAATGTTATAGCTAATGAACCAAGATAGCACTTATTTTGTTCTCCCCTTAAATCTGAGTATATATACCTTCCATTTGTGAATAAAGACAATTGATATTCTCCAGGATTGCTGTTTTTAAAATTTAGCTTATTTATTTATTTTTTTATCAAATGGGAATGAGAAGAAACAAACTATTTAGCTAACCATTTAAAACAGGCTGGAAAATGTTGTGGAGATTTATATAGGGATTAAAAAATAATTAGTTTTTTTTTTTTTTTCTTTTTTTTTTTTCCATTTTTCTGAAGCTGGAAACAGGGAGAGACAGTCAGACAGACTCCCGCATGCGCCCGACCGGGATCCACCCGGCACGCCCCCATGGGGCGACGCTCTGCCCACCAGGGGGCGATGCTCTGCCCATCCTGGGCGTCGCCATGTTGCGACCAGAGGCACTCTAGCGCCTGAGGCAGAGGCCACAGAGCCATCCCCAGCGCCCGGGCCATCTTTGCTCCAGTGGAGCCTTGGCTGCGAAAGGGGAAGAGAGAGACAGAGAGGAAAGCACGGCGGAGGGGTGGAGAAGCAAATGGGCGCTTCTCCTGTGTGCCCTGGCCGGGAATCGAAACCGGGTCCTCCGCACGCTAGGAAAAAATAATTAGTTTTTTGTTTTGTTTTGTTTTGTCTAGAACATTAGGGAATTTAGGGGGGTCCATTTTGAGAGTTGTAAAAGCCAAAAACTAAAAAGCAGAAAAATGCTTTTCTTAGGGCAAATTCATATAACGTGATGACTACTGATGATGGATTTACCTCTGAGTAAATCATTTCTTAGGGCAAAGAAATGAGTCCTAAATGCAAGAAATAAGAAAACGGAGGAATCTTTAAACCAGGTTGAAATGTAACTTTTCAAACAGAACTCTCTTTTGGCTGGGTCTGCCAGCCCCGTCTCAGCCGTGCAGTTGGGTTACACATTCTGATGATATCTGAGCGCAAAGGCTGGATCAAATCAAATAAACGATATAGGTTCCAAATTTATGGGAGCAGAACTAAATTGCATGCATTGTTTTTTAGTTCTTAACGTAAGGCAAGATGCTTGGTCAGGAGCCCAAGGCTGCGGTCAACATTCCCATAATTTAACGCCCTTTCATCCAAGCGGTGTCACGCTCTAGGTGGTCCACAACGTCTCCTTCGTCAGACTCTTTCCACAGCTTGTTCTGAGCTCATGGGACTGTTTTTTTAGACTTTGGGACAAGATTAGAAATTTTGGCAAGAAAATCTTGGACCTTTGGTGGGGCAACCCATGCCTGGAAGTCTGGAAGCACAATGGTACACAGCACCAGATTTTTTTTTTACCTCTGTCAGATGACTCATTTTTAATTTGTAACAAATAATTTATAGTTAGAACATAATGCCTGCTAGGCCATGGTCATTTGAAACATATGTCAGTCCTGTTGTGGCTTCAGAATAATCAGAAGTTATTTATTTCCCATTTCAAAGACCAAAACAGTAGCTTACATTTTTTTTAATACATAATCAATTGTTTAAAAACATCTGGAGAGCTATACCTTTCTGTGTTTATAGACAGATTCCTTCTTTAAAGGCAAATAGGAAAATCTTATGAGGTCTCTTTCCTATAAATCCAGTATACTCCACTCCGCTGGTGGAATTCTTTTAACTGCGTTACTCACTGTTTCCATATTATTCAGACGCAGAGATACATCAGGAGCACATTGCCGTTGCAAATAAAAATGATCCTGCCCCAGGATGAAATTTCACACTCTCCTCTTCTTCATCATAAAGTCTCCTCCAAACACAGGAACACACACGCAATACTCAGATGGCAAAAAACAGAAACAATGGTCGACAGCAGCCCACATTCCATTCTGTGACCATTCCACCCTCTCGTAAGGAACCAGTGACTTGCCACAGAGTTCTCCCCAGAGAGACCACAGTCTGCAAGGACCTACACATTAACGTGTCTTTGTGTGTATGTGTGTGTGCAAATTTTAAAGGAAATCTATCTATACATTTGCAACCATTCTCTCAAGTCTCTGCTTTCTACAACTAACTCTCTTCTGTCAACAAACCCTGTGCTGACTCAGAGCAGACTTTCAGTGACATGATTCTTCTACGTTATGTTCAGCCTGTTCCAAATTAAGAGTGAAAAGCTGTCATCACAGCATGGCAGTAACATCATGAGTCATGAAGTTACAATGGGGGCTTTAATGGCCTAGAAAATTATATGGATTCCTGTGTTCAAGAAGCTAGCTTTCAAAAGTGCTTTCTACACCTTGGTTTGGGGGCCAGTGCTGCAGGAAGACAGCACATTTCTGCTCATCAGTCTCCACGTTTCCAGTCCTTCTCTCCAGTGAGAATGCACTGCTCTGACACCCACGGTACAACATCGTCTTTCTGGATTTCCCTCTCATGCAGACTAAACTACCACTGCAGTCACCCAGGGAGATCCTCAGCTACTGGGCACATTCATGTGTCTGTTTCCAAAACATGTCCATCAAGGTAGGACAATAATTACTTTAAAGATCTCAGCATCCTTCTCCAATGTTGACACTACTGACATGTTCATGAGATGTTGGAACTGAGAAGTCCAGTGAGCCATGGGAGAGTATTACCAGCTAAAAAAACCACTTGGGCTAATCCTGAAAGCACCCTCTTTCAAAACAACATATGTTTGCACCTTTCCCCTTCTAAATCATACACTGTCAACATGATGATTCTTCTCCTTTGGGGCAGCAAACCTGCTCTGGTGAGTTTGTCTTCAGCCTCTGCCATCTCTTTAATATTTTTATATCACTCACATGTGACCCACTGAAAACCAATTTGAAGAAAGCTTAGAAATTATCCCAGTTCCAGAGTAATACACTTAGCCTAAAAACAGACATGACAGAAAGGCTTATTCTTACTCCCACTTTTAAAACATTGACAAATCATCCCTAAAATTACAAGCTCATTGCTTCTCTTCTTTTTTAATGCTTAAAGCTGCTGAGAAAGACAAACAACCTCACTCCTTTCTTTCTGGTAACTTGAAATCCAGGACTTTCTTTCCTCTTGGATCCCTCAGCAACCTCTATACCCAAACACATTTTGAGCAGTTACTCCATGTTTTGAGGTCTTTTTCTACAAGCCCTTTTACCCCTCCCCCTCCCCCAGATAAGTTAAAGATAACAGCTGGGAAGACTCCAGAGCCACTGAGTTCATGATTATAACAGATTTGTAGGATCCCTACTAATTTATAAATGGCACAAAGCTGCCAAAGTCAATGTCCTCAACCAAGGACCCAAACCCAGGTCTCATTCCAGTGCCCAAGCTTTTTTTTCTTCTTCTTCTTCTTCTTCTTCTTTTCCAAGTGAGAACAGGGGAGGCAGAGAGACAGACTCCTGCATGCAACCCTACCAGAATCCACCTGGCAAGCCCCTTATGGGGTGATACTCTGCCCATCTGGGGTTATGCTTGCAACCAAGCTGTTTTTAGCACCTGATGTGGAGGCTCCACAGAGCCATCCTCAGAGCCAGGCCTGTGTGCTCAAACCAATTGAACCATGGCTGCAGGAAGGAAAGAGAGATAGGAAGAGAAAAAAGAGAGGGAAGGGTGGAGAAGTAGATAGTTGCTTCTCATGTGTGCCCTGACCAGGAATTAAACCTAGGACATTCACATGCCGGGCCGATGCTCTACCACTGAGCCAAATGGCCAGGGCCCCAGTGCCCAAGCTTTTGCCAGCATACCATCCTTTACATGAGGTATGTTGGCTTTTCAGGCTGTTGGCTTCCAGAGTCTTTCCTCATCCCACTACTAGTAATCTTGTTTTAACCATGGCTGCCATGTATCACTATGCACCAAGACTCAGAAGCAGCCACCAAGCTAGTGGGCAGCCTCAGGCATTCTCTTCTGTCTCTTGAGATGAAGGATATGCTCTTTTAGATTTAAAGTATCAATCAGTAGCTTTGAATTGCTAGGAAACAGCCAATACTATATTAATCTGTTTGTCCATGTGCATTTAATGACAATCTTCTCCACTTTGAGGCCTGTGGGGCAGCTGTGTTAGGCTTGCTCATGGGGTCACCAGCTGCAAGCACTTTGTCTGATTGGTACATGAGTGCATGGCTGTGCCACATGTGTATGGCCTGTTGAAGGCTATGGGTGCTTGTGCTGGAGAGAGATTAACGATTGTGGATGTCGGGTTGCCTGCTCACCACTGTGAGGGGCCATTCTTGCTGTTTGTGTGTCAGAGAAGAGGTTTTCTCCTACCTGTGTGCTCATCCACCACTGTGAGGCTTTATTAAATGATAATGACTCAATGCTTTCCAGCTCCACAGTTTTTCTACCATCTGCCTGAATCCAATGTGGACCTGCCTGGCCTCAGCCATCAGCATTACAAGGCCAAATAGAACTCTATTAAACGTCCTAAAACTTTCTTTTCTGGTTGCCCTGCAAAGGTTCCACTTATAAATCACTGTGCTGTCTGAAGGTAACTCAGCCTACAGAGAGCCAGTAATGTCCTCCTTATGGTAAGATAACAATAGCTGATAGTTTATAATTCCAAGTGTGCTGTCTAGACACAGACATTCATCCCTGCCCCAGCTCACTTTCCAAGTGAGATCTGGATATAAGCTATGTTCAGTGAATACAAATAATAATTAACTCAGGCTGATAAGAACACCTTGGATTCCTCAGGAAGCTTCTTCCAATAATGCCAATAAAGTCAAGAGCTGGAATTTGGGAGAGGTTGGTATAAGAATACATTGTAGAGACAACAGTTGTGGTTAGGCTTGCTTACTGGTTTCCTGGCTGCAAGCATTTTGCATGATTAGTGCATGAGCATGTGGCAGAAAGCCACATGTGTATAGCCTATATGAAGCTACAGGTAGTTTTCCTTAGCATGGATTGCTTGTCCACCATTGCAAGAGGTGGTTTGCCTATTTGCTACCCCCACCACCACCACCATGAAAAGCTATTTTCCCCTGCCTGTTCGCTCGCCTGCCTTTGTAAGAATCCAACAAATGGGAATGGCCCAATGCCTTTTGGCTCCACAGTTCTTCCATGGTCTGCCCGAATCCAGGGTGAACCTGCGTGGCTTCAGCCACCGGCATTATACACATGCTCAGGAGCAACTTGAGCACCATAAAGGCCAGGTGCAAAGCAAAATCTAGTCCCTGTCTTGACTAAGAACCAGGGACAAAAGTCAGTTCATTCAAAATCAAGAAGAGCCCTCATTCTGCAGCTCCTGGCTCAAGATCACTAAAATTAACCAGTGGAGGATAAAAGAATGGTTTAAGTACTATGCTGTACACCTAAAACTAACATAATATTGAATGTCAGCTGTCACTGAAAAAAATAAAAATAAATATACTTACTATATTTTTAAAAAAAGAATGGTTTAGGGACAATCTGAACTCATCAAGTCCAAACAGCTAGCTTAATTTATATGCTGTTTTGATCTGCTTTCACCCAACTGCGTGTGCCTCATCTACTTTCCTCTGTTCCCCCAGAGAGACTTCCAGTCTCTCCATCTCTACAGTGGACAAGTCCAACACTGGGAAGTCTCAGACACTAGAGACAGTATCTCCTGTATGCTAATTCCTCTCTGCATCCACTTTTTGCCTCTTTCCCTAGTCTCAGAAACCTACAGATTGTCCCATCAATGTGTTTTCCCAGCCTGACCAGTGGTGCAGTGGATTGAGGATCAGCCTGGGACTCTGAGGACCCAGGATCAAAACTCCAACGGTGTGGGAGCACAGGCTCATCTGGTTTGAGCATGGGGTCGCTGGCTTGAGCATGAGATCGTAGACATGATTCCATGGTCTCAGAGATGGAGCCCAAAGGTCACTGGCTTGAAGCCCAAGGTTGCTGGCTTGAGTCCTAAAATTGCTGGCTTAAGCAAGGGGACTCTGGCTTGGCTAAAGCTCCCTGATCAAGGCACATATGAAGAGCAATCAATAAACAACTAAGGTGGTGCAACTATGAGTTGATGCTTCTCATCTCTCTCCCTTCTTGTCTGTCTGTCTGTCTCTCTCTCTCTCTCTCTCTCTCTCTCTTGCTCTCACTAAAAATAAACAAATAAATAAATAAATAAATGTTTGTTTATTTATTTATTTTCCCAGAAGGCTGTGTCACTCTCAGTCTCTCATGGCTAACTAGACAAGTAAAAGTAAACACACGCACACAGGACATATTGGCAGACACAGCATCAGGAACTGACGGCTCATGGAGTAATTGGAACAGAGTATCATAGACTTGTGAGTCCATTCTCTCCAACAAGACTGAGTCAGTCACCCACAGAGTGTGATCAGTTTTCTTAACAAATCTGAGGTGGATTATCTGGCTTGGCCATGTCCATGAGCTGCACCTGCCCTGTTTTCCATGAGACAGAAGGAACAGGTTTTGTTTTTGTTTGTTTTTTTTTTTCATAGAAAATTGCCATGTGACATCAGAGCTCCTTAGTGCTGCAGCCTTTAGCCAATTGTGCCTCATAAGATGGCAATGGTCATTTTCCTGACACATTAAAATCTGAAAACTGTGGCAACCAGAACCTGTTCAGAGGGTTTTCTTGGCTCTGCTGTTTCCAGCTTGCAGATCTCAACAGAACCTCTCCCCTTTCTTCCTGGCCCAGAAACATGCCTTACCATGACTCTTACTATGCTCTTACTATGACTGGTTTACCAGATTTGGCATGCAGTTCACTTACATGTGCTGATTCCGGCTTATTGAGGGCAGGTGCGCACTTTGATATATGTGAGCCTGGGGACACCCTTGCATCCCATAAAAGAATACTGTGCATGTTCTCGTGTGGAATATCTGCTCTCTCTTATTCATAAACCTGAAAAGCTGAGGCATTTTTATTGCTTTTACATATTACAGTGAACAAATTAGAGTTAAGCAGAAATAATGTTCAACCCTACAACGGCACCGTCTTAAAAGTGTTTTGAGCAAACACCTGGTCTCTGTTCACAGATAAAAAGGGATCCAAGAACTTGGCCCTGCCCCCCTCTCTCATTTGTGAGCTAATGTTGTATAAACACAGTCATACAATACCACGGGGACAGGTAAACACAATCCCACTTTTTATCAAAGTGAAGCACATGTTTGGCCCTTCCGTGGCCTGTGAGCTGAGAAAGTGTAGCTGCCCTAACAAAATGTTGTTGTTTGTACCAGACTGAGCTGTGAACAAGCAGTTCATGTGAGAAGACCTCATGCCAAGATCTCCAAAGTACATGTGGCATCCCAGCGACTGATCCTGGGAGTTGTCAGATGTGGCTCTCAGGTATAAGACGAGCACACCTGCAGGTAACCATAACTGATACACATGGGCCAGGGTTGGAAATGCCTCCTGAGGTTGTTTGCTCTGTTCCTGCAACAGCCAAGTGAGCAAAGAGACAGAGAAGGGAAAATCTGGGACCCCCCTGTCTATGCCGCTAACACTCTGGGTACATCTCCAGTGCGGAGTAGCTCACGATGTGAACGCTGTCCTTTCCCAGCTCTGAGGGCTTACTTGCACCTGTAAACAAAGTGTCTGGCCCTCCCACTCCCAAGCACATAGTAGGTGCTCAACAGAGTGTCCTGAGTGTATGAATGAAGAAGGAACCCACGGTTAAAGAGATTAATGCTAAATATGGCGGGAAACAGTAAACTGTGAAAAAATTTTGAGAAACTATTTAGTCAAAGCCTTAATCTTAGAAAGGAATGGGGCAAGGTCATCAGATACTAACTGAGGAACCAAAGGGCATCAGCTTAGGGGTGAGGAAGAGATTCTAGACAATTTTGTTCACATCCTTGTGCTATGCACACACACATGAAATCACCAATGTTTCAATACAATGGAATTTATTAGTTAGTATACCTTAATACTGTCCATGCATATCACATGTGTGCAGTGTCATGCAAACAGGGGCCTAGAGCCCTGAAATTATATGAGCAGGGCCGTGCTCTAAAGCATCAGTTAATGTGAGGTGTGACTCTCAGGCAACACAATATCAGCATAAAGGGGAGCCTTTATTCACAGTAATTAAACATCACATTCCCCAGACTTTGCTATATCTCTGTCTTAACTTTTTATTTCTATGCCCCATGAAGAAATCTCCCTGGATGTCCCCAATTTGACATGCATAGGATGGAACTCCTTGCCACTTCTGAAGTCTATAACCCATCATATTCCCCACCCCTGTGGAAAGGCCACCATCCTCCAGTCCCTCGGATCCCCTCCAAATTACCTCTGCTCCCACCACCTCGCCCTACATAGAGTCACCCAACCCAACTGGTAATTAATTTAGTAACTACCTTTTTTTTTTTTTTTTTGAGAGAGAGAGAGAGAGAGAGAGAGGCAGGGAGAGAGAGACAGGAACAGCATGCTGCTCCTGTATGTTCCCTGACAACAGAATCAAACCACCCATATCTGCCCTCTGGGATGATACTCCGGCTGACGGAGCTATCCAGCCAGGGTGATACAGTAACTATTATTTATTGAAGGTTGACTGACTGTTGAGCACAATGCTCAGCACTCCGCCCCTACATTATTTCATTTAACCTCAACAACAGTCCTACAAAGCAGATCCTATTAACATCCTTATGGATGAGGAGGAGTCTGACTTGGGAATTCATCCATGCTTAAACCCTTAGTAATCCAGGACTCAAACTCAAGTTTGTCTATGTAGGAAGTGTTTAAGGTCCAGGAGAAGGGAGAGCCATTCCACCATAACTGGACCACACATTAGATACTTCCCAAATCTTTTTTCTTTTTAAATGCCCTGGGCTGGGTGGCTCAGTGGATTAAGTGTCATTTTAGCATGCCAGAGTTCAAGGTTCAACCACAGGTCAGGGCACATATGAGAAATGATCAGTAAGTGCACAACTAAGTAAAACAACTAAGTAAAACAATGAGTTGATGCCTCTCTGTCTTTCTCTCTCTCTCAAATCAATGGAAAATTAAAAAACAAAAATGCACTGGTTAGCATTAAGCAAATCATGACAATATGAAAGGGTTATCACTTGTACGTTCTTCTCATGGACCAACTTCTGAGCACCTAGAGCCCCACTCATCTACCTTCCCCTCCTTCCCTGATCTCTTTTCCTGTCTGTGGGGGCAGCTGTGTTAGGCTTGCTCGTGGGGTTACCGGCTGCAAGCACTTTGCCTGATTGGTGCGTGAGTGTGTGGCTGCACCACGTGTGTATGGCCTATGTAAGGCTACGGGTGCTTGCACTCAAGAGTGATCAGAAATTACGGATGTGCAGATTGCCTGCCTGCCACTGTAAGGGGCCATTTTGCTGTTTGTTTGCCTAAGAGGCAGTTTCCCCTGCCTGTGTGCTTGTTCATCGTTGTGAGACTTTATTAAACGTAATGGCCCAACCCTTTCTGGCTCCGTAGTTTCTCTAGCATCTGCCTGAGTCCAATGTGGACCTGCCTGGCCTCGGCCACTGGAATTACACTGTCTCCCTGCATTCCATTTCTCTCCACAGGAATTAAAGTCCTATGCTAGACAAGTCCTTTCCATCACTGTGCTGGGCATCTGCAGAAGTCCTCCCCATTTTATCCCTATAGCAGTAGCACATAGATTTAGCGAGACTGGCCTTGCCAACACCTCTCCAAGAAAAATGACCTTGTCACAGAACAAATCCCATGCAGCCTGTCTTGATTGACATGCTTAACAGTGAGCACTGTGGCGCAGACACTCACCTTGGTATACAGCTATCCAGGGTCTCTGCACAGATGCAGCTGTGATCACCCTCTCACAGTACTCCCAAGACAATGACGTTCTTACACTCCCCAGACACATGTGCTGAAGTGATTCAGATGCAGCCTGCCACGTCCCTTCAGAGCCACAGTCCACCCTTTCATATACAATCACTTACCCGTGATTCATCAATAGGTGACGAGTGTGGAGTCATGGGCATCCTTTTGTTGAGATCTATCACTTCACTTCATTTTTGTGAAAGACTGGATATTAGTAATGCTTATAGCTGAGGCCAGACAGGTCCACTTTGGATTCGGGCAGACAGTAGAGAAACTGAGGAGCCAGAAAGCATTGGGCCATTCCCATTTAATTGAGTCTTGCAATGGCAGATGAGCAAACAGGCAGGGGAAAACTGCTTCTCATGGCAGCAGGCAAATGAACAGCAAGAACAGACCCTATCAGTAATGGGCAAACAATTCACAATCCACACTGAAGGCAAGTACCCGTAGCCTTACAAAGACTATACACACATGGCACTGCCATGTGCTCACACAAAGTGCTTGCAGCCAGAAAACCAGTGTGCAAGCCTAACACAGCTGTTTCCCCACAATATTAGATTCCGTCTCACAGAACCAGCGTCACCCCTGTCACCAGCCATCACTGGGCTGCAATTAAGAGCCACCTTTGTTCCTTCCACACAAGGGTCAGATGGGGAACAGCTGTCTGTAAAGCTCACAAGGCACCAAGCCCTTGAGGTATGGGGTACTATGTTTCATATTTCCCGGGCTTGTAGCCTCACACAAGACAAGATTTAATTTCCATCACCGACACATGTAGTACAGTAAAAGAAGTTCGCTCCAAAGTGTAAGGTATCCACAATTTGGACATATCTCCAAGATCATCTTTGTGTCTTCAGGGAGGTGTTTTCCCCAGCCAGGCTTTGATTCCACTCAGACTCAGGGCATGGAAGCTGTCATTCATCGCAATCCATGACCCCAACACACATCCAGTCTTGGCAGTCACAGTTGGGTGCACTGTGACTCACCAAGGCATAACTGGTGGCCTAGGATGGGGACAATTGCTCAGGGAAATAAACAGAATATATTCACAAAGGACCACTTAGAAGGCACCTTTGGGACATGAAATTCCTTTTTAGATCTTATAAAGATGTGGGCCTTTACCCAACAGGCAGAGCTCAACTCAGACATCAGGAGCACAAACAGAAGGTGGTAGGCAGCCCAGGTGGACCAACAACTGTGATTTCAAACCCTCCCTGCCGTCTCCTTTCTCCCACCAGGTCCTGTATGGAACTCAATACACCTGTACAGAGTGAACAGTAGTTGATGATCCAATGAATCACTGTAATGTCAGTGGCCAAGGCCAGGCAGGTTCACATTGGATGCAGGCAGATGATAGCCAGAAAGCATTGGGCCATTCCTGTTTACTGAAGGTCACAGAGACAGGTGAGCACATAAGCAAAGGAAAACTCTTTTTACAGTGGAGGGCAAGGGATCAGCAACACCCCCTCTCATGGTGAAGGCTGAGGAAATCAGGGAACCATACATCGTGGTGGTGGGAGAACAATCTGGGAGAACCTTCCCCAAGGGAAAGCACCCACAGCTTTTCACAGAGACACACACATGGCTTTCAGCCACATGCTCACACACTAATCATGTAATGTGCTTGCAGCCAGAAAGCCAGCGAGCAAGCCTAATGCAGCTGTTCTCCCCATAATAACACACTCTTCATTTATAACCAGAAGTTGTAAACAATGGGTTAGAATTATCTGAATGATTACCCATATGAAAATCAGGAAGCGTAGAAAACAGGCTGCTCAGATGGTCCTGGCTACCATATCCAATAATGAAGCTGAAGGTGACCTTGAACATCCTCAGGTCAGGAACCTCCCTGTCCAGCACTCCTGCCTGTTCTCAGCTACCCCTCAAGGACTCTTAGGAGGAAAGACACAGTCATAAGCACATCCTTCCCGGGCACATGGGCCAAATCACTGCTTGGTACACAGCGAGGAAGAGGACTCATATGGCCTGAGCTATGGTTCTGAGTACCAAGCAGGAGGATTTTGTTGTTTGTTGGTTTTTGTTTCTTTGTTTTTCAATCACAGTTGATATTCAATATATTATATTGGATTAAGATTTACAATATAGCATAGTTACCAAGTAATATAACTCACAAAGTAAAAATCTCCCAATTAAATCTAGTATCCACCTGGCACAATACATCGTTATTACAATATTATTTACTGTATTCCCTATGCTGTACTTTACATCCTCATGCTATTTTATAACTGCCAATTTGTACTTCTTAATTCCTTCACCATCACCAGTTTCATCCATACTCCCAACCACCCTCCTACCTGCCAACCATCAAAATGTTCTCTGTATCTGTGAATCTGTTTCTGTTCTGTTTGTTCATTTATTTTATCCTATAGATTCCATATATAAGTGAAATCATATGGTATTTGTCTTTCTCTGTCTGACTTATTTCATCTAGCATAATACCCTCTAGGTCCATCCATGCTGTCCCAAATGGTGAGAGTTCATTCTTTTTCATGGCCAAGTAATATTCCATTGTATATAAGTAACCACATCTTTTTATTTTCCACTTGTCTATCAATAGGAACTTGGACTACTTCCAAATCTTGGCTATTGTAAATAATGCTGCAATAAGCATAGGGATGTATATGTCTTTTCGAATTAATGTTTTGGGTTTCTTTAGATAAATACCCAGAAGTCTTCCTTAACTAGACAAGTTTGATTCTGTACCTGCTGTGTTTTCTTACAGTAATCTTCTGTGTGTGAAATTTTATGACACCAATAGTATAGATGTGTGACTATCACTTACCAAGATTTTAAAAAATTGTTTTTGGTTGCCATGACAAACAGTAGGGCCACTGTGGTAACTTTTTGCAAGGAGAAGAGAGAGCTGACTGACTTACTTCTCATGCTATGGCCACCAGAAAGGTCAGCACTGGCACGAAGACCCCAAATGCTCAGAGCAATGGCTGGATGTTCACAGATATAGCAACTGTGGAGATGGCCAGGTGAGCACACCATGAGGAAGTGGATGTAGTAATGATTCAAAGTTATATGTCTGCACTAACAGAACACACCTGAAGATCGAGCACAAACAACAGGGGTATCCTGGAGAAGGGTCAGCATTGGATAGTCAGCACAGGGCACTGGCCCTGGACATGGGGGTTGTGATGGATTGCGTACTTGTCCTCATTCCCTTCTCAACTGTCGGAGCTTTTGTTCTTGAGAGCATCGCATTTCATTTATATAAGATATGATGCATCAGATTCCAACTTGATTTTTCCCCACATTCATGTCCCAGTCCACTCCTGATGGGACAAGAGGGCCAAGGGCAAACGGAGGGCACAGGGGTGGAAGACAAGCTGTGCACAGGCCCGCAAGGTCACCAGGACAGCTGCTCAGACACTAGCTGCTGTTCTAGGTGGCTCAGAAAGAGACCTGACGTTCTACTATTGGATCAGAGAAATTTTTAAAAGGCAAACCCTGGGGTTTGATAGCACAAACCTCATCCCACCACAAAAATGCCTGAGCCCCTGAAACACTGGGATGAGGCCTCATTGTTGCCTTTCAAACCGGGAAGGGCTGACATGCCTTACAGGGGCTTGCTTGTCTCAGTCAAGACTGAGAGATGAGGATAAAAGCCATGGTGCGAGATCTGAGATGAACTGCACAATCTTCAGAAGCATTCATCCATCCCTGTCTGCAGCAGCGCCTGCTCCTAAAACCAGCAAGGGTCTGTGCATCAGGAAGAGCTCCTGTCACTCCCAAAACACAGGCCTGTGAAGTCAGTATTATGCTTTCTGCACTTGATCTGTTTTACCTTCTGAACGAGGAAGTGACCGCTTCCAGGAATTAGTGTTAAAGTAACTGGCTGAGCTTTAAAGGATGTGTTGGAGAGGCAAATGTAGTCTAAGATATAATAACAGCTGTCATTTATTGAGCACTTATTATTTGCCAGACACTCTGCTGAGAACTTAATGGTTATTATCTCAATGAATTCCGACATTGATCCATGAGAAAGGTCGTAGTATTATCCTCACTTTTATGAATGATAAAATTGAAGGTCAAGAGCATTTAAGTAACATGGTCAAACTCATAGGGCAGGTAAATGGCTCTGTAGGGATTTAAACCTCAGTCTTTATGAATTTTAAACAAGAACCTGAGGTCACAGACATGGGTTCCACCTTTGTGTCCTCATCAATGAATCCCTCCCCTTGACCCTGAACCTTATTGTTGCCTTATTTCAACTAAGACTTACACTTGTTGTCACACTCAGGTCAAAGGCGTCCCTGCTTGTCTGACTAAAGCCAAGTTGCGTATGGTCCAAACTGAAATATTGAACCAACAAATGAGGTTCTTAGACCTGCTCTCTCACATCACATACTTACTGAGAACCCTGATTTTATAGAGAACACAGAAGCATCATATGTTAAGAATTATACCCAATGTCACCCAGCTTGTAAATGGTGGACTTGGAGTGAGTCTCCAAGTCCAGATGACCCTGCAAAAAGTGGGTTCAAAGAGTGTGCTTTCCTGTCATCTGTGGCTTCAGTAATAGCTTATGGGAAGGTCATGTCAAATTTTTCATTTAGATATCCTACCACCATTGCAAAAACAAAATATGTCTAAAGTTGAAATTAATATCTGGCTCCCAAGACCAACTCATCTTCCTAAATGTTTGTGTCTGAGGCTGCTGGGCCCATGTCTCTCCTGCACCGGAGCCAGCAATTGGAGTCTGTGTACACTTCTCATGTTCCCCAGGTCTCCTTCCTCCCACAGAGTCAGCGCTCGGTAAGTCACACTGGCATTAAGACAAGGAAATCAGTATCAGCAAGAATTTATAATCTAAGGTACCAGAAAGCATAAGATTTTCCTATCAGTTTGGGGGAAATTCAGCACAGGTAACCAAGACCCTTGCAGTAGAATCATTGTGAAAACGGAACAGCCCTTTCCACAGCGTCCAGGGGGTCCTGCAGCCACAGTCTTGGACATCAGACCATTTTATTATGCAGTGGTGAGAGCTGCCTTCCCTGGGCTGCTGACCAAGCCATCGCCCACACCTGGCTCTTCAGACTGGGCCAACCCAGGTTTCACCTGTAAATCTCATTCAGTGACCCTAAAAGACATCTCAGTCAAAGGAACATTGTTCCTTCCTTCCTGGGCTCCAGAACACAAAACCAGGACACTAACAGAAAAATGACCAGGAAATGCCTGCAATTTCCAGAAAAGAATCCCATCAAACCCTGGCTCCACGTTCAAGGGTGAGTTTGAGCAAGAACTGTCTCTAAACTATGGCTAGTGGGTCTGGGAGACCCGGGCTGAGAATAGTGTCAGGGGATGAGTAGGAAGACATCTCGTTACTATAGTAATAACAATAAAATGGTATCCAACAAAGCAACAAAGGGAGCCTGAAACACTGGACCACGTCAGTCTGGATTTAGGGAGTGTGAGGAATTGTTCATTTAGATCAAAGCATTCAAAGATAACCTGTAGGAAAAAAAAGAGGGGGTGCAGGGGAGGTGAAACTGACCTCTGTCTTCCTCTATACTTCCTGGAGACTTGGCTCCATACCACAGTACTCAGCAGGCCTCCTTCTTGGGAGGGCCGTGGGGGCCCAGTGTGCACGAAGGTGGGCGTTTGCCCTATTTCTTCCCCTCCAGTGGTCTGCGCTGAGTACCTGCCATATGTCAGGTACCAGTACATCCTCACTGTAACTCTATGAGCCCCAGTGTCCTTGGGAAACCCAGGCTCTGAGGGCTTAAGAGACTTGTTGGGGTTTCCCAGGTAGACATGGCAGGGATGGGCCACCAATACGGTCTGGCTGATCCTGAAAGCCACAGCAGAAACTGTTTCCAAATGCCCCCGCCTAATCACGTATGGTATCCTACAAGACATTGTCAAATGTTACACGATAACGTCAAATAATTTAAGCCAGCAGTTCTCCAAGTGAGATCTTGGGACCCCCTCAGGCGCTTGAAATCCTTCCAGGTGATCTAAGATTCTTGCACTGATGGTCAAGTGTCTCTTGTCTTTCTCCCTTGTCTTCACAAACATGCAGTGACCCTTCCAGGGCGACATGCACAGGCTGGCGGCTCTGTTCTGATGGCAAGTAAAGATGTGTTATTAAACATGCCCTTGTGGATTATTTCTTGATATCAATTTATAAAATAGCAAATGTTGACTAGTGTAACTCACATCAACAAAGACACCCTGGAAAACCTCAGTAACTTGTAAGAAGGTAAAGGAATCTCAAGACCAGAAAGACTGAGAATTCCCAACTTAAATAGACTGGATCAGATCCTTGATATTCAGATCAGTTATATTTTTCTTTGGTGTACAATTTTCATTCTTAACTGACCACACTAAAATGTGGAAATTCTATTGAATCTAAGGTAGATGTGGCACTATTTATAAAATGGGTAAGTTCTGCAGTTTTCATTAGAAGTTTTGTAGTGTGTATTTGAAATCTGCAGGTTTTTCAGAACTGTATCAGAAAACCACCTTCTATAAACTGCCTCTTGGGAAGCAGTAATGATAACACAGCCCTCCGACCCTCAGATTATTGCAAACTTAGAAAATTTCTGCCCATGGCAGTTAACTCAGTAGATAGAGCGTCGACCAGCATGTGAATGTCCCAGGTTCAATTCCTGGTCAGGGCACACAGGGAAAGTGACCATCACCTTCTTCCCCCTTCCTCTCCTCCTCTTTCTTCCTTTCCCACAGCTATGGCTCAATTAGTTCAAGCATATTGACCCCAGGCACTGAGGATGGCTCTGTGGAGCCTCTGACTCAGGTGCTAAAAATAGCTCAGTTGTAAGCATGGCCCCAGATGGGCAAAGCATCAGCCCCAGACAGGGATTTCCAGGTGGATTTCAGTCAGGGTGCATCCCCCCTCCTTTCTCTTAAATAAAAAGAAAGAAAAATTTTAGAATCCCATTTTCATTATTATTTTTAAGCAAGGCAGAGAAATCTTCCCATAGTTTTGAAGTCTTATCAGAAACACTCACTTTCCCAATTTTGCTCTAACAATTTGCTCTAATGTTCACCTGGTGTGATTTTGCATTGTTATTCTTACACCAGGCAGAGCAGCACCTGGCATGAATAGTTTTATCTAACAGAGTTTTAGCTGCTTGTCTGGGCTATTTTATTAACACATAAAGTTACCCACTATTGCTTTAAATTTTACTTCACTAGGCTATCTACTTAGCAAAATAAATAGAAGAGGAAAAACCTACCCTTTGATATGAAATCAAAAGAAATGTAAAACCCCAAGGAATAAGAACAAATCCTTAAGCAAAATTAAGGATTCTCTTTAATGCAACAGAGTTATAATGATAAACATAACATGGTGAGTATTAGACAACATAGGAGAGGGACTGCACAGCACTGCCAGGAACTGCTCTTGGAATAAATTAATATTCTCCCAAGAACACATGTAAGTCTCTGCTGTTGGCAGCATGAGTCAAAGGCCAGAGAAGACTGGAAACACTGGGAAAATGAAAAATACTTTTTTTTAATTCTCAAGGGCAAGTTTCTCCAGACAGTCATTCCAGGGGAGAGGCTCTGATTTTGATAAACCTAAACACCAGAAGAAAGTGTACTCAGAGATAAAACACGCAGAAAGGCCTCGTATCAACCAGGAATCTTTTTGGTGTTCAGCAGGGCATTGCTGAAAAGTCATCGTGTTCTCTCCACGCTATATTTTTCCCCAAAGAGATTTTGGTCCTACTCCACCTCACCCCTGGTTTCAGTTCTGTAATATAACCCTAAACTATACTCGACACATCATGACATCAGCCTTAAAAACCAGCAAGCAGTCGCTGATGCTTCGTAAGTCTGAGATAATAAAATCCAGCCCAGCAAAGGGCAGGTCTGAAATGAGCATGAAGCCGGCTCACTTAACCACAGGGGAAGCTCCTGAGGGCCCAAACCCTGGTTCTGACCCAGGGGAGCCACTTCCTGCATCTCATTCCCCCACCCCATTGGCATCAAGTGGCACTGGGTTTGACTTCCACCGGGTCACTGACCCACTGTGAGAAGACAGGCCACCTACCTCCTTCTCTGCTGCCTCTGCCCCTCCCTGTCCCCTCCAGTCACCACTTGGGAGGCCTGACAGGAATTCTGTGCCTTTGACCTTGCACAATCCCTGCCACAATCCCTTCCACCAGTACCTGTGTTTCAAAATCTCAGAATAAGAATCATTATTGCAACACTATTTAAACATATTAAACTTAAACAAACAAACCAAAAAAAAAAAAAAAACAAAACACCATGTATCTTTCATTGTTACCGGACACACCATTATAAGAAATGAGAGGGAGGAGTTGTTTATTTTTTTAATATATATTTTTTACATCACTATTTGTTTTGAATTTAACAGGAAGTTCTTTTCATTATACGGCTTGTTACTGTGAACATGGGGCTTTAATTTGCTCATCTTTAGGAGAGTTACAACACGTGTGAACTGATGTCTTTATATTTAAAAAAATTCTACTTCCTTTGACAACGAGAAGACAGGAAATACTCTAAGGAGACAACAGGTAACTTGTTCATCAGGGGCAGGTGTGTGCAATTTTGTTTCTCCAGTTTCACTCGTGAAGCTAGCCTTCCTTCAGTCTACGTGTGTTGTTCTAACACGCACAAGACATGAAGGCAACAATAGTGCTGCAGGATCCAGTTCAAAGAGAAGAAGAGACAGATGAATGCTGACCCTCAAATAATAAGAGCCATGATAGGAGTGTTTATTTGCGGGGAGACATTTTCCCCCAATGTACACATACACACGCTTCTGTTAAAAAAAAATCTGTGGGCCTGACCAGGTGGTGGCGCAGTGGATAAAGCGTCGGACTGGGATGCGGAGGACCCAGGTTTGAGACCCCAAAGTCGCCAGCTTGAGCATGGGCTCATCTGGTTTGAGTAAAGCTCACCAGCTTGGACCCAAGGCCGGGGGCTTGAGCAAGGGGTTATTCGGCAAGGGGTTACTTGGTCTTCTGTAGCCCCACAGTCAAGGCACATATGAGAAAGCAATCAATGAACAACTAAAGTGTCGCAATGAAAAGCTAATGATTGACGCTTCTCATCTCTCTCTGTTCCTGTCTGTCTGTCCCAATCTGTTCCTCTCTCTAACTCTCTCTCTGTCTCTGTAAAAAAAAAAAAAATCTGTGGTTCTCCCCACCTTGACTAGCTCCTCAGGAGAGAAGAAGTGGCACCTGGGAGGAATTAGAGTGAGGGCTCTGGCCCCATCCTCTCCAGTCTGGGATGTGCAGGGAGCTTGTACCCTGGCCAAGCCCCACACTAGACAAGGGCTGCTCTCCTCCAGCTACATGGGGAGGGACTCGGTAAATTGAGGTGAAATATTAACAAGCCCATCCCCCAGCCCGACTCCTGCCTCACCTGCATCTGTTGATCCCAACTCAGGTGAGGAGTGTATTTACTGATCCTCTAAATTCCCAATAGCTGGCTGTGTGGATTGGGCACCTTAAGAAACAAAGGCTGGCCTGACCTGTGGTGGCACAGTGGATAAAGCTTCTACTTGGAACGCTGAGGTAGCAGGTTCAAACCCTGGGCTTGCCTGGTCATGGCACATATGGGAGTTGATGCTTCCTGCTCCTCCCCCCATCCTCTCCAAAATGAATAAATTAAAAAATATATATGATGCAGAGGATACAGAAATCTAAGGCAGGCAGCTTTAGGTCTTAAACTGTCATAAATGCAGGTCATGTGGGATTTTGACCTCTGCAGGTCATTATGGCTCCTGGTGTTTTCATAATTCAGCATATTCTGGCCCCTTGGGGCATTAGCAAGTCGGCAGACAAATTGGAGCCTCAGAAAGCAGGCTGGCTGCTAGGGCCATTGGCACACAGGGCAGCTGAAGCCGGGTTTTCTTAAAGGAGACATATGTTTTTGTTTCTACAAAGGTCCTTGAGCATTAGAATATAGTACGGTGGTTTCTTGGCCACACCAGCAGGCTGGGAGGCTGGGAATAGAGACCTTAAAAACTGCAGATTTGAGCTCCTTGTGCTGACTGTGAGGTTGGGCTTCCAGTGGTTTCTGATGGTGAGGCTTCCCAAGTCCCATCACCTGATCTCAGGACCCAGGAGGCACCTGAAAGGGCCAGAGCTCTGTTTATTGCACTGTTCCTTCAACAGCTATTAAAAGTAACCCTATACCCAGAGGGTCTCAGATTAGCACAGCTGATTTTTATATCAGGATCTGACATCAGGTTTCCAAAACATGAACTGTGTGGTGTCATCCTCAGTAAGATAAAATTTTATTAATAAGGATAGGAAAAAAATTGTTTTGTTCACTGGTTTATCTCAAGTTTTGAGAAAAGTGGCTTGCCTTCTGTAGGTGCTCCATGGGTAATTTTGAATACACTTATTCAATAAATTTTGAGGCATTTATTAAAAACAAAATAATGCTACCATCTTGGGCTGAAAGAAAGAAGTTGATGAAATGACTGCAAACCCCAAGGTTAAGAACGCATTTTGCGTTCCACTCTCCTCTCTCTCTCTCTCTCTCTCTCTCTCTCTCTCTCTCTTCCTCTCCCACAGCATGGCTCAATTGATTTAAGCACATCAGCCCCAGGCACTGAGGATGGCTCTGTGGCACTAAAAATAGCTTGGTTGCAAGCATGACCCCAGACAGGGCTTGCCTGGTGGATCCCCATTCGGGGTACATGTAGTAGTCTGTTTCTCTATCTCCCCTACTCTCACTTCAAAAAAAAAAAGTTTTAAAAAATGCATGTTAAAAGACCTGTGCCTAGAATACTCTGTATCTCTGAATTCAGTTTGCTTGGAAATCAAAGAGAAACTAGATGGTTGCTTAAAATGTAGGTTTAGTCTTATTATCAGGTGTGGACTTTTTTATAATGAAATCAAAATAAAGGAATACTGGAAATGCATTGTTAAAAGAAGTGTTGAGATTTTTTTTAAGAAGTGTTGAGATTTTAGAAGCCAATCTGAGACTACAAAGTTGTAAAGGGAGCTGACATCTGAATGCCAGATCACAAAGAGAAAAGCAAGCGTCAGAACAGGGCTGGACATCAGTTGTTCCAGTTCAAAAAGAGTAAACGGGACCCCAGGACGTTGGGTGAGCAAGATGAGACAAGCTCTCAGCAAACAGGCTAGAAAGGTCTCCCCAGAAGAGCCAGAATCCTGGGACTTCCTGCAGATCCTACCCTAAATCTATATTTAGTCCAGGCATCTACAGGGAGCTCTATGCCCTAGACACAAAGTGAAAGGTCTTCAATTTTTTTCTTCTAGCCAGATAGTAGACTCAGATAACCTGAAATTAATTTTTCCACAAGTACCTAGAAATGGTAGACTAAATAGTAAAAACAATACAATAGCCAAGCTTGCAAGAAAGAGAGAGAAAACGCAAGGTACAAAGTATACAGAGATGATCAAAATTACTCAAACTGATTCTGTGTGCCCTGGAGGCCAGAAGAAGGGGCTATAGTGTAGGTGACCTTGGGCTTGGGTTTTCATACCTATACAACCATAGGCAATAAGGCACTGGTCCCATTCAAGGTGAAAATTCAAACCAAAATTGCTTTGGAGAGCCAGGACCCTCAGAAGATGCATCCTTCATGAATGCATGAAAGAGGACCCTCCTATGAGGGCAGGGATTCTTGTTTATCTTGGCTTGAGATCTTGGAGGAAAATGAAAACAAAAACCCTGAGATAATAAAACCCCAGACTATGAAACACTAGCATTAAGGGTTTAAATTGGACTACAACAACATGATCTAGGAACCCCACAAGCTCATAAATAACATAAATATTAGTCCCGGGCCATCTCCAGGACTTCTGACAGAAGTAGTCATAAAATCATATACTAGGGACTGGCCCTCAACATCAGATCTAACAGACTGACAGCAGCTTCAGCTTTGCTAAAGACAAGCTCACCACTCACAGCTACAACACACATGAAGAGAGAATGCAATGATAGTAAGATTCAGCTAATGCAGCAAGTAGAAGAATAGAATTTCAGCAGATAATGAAACAACTTCACAGAGACTGTAATATGGTCACATTTAAATCAATTTAAGACCTCAAAGAATGTCTTATAAACATAATAAAAGAATAAGCAATACTTAGAGGAACCAACTAGAACATCCAGAAATTAAAAAATATATAGTTTTAAAATATAAAATTCAATAGGTATAACCTCAGATTATACAAAATTTAAGAAAAAATTATTAAATTAGGAGATCTGAGGAAATAATGGATCATGCAGAAATATAAAATATGGAAAATATGAAGAAAAAGATAATCAATACAGAGAATAAATTGAATAAACCCAACATACTCTAGAACAGGGGTAGTCAACCTTTTTATACCTACCGCCCACTTTTGTATCTTTGTTAGTAGTAAAATTTTCTAACCACCTACCGGTTCCACAGTAATGGTAATTTATAAAGTAGGGAAGTAACTTTACTTTGTAAAATTTATAAAGCATAGTTACAGCAAGTTAAAACATATAATAATAATTACTTGCCAAGTACTTTATGTCGGATTTTCACTAAGTTTGGCAGAATAAATCTTTATAAAACAACTTACTATAGTTAAATCTTTTTATTTATACTTTGGTTGTTCTGCTACTGCTCACCATGAAAGTTGGAACACCCACTAGTGGGCAGTAGGGACCAAGTTGACTACCACTGCCCTAGAAGCTTAAAACACCACAACAGCAAATCTAGTCCTGGTTGTTTTGTTTGTTCTTCATTCTAAAGTATGTCTTTTATCTGTTGTTTCAGCAACAATCTGTTTTAAGTTTCAGAAAGAACATTAAAATGGATTCAAGTCCCAAATATGAAAAACAAAACTGTACAAATGCATAAGAGGCTATGATATTGTAGCATGGAATAAATTGTGTTGAATTTATTTAATAAAAAAAATTAAAGATCCTAAAGAAAAAGATCAATAAATTGGATGGTATTAAAATTTCTGTAGGAGAAAAGATACTATCACAAAGGAAAGAGCTAATCCACAAGAAAAAGGAGATATTTACATTCTAAACCATGGAACTATCTAAAGATTCTTATCCAGAATAGATAAGACTATGACTGATTAATATAAAGTTAATTCAGCAATAAGTAAATGATATGGAAAAGGAATTCATAACAGAAGAATCCCAAATGCTCACTAAACATTTTTCAGAAATATTCCAAGCTCCAACCATTGGGTTGACAGAAGTTAGTAAGTCCAACAACATCAAGTATAGTGAGGAGAACACAAGACAAGGGGAACTCAGAAGTCACTCTCCAGAATATATATTGGCTTGACTATCCAGTAAGAACCTGGGGCAGGTCACAGTTAAAGATCACCCCATACTGCAAGACCTGGTTTCATGCCAGCTATCTGCCCTTCACACTCCCCCACAGCACACCTGACCAAAGACGCAAAAGGGTGTGTGTGGGACTGTGTTATCAGCAACAGCAAAGCCACTGTCCATCGGAGGGCAAATGGATAAATAAAACATTGCTGATTAAAATTATGAAATATCATACAGCAGTTTAGGTAAATTATATTCACATAGACATGTCTCCAAAAATAAAACAATGACTTGCAAAGTAATATAGCATCATTTATGTGAACTTTAAAACATATAAATAATGCATTTGGGGGGGGATTTATACTTATGTGAGGAAAGTTTAAAAAAAAGTGTATGGAAAAATACATGTCAGGATGCTAGTGGTGATTTCAGGATAGTATCTCCTCCATGAAAGGGAGGAGAAAGGGGAAAGAGAAGGAAGGTGGTTTTCATTGTATCTTTAAATTTTATTTTATTTTTAATGAGAAACCTGAAAGGTGTGTGTAAGTTTGGTAGTAGTTACACAAGCATCTATTAAAATATTTATATTGCATGATCAAAATGCTTTATCATTCAAATTAAAATTTTTTTAATATGTAATAATTATAGACTAGTAGGAAGAGGAAGCTCCTTCATACTAAGGAAGGGAGGCAGTCCTTAAAAAAATTAAAAATCCCCAGGGAATTTGAAAGAATACATGCACCCCTGTGTTCATCACACCCTTGTATTCATTACAGAGTAGCTAGAATATGGAAGCAGTCCAAATGTCCATCAATAGAAGAGTGAATAAAAAAATGTTGCAGTCCATATATACAGTGTAATAATACTCAGCAATAAAAAAGAATGAAATCTTGGCATTTGTGTCAGCATGGAAGGACACAGAGGGTATTGTACCAAGTGAAATAAGTCAGACAGAGAAAGACAAATACCATATGATTTCACTTACGTTTGGAATCTAAAGAGCAAAATAAATGAACAAACAAAATAAAACAAACTGATAGATACAGAGGATAGACTGATGGTTTCCAGAGGAGGCAGGGGTAGAGGGCTGGGTGAAAAAGATGAAGGGATTACAAAGTACAAATTGGCAGTTATAAAATAGTCACGGGGATGTAAAGTACAGCATAGGGAATATAGTCAACAACATTGTAATAACTATGTGTGGTGCCAAGTGGATACTAGAAATATCAAGGGGAACACTGTAAAGTATATGACTGTCTAACCACTATGCTATACACCTGAACCTAATTCAAAATAATACTGAATATAAAGTGTAATATAAAAATCAAATTTTCTAAAAGTCCTGGGGAATGATACCACTCAAATGAAATGAGTTTATTCTTTTTCTCTTAAAATATCCTATTATGTTGCATATGACTTTAAAGCAAATTTGGAGCACTTTACAAACAAATGACCATTTTACAGTGGATGTATTAAATAAGAATAAAAGAACCAGACTATGAAATAAAGATTCGTGAGAGAAGACCAAGGTTAGAAGAGGCACCAGGGATAGCACTGTGTTAGAAGCACAGGATCTGGGATAGACTACCTAGATTTGAACACAGAGGTCATCACTAATCAGCTATCGCCTATGCTAGCCAACTGTCTTAGTAAACCTCAGCTTTCTCATCTGTAAAATAGAAATTATATTGCAATAAAATAAAATATAAAAGAAAATAATTTATGGCAAAAAATATAAGTAATAAAAAGGAGAATTATGTTGGTAGCTGCTTTGTAGGGCAGTGATAAGGATTCAATGAAAAGATTCTGTAAAGTACTTACTTAGCACCTTGAAATAGGCTTAGTAAGTACTCAGTAAATATATATTAGCTGCTATAATAATTATTTTCATTATAGAAGTTGAGCATAAAAGTTAAGCCTAAGCTTTCTACCAGCAAGATAAGCAAAAAGTAACCCAAGCAGTGACATAGATTCCATTATTTCAGATGCATGTATGGACAGATGAATAGACGGATGGATGGACAGACTGGCAGACTAGAGTTAGCAGGTTGGGGAGGAAGGGGTTCAGGGAGGGAGGGGGGAGGGCAGAAGAAATAGAAATATTTGCTAGTGTGAAATTAGCAACATGCTTTTCTGAACTCTGAATTCTAAAATTTTTGGTATGGTTCTCCAAAGAACGGACCTGAATTAATAACATAGTTATCCGACTGAATATAAACTTAGAAACCCCAGTTTTTCTTTTTTATCCCACTTAACATCACTCCAAGAAAAGTAAGACTGGATCAAATACTCTGAGCCTCTAAGAATAACTGAGGCATGCACAGGGGCCAGCCGTGACCGGCCTCATTTCAGTAAAGGCTCTGTAAGGGCTGGGCAGTGTAGCACCAGACACTAGCAGGCAGACTAATGTGTTTCTGATGTGTTTCTCATGACTAGAGAAGGATTTTTTGGTGAGTGGCAAAACTGCAAGGCATTAAAATGAAAAAGATCACCGCCTTTCCAGCCTCCTGCCCAGAAAGCTTCAACTCTTAGAATTTTATTCTTCCTCGTTTTTTCCACTGGCTTAATTATTCTAGCATTGCATACAAGAAAAAAAAAAAATCCTTTGAACAGGTGCCCTATTTATGAAGACATTTATAGCTGCCATAAAAAAATATATAGGAAAATTATTATTTATTTTCCTCCTCTTCTCTCTCACTTTTTCTAAAAAAAAAAGCAGTTTGGTGAATTGGGTCTGAATCGTAATCGTAGAACCTGTTGTCTCTACCTGGCCTAAACTGTCACGTGTAGGGAAAATAAAATTCCTATTTATTTTTCTTTCCTCACTTCCCTTGCAAGTCTCACATGCTTCTCCAAGACTGACTTTGAATCTGTAGAGGGTCTATCACATGGTCAATAATAATGATTAATAATGAATTGCTGTCTTCAGGAGACCTCTGCACCTAATTTCATACCCACAAATTAGTACTGCTGAGTGAAAAAGATTGTGCGACCAGGTGTTGTCTTTTTAGTAAAAAAGAGTATTCAAGGCCTTGAATGCTATGTTCTGAGGAAGACCTCATGGACTTAATTCTTCCGTTAACATTATTTTCTTTCTAATTGTCTCTATCTTATAAAATCATTGCCTTGTGATGACACTGTTCTACGTGAGACTTTGTATGTAATGTGGCAGGAAGCACTAAGAATTTCATGGCCCTCTGCACTACATAGTCAATGAGAGAAAGCAATGAACTTATTTGGGCCATCTTTATATGAAAGCAGAATTTTTAAAATTCTGTCAACCCTCTTGCCAACCCACACAAAGATCCTGAAGAACGTGGAGACTTGGAGTGACCACAAGCAAAGCAAGCCTCTGGCCCGTGTTTGCCTGCTGCCTTCACCCTGCCTTCATAACAGGTACTCTGGATAGCCTGTATTATTGGATTCTTGGTCACTTTGTCTCGTGTCTGCATTCAATGAAGTTCCTCAACACAGAGAACAAGGGAATTTTCATTCTTCTTGGAAGAAGGTTTGGATGGAGCTAGAATCCTGACATTCTTCCAAGTGCTTCATTAACTGTTTCTGAAAAAGAAAGAGGTGAGGTGTCTAAGGTTGAGTAAAAATTTCACAGAAAACATAGGCAGTGCCTTTCTCACACACCCTATCCCCACCTCCATACTTCTTTCCTGCTTCCTCCCGAGAAGTCTATCATGTCGAAAAGGAAACCACATCTTGTCTAGAAAAACTCAAGAGCAACCATCCCACACACAAATACTACGAAATGAATATTATAAGAGATGATGAGAAACGACACCTTGGCTTGGCCTCATCTGGGAAGAGAAGCCTGGGAAGGCTCTGTGAAGTGAAGCAAAGACCAGCTGTGGCACGAGGCTCATGCCAAAGGTCTCACCCTGAGTTCAGAGACAGGCCAGCAGGGCAAAATATGTGTTTTGTTTTGTAACCTTAATTTTTATGGCTATCTGCAGGTGGGCTGTTTCTTCTCGTGGTTCTGGTCTATTTCAACATCCGTTCATGCTCCACAGAGGCTTTCTTAATAAACACATTTTTTTCGTCTACCTTGCCAAACAGGAATCCTCAAACATTGACCCACCCCAATAATCACAGGAGGTCTCTTCTATCTGATTTGGGGAGTGAGAGCTCCCACTTATAGCCCTTTTACGTATGCCTCTTCAAGGCACTCTGCGATCCAGCACCCCGAGCAACTTGAAGAACCTTGACCCCATCTCACTGCTGAGGGCACTTGGAGATGATGTCGTAGTGGAAGAATGCACCTTGTCTTTCAAAGCCAAAAATGAAATCAACCAGCTTTACTTGCAGTTCTTATTCAATATATTTTTTTTCATCTCTGAATTTGTAAACGAGAACAAAATGATTAAAGACATACAAGAAAAGAATGTTGCTCGGAAAGGAAAGTTAAAGAACAGCCTCTTCAGATGAAGAATGCCGGGGCAACCACCTGAGGGTCTGGGAGGCAGCAGGGTGTGAAGGAGGAAGTGATTGGCTTAGGTTTCACACCAGGGTGGGCTTGGATCGTAGCTCTTCCACTTTCTGGCAGCAAACCAAGGTTTTTCAGCATCAATTTTCTCATTGTACAAAAGTGGTAGCACTGCCCCACTTCCTCCCCCCCTATCACTGCCCTTCCCCCTCTGCCAGAATTCTCATTACACTAGAATACTGAATTTTACACTAGAATACTAGATTTTACACTAGAATACTGTGGTTCACTAGGGCATGGTGTTGGCACAGCCCAGTTGAATGGCAGGCTGGCTTTCCTTTCCCTTCATGTCTAATCCATGAGAACTCAGCATGACTGGCTCTCTCCTCTTCCCCAGACAGACTTCCCACACCATCACCCTAAAAAGAACTCAAGAATGGGCCAGGGCATTTTTTTAAAAAGTTGGCTATAAATCAAATATTCACATATTTTTCTTCTATTTGTTAACAGTGGACCCCTCATTTTTTTTTATTTTCACTTCATTATTCAATAAAAAAATGTGTACATTTGAGGGGTACAACATAAGGATTTGATGTGCATCTACACAGTGAAGTGATTATTACAGTAAGCTAATGAACACATCTTCTCACTTAGTTACTTACCATTTACTGTGTGTGGTGAGAGCACCTGAAATCTCTCTTAGCAGATTTCCAGTATTCAGTATAGTATTATTAACTATAATTATCATGCTGTCTTATTAGATATCTAGACTTATTCACCCCACATAACTGCAACCTTGTACCTTTTGACCAAATACCTCCCCACCCCCTGACGTCCCACCTCTGGCAACCACAGTTGTACTCTGCTTCTATGTAGTCAACATTTTTTTTTTTAATAATTTTATTTTTTTAATGGGGTGACATCAATAAATCAGGATACATATATTCAAAGATAACAAGTCCAGGTTATCTTGTCGTTCAGTTATGTTGCATACCCACCACCCAAAGTCAGATTGTCCTCTGTCACCTTCTATCTTGTTTTCTTTGTGCCTCTCCCCACCCCCTTTCCCTCTCCCATTCCCCCCTCCCCCGTGTAACCACCACACTCTTATCAATGTCTCTTAGTTTCACCATTATGTCCCACCTACGTATGGAATAATACAGTTCCTGGTTTTTTCTGATTTACTTATTTCGCTTTGTATCATGTTATCAAGATCCCACCATTTTGCTGTAAATGTTTCGATGTCATCATTTCTTATGGCTGAGTAGTATTCCATAGTGTATATGTGCCACATCTTCTTTATCCAGTCATCTATTGATGGGCTTTTTGGTTGTTTCCATGTCCTGGCCACTGTGAACAGTGCTGCAATAAACATGGGGCTGCATGTGTCTTTACGTATCAATGTTTCTGAGTTTTGGGGATATATACCCAGTAGAGGGATTGCTGGGTCATAAGGTAATTCTATTTTCAGTTTTTTGAGGAACCACCATACTTTCTTCCATAATGGTTGTACTACTTTACATTCCCACCAACAGTGGATGAGGGTTCCTTTTTCTCCACAGCCTCTCCAACATTTGCTATTACCTGTCTTGCTAATAACAGCTAATCGAACAGGTGTGAGGTGGTATCTCATTGCCGTTTTGATTTGCATTTCTCTAATAGCTAAAGAAGATGAGCATCTTTTCATATATCTGTTGGCCATTTGTATTTCTTCCTGGGAGAAGTGTCTATTCATATCCTCTTCCCATTTTTTTATTGGATTGTTTGTTTGTTTGTTGTTGAGTTTTATGAGTTCTTTGTATATTTTGGATATTAGGCCCTTATCTGAGCTGTTGTTTGAAAATATCATTTCCCATTTAGTTGGCTGTCTGTTTATTTTGTTATCAGTTTCTCTTGCTGAGCAAAAACTTCTTAGTCTGATGTAGTCCCATTCATTAATTTTTGCCTTCACTTCTCTTGCCATTGGAGTCAAATTCATAAAATGCTCTTTAAAACCCAGGTCCATGAGTTGAGTACCTATGTCTTCTTCTATGTACTTAATTGTTTCAGGTCTTATGTTTAGATCTTTGATCCATTTTGAGTTAATTTTTGTACAGGGGGAGAGACTGTAGTCCAGTTTCATTCTTTTGCATGTGGCTTTCCAGTTTTCCCAGCACCATTTATTGAAGAGGCTTTCTTTTCTCCATTGTGTGTTGTTGGCCCCTTTATCAAAAATTATTTGAGTATATATATGTGGTTTTATTTCTGGGTTTTCTATTCTGTTCCATTGGTCTGAGTGTCTATTTTTCTGCCAATACCATGCTGTTTTGATTGTCGTGGCCCTATAATATAGTTTGAAATCAGGTATTGTAATGCCCCCAGCTTCATTCTTTTTCTTTAGGATTGCTTTGGCTATTCGGGGTTTTTTATAGTTTCATATAAATCTGATGATTTTTTGCTCTATTTCTTTAAAAAACGTCATTGGAAGTTTGATGGGAATTGCATTAAATTTGTATATTGCTTTGGGTAATATAGCCATCTTGATTATATTTATTCTTCCTAGCCAAGAACAAGGTATATTCTTCCATCTCATTATATCTTTTTCGATTTCCCTTAACAATGGTTTATAGTTTTCATTATATAAGTCCTTTACATTCTTTGTTATGTTTATTCCTAAGTATTTTATTTTTTTTGTTGCAATCGTGAAGGGGATTATTCTTTTGAGTTCCTTCTCAGTTGTTTCATTGTTGGCATATAGAAAGGCTATTGACTTCTGTATGTTAATTTTGTATCCTGCGACCTTACTGTATTGGCTTATTGTTTCTAGTAGTCTTTTTGTGGATTCTTTGGGATTTTCGATGTATAGGATCATATCATCTACAAAAAGTGATACCTTTACTTCTTCTTTTCCGATATGGATGCCTTTTATTTCTTTGTCTTGTCTGATTGCTCTGGCTAGAACCTCTAGTACCACATTAAATAAGAGTGGAGAGAGTGGACAACCCTGTCTTGTTCCTGATTTAAGGGGGAAAGCCTTCAGTTTGGTGCCATTTAATATGATGTTAGCTGATGGTTTATCATATATGGCCTTTATCATGTTGAGATATTTTCCTTCTATACCCATTTTGTTGAGAGTCTTAAACATAAAATTGTGTTGTATTTTATCGAAAGCCTTTTCTGCGTCTATTGATAAAATCATGTGGTTTTTGTTCTTTGTTTTGTTGATATGGTGTATTACGTTAACCGTTTTACGTATGTTGAACCATCCTTGAGATTCTGGGATGAATCCCACTTGATCATGATGTATTATTTTTTTAATATGTTGTTGTATTCAATTTGCTAGTATTTTGTTTAGTATTTTAGCATCTGTATTCATTAGAGATATTGGTCTGTAGTTTTCTTTTTTTGTGCCATCCTTGCCTGGTTTTGGTATGAGGGTTATGTTGGCCTCATAAAATGTGTTTGGAAGTATTGCTTCTTCTTCAATTTTTTGGAAGACTTTCAGTAGAATAGGAACCAAGTCTTCTTTGAATATTTGATAAAATTCGTTGGTATAGCCGTTAGGGCCTAGACTTTTATTTTTGGGGAGGTTTTTAATGGTTTTTTCTATTTCTTCTCTACTGATAGGTCTGTTTAGGCTTTCTGCTTCTTCTTGACTCAGTCTAGGAAGGTTGTATTGTTCTAGGAATTTATCCATTTCTTCTAGGTTGTTGAATTTAGTGGCATAAAGTTTTTCATAGTATTCTACAATAATTCTTTGTATATCTACGGTGTCCGTGGTGATTTCTCCTCTTTCATTTTGGATTTTGTTTATATGAGTTCTTTCTCTTTTTTCCTTGGTAAGTCTTGCCAAGGGTTTGTCAATTTTGTTGATCTTTTCAAAGAACCAGCTCCTTGTTCTATTAATTTTTTCTATAGTTTTTCTGTTCTCTAATTCATTTATTTCTGCTCTGATTTTTATTATCTCCTTTCTTTGGCTGGTTTTGGGTTGTCTTTGTTCTTCTTTTTCCAGTTCCTTAAGGTGGGAAGTTAAGTGGTTCACTTGGGCTCTCTCTTGTTTGTTCATATATACCTGAAGTGATATGAACTTCCCTCTTATCACTGCTTTTGCTGCATCCCATAGATTCTGATATGTCGTATTGTCATTTTCATTTGTCTGTATATATCTTTTGATCTCTGCACTTATTTCTTCTTTGACCCATTCATTTTTTTAAAGTATGTTGTTTAGTTTCCACATTTTTGTGGGATTTTTTTCCTCTTTTTTGCAGTTGAATTCTAGTTTCAAGGCTTTATGATCAGAAAATATGCTTGATACAACTTCGATTTTTCTGAATTTGCTGATGTTGTTTTTGTGGCCCAACATATGGTCAATTCTTGAGAATGATCCATGTACACTGGAGAAAAATGTATACTCAGTCACTTTGGGATGAAATGTCCTGTAGATGTCTATCATATCCAGGTGCTCTAGTGTTGTGTTTAAGGCCACTATGTCTTTGTTGATTCTCTGTTTGGATGACCGATCTAGAGCCGTCAGCGGTGTATTGAGGTCTCCAAGTATGATTGTGTTTTTGTCAGTTTTTGTTTTAAGATCAATAAGTAGCTGTCTTATATATTTTGGTGCTCCTTGGTTTGGTGCATATATATTAAGAATTGTTATGTCTTCTTGATTCAGTGTCCCCTTAGCCATTATGAAATGGCCATTTTTGTCTCTGAGTACTTTTCCAGTCTTGTAGTCAGCATTATCCGATATGAGTATTGCTACACCTGCTTTTTTTTGGATGGTATTTGCTTGACGTATTGTTTTCCAGCCTTTCACTTTGAATTTGTTTTTATCCTTGTTACTTAGATGAGTTTCCTGTAGGCAGCATACAGTTGGATTTTCTTTTTTAATCCATTCTGCTACTCTGTGCCTTTTTATTGGTGAGTTTAATCCATTTACATTTAGTGTAATTATTGATACTTGTGAGTTCCCTATTGCCATTTTATATCTTGCTTTCTGTTAGTTTTGTGTCTTCTTTGATCCTTCTCTTTCGTTTCTCTTTTGTTTTTATTTGGTTGTATTCCATACATCTTTCCTCTGTTGCTATCTTTTTTATCTCATGTGCTTCTGTGGTGGTTTTTTCAATGGTGGTTACCTTTGAGTAATGAAAAGGGTCCCTACCCTGTTCATTGTAGTAAACTATTTTGTGAGTACTTTTGCACTCTATCGTCCTTTGGTACTGTTAATCTCCATCTTCTCCTCCCCTTTCTTTTTGTTGTTGTCACAGTTTAAATTTGGTTTTATTGTGTTCTTCTTGGAGCTTTTACTTGTGGCTCTGTTTTTTTGTTGTTGTTGTTCTTTGTATCTGATTGGAGAACCCCCTTTAGTAATTCTTGGAGTGGGGGTTTTCTGATGATAAATTCCCTCATCTTTTCTGTATCTGTGAATGTTTTTATTTCTCCTTCATATTTGAAGGATAGCTTTGATGGGTATAGTATTCGTGGCTGAAAGTTCCTCTCTTTCAGGACTTTAAATATTGGGGTCCACTCTCTTCTAGCTTGTAGAGTTTCTGTTGAGAAATCTGATGATAATGTAATGGGCCTTCCTTTATATGTTGTATTCTTCTTTTCCCTGGCTGCCTTGAGAATTTTTTCTTTGCTGTTGGTTTGTGTCAATTTCATTATGATATGCCTTGGAGTAGGTTTGTTGGGGTTAAGAAAACTCGGAGTTCTGTTTGCTTCTTGAACTTGAGGCTTTAGTTCTTTCCACAGGCTTGGGAAGTTCCCATCTATTATTTGTTTGAGTATGTTCTCCATTCCATTTTCTCTCTCTTCTCCCTCTGATATACCTATTATTCTTATGTTATTATTTTTGATGGAGTCAGATAATTTTTGTAGGGCTATCTCATTTTTTTAAATTTTTGAGTCTCTTTCTTCTTCTCTCTGTTGTGCCTCAAGTTGTTTGTCTTCTATTTCACTAATCCTCTCTTCTCTCTGACCTGTTCTATTAGCTAAGCTTGTTACTTCGTTTTTCAGCTCGTGAATTGAGTTTTTCATCTCTGTTTGATTTGTTTTTATAGTTTCAATTTCCTTGGACATATATTCTTTGTGTTCATTGAGTTGTTTTCTGAGCTCCCTAAATTGCCTTTCTGTGTTTTCTTGTATATCTCGGAGGATTTTTAGGATTTCTATCTTGAATTCTCTCTCATTTAGCTCCAAGGTTTCCAATATATTAAATTTTTTCTCCATAGATTTTTCCTCATCTAGCTGTGTTACCTCTCTTTCTTTTGTATCCATGATATTCGATTTTCTCTTCCTTAATGGCATCTGAGGGTGGTTTTGTTGATAGTATTAATGAGATTTAATAAAGAATAAAAAGTTAAAAAAAATAATAAAAAAAATAAAAAATCGAAAAGTTATTTTTTTAAAAAATAATTAATAATGAAATAAAGAAAAATAAAATAAAATAAAAATTTTTAAAAAAGGAAAGTATTCCCCCCCTTCTTTTTTCCTCTCCTCTCCTCTCCCCTCTTTCTTGAGAAAATCTTGTGGTGAACTGTGAATTATAACAAACAATGCCTGTGATGGGGGGCCTGAATTGGGGAAAAGTAATAAAGGGGCAAAAAAAAAAAACGAAAAAAAAAAGAAAAACGAAAAAAAAAAAAAAAAAAAAAAAAGAGCATATGGACCCACAAAAAGCAAATAAGGAAAAAATTTGGGTCAAGAATAAAATGATTTGCTTTTAGGTGTTGGTTGTCTAAGAGTTATGATGAGAGGAATAAGAGGAAAACAGAAAAATGGGGGGACAAATTAAAAAATTACTATTGTATTTAGTGGAACACGAACTAGATAAAATGGAGAGCCAGGGATGGGAGCACTGCTAGTGAGTTAAAAAGGTGAAGTAAAAACCCCCCAAAATGCCACAAACATAAGTTTGAGTCCCAGATAAGATAATTTGTTTGTTATTGAGGTTTGAATGAGAAGAGATGTAAAGGAGAAAGGAAGAAACTAATATAGAGGGAGAAAAGAAAGAGAGAGAGAGAAAAAAAGAGGGAACCACTAAAAGAAGAAAAAAGAAAGGAGAGAGAGAGAGAGAGAGAGAGAGAGTTAAGGGTTTTGGAGTGCAACCCTCATAGAGAGAAAGGAAGAGAAGAGAAAAGATAATGGGAGATGTAACACTTATGGGTAGTGTTCAAGGAGAGGAGAGAGTAAGACCGGCAGTTCAAGGAGAGGAGAGAGTAAGACCGGCAGAGAGTTAATCGGCCAAATTGGAGGAGGAAAAAAAGTATCAAGAATGAAGATAAGAGAAACGAACAAACAAATATAATAAAATGGGATAGGTTATAAAGTCTGCAGATTATTCTTGATTTTGAGAGGTTATCTTCTTGCTTTTTCTTTTCTCTCCCTCTTCCTGGTCGGTGACTCTGTACCCCGGGTTCTGCCCCTTTGGCACGCTCAAGTAGAGGTTTGCAGTTGATAAGTCTCTATGGCGATGTCATGTATTGTGCTTTAGTCTCGTTGGCAGTCGAGGCTCATTAGCATTTATAGGCTCCAACAGTGAGAGAGTCCGTGTTCCTGCAGCCTTTCTCCTAGTCTTTCCTTCCTCAATTAGTAGCCTGATAATCCAGCTATGGGGTTGCTGCTGCCTCTGCCTGGATAGTAAGAGGCTCAAAGAGCTGGCAACTCCCCACTCTATTTCCACTCAGCACAGGGCTCTGGGTAAGGCTCAGTCAGTCAGAGCTGCTAGCATAATCAGGCGGGCTTTCCGCCCACTCAAAGACCTCTGGCTCTGTCTGCCACTCTGTCCGGTAACACAGGCGGGCGCCCACTTCCGGGGCGCTTGGAGGAAACTCTCACTCACTGGCTGCGTGCACAGACCAGGATATCCGGCCAGCAGTCTCACGCTCTGAGTGAAACCCCCAACCGCATGGAAAAGTTGCAGCGTTGGAATTGAGTCTCGCTCCATCCCCGTGCGCGGCTTTTGCAAGGCGCTGGGGCGGCCCGAGATTCCACTTTGGCCCACACAAAGGCCCCTGACTCTGCCCCTCTGTGCGATAACACGGGCATGCACTGCCAAGGCACTCGGAGGAATCTCTCATTCACTATCTGCACGCGCAAACCAGGATATGAGGCTGGCCGCGTTACCCTCTGAGTGAAACCCCCTCCAGCACGGAAAATCTCCACCGTTGGAATTAGTTCTCACTCCCTCCCGTGCGTGGCTTTCCCAGGGCACTGGGGCTGCCCAGAGACTCTGCTCTCGGCCCACAGAAAGGCCTCTGACCCTGCCTCTCCGTGGGGCAACATGGGCACCCACTCTCGGGGCCTAGGAAGAAATCTCTCGCCCAGTAGCTGCGCGCACTGACCAGGAGACCGGGTAAAATGGCTGCCCAGCTTGTCTTTCTTTGTTTGGGTTTGGCACAAGTGTTAGCTTGTATTGCCCGGGTTGCCACAGGATCAGTTTTTCCTCGGCTTGGATCTCCGTGCCACAGCCTGGTTTGGCCATTTGTGCCGCAGCCTGGATCTATTCACCCCCTTTGCCCGCCTCAGTTTCTATATTCACAGTTATCAGAGAAAGCCGCCCTGTTTAGGTTAGTGAGGAAGGCGGAGCATTTCTTACTCCCTATTTCCTTCGGGGTTTGGTTATATATTTAGCCAATTTTTCACTCGACCATACCTTTGGGTGTATTGCGAAGCATCTGGAGGCTCCAAGTATAGGTTTTTCTGTTTCTGGTTGAAGATCTTGTTGAGTTTTGGGGGAGATTTATCGGTATCGCTTCCTACTCCGCCATTATTCTGACATCATCCTCTGTAGTCAACATTTAAACATTCCACATATATGTGAGAGCATGCAGTTTTTTTCTTTCTGTGTCTGGCTTATTTCACTTAGCATAATGTTCCCAAGTTCATCCATGTTGTTGCAAATGTCAAGATCTCCTCCTTTAAGGTTAATATTTCATTGTGTGTGTATACAGATAGATGATTGGTAGATATAGATAGATATATCACATGTGATATATGTGTGTGTGTGTGTATTTATTTATTTATTTATTTTTCTTTATCTATTCATCTATGAATGGACACTTTGGTTGTATACATGTCTTGGCTATTATAAATAATGCTGCCGTGAATATGAGAGTACAGATGTCTCTTTAAGATACTAATTTCATTTCCTTTGGATATATACTTGAAAAAGAATTGCTGCATCCTGCGACAGTTCTATTTTTAAGTTTCCGAGGAAACTCCATACTGCTTTCCACAGTGGCTGCACCAATTTACATTCCCACCCACAGATACAGAGGAGGGTTCCCTTTAGATCCTCACCAGCACTTGTTATCTTTTCTATTTTTGACAGTAACCATTCTAACAGCTGTGAGGTGATATCTCATTGTAGTTTTGATTTGTATTTCCCTAATGATTACAGTATTTAGCACCTTTTCATATACCTTTTGGCCATTTGTGTATCTCCTTTGGAAAAATTCCTATTTATGTCTTTTACCCATTTTTTTAACTGGATTGTTTTGGTTTACTTTCTTTATTTCTTTTCTTTCTTTCTTTTTTTTTTTTTTTTTTACAATTGAGTTGTATGAGTTTTATAGAGATTTCATTGAATCTTTATATGACTTTGGGTAGTATAAACATTTTAACAATGATAATTCTTCCAATCCAAGAATATAGATTATCTGTCCATTTATTTGTGTTTCCTTCAAATTCTGTCATCCATGTCTTATAGTTTCCAGTGTGCAGATGTCACTCCCTTTTTAAATTTATCCCTAAAGTATATTATTGTTTTTGATACTATCATAAATGGGATTGTTTTCTTGGTTTCCTGTCAGATAGATTGTTGTTGGTGTAAAAAAAATGCAACTGATTTTTGCATGTTAATTTTATATTCTAAAACTTTACTAAATTTGTTGATTAGGTCTAACAGTTTTTTGTGGAGTCTTTAGGGTTTTCTATATATAGAATTGTGTCATCTGCAAACAGAGATCCTTTTACTTCTTTCTCTCTGGTTTGGATGCCTTTTTTTTTCTTATCTGATTGTCTTGCTAGCACTCCCAATACTGTGTTAAATAGAAGTGACAAGAATGAGCATCCTTGTCTTGTACTGAATCTTAAGAGGAAAAGCTTTCTATTTTTCCCCACTGATTTTAATCTTAGCTTTGGGCTTTTCATAAATGGCCTTTACTACCTTGAGGAAATTTTCTTTTATACCTGTTTTAATAAGAGGGTTTTGGGGTGTTTTTTTTAGTGAATGGATGTTGGACTTTGTCAAATATTTGTTCTTCATTTATTGAAATGATCATGTGGTTGCACATTGGTTAATTTGCATATATTAAGCCAACATTGCATTTGGATCATATTTGACCCCTCTTGAAATCATCTAGAAAAATGTAAGATTCTTGGTGACTAGTTTAAAAACTGGAAATGACTTATACTATTATTTACCAATTAAATAAAACATGCATGTTTATTTTCTAAACAAACTAGTTTGTTGGAGGGAAGGTTTATGTCATCTTAAACCAGTTTTTATCAAATATTAACCCAAACTTTCATTCAGGTTTGTTAAGTAAAAGTTGGGGTTTAGTGTCTAATTTTATTTGGTGTTATAATCTATAATACAAATTTTCCTAAATCTGACTTTCAAGGAATGCACTTTGAGTGCATGTTCAGACCAGTGGGCGCCTATTGAACTCAATGACCAAATAATAGAAAAGAGCTTACCTTAGTTAGGTAAAGTCTAAGTCAAGATGTTCATTCAAACACACACTTTAACTAGAAGTAGAGGTAAAGTCATAGCATTAGAAATAAGACATAGGATTTCATACTCTAGAGACTTTTCTGCTACAGATTTGTTGAACTTTAAAGTTCGGAAAATGATACCTATACATGTGATAGATAAGCTCTACTAACTTGAGGCAACCTGGTCTACACAGTCAGGATATTTTTTTTTTAAGATTTTACTTGTTGATTTTAAAGAGAAATAGGGAGGGAGAGAAAAAGAGAGAGATACAGAGAGAGGGAGCGAGATTATAGTTGCTTCACTTTAATTGTTCACTGATTGCGTTTCATATGTGCCTTGACCAGGCAAGCCAATGGCTTCAAATTGGTGATGTCAGCATTCCACATCAACACTCTATCCACTGAGCCACCACAGGTCAGGCTCAGGATAATTGTTTGTAGGCTTCTCTCAGCCAAAAATATAAGTCCTGATCAGTCAGTGCTTTAATATATGATAATGCTCCAGTATTTTTCCTCTATGAAAAGTATCTTTATGGAAATTGATATTCTAGGGAAAAAAGAAGCACCTAAGAAGCTTGTATGTTTCATGGGCACAGAGGGGCCCAACAACAAGATGCACCAAGAATTTACCAGGAGTCGAAGAAATGAAAAGGCAGACAAAGTTGCGGTGACAAAGACAGAAACAAAACAGAAGCCATAAAAATTAATAAGTTTTAGAGACACAGTTCAACAAATGATGATCATCAGCACTCATCATGGACCTGGTCCCCCTTGATAGCATCTGTTTGCAAGGCAACTCTGTTGAGCCTGAAACAGTGGTATGGAGAAGAGGTGGCCGTGGTAATCAGGGGTTACAGGCATCATTCCCCTCTACTGGCTGAGCTAATGAAGTACACCACTCATTTTCATTTATCATATTTAAAAAAAAAAAAAACGTATGTAACCAAAAAAAGAGAGAGAGAGAGAGCAAGAATAGAAAAAATGCAATTAATGTCTAGGAATTTGAGATTACATTCCACTATTAACTTCTCTTATTTTCTCCCTTGGCTTGAAAATGGAAACAATAAAAATGAAGTGCTGCCTGACCGGGTGGTGGCGCAGTGGATAGAGCGTCGGACTGCAATATGGATGACCCAGGTTCAAGACCCCGAGGTCGCCAGCTTGAGCGCGGGCTCATCTGGTTTGAGCAAAGCTCACCAGCTTGGACACAAGGTCTCTGGCTCGAGCAAGGGGTTACTCGGTCTGCTGTAGCCCCACGGTCAAGGCACATATGAGAAAGCAATCAATGAACAACTAAGGAGTTGCAACAAAAAACTAATGATTGATGCTTCTCATCTCTCTTTGTTCCTGTCTATCCCTCTCTCTGAATCTCTCTGTCATTGTAAAAATAAATAAATAAATAAATAAATAAATAAATAAATTTCTAAAAAAATGAAGTGTAAGTACACTCGATTAATGATTGATGTCCTTACAAACCATGTGACCCCCCCCACTAATTCCTTTCCACTTATCACTTTAGAAGTTCTCATCTTCTTAGCTGATGGGTTTAAATTCAGTTGAGCCTCAATGTAACTTTCAAGTTTTCCTTCTACAAAAAAAAAAAAAAAATGGTCTCCTTGACACTTAACTCAGAAATCAGATGACTTCTGAGTGAAATGTTTTCAAGGACCTGTATTTAAAACACAGTTCCCTCATGAAAGTAAGAGTGCCAGCTACAGAGCTGTGGAGCTATACCTACAGCAAGAACCGAAGCAGCGTTGAAATCCTGGGCATCCAAGGTGACAGCCCAGGCTGGCCCAGAATTGATCTTCTTCACAGCAGATGAGATGCTCACTGCCAAGTCTTTGCAAAGGCACAACCCAATCTAAGAGATGAGATACTAATCTCTCCCTCCCTCACAGCAGCTACAATGAGTTCATTTTCTTTTAGTGCTCAGAAATACCTGCTCCTCAACATTCGAGGCAAGTTATTTATATGCTCAATAATAAAAACAAAATCCTTGATCTTCCTTTTATATAAGGTAGTAACTTATTAGATCTTACTATGAATGCAGGAAAGTAATAAGATAGACTAGATTATTATAACCACACAGAAAGTGTCTATGACAGGGGACAGATGCAGGGCTGCACTGCCCTATACATTCCCAAGAAGATTTTGAACTAGATGGAGTAAAATATCTAGGAAGATATCAAAGTAGTTACTTCTTCTAAAGAAAATGAGATATGATTGACATCTGAGTAAAAAATTACACTTACTTTAATCTGAGTTTCCTCTCTAGGGGGAAAAAGTACCATACAAAATTAAATACAATTAAAATTTAAGTAAGTAAGATAAACTATTGGAGGTATATCCAATAGTATATCACAATAGTTATTGTGATCAGAGCCACTAACACAATGTAGTCAAGTGGCAGATGTGTTCCAGAAACAACCAAAATAAGTACAAAGGTTCTTCAAGGTGCCTAAAGTCTTATGTGGGGCACACAGGTTGATTCTGTCTACATGGGTCTCTTGCAAGCCTAAGCCCAGCACAAGATGGTTCTTAGAACTTCTGGTGAACCCAGGAACAATGTGTGGGTCACTTCAGGTGCCTAGGCAGTAGCCCAGTCTAAGAATTTCAAAGAGCAGAATAAAATTTTAAAGCAGCTGAACATGTAATGATTTAAATATGATGAAAAAAACAACACCTCATTTACCACTCACTGTTGGGAAAGTCATAGACTCAAGCAAGAAACCCCATGCTCAAACTGGTGAGCCTGCGCTCAAGACAGCAACCTCAGGAATTCGAACCTGGGACCTCAGCATCCCAGGTTAATGCTCTATCCACTGCACTACCACCTGGTCAGGCATCATAGACTTTCTTAAACCCATTTTACAAAGACTCAGGGCCCATCCCGTAACAGCTTGAAACTCTATTTGCACCACAACACTAATTGGTTATTTTAAGGTCTTTGCATTTTCTAGTTTTGAGACAATATTAGAACTGGGATCTGCAGCCATTCAAGGTTGTTCCTAACTATATTCATGACATTAGATCTATGATACAACATACTTCTATGTTCATATCATACATCCAAGTCAGCCAGTATCAGACATAAAATCTTAAAATGAATACCAGGAACAATGAAAATATTGAAGTAGTGTTTACATGTGATCACTCAACAATATAGCCATTCAGAGTGGTGGGATTCAATTAATTTAACAACTGATTCTCTATGCTAATGACCATTTTAAGTATAAAAATATATATACCAAAAGGTAGTTTATTATTTCATGCATTTAATACTTAAAAACAATAAAAGGGGTACACAAAGCTAGATTGTTATAAGAAAGAGTTTTAAAATATTAATGAAAAAAATGTTAAATAATACGTGACAAAAAACAATACAAAAGTTATTTAAGATATTTCCAGTGACAGCTTGTCACCCTCTGGTTGTTTGGCACTTTTTCTCTTTATGCTATATGTTTGTTTACTGAAGTAACAAACACGAGCAAATTAAAATGTAGTATTTCATCAAAGGTATAATGAGTTTTATGAAACGAATAAATAAATATCACAAGCATAGTTCAGTCAAATTTTTTACCTATAGACGGAATGAACATTACTATGGGTGCTTAGAATATGCTGTTGCGCAGATGAACATTAAAAAAGAGTAAGGAATGTAAATTTGTGATTTCCACACTGGGCAGCTGCCCAGGCACCCACCTTAGAGAGAACCCTGATTACAAGTGCCATTTTAACAACCCGTTCATCAAGCTCAACAAAAACTTAGGTATAGGTTCTGCTGAACTGGTGAAAACCGGCTGAATACCACCACTGAGTCTCCCCATAAATCAGCAGGAAATCGCTCTGGTGAGAACACTCTCCCTTTCCCTGGAACAACCGCCTTCTGGGTCCTAACTTCAGTCTTCAGATACCATCTAACTATTAGGAAGAAAGTAGCACCTCTGGAACAAAACACACTCTCTCACTTAAGGCTCTTCTAGATAAAAGCTTACATTCTTTTTTTATTTTATTTTTTTAACATTTCTTTGTAACTGGGGACTTAACATGATTTAAGCTCACGTAGAGCCATTGTTAACATCCCTCCTCTTCCACCACTATTCGGACCTTTACTCCACAGCTCTCTAAACACAGATAATTGCCATGGTAACCATGGCCTTCCCGGACTCTCATACATACACTTGCACCTTCCTTAAAGAAACACAGAACACGACAGTGTAGAATTGAACCAGTAAATCATTGGAATGTTTTTTATTTGTTGTTACATAGTTGTCATCTGCTGTCAATTGTACTTGGGGGGAAAAGAGATGTGTGGCCAGGCCTTCTGACATCCTGCCAGAAAATAAGGTCTTGTTTGTAACATTGTGTGTAAGGAGTGACTGGTGGGTTTCTAAATCGTTCGGGCCAGAAGACTTTCACAGCAAAAAAATGTCATTAAGTATACAAAGTACTAAATTATATAGATTAAATTATTTTTTTTAATTTATTGATTTTTATAAAGAGAGGAAGGGGGAGAGAAAAACATGAATTTGTCCATCCACTTATTTATTTATTCATTGGTTTACTCTTTTTTCTTTTTCCTTTTTTAAATTTGATGTATTATTTTTACATGATACCTTCCCTGGGCTGCTGATTACCCTAACGTCAGTAAAATTTTGTGAAGACATGCTTTTTTGGGGGTAGTCTACAATTTTATCTTTGCTTGTGTTTGGGAATATGCACAACAATTTTGCTGTGTCTTCAAATATCTGTCCCTCTCTTTTCTTGGCTATGTAAACAAGTTATTTTACTGCCCTAGAAATACGGGATGAGCAGTCAGCAGAATGAAACCCACATGACACTTTCCTAGGAGGAACTCAAGTGTCTCCTGGGGGCAGTGGGGATGCAGCAAAGCTGTCTGAGAAACAGTCACTACAAACACTTTCAGCAAGCCACTTGCCCTTGGATTCAGGTGTTTCCCCATATTTGGTCCATGTCTGAAAAGAAGTACCTCTCTGTCATTCCACATGTGGTGAGGACTCATTTTCTTCTAGCTAATGAAATGGAGCTCTGACGTCTCCATCACCAAGCGCTCTGTTTCTGGAATACTCACATTCTGATGGGTGAGAAGAAAGGACCCTCTCCTGTTTGATTGTTTTCTTTTAAATTAAGAGTAGTAATAAATCTAACTCAACCAAAATAACAGCTGGACATTTCATAGTAACAGCAGTGAAGATGAACTTGAGCAGTGCATGATAAATGTTTCTCTGTGGTTAGATTGGAATGCCTCTAGACCCTTAAACTCCCACACCAATTTGAAAAAGCCCTACCTGAGGTTTTTATATCTTTAGCCTGAGATTCATTTTTCATTTACAACGTATAGCCCCTCGGTTTCAAGGGCAACCATGCTGTACTTCTGTAAAAAGTACACAGAGATAATGCTGGAAGAGGAAACTTTTTTTTATTTAACCCGGTGAATACATTATTTGCCTTTCAATTCTATCATGCGTGCATTTTTCTGTTTTCTTTAATTTAATTATGGTTCTATAAGCCTGAATTCAATGAGGTAAAAAATAAGTTGGCAGTCTCCTTACTAACCATGTTCCTGTGTGGGGGATTAAGAACAGATGTGACATAATTCTGACCCTTCCACTGCTGTTACTGTCAACGATGTTGCTGGAAATGCCAGTTCAAGACAGCCTTCTCCTGAGCCTGACCAGCTAACTGAACACATTCTGCTTTCTTGTGCACGGGGCAGGGTAGTCGGGGTGCCGTATGGAGGAGGTGACCTGGACAAGTGCATGAGAAATGGGTAGAATTTGGAGAAAAACCAAATGATGCTGATGGACCTCTGTTTGAAATAATCATTTCTTATTTCTGAGTTCAAAAGACCCCCAGATGCTGGTTGACACTGAGATCTTCAGAGTGTAGTTTCCTTTAGTTGGGAGTGACTAGAAGGGTGGTCAGTTTAGACCTGGGAGATCGGGTTATCTAATCCCCACACTCGCCATGAACTCACCTGCCAGGGGAAAAGTACCTGTGCTTGTGCCCCTGCCTGGAATGTTTGTTTACTAGATAATTCCTCTTCACCCTCAAAATCTCAGTTCAAACATTGCTTCTAAAGAAATACATCCCCTAATATTTCTGGGAAGGTAAAAAACCAACTCTCCCCTTGTAAGCATTCATAATCTCTTGTCCTGTTCATTTCATTTGTGTCACTACTTAAGTTGTTAGATGCTGAACTGCATGAGGGCAGAGGCTGTTGTCTGGTGGTGTTGAACCTTGTGTGGCTAGTACCTAAAGCTTAGCACGTAGTAGGAGCTCAACAATAAATACTGTTGGGGCATGTGTGTGAATGCTTTTCATGTACAGGTTTACCTATTCCTGATACTAGTACCCATTCCTGTTCTTGGGGTCGTCTTTATTTAGTTTTCATCACCCTGGTGTGCACTCTTTCTATATGCTCTTAAATAGTTTATCTGTCTGTAGTTGCATCTTTTCTCATGTGGACTATGGCTCTTAGCACCAGAGCAAACCTGAAAAATGCAAATCTGACCAAAGTGACCTCCACCGAAGGCAAAAGCATCCTTGCTGATAGGGGATCTGCTCTCCTGTCCCCCTGGCCTGTCCTATCACACCCTTTAAAAAGAGCTCCCTGAACTCTTCCAGACAGCTCAAACACCTCTAATTCCATGCATGCTGTTCCTCACTAGGCAGCAAAGCCTTTGCTCTCAATCTTTTATCTGGAAAAACCATACTGGTTCTCAAGACCCAACCCAAGCAGCTCCCTTCATTAAGACTTCTCCAATCAATTCAGTGATTCTTTCTTGACCACCAACTGTGTTAGCTCTACTTTTTGTTCTTATCACAATTATTTCTTTGCATGTCTAGTTCACTTGTCAGATTGAGTTTCTGGAGAGCATATAGTATGCTATGTGTGAGTAATCCCCATTTTGTCTTCATCATTTAAAGAATGTTAATAAACATTTTCAATGAACGAATAAATAGAAAAAAGACTCTCTTATTGTTCTTTCCCACATCTTGGGAATTTACTAGTTTTTTCTTTGGTTTTTTGTTTTCAGGAGTGTCATCTCTGGTCGTAAGTTAGATCTCAAGCTATGAGAGGCAGAAATCGTGTCTTACAGTCTCCTTATATATCACTTTGTGCTAATTACACATAATATGAACCTACTAAACATTTTCTGACTGATTGAACACTAGAATGTCAACCCTTTGAACATACATTTTATTTTATGTAAAAATATTTTTAGCTTATAATCATATTGTCAGAAAAAAATACCAAGAAATATAATTTGCCACATACGCCTGTGGAAAATGTAATTTTTACTAATCTATCCATCATTCTATTCAGAGGTTAGTCCATTCATGCACAAAATATCAACTGAGATTTTTGAAAGTCTTACCTTGGGAAATAATTCATTTCAATTATTGAAATTTCTTGTGTGTGAGTTCATAATATTTTCCCTAAAACATGAATTGAAGATTCACTAATGTATGATTGTCATGAAAAATTGAAATTGTGGATGGTAAAACAAGTTTCATGAACACACTTATCATTGAAAATCCAAGAAAACGTGAAAGAATGCTTAAAATTAGACCCAAGTTGAGTGGGAATTGTTAAAAATTGCTCAGGCCAATGCTGCTTAAAGTGTGGCCCCAAACCAGTTCCATTAATATCACCAAGATTTTGGTTTGAACTGTCAGTTCTCAGGCCCCACCTCAGAGCTACTGAATAGGGAACTCTAGAGGTGAGGCTCTGCCACTTGAGCTTTATAAGCCCTCCAGGTTGTTTGAAAACCATTGCTTGTGGCTTTCCAGTTTTCCCAGCACCATTTATTGAAGAGGCTTTCTTTTTTCCATTGTGTGTTGTTGGCCCCTTTATCAAAAATTATTTGATTATATATATGTGGTTTTATTTCTGGACTTTCTATTCTGTTCCATTGGTCTGAGTGTCTATTTTTCTGCCAATACCATGCTGTTTTGATTGTCGTGGCCCTATAATATAGTTTGAAGGTGGGAATGTAAAGTAGTACAACCATTATGGAAGAAAGTATGGTGGCCCCTCAAAAAACTGAAAATAGAACTACCTTATGACCCAGCAATCCCTCTACTGGGTATATACCCCAAAAACTCAGAAACATTGATACGTAAAGACACATGCAGCCCCATGTTCATTGCAGCATTGTTCACAGTGGCCAGGACATGGAAACAACCAAAAAGCCCATCGATAGATGACTGGATAAAGAAGATGTGGCACATATACACTATGGAATACTACTCAGCCATAAGAAATGATGACATCGGATCATTTACAGCAAAATGGTGGGATCTTGATAACATTATATGAAGTAAAATAAGTAAATAAAAAAAAACCAGGAACTGCATTAATCCATACGTAGGTGGGACATAAAAGTGAAACTAAGAGACATTGATAAGAGTGTGGTGGTTACGGGGGGGGGGGGGGGAGGAAGGGGGGAGAGGGAGAGGGAAAGGGGGAGGGGGGGCACAAAGAAAACTAGATAGAAGGTGACAGAGGACAATCTGACTTTGGGTGATGGGTATGCAACATAATTGAACAACAAGATAACCTGGACTTGTTATCTTTGAATATATGTATCCTGATTTATTGATGTCGCCCCATTAAAAAAAAAAAATTATTTAAAAAAGAAAACCATTGCTAGACCCTGTTCGGTTGGCACAGTGGTAGAGTGTTGGCCCGGCATGTGGAAGTCCCAGGTTCAATTCCCAGTCAGGACACACAGGAGAAGCAACCATCTACTTCCCACCCCTCCCCATCTCCCTCTTTCTCTCTCTTCCCCTCCCATGGGCAGTGCCTTGATTGGTTCGAACATTGGCCCTGGGCACTGAGGATAGTGCAGTAGATTTGAGCACTGGCCCCAGACAGGGGTTGTCGGATGGATCCCAGTCGGGGCACATGCAGGAGCCCGTCTCTCTATCTCCCTTCCTTTCACTTAGAAATGAAGAAAAAATTTTTAAAAAATTTTTTGTTGTTTTAGTGGAAACTTTCCCTTAGTCCAGTGGCTTCCTTCCCTTCTCATCAGAGGGGCATTTAATCTCTGTGTGGCTCCTTCTGTTAAGCAGATATCTTGTCTCAGAATGAAAGAGCCTGCCATACTTCTGAAAAGATTTGGTCAGTAAAGTGTTTTTCCTGCCTGCTTATGTTTTCATTCCCTGAGCCGTGTCTTCCGAAGCACAGCCTGGAGTGCCCACGCTTTCCTCCAGTCCATCCCCATAGGATAGGCTCTAATGTCCGCCAAGTATCTCCAGGTGTGTTTCTGCTTGTCTGGATCTTCCTTGGTATTTCAGGCTCAGGTTGAACAGAATGGGTACAACACTCTGTCCACATAAGTAAAGAGTGTGCTCAGTTTTCATCCTCTTGTCATATTGTTAACTCATATTGCTCTTTATATAAAATAAAAGCATAAACAGGAAAAATCGAATCATATGCCCTTAAGCCACGGGTGGTCAACAAGAAGTGGTTACTATCACCATAAAATCAGACACTCTCCTCAATCTGCTGTATCCTCATCCTCCACTTATAATGATAGTAACAGCTATTGATCTGCCATAGATTGAGAATGTCACTTTGGTCAAAGTGATTGATTTATAATGATTTCTTTTTAATATGCACCTACATCTTTCAACCGTTGGCAAAATGGACAAATGGTTGAAAGTCAGGAGAACCTATGCTTAGGAGACCTATGGATTTTCACCTGAAGGAAAAACTTGTCTGGAAGGGTCTGATAAGATAAAAGAAAATTATACATTTTAGTTGTAATATTGCTGTTACACCTGTTGAGGAGGTCGGTGGCATGAAGACTCACCCATGATGATTCCTATGAAATACTGATGGGGAAATACATTGAACAATCCCTCTTAATTTATTTCATTAAAAAGAAATTCCTTTTGGTTTCAAAATATTGGTTCCACAGTCTTGGCCAGTGGGTGAGACATTGTGGATGAGGCAAGATGGGTGATAACACAAGTGATATTTGGACATGAGAACCAGAGAGAGTTGGTAAGAATCAGGCTTCTAGGTGGAAAGAAAGAAGTGAGAATAAACTGTGACCTCTCTGAATGTCACACCCAAATTAGCGGTTGAGAGGGAAAGAAAGTCAGAAAGAAGCAAGAGAACCAATGAGATGGAACAGCCTGTGCTCAGTGAGAGCAGTGCTAGGCCCTGGGATTTGGGCAGAGTTTATGGTTGAGTCTCCTGCATGCAAAAAGCAATGTCACCTTCTCTTTTGGCCACTCCTAGAAATAAACCTTCAGCCCTGGCCAGTTGGCTCAGTGGTAGAGCATCAGCCTGGCATGTGGATGTTCTAGGTTCAATTCCTGATCAGGGCACACAGGAGAAGTAACCATCTGCTTCTCCACCCCTCCCCTTCTCACCTCTCTCTCTCTCTCTCTTTCTCTCCTGCAGCCATGGCTCTATTGGACAAGTTGGCCCCAGGCACTGAAGATGGCTCCATGGCCTCACCTAAGGTGCTAAAATAGCTGGATTGCTGAGCAACAGAGCAGTGGCTCCAGATGAGCAGATCATTGCCCCCTAATGGATTTGTCAGGTCAATCCCGGTCGGGGCGCATGCAGTAGTCTGTCTCTCTGCCTCCCCTCCTCTCATTGAATAAAAAGAAAGAAAGAAATCAACTTTATTTAAAATCCATGGGATGTGGGGAGGTGAGGGGAGGGTGACTTGACAGGTTAGAGAAGGCAGGTAAGTGTTTCCATCACCAGATTGACACCTTTCTTGCTTGAATGGAGATTTCATCTGGGCAGAAAATTCACTCCAAAGCTAAGGGAACATTGAAGGGTGGATTCCTGGAAACCCCAACTGGACAGACCCATTAATGGGTCAACTTGTAAATGGCATTAGTAAAAGACTTGGTGAAATTGATACTACAAAGCATCACAGACTCTCTACTCCCCACCAAGTGGCTTTCAGAGTATTTTCTTGGCCTGGCTGTGCATATTCTTTCTACATCAGGAGCTATCCTTCTTGGATGGCAAAAGGCAGGGGAATTGCCCCCATTTACCCCACCCTGGTGCTGGGATAGAAATGTGATATCAGGGATGTTAGTGGGCCACAATGCCTCTGGTTCTCAATTTAATCTTTCCATGTTTACATCAGTTTCTGAGACTTGGAGAGGTGGCTGTTTTGGAAGCTTTTGTTCAGTGGTGTTTCCTTAACACATTAATTCAATTAAAAAGGTATTAATCTATCACTTCCCCCCTTTTTTGTATTGTAAAGTTAATTTTTTATCTATTATTTTATTTTGTTTTTGTTTGTTGGTATTTTGTGTTTTTTTTAGTGAGACAGACAAACAGGGACAAACAGGAAGGGAGAGAGATGAGAAGCATCAACTCACAGCTGCAGCACCTTAGTTGTTCATTGATTTCTTTTTCATATGTGCCTTGACCAGGGGGCTCCAGCCAACCCAAGGACTTTTAACTCAAGCCAGTGACCATTGGATCATGTCTGATCCCACACTCAAGCCAGTGACCCCATTCTGAAGCTGGTGAGCCTGCGCTCAAGCCAGGGACCTTGGTGTTTCAAAACTGGGTCCTCAGCATCTCAGAGCAACTCTCAATCCATTGTGTCACTGCCTAGTCAGGCTATAGTATTTTGTTATTATTTATGGAATCCTGTTCTAGCTTAACATTTACCTCCTCTCTATTTTGGTGAGAGTCAAAACGTAAGCAGCCTAGGTACGTGAAAACCCTGCCCCTCTCAGCCTTCCTCTCAGTTGGCAGGAACAGTCACTCTGCTCCAGCCATGTTTCCTGCACATCCTTGCCTTTCCCAGCTGCCACAGGGCCAACCTTCAGCTGTGTGAGGCTTTTGAGAAACAGCCGTTGATGATGTGGAACAAGTACAATTAAAGCAGAAGTTGGTGCAGCTGGAACATCAGGAACAGACAAAGAGGGATACAAATTGTCAAAAATTCTCATGTTTTGTGGAAACATCAGAGTTGGACAGCTCAAGAAAAACTATACATTCTGAAAACACACTTCTTGTGATATCATTAAATGGAGTTTCCCTCTGTGCAATTTCAGGTAATTTTTATGAAGGCATTTGAGGTAGGAAAACAAATAGATTTTCATGACATTATAATATAATAGTCAACTATAATAGTTCATATATTTAACAATATTTAAGATGACTGGTAACAGTATTGGCATAGCAGATCTCTGTTCCACGGAACATATTTTATGCTGGCACACTTCCTGGAGCTAAGAGATGAACACGAGGCCAACAGCAGATCATGTGGGTTCTTGGGGACAGCAGCAAAAACTTCCAGAAATTATGACCACATTCATAATATCCCACATGTGCTTCCTCAACATTTTTTTCAGGTGGCCATGGGGAAATGCACCATTTGGTCTTAGTAGTTTGAAATGCACTCGAAGATGTTGAAGCCTATCATGCACATGCCATGTTGTGTCAAAGGTAATTGATGAAGCCTTTATTTCCTGGGTAATGTTAAATACTGAGAGGACCTCAAAGGGCTCTTTGTAGTGGAGGGACATGAAGACATAGATTTGAGATATTGATCACAATCACTTAATGTCCTACCACTCTTCCACATGTGGGACAGACTTCTAAAGGTATCCTGTGACTATGAGTGCCACGATTCTATGAATCCTTGGCTTAATCTTGGCATTTGGGAGAGGGGAGGATGTTGTGCATATACTCCCCCTTTTTTTCCCAGGTTCCTGGAGCTGTTAGAAGGAAGAATGTCTCTTTGCTTGTCTTTTGTCTCCTCTGAACTATGCTCACCATAGTCTCTAGTATTTGACAGGTGCTCTCAAGGGACAACAATCTTACAATTGAGTAGATTGCTTTTAGCTGAGTTAAGAGAGTCTGAAGCAGCAGCACTGGTAAAAGAAAGCTCATCTGATAAGAAGGGAATGCTTCTTTATTTCGAGTTACAAAATGCTCTCATTTGTTCTTCTTTGAAAGATGGACTTTTACTGTCCTAAGACGTAGATCCAAAGAGAATATTAATTTGAAAGTAACAGAGTGTGAGTTTTATGAGCCCTGGACCACTCAGAGCCCAGCTGTTTCTTTTTAATGCAGAAGGTTGTTTCCTCACTCCTTTGTTCTCCGGCAGAGGGGATGGTGCACTCCGACATCCTCCTGCAGAACAAGGGCCTCTTGTTATTGGTCCCTGCTTGCTGGAGAAGAAGTTGAGCTTCATTTAAGTAACAAGCTCTTCCTTAAGGTTTTAATGGCAACCCAAACAGAGACTGTATCATTCTTTATTGAAACCTGTAACCTCTTCAAAAATCCAGTTGAAATGTTTCTTTGTTCTTTGGCTTCCATTTCTTCAAAATCACAATGCCGTCCTCTTATAAATGTCTTTCACACTTGTGGGTGTAGAACCTGTCCTCTGGGACTAGCCATAGGCTAGTGTGAGGGAGGTCCCATCCTCTCTGCAATAGCTGGCCTTCTTGGGGGTAGACACCAGAGTCACTCATGTCACAGACTCTTAGTGCCTAGAGCTGCCCCTTTTCCACACTGGTCCCTAACAGATACTTGTTGACTGTGTAAACGAACACATGCGGATGTATGATTTCTAGGAAAGTGTAGAAATTGTCTTTATTTCCAGTTGTTCCCAAATTTCTGTTATTCCAGGTAGGTCATGAACTTTTTAGAGATGGCAGGGGTCTTAAGAGATCTTATAATTCAAGTTATTCACTTGGTAGTTTAGCTTTGTCTCGGAGAAGCTGCTCTCTGTGGGATGGAAGTCTGTGATTTCAACATGACTTTAGAGACTTGAAGAACTTTCGACAGAAACGCTGTCACAAACACCTTGTCTAGAAAGAAGAATGGAGACTGCCCACTTGCATGGAATGGAGAGCAGCTATGAGAGGCTGAATCAGTGATCAGTGTGGATCTTTTAAATATGAGGACAACTGGACATCAGTGTGACAGTGGTGCTGTCTCTTTCCCCCCCCTCTCTCAACTCCTACATCTAAACGTTTCACTTTATTATTGTTTGGTCTCCCATGTCAAATAAAGCACCTTTCATATGGAGGACAATTGGCTCAGTGTCAAGTTTGTCTAGTCCAAAGTGCTGGGCAAACATTAACCATTCACTTCCCTGGTGACCCCACCTCACACACCCTTGTTTAAAACACTCAGTTTATCCCAGATAACCGTGCCGGGCAGGAGTGCGGAGAATGAGAACAAGACCAAGCCCAGAAGAGTTGAAATAGCTGGCAGGGTGTGTTGCATACTGTTGTTTCCCCTGATGTAAAAGATCTTAAATCCTAATTGTTTACAGTTCAAAAGTCTTCCGGAAGGAGATTAAGGGTGAAATGCACAGAATAGGAAATGGCTGAATGCCTTTCAGGTGGTGAGGGTTTTTTGATGATGAATGGTTTAAAATATTTCAAAATGGCAAAATCCAAAGATTTTTATTGCCAAAGTAGAATTAAGCAACAAATTCTTAAGACTCTCCATAAATCAAAAATTGCCACCACTCCCCCAACCAAATAAAAATATCTGGCTGAGTTTGGGGAGTGAAGATATTAATTTATCTAAATGGCATGTTGATTGTATCTGCTCTCAGGAGGTTGTTTTTTGTGGTTTTTTTCCTGTTCCATTGGAGACTTCTAGCTCATCCCTCCTCTCTGCCATTGGAATTTGTAATACAGTATAAAAGGTCTATTCTAATTCTATTGCAAGAAATGGAATTCATGGAGTTCCCAGTTATTTCAGTCTTCTGCACTTAAAAAATCACATTTTAATAAAAGAAATAATATATTCTATCATTAGGAGAATATTTAAAATATTCAAGAAAGAGTAAGTACAATGGAAATTTAACAACTCCCCCCAAAAAAATCTTATTTCTAATTTGTGTAAAACTTTTAGCAAGGCGCTTTAGTTCTGTGGGCTTTCCTTGTCTATATAATGGAGTTTATTTGATGACCTTAATGCTAATGCTTCTTTATTTGGACCATTCACGATCTCAGTTACTTTAACACTGGCTTTAAAAAAAAATCATAGCTGAAGGAAAGTGATGTAGTTGTACTAATCTAAAGCTTGGGAGTTTTTAAATATCATCAGTATTTTCATTTGTGATGCTTCAGGAAAGATTGTAGTAACATGCTCAGATCATTTTTCTATCTTTTTGTCATGTATTGAGTGTTTTTGTGTGTGAATGTGTGTGCATAGCTTCTACATAGTGAAGAACAGACAACTTCAATAGACCTAGTGGCTTTAAATGTTTCTTACAGTATTTGCTGTTTAAATGCCATTTTAATAGCAAATACTTTTTATTGATTGATTTTAGAGAGACAAAAGGGGAAAGAGACAGAGAGAAATATTGATTTGTTATTCCACATGTTCATGTATTCATTGGTTGATTCTTGTATGTGCCTTTACTGGAGATCGAACCTGCGACCTTGGTGTATTGGGACGATGCTTCAAACAACTGAACGACCTGGCCAGAGTGGAAAATGCTTTTTAAATAATGTTACAAAGTTGTGGGTGCTGGGCAGTTGGCTCAGTGGTAGAGCATCTGTGCAGCGTGTGGAAGTCCTGGATTCGATTCCTGGTCAGGGCACACAGGAGAAGCAACCATCTGCTTCTCCACCTTACCCCTCTCCCTTCTCTCTCTCTCTCTCTCTCTCTTTCTCTCTTCCCCTCCCACAGCCAAGGTTCCACTAGAGTGAGTTGACCCGGGCACTGAGGCTGGCACCATGGCCTTGTCTCAGGTGCTAAAATGGCTCTGGTTGCAATGGAGCAGTGGCCCCAGCTAGGCAGAGCATTGCCCCCTACTGGACTTTCCAGGTGGATCCCAGTCAGTTGCATGCAGGAGTCTGTCTCTGCCTCCCCACTTCTCACTTAAGAAAAATACAAAAAAAATATGGGCACATAGCTCACATTTATATAGCATTTTTTTAACTTACTATCACAGGTTTATTATAAAAGGACATGATTCAGAAACAGCCAGATAAAAGAGATGCATAGAGCAAGGCTCAGGAGAAGGGCAAGGAGCCTCTGTGCCTTGTCCAGGTATGCCACTCTCCCCATACCTCCATGCATTCATCAACCTGTAAGCTCTCCAAAGAGGACCAATGTACTATCCTCCTGGGTTTTTATGGAGAGTTCACTATAGAGTCATGATTGACTAAGCCATTGGGCATTGGTGACTGATTCACTCACCAGCTCCTTTCCCCTTCCTGTGGTGTGTGTGTGAAGGGTTGGGTTTGGACAGAAAGTCCAATCTTCTAGTAATATGGTTGACACTGATGGCACTACCCTTAGGTGCTTCCAAAAGTTATATGGCCATATTCTTCTATCTAAAAATGTCGATAAGTTGAGAAATAATGCCAATATTTACAAAGTGCACATTTGATAACATTTATATATGGAAAGGTCCATGAATGTTCATAGATCTCCACAGGAGGATTATACAAATTTGGAAGAAGAGGGCTTTTGCCTGACTACCTCTCTTCACTGTGTAATGGTGGACAGTTCATTCTGCGTTTCCCTCTGTGTTGCCAGCAGATGTTACCAAATATTGTTAGTTAAAATTCTCCTGACTTTTCACTCTTTCAGAATAGGTTTTCTTATTATTTTGTATAAAATTGTCAACTTATAAAATCTTATTTTTATATGAAATATAAAATTATATGAAATATAAAATAATATGAGAGCTTGGAACACTTAGAGACATCTCACTGTAAATGGCTAAATCCAGGGGAGAATTTGCAAAAACATCGTATTCAATTTCTTGTTTCAGTAATTATTGTTTAACATGGTGTAGTATGGCTATGTACCCAAGTATGAATCTACTATGTCATGATTTCTGAGACGAGCCACAGTAAAGCCCCTTAGAGAATGATTATGAGTGACCTTAAGTGAATGTTTTGCTTGTTAGGTGGTAACAGTCTTTTGAGGACATGGAAGTTAGTAAGAATTCCACTATACGTGACCGTGTGACGAGGCCAGTGTTTCCAAATCTCTACATTGAATATAAATTGAGGCTAATGGGAAAGTATTCTCCATTATCGCATTCAATCAGAATAGAGTGTTGCAGCATGTTCAGGGCATTATGCGCTATCTAGTAAAGTCAGCATCTCAGGAAGTTCATGTCCCAGTTTGTCCTATTCCTTTGTTTTTGTTTTTGCTTTAATTTTATATGTTCTAAGAAATAAGTTACAGAAGCTTAATAAGGTATGAGAAGAAAAGATTAATTCAGTTATAAACTGATGCCAAGATAGATACTTTGATTCAATAAGAAAACTAGCCAGAACCTTTCTCCACAAGTTTGCATAACAAAAATAACTGGTGCTGTGAATGGCAGTATTGCCCAAATTGTGGCGTTCACTGAAGAAGAAGATAGCATGGTAGTCATTTATGTGTACATATGAATTTGTGCTTCAAATCAGGGTGGTTTGGTAAAGTGATCTGCTTCAGGGACTGTCTTTCCCAGCTGAGAGTTTGGATTCTCTGTGATGCTGCGTGATGTAAAATGACACTTTAAAAGTTAAAACTAAAATTTAAAAATCGCTGTTGACATTCAGTAGTATATTAGTTTCAGGTGTACAGTACAGTGATTAGACATTTGTATGACTTACAAAGTGATCCCCTCAATAGTCTAGTACCGACCTGGCACCATACAGTCAGTAGAGTTATTACAACTGTACTGACTGTATTCCCTATGCTGAACCTTACATCCCCAATGACTATTCTGTATCTGCCAATTTGTACTTCTTATTCCTTCACCTTTTTCACCTATCCCTCCAAATACCCTCTCCTCTTAGAAGAGGTAACTCTCTTTAACGTGAGTGTCTTGAATTTGGAGAGATTTAAATCTTTTTGTTTTGAAAGCTATTTATCATTTTTCTCTTTTTATCTGTATTGTATCTATTTAGATGGTATATGTATCATGCTGATTTTAGACTTCTTTTTTCTTGTGCCTTTTGTGAGAAAGGCAATCAATCCAGTTATGTCAATAAATAAAGTTTATGGAGTGAAGATATTTTCTCATCTCATATTTGCTAGTTGGTATCTCATGACTTTTGAGGAACAAAATGGTTGCTAATGCAATTTATGGTATATGAATTAGGATAATAAACCATGCATGTCTTAAGGAGTGCTGTAACTTTCTTTTTCTCCCTTTAGGGCCTTTGGGTTTTACCAGAAACTCTGAATGGTGTCCTCTTGACTCAGAGATTTCTCTTAATCATGCCAAATGCATTCTTCAACTCAAGAGTTATAATAAAAACAAAACCATCCTGTGGCCAAGAACCACTGTTCATAAACATTTGTCTGCAGTGTACAGACAACCATAAATAGTACACCTGTACATAGACATAGGAGTTACCATTTAAACAACTCCCTTTAAGGACTTTGGCAAACCTTAATCAAGAAATCGTCCCCTGTCTGGGATTTTTCCAGAGGCCCTCTGCTTTCTATATTTGTAAAAATTTTCCCCACTGTTTCCATATGACCTTCCTGTGTTGGAACAACCAGCTCCAGTGTCAGGGTGTGTCTTCATTCATTATTTTTTCTTTTTATTCAGTGAGAGGAGGGGAAGCAGAGACACACTCTCGCATGCCCCCTGACTGGGATCCACCTTGCAATCCCACTAGGGGGTGATGTTCTGCCATCTGAGTTGTTGCTCCATTACTCAGCAACTGAGCTCTTCTTAGCACCTGAGGTAGAGGCCATGGAGTCATCCTCTGCCCCCAAGGCCAACTCGCACCAATCGAGCCATGGCTGTAGGAGGAAAAGAAAAAAAGAAGCAAGAAGGGAAGAGGTGGGGAAGTAGATGGGTATTTCTCCTGTGTGCCCTGACCAGGAATCGAATCCAGGACTTCCTCATGCTGGGCCAATGTTCTACCACAGAACCAACTGGCCAGGGCTGTCTTTATTTTTCAAAAAATTTTTCCATTGATTTATTGATTGAGAGAGAGAGAAAAGCATAAACTTGTTGTTTCACTTAGTTGTTACATTTAGTTGTGTACTCATAGCTTCCTTCTCATATGTGCCTGACCCAGCATCAAACCCATGACCTGGGTGTTCCAGGACAGTGCTTTATCTACTGAGCAACCCAGCCAGGGCCATGTCATCATTTTTGAACTTCTCTTTTTTCGAATATTTTATTTCATTATTTTTTAATTTAAAAAAATTTAATTTATTGTGTTAACATGGTTTCAAATGTCTCACTCAATATAATACCGTCTAAACACTCCCACATCATGCCCCCCCATGCCCCATGCAAAGTCTCTTTCCATTCCCATTTTACCCCCTTTGCCTCCTTCTGCCTACCTCCATCCTCCCTTTCCCTCTGGGACTTGCTGCCCTTTTGTCTGTTATCTATGTGAATATATATATATATATATACACACACACACACACACACACACACACACACCCCTTCTCTGTAATTTTGCATTATATATATATAAAAAATTTGGCTAATCTCTTCACCTTCCTTGATCCTGTCCCCTTATTCCCTTTCCGTCTGACAGCTTTGGGTCCTCTTGGGCAGGTTTCAGGTATGGGTTGGTGTCAGCAGTTGTTTGGCGTCAGCAGTACTCCATGGACTACCTGTCTGGAGCTACTGCTCTGTTCACTGTTTGTGTCTGCATTTTCTGTGCCTGGATGTGTGTGGAAGGGGCCCACCTGTATATAGGATCAGCTTCCTCCTGCTTAGAGCTGACAGCAGCTCCATAAAAGAGTTCAGTCTTGAACTTTTATGAAATGCCTGTTAGGCATTGAGCACTGTGTAAGGCTGGAAGCAGCGGAAGAAGCACTGTCCCATCCTCTAAGAGCTCTGGTTGGTGGGATCATATACCAGGGGATTCTCTTATTGCATAGGGGTGACATGTTGCTGTCACAGAATTGCATGTGAAGCACCAAGCAAGGCCAACTGAGAAAGCAGGAGCATTGGAGAATTTTCACAGCAAACTACATCCTACCCACAAGCCAGAGTATATGATGACAACTTTCTATTTTGCATTGTACTAGAAAGAGTACATGCTTCTGAATTTGTACAATAAACAATAGCTTTGTCAAACTATCAATAAAAAGGAAATAAATTTAAAAATATTAATCAGTAGTCTAGTGGGATAAGAAACAGTTATTCCCAGTATGGCATTTTGTGCTTGAGACCATACACCTGCTCTGTAAAAATGTTGTTTCTGTGGTACCCGTAGAAGGCTATTTCTTGGATATTTACCTCTAAAAGGAAGTTGTATTAAAGTATTCATGCAAATAAGGAAGTTATTACCTGTTCAAGCCATTGGGAAATTTCTCAGAGAAACCCCTAGGACCAAACTATTTGTAAGAAAATCCCTTTTTAAAAGGTGTATATAGAAAGTTCAAGTGCATGTGAACAGATGGAAGACATGACCACATGCACAAACTGAGGATTGACTTGATGCAATTGTTGAGCATTTTAAAGCTTCTTTTCTGGATTCTGAACTGATTAGGAAATTATATTAATTATTTATTCCTTCATTTTATTATATACAGACACACATTTGGCAGGGATACACACACACACACACACACACACACACACACACACACATATATATATATAATGCCCAAATTCCTCATATGCAACTTCACCTTTGGGTAGAAAGAGTGAAACAAACCCTCCCTACAGGGTTTTCCAAATACTATACTTTGGTTTTTGCCTGAATATTAGCTTATGAAACCAGTTCACTACTTTGAAAACATAAACATTCAACTCTTGAAACTGATTTGAGCATTGTGGACTTGTTTGAAAATATCCACAATTATTTTATCATTTTATCTTTTAACTACATAATTCTTCCATGGTTTTAATGAATTCTTTAACATTATGCTGTTACCTTTTGACCACACAGATTATGCCGGTCTTTAAATGTTTGCTGCTTTAGTACTCCAATCTCTTGCATTCCTTTTCAGGGACATTTTCTTTTTTCTTTCTTTCTTTCTTTTTCTTTTCTTTTTCAAATTGAGAGGAGTGGAGACAGACAGACAGACTCCCACATGCACCCTGACCAGGATCCATCTGGCAACCCCCATTTGAGGCCATGCTCACAACCAACCTATTCTTAGCATCTGATGTGAAGGCTACATGGAGCCATCCTCAGTGCCTAGGGCCAACATGCTCAAACCATTTGAGCCATTGTTGAGGGAAAGAGAGAGGAGGAGGGATGGAGAAGAAAATGGTCACTTCTCCTGTTTTCCCTGACTGGGGATCAAACCCAGGACCTCCATACACTGGGCTGGCACTCTACCAGTGAGCCAACCAGACAGGTCCAAAGGACATTTTTCTAATCCACCTCTGTGGAATTGGGTAGAGTCATATTTCTTTCTGTCCCATGACAGAGACCTTCATATCTTTTCTGTAGTATCCTAGATTCATCTTGTTCATTTGGTGTTTTATTAATCTCAAAAGAAATACTCCCAGTTTCTGCTCTCACTGGTTTTGCTATTTGGATTAAATCCCATTCTTTCATATTTGTCCCTGAATTCATTTTTTTTCATCAGACTCACAATATTTAAGCCTGATAAATAATACTCTCTAGAAAATAATGGAGTATGTTTTAAGTATTATTCACCATTGTCCATCTTTGATAATTAACGGTGAAGCATATGTGAGATGAGGAGATATTTTTTAAACATTAATTTTAGGCCCTGGCCGGTTAGCTCAGCGGTAGAGCCTGGCGTGCAGAAGTCCCGGGTTCAATTCCCGGCCAGGGCACACAAGAGAAGCGCCCATCTGCTTCTCCACCCCTCCCCCTCTCCTTCCTCTCTGTCTCTCTCTTCCCCTCCCGCAGCCAAGGCTCCATTAGAGCAAAGTTGACCCGGGCACTGAGGATAGCTCTGTGGCCTCTGCCTCAGGCACTAGAATGGCTCTGGTTGCAACAGAGCAATGCCCCAGATGGGCAGAGCATCGCCCCCTGGTGGGCGTGCCGGGTGGATCCCGGTCGGGCTCATGTGGGAGTCTGACTTACTGCCTCCCCGTTTCCAACTTCAGAAAAATACAAAAAAATAAAAATAATAAAAAAATTAAAAGAAACATTAATTTTAATTTAAAAGCAAGGCTTAGTTTGCCTGTTGCTAACTCTGAGTGGAGCAGCTATAAACCCAGTATTTGATGATTTTTTTAATTCAAAAAAGAAAATTAAACTGACAAGATGCTTAAAACCTAAGAGATTTTTATCAAAATATCTAGTTAGATATACAGGTCTAGAACTTCACACGAATCCAGGTGGCTGGCCCTGGCTAGTGGCTCAGTGGATAGAGTGTTGGCTGGCATATGGATGTCCCAGGTTTGATTCCGAGTCAGGGCTCACAGGAGAAGCAACCATCTGCTTCTCCACCCTTCTCCTTCCCCCTTCTCTTCCTCTTTCCCTGCCACAGCCAGTGGCTCGATTGGTTTGAGAGTGGCCTTGGGCGCTAAGGACAGCTCAGTTGATTCAACTATTGTCCCTAGACAGGGTTGCTGTGAGGATTCCATATGGGGTATATGCCGGAGTCTGTCACACTGTCTCCCCTCCTCTCACTTAAAAAAAAAAAAAAAAAAAAAAAGAATCCGGGTCACTGGCTGCAGCATGGGTGGTGGCGGAACGTAGGGCTCATTGTTCACAGACTCGGTGACCAGGGCCACATCACATAACTGTCAGTGTCCTTAGCTGTCAAATTAGAAAAATGTCCCCATTGGAGGATTAGAAGAGATGGCACTTATGTAATGCTGACACAGTGCCTAGTAGAGCTCTATGATCCCCTGAATCATTCTTTTCAGGGGTTCTTCCTGCTTTCTACCTTTCTTCAGTGTCAGCTCTTTAAAAATAAGGTTTGTGTTGGATTCACATTCATGCTTTCTCTGTTGCCTCATGGAGTAAGTATTCTGTGACTATTTGTTGAATGACCAGTGATGGGATTCAGCCAGTTCGGTCCAGTTTAGCAAAATGGATACCTAATTTTTTGTTGAGTTTGGCTAACCGGTTGTTAAAGTGGCACTTGTAATCAGGGTTCTCTCTAAGGTGGGCACCTGGGTAGCTGCCCAATGTGGAAATCACAAATTTATACTTCTTACTCTTTTTTAAAGTTCATCTCTGCAACAGCATATTCTAAGCACCCATGGTCATATTCATTCCATCCATAGGTGAAAAAATTTGACTGAACTATGTTTTTAATGTTCATTTATTCATTTCATAAAACTCATTATACCTTTGATGAAATATTTCATTTTAATTCTCTTGTGTTTGTTACTTCAGTAAAAAAACATAACATAAAGAGAAAAAGTGCCAATCAACCATGGGGTGACAAGTTGTCATTGGAAATATCTTAAATAACAGGTGTATTGTTTTTTGTCAAGTATTATTTAATATACTTTCATTAATATTTTAAAACTCTTTTTTATAATCTAGTTTTGTGTACCTTTATTATTATTATTATTTAAGTATTAAATGCATGAAATAATAAACTACCTTTGGTATATTTCTTTTTTTATATTTAAAATGGTCATTAGGGCAGAGATTGAGTTGTTAAATTATTTGAATCCCACTAGTGGGGAGACTCATTTGCTCCCTTTCTTTCCTCAGTCTGGTTTTCACCCTTTATAAGTCCCTGGATAAATTTCAGGGGACTTAGCCACAGGAAAATATCAATCCTGTCCTGTTACCTGGAAGCTGCCATAGATATTGTCCTGTGAACAGAACTGAGCAGGGGCTCACACAGTGCCGCACCCATAAAGGTTTGGAGTTGATGATTGACTTACTAATGGAATTGTTTTCACTCTCCTTCTGTGACAACTAATAACAACAACAAAAACTCTAAGCATCTGATTCGAAAATGAGCAAGAGACATTGCTCTAAGATGGACAAATGGCTAATAAGCACATGAAAAGATGCTCATAACATCAGTTGTCATTAGGGAAATGCAAATCAAAGCCACAATAGACACCACATTACGCCCACTAGGATGGTTATTATTAAAGGAAAAACATGGAAAACAAGTATTGATGAGGATGTGAAGAAATTGGAACCTTTGTGTGTGCACCATTGGTGGAAATGTAAAATGCTGCAGCCACTGTGGGAAACAGTGTGGAGGTTCCTCAAAAACATAGTAGAATTATCATATAATCCAGAAATCCCAGGGCTGGGTACATACACACAAAAAAAGAAACAAAGGCAGATATTCAATCAGATATTTGTACACTTGTGTTGGGCAAATGAGTTTGTAAAATTTGTATTTTTTTAGTTTGCTCACTTTTATTGTCACAAAATGGCACTGGGCAGCACAGGTATATGTGGTCTGTGAAATTGCAAATTATCTTCCTGCTTGGGAAGGGCTATTATGTTGCTAATGTTTGCTGGTGGAGAGGTTTTAGTGCCACTAAAAGAAAAGAGAGAGCAGAAGAAGGAAGGGAAAGCCATGTTTGCAGAGCAATAGAAGAGAGTATGCAGAGTGCTGAGGACGAAGCCATGTGTGGCAGAGAGAGAGAAGGTGTGCAGATGGGGAACCAGAGCTGAGGGGCTTTGGGAGCCCTACTGAGGCTTGTGGGGACCTTTGATTTTAGGAGGAACCGGAGATGATTCTCCTAGTTGTGGAACTGGAGAAGGTGTCAGGGCTTTGGGAACTCTGAATGAGAGGGAAGTGATTTCCCTGTCTGTTTGCTCATCAGCCAGTGTAAGACTTCAATAAAGGAATGGCCCATCATTTTTTGGCTCCACTGTTTCTTTACCATCTGCCTGAATCCAATGAGAACCTGCATGGCCACGATGATGGGGTGGCCACTGGCCATACAACTTGTGTTCAGAGCAGCATTATTCACAAAAGCCAAATGGTAGAAACAACCCAAGTATCCATCTACTGATAAATGGATAAACAAGATGTATATACAGTGGTACCTTGAGATACGAATTTAATTCGTTCTGTAACCAAGCTCGTAAATCAGTCAACTCGTATATCAAACTGCCGATTCTGGACCCATGTGCCAATGCGCCAACTAGCGGCAGCTTCCCAAATCATGACTCTTATCTCGGAATTTTGCTCGGATCTGGAACAAAAATACGGACCGAGTCACAGCTTGTATCTTTAAAAATTTGTATGTTGGTCTGTTCGTATCTCAAGGCACCACTGTACATGCAATGGAATATTATAATATATATTATTTATTTACATTAAATAAATTATTATGTCTAATAATATTATAAAATTAGCACTAAAAATCAATGAAAATCTATCACACACCACAGTACGGAGGAACCTTGAGGGCATCATGCCAAGTGAAATAAACCTGTCACATATGGACACGTACTGTGTGATTCCACTTGTGTGAGTAGTCATGTTCTTAGAGACAGAAAGTAGAAAGGGATGGGGGAGAGGGAATGTGAAATTGTTGTTTCATAGGGACAGTTTCAGTTTGGGAAGATAAAGTTCTGGAAACAGATGGTGGGGATGGTTGCACAACCATATGAATGCACTTAATGTCACTGAATTGTGCACTTAAATATGGTTAAAATGGCAAATGTTATGTTGTGTATATTTTACCACAATAACAAAGAGCAAGGATGGCCCGGGCCGGTTGGTTCAGTGGATAGAGCTTCCACCAGGGGTGCATGAATATCTTAGGTTGGATTCCCAGTCAGGGCACATATGAGAAGCAACCATCTGCTTCTCTCTCCCCACCCCACCTCCCATCTCTTTCTCATCTTCTCTCACAACCAGTGACTCAGTTGGTTCAACCATCAGCCTGGGTACTGAGGATAACTTAGTAGATTTGATCATAGGCCCCAGACAGGGTTGCCAGATGGATCCCGGTTAGGGCGCATGCAAGAATCTGTCTCTCTATCTCCCTTTCTCTCACTTAAAAAAAAAAAGGCAAGGGGCCTGTCATGCCAGAGGACCTTTGGGTAAATCATGTGTGCCCAGCATTATTACTAACACAAAGGGCCAGCAAGGCCAAAGAAAGTGTATCTCGTTTGTAACTAGGTAGTCTAAAAATAAAATACTGACTTCTTCCAACTCATGGCTTTTATTATTAATCTTCAAAGCAAGCATTTTTGTGGCTGAGTGATGTTCACCAAAAAATTCATCCTTCCAGTTTCCTCAGACCATGTTGCCAGCTAGACAGCAATCAGGAAGGACCTCCAGGGGGGCAGTCCTGGAGAACGCGACACCACCCGCACTCTGCTGTGGCCTCGGCTCTGAGGAGACAGCCTGCGCATGTCCACACTTAGTTCCTGAGGTTCAAACAAAAATTTTAGAGACTAGTTTCTCAATGTTTCTAAGTTTGTGACAATGAAGACCACACTGATTTTGAAAATAAAGAGAGTCCCTCAGGCCTCTCAGGCTTCTCTGAGTCAGGCGTCTCAGTTGGTTAGAACATCATCCCGACATACTGTGGTTGCAGGGTCCATCCCTGGTCAGGGCACATAAGAGAATCAACCAATGACTGCATAAATAAGTGGAACAACAAATCAATGCTTTCTCTCTCTCTCTCTCTCTCTTTCTCCCTCCCTATCTAAAAATCAATTAATAAAAATTTAAAAAACAAAATAAATAAACTCCCTCAAAGAAAAGAGGGATAAAAATAGCAGATGCCTTCCTTAGGAAAGAAACATTGGCTCATGTATCTGCAAGTTAGGAGACATGTGTACAATACCAATAAGAGTCAAGCCCTGGGTTTAAAGGAGATTGGATGTGTGCTATCTTTTCTTTGAGGAGGTATTCCTAGGATGTGAAGGAATTGAAATGCGACTATAAGCAAATTAGTTTGGATTACTAGCCTGGAAACACAGGAAACCTAAAAATTATGCAAAATAATCAAGAAGTAGTGATAATGGTAAGAATGAGAAAATGCCTAGTCTGTGGATTTGTGTGGACCTAATCATATTCGAAAATGTAAAAGTATAAATTAATTAGGATATGAGTACAATCCGTTATGTTACTGTGATTAAATTACTAAGTTTTCTTACTAACTCACATAAATTCTGCAATAGATTATATATAAATAAACTGTACCTATGTGTTCTAGAAATGTATATATTTATTAATTCTACCACATGTTCCAAGCAGGTGAATTACATGTTGAGGCTCCTTAACCTGCAATACAGGTTCTGGATCCTGTCTACACAGTGACACAGACTGTCTCTCTTCCCTCAGTAACCACAGGAAAGCTGTAGATGGTACACCACTGAAAGGCAAGGAGAGTGGACTCTCAGCAGTATTCACTGTGTCATGGTTAGCAAATCTATTCAGTAATAACTTGGAGCCAGAGACACAATGAAAAGACCAGGTTCTCCTCAGCAACTCAAAGCAGGAAAAAAATCTCAGGAGGAGCATAGTCACAGGTGTAATGAGGAATGTTCCTGCTCTCTGAAGTTAAAACAATTTAGGGAGACCTTTCACCTACTTAAGAAAATTCCAAGAGTGTAGGGCTGTTCAGACCAGGTACAATTATTTCTACAGATGGCAACTTACGATTCTTTTCACAGGCGCTAAATAACACCCCCCAAAAGAGTGTGCTTCCGTCAGGCAGGAAAGAAACTAACCACAGAAAGTATTTTTCTCATTCAGGCTTTATTCCAGGACAAGAATCTGACCCCCTAATTTGTCAGAAGGTTCATCATTCAGAAGCACCTTATCACATGCTAAGACTCTATTACCCTGGTCTTGTGCCACCAAGTCTTATTTTACAAATATATATTTTAGGGGCTGGTTTACTTCAAAACCTGGAACCAACTGCTTAACTTATAGCAACCTTGTTGTGTTTGCTCTTAGCAAACTATAGAATTGAACAATACAGATCTTTTTAAAGATTGAAGTTTCCTTGTAAATACAATCTCTTTGAAATTAAAGTATATTTGAGCCTCAGCCTGCATTGAAAAGAAAGACCTTTTTAGAAAGAGTGAGGGGCAGTTGAGTTGTTTTGTTTTGTTTCTCATTTGGCTGAAAAGAATAAGTCAGCATGTGGTCCTAGGGGGTGGTTGTTCTGAACATATAATATGGATGCATCTGACCTAAAATGGTTTATAGCTGAGTTGATTGCTGCCTTCTTTGCTGCTGAAGTTAGGAGGGGAAAAGTTCAACAACTTTGTATTCTCCAAAGCAACTTTTATCCATTAACCTTTGCTCTCCACTCCTTTTCAGAAAACAGCATTTTGTGACCAATAAATAGCAGTATTCATGACAGAGCCTGTGCCATGTGCCAGGCACTGTGCTATGTGCTTCATGTGTCTGATTTTATTTAACCCTCAGACCATCCATTATGAAATAAGAAATATGGTTTTTATCACACAGAGGGAAAAACCAAAGATTGGACCACTTATAACTAACATCTCACAGTTATGAAGATAAGTATGAGCTGCAGATCCAGGTCCCTTGCCTGATGTCTCCCTGAGGCCTGACATGGCTTTCTCCTTCCTAAGAAAGAAAAGAGGTCGGGTCACTATAATTTCCTCCACAGCTGCCATGAGCATGTTCATCCCCTGCAAACCTCGCCATGCACCACCTTTCCAGACATTTAACTGAGTGAAAGTGCTTTCGAACAAGAGTCTCACCCTTCCTTCCTGGGGGGCCTGATATCCTATGTCACCAAAAGGTTCTCAGGAGTCCCTGACACTGCTGGTTCTGGCTCCTGACCAAGGAAAGAGGGGTCACGTAAAATCAGCCATTAAACTGCAACTGGATGTCATACACCAGGACAGGGTATGGTATTTGGTAAGGTGTAGAAGATATATTTTAGCACTTGGAAGATTCTCAAATGATTCACAGTCTGGAGCCCTCTCCCTGCACCCTAGTCCCTCTCCCCTAAAACTTCACAACCTCTACGCCTGCAACCCCAAAAGAGAGGAGCACCATCCCGAAAAGAGGGTAGATGGGCAGTCATCATTTGATCTCAGAGTGGTTTAAGGCCAAATCTAAATGGTCATTTTGGACAGCAGCTTTGAGATTTTCATGATTTGTACAAAAGTAGCACATGAATTAAATAAATTCTGACTCCAACACACAAGGACTATACAACCAATGGCAAAAGAATATTTCAAGAAATAAAAAAAAAATTCACAATAAGTGGAAAGAGATGATGACAATAATATATTCTATTATTATGAATGAAAACTAGAAGAAAGTAGACCAAAATTTTAATAACAGTTGTATAGGACTTTATGATGATTTTATTTCTTTTGTTTATCTATATGTTTTAAATCTTTTACAATTAATTTTTTACTTTTGGAATAAGAAGAATAAATTTTTACTATATAATTTAAAAGATTAATCTGAACTCATAATGATCTGAGCAGCACTAAGGTGGGGTAACCAGATGTTGGGGCCTCCCAACATAGGCTACAGGAAGGAGACAGAACCATCTATGGAATATTCTTCCTAAAAAAATAAATAAATAAAAGGATGAGCTTAGGACTTGGCCAGTGGCTCAGTGGTAGAGCATCTGCCTGGCATATGGATGTCCTGGGTTCAATTCTCAATCAGGGCACACAGGAGAAACAATCATCTGCTTCTCCAGCCCTCCCCCATCCTCTTCTGTTCCTTGTCTCCCTCTTCTGCTCCCATAGCCAGTGGCTCAATTGGTTCGAGCCTGGCCCTGGGTGCTGAGGATGATTCCATTGGAGCACTCAGCCTCAGGTGCTAAAAGTAACTCAGTACTTGAGCATTGGCCCAAAATGGGGTTGGCAGGTAGATCCCACTTGGGGCATATGCAGGAGTCTGTCTCTCTATCTCCCTTCCTCTCACCTAAAAAAAAAAAAAAAAAAAAAAAAAGGATGAGCCTCAACCTCATCCACCCTCACAAGGTCAAGGTCATCTTCATTTTTTTTTTTCCTGAAGTTGGAAACGGGGAGGCAGTCAGACAGACACCCACATGTGCCCAACCGGGATCCACCTAGCATGTCCATCTACAGTGTTGCTCTGTTGCAACCAGAGCCATTCTAGCACCTGAGGCAGAGGCCATGGAGCCATCCTCAGTGCCTGGGCCAACTTTGTTCCAGTGGAGCCCTGTTGCGGGAGGAGAAGAGAAAGACAGAGAGGAAGGAGAGGGGGAGGGGTGGAGAAGCAAATGGAAGCTTCTCCTGTGTGCCCTGGCTGGGAATCGAACCTGGGACTCCTGCATGCCAGGCCAACGCTCTACCACTGAGCCAACCGGCCAGGGCCAAGGTCATCTTCATTTATAGGAGGAAATTTATGATTAAGCAAGGAAGCCAACAGACAAATCCAGAATGCAGGACCTTTTATAGGACAAGTGACCCAGGTTCTATAGCAATGACAGGAAGAACTATGGTCTAAGCTAGATTAAAAGAGGCTTGAGAGACATTAGATTTATTTGTGAAATAAATTTATTTGTGAAAGCCCTAATCCCCAGTGTAATGGTATTGGGTGGCGGGGGTTTGGGGAGGTGATTAGATTTCAGGGAGGTCAGAAGGAAGGAGCTGCATGATGGATTAGTGCCCCTTATTTGACAAGGAGAAGAACAGAGTTCTCTCTCTCTCCCATGTGAGGACACACCAGGGAGGCAGATCTCTATGAAACCAGAACACGGGTCTCACGAGACACCAAATGTGTCAACACCTTGAGCTCGGACATCCCAACCTCCAGAACTATGAGAAATAAACGCTTCTTACTTAAGCCTCCTATTTTGTTAGAGCCACTCAAACCAAGACACGCAGCCTGAATTGAACAAACATGTAAGAAAACAATTCTGAGCCAAAGAAATGAATTTGGTTATGCAAATAACACTAATTTTCGAGTGTGTCATGGCATTGTGATTATAAAAAAGAATGTCACACTTTCAAAGATGCAGTCTGAAGTCTGCAGGAATAACATAAAACAATAGCACAGATACTTTTTAAATATTTTAAACAAACAAAGGAAAAAGAATGAGTGATTCTAGCAGAGCAGCAAGATATCAATCAGTTCAGTTCCAGGTGATGGATATAAGTGTTCATTCACCATACTCTTTATTCCCTCACTTTTGTGTGTTCACAACTTTTCACGACAGAATATTTTAATGTGTTCAGGGTTTCTAATTTTTCTATGCCCAAGTGAAATACTGGGATAACCAGAACACAGGTCCACCTGAGACTCATGCTTCTCAAGCAGTGATTCAGCTGGTTCGCAAAGGCTTGGTAAAACCAATATCCAATTGTTGAGTTCAGCAAAACAGTTGTTAAAATGGCACTTGTAATCAGGGTTCTCTCTAAGGTGGGCACCTGGGTAGCTGCCCAACATGCAAATCACAAATTTACACTCTTTACTCTTTTGTAATGTTCATCAGCACAACAGCATATTCTAAGCACCCATAGTAGTATTCATTCTGTCCATAGGTGTAAAAGATTGCCAGTGAGGATGCCTATTAAGAAGCAATATGGAAATATCTTAAATAATGGTTTTATTGTTTTTTGTCAGGTATTTTTAATATATTTTTATTAATATTTTAAAACTTTTATAACAATCTAATTTTGTGTACCTTTTATTGTTCTTTTTGAGATATTAAATGCATGAAATAATAAACTACCTTTTGGTATATCATTTTTTTATACTTAAAATGGTCATTAGGGGAGAGAACCAGTTGTAAAATTATTTGAATCCCACCACTTCTCTCAAGCTGGAGAAAATGGTATCTTCTCTGCAGATTGAATTTCCAACTATTTCATATAAACTCAGTTGAATAATTACCAGTAGCTGTTGGAATTTCCAGGTGGTAGCACTTGTGAAGAGAGAATGACAACGTTTTAATGAAGTTACACAGATACTAGTAATGGTTGGACTGAGTTCAAAAACAATGCAGCTGAACTGAAAACATGGCAGCGGAGTAGGCAGATGCACAGACACCCAGCTCTCACCACCAAACTGGAATACAAATCAATTTAGGAAAAATCAGCATGAAAAACCAACTCTAAACTACAAGAACAGCTCTCAAAAACCAAGGAACAAAGAAGAAGCCACAACAAACCTGGTAGAGAGCATCTGAATCTCCCCTGCTTACAGGAACGAAGGGGGGGTGAGGCTGAGAGCCCAGAGGGGATCTCACCCCAGGGAAAAGAGCAGAAACTACTGCTCACAGCCACTTGCCTGGCGACCAGGGAGCTAGATGTGTTGAAAAGACCAGCTTATCTCCCAAGTGGAAAGGAAAGAGAGAGGGACAGACTGTGAGGGGCCAAGGAATGAAGGAAACGACCTAAAAAAGCTGACTCATCCATGTTGAAGGTGGCTATAGCTGGGGGAGGGACTGAACCTTTCACAAAACAGAGCTGAATTGCTTCCGGATCAGAGATCTCCGGACATCTATCCAGCTCCAATCAGCGCAACAAGACACAGCTGAAAACAAGAAGTGGGGAGGAGGGGCAGTAACTCAGGTCTCCATGGAGATCTGAGATACACCTCCCCCTACTGAAGCTGAGAAAACACCCTGCACCCAGAGAGATTAGTTGGCTAAAGAGGCCTTCAGAGTCTCAGGTTACACCCATCACATTCCTGGATAGAGTTTCAAGGAAGCCCCCTGCTGAGATCAGTAAACAAGACTATAACCTGTTAAGAAAACAAACAAATCAAAACTTCAAAGCTGCCCAAATCCGAAAGTGGATTAAAGATAACAGCTGATACCAACCCAAGAAGACCTAGAAATAACACAACTGAAAACTGGAGGCAGACAACACCAAGCCTAGACTCAACCAACTCTACAAATAAAACACCCAAAAACAGATAATGAGAAGACAAAGAAGTGCAATCCAAATGAAACCACAAGAGACACCTTCAGGAGATGAACTGAGTGATATGAAAATAATCAAACTTCCAGATGCAGAGTTCAAAATAATGATTGTAAGGATGCTTAGGGATCTTAGAACAACAATGGATGGTCATTATGAACACCTAAATAAAGAAATAGCAAGTATAAAAAAGAATCAGTAGGAGATGACAAATACAATATCAGAAATAAAGACCACAATGGAAGGAATTAAAAACAGGATAGATAGAGCTGAGGATCAAATCAGCGAGTTGGAGGACAACTGGAATGAAGGCATGAAAGCAGAGAAGAAAAAAGAGACTCAAAAAGTCAAAGGAAACTCTTAGAGAGCTCTGTGACAACATGAAGAGAAATAACATCCGCATCATAAGAGTTCCTGAAGAAGAAGAAAAAGAACAAGGGATAGAGACTTTGTTCAATCATATCATAGCTGAAAACTTCCCTAAATTAATGCAAGAGAAACTCTGACAAGTCCAAGAAGCACAGAGGACTCCATTAAAGAGAAACCCAAAGAAACCTACACCAAGACACATCATAATTAAAATACCAAAGCTAAGCGATAAAGAGAAAATATTAAAAGCTGCAAGAGAAAAAAAAGTTATCACCTACAAAGGAGCCCCCATAAGGATGACATCTGACTTCTCAACAGAAACACTTGAGGCCAGAAGGGAATGGCAAGAAATATTCAAAGTAATGCAGAACAAGAACCTACAACCAAGACTACTTTATCCAGCAAGGCTATCGTTTAAAATCGAAGGAGAAATAAAAAGCTTCCCAGACAAAAAACAACTCAAGGAATTCATTACAACCAAACCAATGCTGCAGGAAAAGTTAAGGGGCCTGTTGTAAACAGATCAAGGTGGGAAAAGAATATAGCAAAAAAGAAATACACATTTAAAGATGAAAATTACAATAAACAACTACATATCAATAATAACCTTAAATGTAAATGGATTAAATGATCCAATCAAAAGACATAGGGTAGCTGCATGGATAAGAAAACAGGACCCATGCATATGCTGTCTACAAGAGACACACCTTAGAACAAAAGATACACATAGATTGAAGGTAAAAGAATGGAAAAAAACATTTCATGCAAATGGAAATGAAAAAAAAGCTGGGGTAGCAATACTTATATCAGACAAATTTACTTTAAAACAAAGGATATAGTAAGAGACAAAGAAGGCCACTACATATGATAAAGGGAGTAATTCAACAGGAAGATATAACTATTATAAATACCTATGCACCTAATATAGCAGCACCCAAATATATAAAGCAGACTTTCATGGACTTAAAGAGCGAGATCAACAGCAATACTATAATAGTAGGGGATTTCAATACCCCACTAACATCACTATATAGATCCTCAAGAAAGAAAATTAACAAAGAAACAGCAGACTTATTGGAAACACTAGATCAACTCGATTTAATAGATATCTTCAGAACCTTTCACCCTAAAGCAGCAGAATGCACATTCTTTTCAAGTGCTCATGGTACATTCTCTAGGATAGACCACATGTTAGGGCACAAAAGTGCTCTCAACAAATTTAAGAAGACTGAAATCATATCAAGCACTTTCTCCAATCACAACGGCATGAAACTAGAAATGAACCACAACAGAAAAGCTCAAAAATTCTCAAACACATGGAAACTAAATAGCAGGTTGTTAAATAATGAATGGATTAAGAATGAGATCAAAGAAGAAATAAAAAAATTCCTAGAAACGAATGACAATGAGCATAAAACAACTCAAAATTTATGGGACACAGCAAAAGCAGTACTGAGAGGGAAGTTCATAGCACTACAGGCACACTTTCAGAAGCTAGAAAAAGCTCAAATAAACAACTTAACCCTGCATCTAAAAGAATTAGAAAAAGAACAGCAAGTAAAGCCCAAATGTAGTAGAAGGAAGGAAATAATAAAGGTCAGAGCAGAAATAAATGACATAGAGGCTAAAGAAACAATACAGAGGATCAATAAAAATAGGAGCTGGTTCTTTGAAAAGGTAAACAAGATTGATGAACCTTTAACTAGACTCACCAAGAAAAAGAGAGAGAGGACTCAAATAAATAAAATTAGAAATGAGAGAGGAGAAATAACAATTGACACAACAGAAATACAAAATATTGTAAGAAAATACTATGAAGAACTGTATGCCAAAAAACTAGACAACCTAGATGAAATGGACAAATTCCTTGAAACATACAATCTTTTAAAAATCAATCTGGAGGAATCAGAAAACCTAAACAGACCAATTACACCAAATGAGATCGAAACAGTTATCAAAAAACTCCCAACAAAGAAAAGTCCAGGGCCCAATGGCTTCACAACGGAATTCTACCAAATATTCAAAGAAGAACTAACTCCTATCCTTCTCAAACTATTTCAAAAAGTTCAAGAGGAAGGAACACTTCCAAGCTCCTTTTATGAGGCGAGCATAATTCTGATTCCAAAACCAGGCAAAGACAACACAAAGAAAGAAAATTATAGGCCAATATCTCTGATGAATATAGATGCTAAAATCCTCAACAAAATATTAGCAAACCGGATCCAATAATATATGGAAAAAATCATACACTATGATCAAGTGGGATTTATTCTGGGGAGGCAAGGCTGGTACAATATTCATAAATCAATCAATGTGATTCATCACATAAACAAAAAGAAGAAGAAAAACCATATGATAATTTCAATAGATGTAGAAAAAGCATTTGATAAAACCCAGCACCCATTCATGATCAAAACTCTCAGCAAAGTGGGAATACAGGGAACATACCTCAACATGATAATAGCCATCTATGACAAACCCACAGCCAACATCATACTCAATGGGAAAAAATTAAAAGCAATACCCTTAGGATCAGGAACAAGGCAGGGGAGCCCCCTTTCACCACTCTTATTTAACATAGTCCTGGAAGTCCTAGCCACAGCAATCAGACAAGAAGAAGAAATAAAAGGCATTCAAGTTGGAAAAGAAGAAGTAAAACTATCATTATTTGAAGATGATATGATATTGTATATAGAAAACCCTAAAGTCTCAGTCAAAAAGCTACTGGACCTGATAAATGAATTCAGCAAAGTGGCGGGATATAAAATCAATACTCAGAAATCAGAGGCATTTTTATACACCAACAATGAACAGTCAGAAAGAGAAATTAAGGATCAATCCCCTTCACAATTACAACCAGAAAAATAAAGTACCTAGGAGTAAACTTAACCAGGGAGACTAAAGACTTGTACTCGGAAAATTACAAAGCATTGATAAAAGAAATCGAGGAAGATACAAACAAGTGGAAGCATATACCATGCTCATGGTTATGAAGAATAAACATCATTAAAATGTCTATATTACCCAAAGCAATCTATAAATTCAATGCAATACTAATTAAAATACCAATGACATACTTCAAAGATATAGACCACATATTCCAAAAATTTATATGGAATCAAAAAAAGAACATGAATAGCCTCAGCAATCTTAAAAATGAAGAATAAAGTGGGAGGTATCACACTTCCTGATATCAAGTTTTACTACAAGGCCATTGTATTCAAAACAGCCTGGTACTGGCATAAGAACAGGCATATAGATCAATGGAACAGAACAGCGAACCCAGAAATAAACCCACAGCTCTATGGACAACTGATATTTGACAAAGGAGGTAAGGAAGTACAATGGAGTAAAGACAGCCTCTTTAACAAATGGTGTTGAGAAAATTGGACAGCTACCTGCAAAAAAATGAAACTAGATCACCAGCTTACACCACTCACAAAAATAAATTCAAAATGGATAAGACTTAAATGTAGGCCGTGAAACCATAAGCATCTTAGAAGAAAACATAGGCAGTAAGCTCTCGAACATCTCTCGGAGCAATATATTTGCTGATTTATCTTCACGGGGAAGTGAAATAAAAGACAGGATAAACAAATGGGACTATATCAAACTAAAAAGCTGTTGTGCAGCAAAAGACAATAAGAACAGAATAGAAAGACAAACTACACAATGGGAGAACATATTTGACAATACGTCTGATAAGGGGTTAATAACCAAAATTTATAAAGAACTTGTCAATCTCAACATCAGGAAGACAAACAATCCAATCCAAAAATGGGCAAAAGAGATGAATAGACACGTCTCCAAAGAGGACATACAGATGGCCAATAGGCATATGAAAAAATGCTCAACATCATTAATCATTAGAGAAATGCAAATTAAAACCACAATGAGATATCACCTCACACCAGCCAGAATGGCGCTCATCAACAAAACAACACAGAATAAGTGCTGGCGAGGATGTGGAGAAAAGGGAACCCTCCTGCACTGCTGGTGGGAATGCAGACTGGTGCAGCCACTGTGGAAAACAGTATGGAGATTTCTCAAAAAATTAAAAATCGAACTGCCGTTTGACCCAGCTATCCCACTTTTAGGAATATACCCCAAGGACACCATAGAACGGCTCCAAAAGGAGAAATGCACCCCCATGTTTGTGGCAGCATTGTTCACAATAGCGAAGACCCGGAAACAGCCCAAGTGTCCGTCAGAGGACGAGTGGATTAAAAAGCTTTGGTACATATACACTATGGAATACTACTCAGCCATAAGAAATGATGACATCAGATCATTTACAATAACATGGATGGACCTTGATAACATTATACAGAGTGAAATAAGTAAATCAGAAAAAAACTAAGAATTATATGAATCCATACATAGAAGGGACATAAAAATGAGACTCAGAGACATGAACAAGAATGTGATGGCAACAGGGGTGGGGGTGGGGGGAGGGGGAGGGGGCGAAGAAGTAGAGAGGAGTTTGGGGAGGGGAGGGGCACAAAGAAAACCAGATAGAAGGTGACAGAAGACAATTTAACTTTGGGGGAGGGGTATACAGCACAATCAAATGTCAAAATAATCTAGAGATGTTTTCTCCCAACATATGTACCCTGATTTATCAATGTCACTGCATTAAATATAATAAATAAATTAAAAAAAAATAATGCAGCTAAGGTTGTCATCAATGCAGTGAAAATAAAGAGCATAATGACTGGTGTGTGTGCTGGCTTTATGCCTTCTAAGTACTTTTGGGTGCATCATTTTATTTTTCTCTTTGTTTCATCTCCTTTACTTCAGTTCTAAGGTATAAAGAGACTCCTGCACATAGAGTCACTAGTTTATTCAGCAAGTCCTTACCGTAAGTCAGGCATGTGCCCAGAGCCAGGCATGTGAGGGAGACATGGCTTCCACCTTGTCACCTAGCCTGGCATCCAGAGGGGTTTCTCTTTGTACCTCTAAAATGTAAATCTGACTAAATCATTCCCCAGATTAAAATCCTTCAATTCACAGTAGCCAAGAGATGGAAGCAACCCAAGTATTTGTTGTCAGATGAAGGAGTAAACAAAAAGTGGTCTGTACATATAATGGACTAGTATTCAGCTCAAAAAAGGATGATTCTTGAGGACATGACATTGAGTAAATATAGTCCATCACAAAAGGACTGCATAATTCCACTTACATGAGGTGCCCAAAGCAATCAAATTCATGGAGGCAAAAAGCAGAATGAGGCTGTTAGGGGCTGAAGGAGGGAGGAGGTAGTGTTCAATGAAGCAGAGTTTCCATTGAGAAAGTTCTGGAGGTGATTGTGTGATGGTTGCCCAACAATGTGAATGTATTCAATGCCACTGAACTATACACTTAAAAAATGGTTAATAAGGTTCAATTTTATGCTATGTATATTTTACTACAATAAAAAAATTAAAAAGAAAACCTTCAGCCTTAGCAGGTGGTGGCACAGTGAATAGAGCATCAGCCTGGGATGCTGAGGACCCAGGTTCAAAACTCTGAGGTCACCAGCTTGAGCATGGGCTCAGCTTGAGTGTAGGGTTGCTGGTTTGAGCATGGGATCATAGACATGACCCCATGGTTGCTGGCTTGAGTCCAAAGGTCGCTTGCTTGAGCCCAAGGTCACTGGCTCAACTGGAGCCCCCCAGTCAAGGCATGTATGAGAAAGCAATCAATGAACAATTAAGGTGCCACAACTATACTGAGTTGATGCTTCTCATGTCTCTCCCTTCCTGTCTGTTGTTCCTCTCTCTCATACATACAAAAAGAAAAAGAAAACAAACAAACACTTTCAATAGTTATCATCTAGAGAAGAATACTAAGTTCCTTAAAATGGGAAATCAGTATGCAACCAGCCCTACATCTCATCAGACCTTCTTCTACGCCTAGGGCATCTTCCAATCTGGGCAGGAGCCTAGCCTTGTGCTTTGGACTCCTCCATTTAACCCTTGCCTCTCCTCCTCACCAGTTGCACAGTTACCTTACCTCTCAATCCTCAGTTTCCAAATCTGCAAAATGGAGATAATACACCAGCATCTTTGTGAAGAGGATATGAATTAGCATGTGTAAAACCCTTAGAATCATGCCTAAGTCAGAGAGAACACTTTATAAGTTGCTGTCACTCTCAAACAGTCTTCTGATTCTTGAGACATGATGTTAATGATGGGATCACGGCCTTAATGCCATCCGTGTCCTTCCACCCCCATCTTAGGAAGTTCCTTCCTCTGTACTCGTGACAGTGCCTTCTATATAGTTCTGCAGACATCAGCAGAAACATGTTAAATACACAAACCATGCTGTAGCAAGCATTCCCATGGCTCCCCGGTCCAGGAGGTCCCGGAGGTCCAGGAGACTACAGGTCCAGGCATCCAGGATTTCTACACGTCATACTCGGTATGTGCATATCCTCTCTGCACATTTGCTTGTAACAAGGAAAAGAAAGCACACACTTTGAGAGTTCTCTGCCAAATGAATATTCATAGCTTTCAAAGATGCAGACATTTTTAAGCCCAAACACAAGCTGGAATTACTGCTGCGATTCACTGAGGAAATACTGATGGAGCTCTGTGCTAGGCAGTAAGGAGCCTGTGGCCACAAACCCTCTGGTCCCTATGCCTGCAACCCTGCAGAGCTGAAGCAGCCAGTTGGTTCCATCCTGGACTAGAGGGTGTTGTGCATAGAACCAGGGGTCAGGACAGCCTCTGCTACTGGGCACAGCCTCTCATTACTTGAATAAACTCATTCCACAGACAAGTCATCACTGACCAACTATAGGTACCAAAGGATTTCCCTTTACAGCTTCTAAGAAAGAGGTGTTGTTTTTTTCTTACTTAAACCTCTAGTTCTTAATGTTACCTTGAACTATGAATAGAGTTATCTCCTCTCCCCCACCCCACCCTCTTCCCAGGCTGCATTAAGCCTCAGGAAGAATGCCTCAGTAAACATCATCTTCTGTTTAAACATGTTAATAATTGTCGAATTTGGTTTGGGGGAATGTTTTATTATAATACTGCTAACAGGAAGGTCTCCAGCTGTCAAATCACCTCACACACTTCATACAGAGAAAAAGCTAGGTGTCCCAAGGGTGGTATGTCTCTGTGGATTAACAGCTCAAATCCGTGTTTGGAGCGGGATGTGGGCGGGTGGGGGGGGGGGGGTTGCAGAATATGAAGGAGGAAGCAAAGAAGAGAGAATTTTAGATTCAAGATGCGGAGGTGCCTCTTTATTCCTGAGCTCTGTTTTTCACAAATCCCCCAGGGATCTGTCAAGGTTGGAGTCTGGGCATTCTCACCCATTGTCAGGTGATGACTGTGCTCTAAACCCAATGACCATACTTTGAGTAGGAGGATCGTCAACTGTCAGAACTTTTCAGATGCATTAATAAGTATTGATTCTTCCATCCTTTTGAAAAACAATCATCAATGTCAACTTTTCTTTTTAATTTAGTTTTGAAGAATGTCAGGGGACATATTTTAAATATCAATTTCCTGAACTCTAGCCGATTGAGACCATCTAAGATAAGGTCTAAGTCTTAAGTGTTGAGGGACCCACTTAATGAGAGAGAAAAAATACTGATTTGGGACCAAGCAAATACTACGAAGGAAAGCAGTTAGGTTTTGTGCTCAAACCAGATAAAGAAGTCCCATCATTCATGCCTCCTAAGGCTTCTCTTGTGCTTGCCATCCAGACTGAAGAGGCATGGAAGGTGAGAATTTAGATAATTCTCGTTTCCTAAACCTTAAAAAGATGTAAGCTACACCTGCATATGTTTCCCAACCTCTGGGGACGGCTTCTTATTAGAAGACTCCTGTTGTAAATATTTTTGTTAAGTAACATTCTCAGTTTAACTTTACGTGAATCTAAATTGCCCTGAGTTGAGTTAGATGACCCTGAAAGCAAAATCACTGTGTTGTTGTGTTGTTTTTTTCTGTCAAAAATTCAAGACCTCCTGACTCTCTCAAGTCTAAGATTACACTCAAGCTTATGGGGGGACATTCTCTCCAAGGTTGTGGCTCATGTTCCATGAACGCTGAAGCTTTCCACAGCCTGGCCTTCACCTCTGCGGACACCCCAGCCCCACTGAAACTAGACACTTGGATATAGAAAGAGTGGTTCCCCACTCTGTAAAACAATGAAATAATCCCAATGCTCAGAGCCGGCACAGCCAAGTACAGCTGGCGCTGGGGCAGGAATGTGTTTCTGCTCCATACAGCTACTCCCCAGCAGGCGTGCATATGGGCCAAGAGAAATGTGATGGCTTTGCACAGGCCATTTCCCGATCCAATGTCACCGTGGGCCACCCATGTGACATGAGTCACAGGTCTGATTCCTGCTCTCTGACTCCAGTCCCCTGAGGCACCACTGTGTCTGTGGGGCTGAAGCCAGCAACGGTTCCAGCAGGCTCCCCAGAGGCAGGGCAGTGACACTGGGGGCTGGCCAAGCACACGCCTGAGAAAGAGTTGCCCCCACCCCTCCCACAGGCCTTCACACAGCTATTAGCCCTGGAGCCCCTGTTCATTGTTCTCTGCACTCACAGGGAACCTGATGCCACGCTGGTAGCCACCAGGCCGCACACACACATTCCAGAATCTGGGCTGCCTGCCAAGGCCGCCCTACCTGAAAGTCCCCACCCTTGAAACCTAAACCTGGGACCATTAGCCCAGGAGCCCCGCCTGAACCCATGCTGACTCCGCGGGGCACAGGGTGGGGGCCTGACTCAGGTTACCCTCCCAACAAAGCAGGAAGCAGCACAGTGCAAGAGCTTAGAAATCAAAGGCGACGTGTCTTGAATTGCACCCCAAGCAGTAGCTGGAGATGCTGAGCCAGCTCAGGTGCTCCTGCCAGGTGTCTCTGCTGCCCTGGCCTCTCGGCTTACTTCTGTGGTTTCCCACTCCTCACCCCAAAAAGAAAAGAAAGCATTGCTGGACATTTTTATCAGTGGTTTGCTTATGTTTTCCAGCGGTCAAAGTTTACTTTTGGGTTTGCTGAGTTTGGGGCTCTCCCTCTCTTTTTTCCAAGCACCTGAATTCCAACTCCAGGTAATTCTGAGCTCTCATTCAGTCTATCTGAGGAAAAACAAGTTGATGTTACTTTTTTTTTAATAACTGCATAACAAGTAGGGGTGATTTCCTTCTTTTTCTATTTCTGGAATAATTCATATGAGAAATATCTTTTCTTTTCTTTTTTTCATTTACTGAGATGATACTGGTTCACAAAACTATACAGGTTTCAAGTACACAACTCAACGAATCTGCCCACCACCTCATGCACCCTGCAACCCTAACAAGATCTCTTTCTGTCCCCGTTTCCCCACCACAACTTTGTCCACCTCCATCTAGCCTCCATACACCTTTTCCTCTCGCTATCTCCATTCTATTGACTGTGTCTACATGTTATATATATAAAACTATATATATGTTCATTTTTGGCTAATCCCTTCACCTTCTTTCAGCCAGTCACCACAACCCCTTTTCTTCTCACAGTTGTCCATCTGTTCCCTGTGACCTTGCCTATGTTTCTGTTTTGTTCCTCAGTTTATTGTGTTCATTAGATTCCACATATAAATGAGATCATATGGTATTTTCTCCTTCCAACTGCTTTATTTTACTTAGCATAATAATCTCCAGGTACTTTCATGCTGTCACAAAAGGCAAGATTTCCTTCTTTTTTTATGGCTGAGTAACATTCCATTGTGTAAATGTACACTAAATATCCTGTCGTCTAATATTGGTATAATATACCACAGCAGAGCCCTTTGTCACTACTGGGGACACCAGGAGAGCTCTGGGCTTTGCATTAAGGAGAAAAAGGAGGAAAAAGTTAAGAAAACTGTAAAATGAAAACAAGTCATTCTCTTGAAGGTTTTCCAAAACTTGTCTTTTCCTACATCTCACAACACCATTTCCCTTCTCTTTCTCTTGGCTTCCCCTGAACCTATTTCAGTGAACCCATATCTAATAGGAAAGGAACATCTGTGCCCCCCATCACCCATTAGGGTATTCTGGTCATCTCCTCCAAACTCATAATGCCCCTCTTCATCTTGGGGGCACCATTTGACACCATCAGATGCCCCTTATCCTCCTGCCCAGACTTTTCTTTCTACTTCTCTTAACCCTCTCCTCTCTGACTATTCTCTTTCTGCTCCATCCTTTGGGTCTCCTCCCTCTCTGTTTTTGTTTATCCCTTTGTGGAAATGACCCAAATCTCCTTTTCCAGCCTGAAAACCTTCCTGAAGCATCTTTTTACAACTTGTTAGAGAGGTGGATTAAGGTCGGTTGAGGCCTCGGGCACAAAAGAAAATATTGGGCCCCTTAAAAGAGAGAGAGAGAGAGAGAGAGAGAGAGAGAGAGAGACAGAAAATAAAAATACATGTTAACCATATTTTTAAATAAATAAAAAATATTATATACTATTAATGTTAAAATTGCACATATGAAACCAAACTTGGTGTCATTTTAAAAAACTGTAAATTTGGGGTTTTGTAGGGCCCTTCAGAAGTCGGTGCCCAGGGCGCACACACGGCGCACCGGCCGTTAAATCTGCCTCTGTTCTGAGACATGTCCATCCTGTTGATCCAATGCTTCAAAGTCAGCGGCATAGTCAACCTCATTACTTCTACTTTCCCACTTTCTCTCTGTTGCATCACAATTTTCCCAGGCTCAAATCCTAGTAACCTGGTTATTCCATCTCTCTTAATCTGGTTCTTAATCCAACTCTCTCCAGGCAGTGGGCACTGTTTCTATCTCATCTTTTCCCTCCTTTCTAGTCCCACAACCCATTCCACACAGGCCCTCTATTGGTCGCCTAAACAGACCCCTCACTGATCTCTGTCTTTCTGAAGCCAAAAATAGTAGCGCAGAACTAGACGTTACAGAGGGTGGAAAAAACTAAAGCCTGAGAAGTGGCCTCAGCAGGTTACAAGGCTACACTTCAGCAAGGTATTCAAAGATAGAGTCGGTTCTCTCTCATATGCTGATGATAAAACTCAATCTCACCCAAGACTCTCTCAAATGATACCAACATTATTCCAGTCTATTAGCTGCACATTCATTCTTTCCTATCTGCCCTATATCCCCATGATTTCCTCCCTTTACTTCTTTCCCATAGAATCATCCCTCCACCCTTTGCTCCGTGGCTAATACAGGCCCATCTCCGGTACCCTTCTTCCAGTAAGTCTAATCAGATCCTCTCTGACTCCCAGGTGTTCTCTTCATCTTTTGAACTTCAACAACACTTTTCTAGACTTCTCCTGTTACCCAAGCGTAGCTCTCTCTTCATTGCATGTCTGTCCTACATCAAGTGGGAGGGTGCCTTGCTCATTGTTCATCCTTCATGGGATCTGTCATTACATCCTACACAAGAAATAGTTAAACTGAAGGGCATTTTCCTGGATCCCACCATTTATTTAAAAACACAGAAGTTGGTAGGTTCCCAGTGCTGGTTTTATCTCTCTCTGAATCCCCTCTCCCAGCATAGGAATGATCAAAGGCTATGTTTTTGCAGATGACATAATCTTGTATACAGAAAATCGAAGACTCCACCAAAAAACTATTAGAAACTTTAAACTAATACAGTAAAGTCACAGAATACAAAATCAACATACAAAAGTCCACTGCTTTCCTAAATGCCAATGATGAAACATTGAAAATTGAACTCAAAAAACAATTCCTTTTACAATTGCAATAATAAAAATAAAATACCAAGGAATAAACTTAAAAAAGGATGGGAAGCATCTATGTATTAAAAAGTAGAAAACATTATTAAAACAAATTAAAAAGACAATGAAATAGAAAAATATATCATGTTCATGGATTGGAAGAATCAACATAGTTAAAATGGTCATATTACACAAAGGAATATAAAATTTAATGCAATCCCCATCAAAATCCCAATGTCATTTTCTTAAGAAGCAGAATCAAAAATTACCAGGTTTGTATGGAATCATAAAAACCCTGAATAGCTAAGGAAAAAGAATGAAGCCAGAGATCACACTACCTTACCTCAAATTATACTATAGAGCCATGATAATCAAAACAGCAGGGTATTGGCAGAAAAACACACATACACAACAATGGAACAGAATTGAGAGCCCAGAAATTAAACCACATATATCTGGACAAATTATCTTTGACAAAGGAGCCAAAAATACACAATGGAGAAAAGAAAGCCTTTTCAATTAATGGTGCTGGGAAAATTGGAAAGCCACATTGAAAATAATAAAATTTGACTATAGTTTGCCTCCTGGTACAAAATTAATTCAAAATGGATTATAGACTAAATGTAAGATCTGAAACAATAAATTACATAGAAGAAAACATAGGTTCTAACCTTATGGACCTTGGCCATAGAGAACAACTTATGAATTTGACCACAATGACAAAGGAAGTAAAGAAAAAAAATAATGAATAAGATTATATCAAAATAAAAAGCTTCTGCACAGCAAAAGAAAGTGACAACAAAACAAATAGGCAGCCAACTAAATGGGAGATTATATTTGCAAACAACAGCTCCCATAAGGGGTTAATATCCAAAATATAGCAAAGAATCCAATTAAAAAATGGAGCAGCACCTGAACAGACACTTCTCCCAAGAGGATATACAAATGGCCAATAGATATATATATTTAAAAAAAATGCTCATCTTCACTAGTTATTTGAGAAATGCATATCAAAACTACAGTGAGATAGCACCTCACACCTATTAGCTTAGCTATTATCAACAAGACAGGTAATAACAAGTGCTAGAGAGGCTGTGGAAAAAAAGAAACCCTCAGTCACTGCTGGTGGGAATGCAAATTAGTACAACCATTATGAAAGAAAGTATGGTGGTTCCTCAAAAAATTAAGAATAACATTACCACATAACCCAGTAAAATCCCTCTACTGGGCATTTACTCAAAAATCTTGAAAACATTGGTACATAAAGACACATACACACCCATATTGATCATAGTATTATTCACGGTGGTCAAGACATGGAAACAACCTAAGTGTCCCACAATAGATGATTGGATAAAGAAGTGGTATATGTATACAATGGAATACTACTCAGCCATAAGAAATAATGGCATAGTGACATTTATGATGAAATGAATAGACCTTGAGAACATTATACTGAATGAAATAAGTAAATCAGAAAATGTTAAGAATTGTATGATTTCACACATAGGTGGATTGTAAAACTGTGACTCATGGACATAAATAAAAGTGAGTTACCAGAAGAAAGGGGATGTGGCAGAAGGGGATGGGGAAGGAGGTGGATCTAAGGATATAAAGAGGGACAAATATAACATGACAGAGGGTGATTTGACTTTGGGTAGTAAGTATCGGGAAACTTTTTGGCTGAGAGAGCCATGAACACCACATATTTTAACATGTAATTCTATGAGAGCCATACAATATGTTTAACAGTAAATACAAGTAAATGTGTGCATTTTATCTAAGACCAACACTTTTAAAGTACAATAAGTCTCTGAATTCTTTTTAATAACGTTGTTATGCTGTTGCTAACCAATAATGAATAAAGTACTTCTTACCATTAATGCAACTTCTGGTGCTGCATGGTTTTGCTGATGGCTTTGTAGTCTGGTTGATATGTGGTGAGGTTAAGCTTCATGCAGGTATTGAGACTTCCATCCATTAAACATCATCATAGGTTGGTCTTAATGTTCTTTAGATGTGAGAAAGACTGCTCACATGCATACATAGAGCCAAACATTGTGAGTACAGCAATACTCACATGCTGCAATGTGTGGTATGTGACAGAAAGTGCATTCCAAGTTTTGACAATTAGCTGGTCTGCAGGTTGAAGTCTTCTTATTTCTCTTCACTTGTGTTTGCTCATCAACTTTGCTTGCTGTCATGCAAGTCTTTCCAAATCTTCACTCAGTGACTTGAACTTATTCACCCACATGTCTGAGGCCTTCAGATCACCAGCTTGTAGCTCAAAATCTCAGAAGGAGACACCGGGGATGTAATTCAGGTCAGCGCTGTCCACTGCACACTCATGTGGATGGGTGATGAACTTAAAAAGATGAGTGCACTCATGAGATTCTCCAAAGCATGCTTTGAATGACTGCAGGTGATTAGATGTGAAGCCTGCTAGCTGCTGGAGATCAAGAAGATGTTGAGCAGGGTCTCTTGCTGTGGATGCATCTTTAAACTCTCCCAGTTTTTCAAAGTGTAGTAAATGACCTGTTTCAATGTTGGTGATGAAGAGTTCCAGCTAGTTTTCAAATGCAAACATTGCTTGTTTCAGGGATAAGACTGTATTTCCAATGCCTTGTAATTTTACATTGAGTTTGTTCAGACGTTCAGTCATGTTCACGAGATAGTAGAACTTCAGGAGCCACTCAGAGTTAGCTAACTCAGGATGCTCAATGTTTTTCATTTCAAGAAAAGTCCAAATTTCACTCAGACAAGCCACGAAATAGCTGAGCACCTTCCCTCTTGACAACCAACACACATTGCTGTGCAGAAGCAGACCAGGATAATTATTCCCAACTTCATCCAGTAGTGTTTTAAACTAATAATTATTTAAAGCTCAGGCAACAATAAAGTTGACCACCCAAATGACCAGCAACATCACCTCACCAAGCTGCTCACCACACATCTGAGCACAAAGCACCTCCTAATGTAGGATGCAGTGAAAACTTAGAATGGGTCTCTTTTCAGTTTCACAAAGAAGTGCTATGAATCTTCTGTTTTTCTCCACCATGCACGGAGCACCATCAGTACACACCGAAATAAGTTTATTCATTGGTAGATATTTTTCTTTAGCGAACTCAGTGAAAGACTTGAATAAATCCTCCCCTCTTGTTGTCTCTTTCATAGGCAAAACAGCAAGACTTTTCTCACATAGTGTGTCACTGACAGCATACCTTGCAATCACGCTGAACTGGAATAAATGGTTTGTGTCTGTTGACTCATCCAAAGCGAGAGGAAAGAATGGTGCTGCATTTATGTCCTTCATTTGTGTTGTCTCAATTTGATTTGCCACCATGATGGTACGATCATGAACAGTTCTTGCCAAGAGAAGCATGTCTTTTATTCGTTTGATTATCTTGTCTTTATTTGAAAAGTCGTCAAAAAGATCATTGGCAACATCAAGCATGAATGTTTTGGCATACTTCCCATCTGAGAATGGCTTTCTGTTTCTCACAGTTGCTAAAGCACCAGCAAAGCTAGCCAAATTCCAGTCACTTTGTTGGGTCCAAACACAGAGTTGCTGCTGAATAGCTTGCACTCTGCACAGTAGCTCTTGACATGCTTTCTTCCTGCTGTCCCCTGCTGGATATTTTGATGCAAATGTAGTATGGCAGGTGTTGAAGTGCCGCTTTATATTTGACCATTTCATAAATGCAATTTTATCATTGCATATTAGACACACTGTAGAACCTACTCTCTCCACAAGGGCGAATTCCTCTGTCTATTCCTGCTGAAAAGTATGATACTCATCTTTTTTTCTTTTAGCCATCTTCTTTGTCAAAAGGGTTTCTGCAATTAGCTGACAACTTGATTAAAAGGAGGGAAGTTTACTTCCTGACCTCACAATGGTTATGTATTATCGAATAAAAATTTGGTGTTGTCCCGGAGGACAGCTGTGATTGGCTCCAGCCACCTGCAACCATGAACATGAGCAGTAGGAAATGAATGAATTGTAATATATGAGAATGTTTTATATTTTTAACATTATTATTTTTTATTAAAGATTTATCTGCAAGCCAGATGCAGCCATCAAAAAAGCCACATCTGGATCGCAAGCCATAGGTTCCTGACCCCTGGTATACAGCATAGTCAATGGTTCAAATGCTGTGGCAATGTTTACCTGAAATCTATGTGCTCTTGTTAATCAATGTCACATGTTAACATTAATTATCTAAATAAAATTTGAAAATAAAATAAAGAGAAACTAAAAAATATTTATACAGTTGGAGTCTAAATAGCATGTTATTAAATTATAAATAGGTTAACAATGAGATAAAGAAGATATCAAAATTTTTCTTGAAAAAAATGAAAATGAACATAAAACAACTCAAAATCTGTGGGACACAGTGAAAGCAGTCCTGAGAAGGAAGTTCATAGCATTACAAGCATACCTCAAAAAGCAAGAAAGAATTTAAATAAAACATTTAACCCTGCACCTAAAAGAACTAAAGAAAGAATGACAAAAAAAAGTCCAGAGGAAGGTGAAGAAAGAAAATTATAAAGATCAGAGTGGAAATAAATGACATAAAGGCTAAAAAACCAATACAAAAGACCAACAAAACCAAGAGCTGGTTCTTTGAAAAAGTAAACAAGATTGGCAGAACTTTAACCAGACTCATCAAGGAAATGATAGAGAGCCTGACCAGGTGATGGTGCAGTAGATAGAGCGTTGGACTGGGATGTGGAGGACCCATGTTCAAGACCCCGAGGTCACCAGCTTGAGCATGGGCTCATCTCGTTTGAGCAAGGCTTACCAGCTTGGACCCAAGGTCACTGGATCAAGCAAAGGGTTACTCGGTCTGCTGTAGCCCCACAGCCAAGGCACATATGAGAAAGCAATCAATGAACAACTAAGGTGTTGCAATGAAAAACTAATGATTGATGCTTCTCATCTCTCCCTGTTCCTGTCTGTCTGTCCCTATCTATCCCTCTCTGACTCTCTCTCTTTCTCTGTAAAATAAAATAAAATAAAATAATTTTAAAAATGAAAAAGAGAGAGAGAACCCAAATAAATGAAATTAGAAATGAAAGAAGAGAACAGCTGACAGCAAAGAAATACAAATAATTGTAAGAAAATATTATGAGCATCTATATGCCAAAAATTGGACAACCTGGATGAAATGGATAAATTCTTAGAAACGTACAATATTTCCAAACTAAATCTGAATAATCAAAAAACCTGTGCAGACCAATTACAACAAATGAAATTAAAACAGTAATAAAAAAAATGTCCTTGACTAAATGGCTTTACAGGCAAATTTTACCAAACATTCAAAGAAGAACTAATATCTATCCTTCTCAATTTATTCCAAAAAAGTCAAAAGGATAAAGACTTCCAAACTCATTTTATGAGGCATGCATTTTTCTAATTCAAATATCAGGTAAAGACACTACAAAGAAAGAAAACTATGGCCAATATCCTGGATGACTATCAATTTTAGAATTCTAATATATATACAATATTTGCAAATCAATACACTTAAAGAAAATAAATAATAAAAATCACATAATCATACCAATAGATGCAGAAAATGCATTTGGTAAAATTCAGCACTCATTAATAATCAAAATTCTCCACAAAGTGGGAATAACAGGAACATACCTCAACACAATAAAGGCCATATATGAAAAACCTACAACCAACATTATACTCAATGGAAAGGAACTAAAAGCAATCCCCTTAAGACCAGAAACAAGAAAGGGGTGTCCCCTGTCACCACTTTTATTCAACATAGTACTGGAAGTCCTAGCCATGGTAATCAAAGACAATAAGAAGAAGTAAAAGTTAAATTGGGAAAAATGAAGATAAACTGTCATTATTTGCTGACAATATGATACTGTACATAGAAATCCCTAATATCTGTGTCGAAAAAAACTACTAGACTTAACAAATAAATTTTCCAAAAAGGCAGGATACAAAATTAATATTCAGAATCAGTGGCATTTTATACACCAAAATGAACTGTCAGAAAGATATTAAGGGGAAAATTCCATTTGCTATTGCAACAAAAAATAATAACTACCTAGGAATAAATTTAACCAAGGAGGTAAAAGACTTGTACTCAAGAAATTATAAGACACTGAAACAAGAAATGGAGGATACAAGCAAGTGCAAGCATGTTCATGGATAGAAAGAATTAGCATCATTAAAATGTCCATACTACCCAAAACAATCCAGAGGTTCAATGCAATTTCTACCAATGGCATACTTTACAGATCTAAAATAATATTTTTAAAATTTAAATAGAACCCCCCCCCAAAAAACAAAACCAAATAGCCTCAGCAATCTTAAAAAGGAAGAATAAAGTGGAAGGTATCGCACTTCCTCATATCAAGTTATACTACAAGGCCAGTGTAATCAAAACAGCCTACTACTGGTATAAGAACAGGTGTACAGATCAATGGAACAGAACAGAAAGCCCAGAAATAAATCTGTGCCTTTAGTGTCAATTAATATTTAATAAAGGAGGTAAGAGTATGCAATGAAATAAAGACAGTTTCTTTAATAAATGGTACTGAGAAAATTGAGCAGGTACATAGAAAAAATAAAACTACACCACCAATATCTAACATTCACAAAAATAAACTCAAAATGAATAAAATACTTAAATGAAAGTCACAAAACCATAAAAATCCTAGAAGAAAACATATGCAATAAATCTCAGATATCTCTCATAACAATATATTTGCTGATAATATCTCCTCAGGCAAGTGAAATAAAGAGAAGATAAACAAATAAAACTACATCAAACTAAAAAGCTTTTGCACCACAACAAAATAAAGACAATGACTGTATGAGAGAACATATTCATCAATTTATCTGATAAGGGCTTAATAATCAAAATTTATGAAGAACTCATAAAACTCAATACTAAGAAGACAAACTATCTAACTTATGTTTTTGTGGTTTTTGTTTCTTTTTTAATTGATTTTAATTTATTGTGTTTACATAGATTCTAGTGTTGCCCCAAATGCATCTCCCCCAACCCCGTATTCCCCTCAACATCTCCCTTGCCCCCATTCCCTAAGCACCCTTACCCATTCCCTTCAGGTTTATTCTATCCTATCATCCCCTTTCCCTCTGTCCTCTTTTCCTACATATAGTCTCTTTAATCCCTCTTCTGTCTCAATTCCATTCCTCAATTCACATTGCTCATTGGATTCCTCAAATAAGTGAAGTCGCATGATAGTTTTTTCTCTGCCTGGCTTATTTTACTTAACATAATAGTTTCCAGGTCCATCCACGTTGTCGCAAAAGGTAAGATTTCTGTATTTTTCATGGCCCCATATTCATTATGTATGTACCATATATATGTACCACAGCTTTTTAATCTACTCATCCACTGATGGACACTTGGGCTGTTTCCAGATTTTAGCTATTGTGAATAATGCTGCCATAAATGTGGGCGTGCATTTCTTCTTTTGAATCAGTGATATGGTGTTCTTGAGATATATTCCTTAAAAGTGGGATAGCTGGGTAGAAAAGCAGTTTGATTTTTAATTTTTTGAAGAATCTCCATACTGTTTTTCACAGTGGCTGCACCAGTCTGCATTCCCACCAGCAGTGCAGGAGGGTTCCCTTTTCTCCACATCCTCACCAGCAGTTATGTGTTCTTTTGTTATAAGCGCCATTCTGACTGTGTGAGGTGGTATCTTATTGTGGTACTAATTTGCATTTCTCTAATGATTAGTGATGTTGAACATTTTTTAAATTGTATCGGCTACCTATATATCCTCTTTGAAGTGTCTTCATTTTTTTTTTTTGCCCATTTTTTGATTGGATTGTTTATCTTCCTGCTGTTAAGTTTTACAAGTTCTTTATAAATTTTGGTTATTAACCCCTTATTAGACTTATTGTCAAATATGTTCTTTCATTGTGCAGTTTGTCTTTTTATTTTGTTCATATTGTCTTTAGCTGTGCAAAAGCTTTTTAGTTTGATATAGTCCCATTTGGTTATCTTGTCTTTCATTTCACTTGCCCGTGGAGATAAATCAGCAAATATATTGCTGTGAGAGATGTCAAAGAGCTTACTGCCTGTTTTCTTCTGAGATGCTTATGGTTTTACAATTTACATTTAAGTCTTTTATCAACTTTGAGTTTATTTTTGTGAATGGTGTAAGTTGGTGGTCAAGATTTATTTTTTTGCAGGTAGCTGTCCAATTTTTCCAACACCATTTGTTAAAGAGGCTGTCTTTACTCCATTGTATGCTCTTATCTCCTTTGTCAAATATCAATTGTCCATAAAGGTGTGGGTTTATTTCTGGGTTCTCTGTTCTGTTCCATTGATCTATATACCTGTTCTTATGCCAGTACCAAGCTGTTTTGAGTACAATGGCCTTGTAGTATAACTTGATATCAGGAAGTGTGATACCTCCCACTTTATTTTTCTTTTTCAAAATTATTGAGGCTATTCATGATCTTTTTTGGTTTCATAAAAATTTTTGGAATATTTGTTTTATATCCTTGAAGTATGTCATTGGTATTTAATTAAGTTTATAAATTGCTTTGGGCAATACAGACATTTTAATGATGTTTATTCTTCCTATTCATGAACACAGTATATGCTTCCACTTGTTTGTATCTTCCTTGGTTTTTTTTAACAATGTTTTATAATTTTTTTAGTACAAGTCTTTAATCTTCTTTGTTAAATTTACTCCTAGGTACTTTATTTTTGTTTGGTTTTTTTGTTTGTTTGTTTGTTTTTTGTATTTTTCTGAAGCTGGAAACAGGGAGAGACAGTCAGACAGACTCCCGCATGCGCCCGACCGGGATCCACCCGGCACGCCCACCAGGGGCGACGCTCTGCCCACCAGGGGGCGATTGTAAAAAAATACTAGGAAGAACTGTATGCCCCCAAAGCAAATGGGCGCTTCTCCTATGTGCCCTGGCCGGGAATCGAACCCGGGTCCCCCGCACACCAGGCCGACGCTCTACCGCTGAGCCAACCGGCCAGGGCCCTAGGTACTTTATTTTTGTTGTTGTTGTTGCAATAGTGAAAGGGATTGTTTTCTTAAATTCTCTTTCTGACAGCTCATTGTTGGTGTACAAAAATGCCTCTGATTTCTGAGTATTGATTTTATATCCTGCCACCTTGCTGAATTCATTTATCAGGTCCAGTAATTTTTTTTTTTTACTAAGACTTTAGGGTTTTCTATATACAGTATGATACCATCTGTAAATAATGATAGTTTTACTTCTTCCTTTCCAATTTGGATGCCTTTTATTTCTTCTTATCTGATAGCTGTGGCTAGGACTTCCAGAACTATGTTGAATAAGAATGGTGGAAACAGGCTCCCTGTCTTGTTTTTTATCTTAAGGGGATAGATAGCTTTTAATTTTTGCCCATTGAGTATGTCAGCTGGGGGTTTGTCATAAATGACTTTTATCATGTTGAAGTATGTTCCCTGAATTTTCACTTTGCTGAGAGTTTTGATCATAAATGGGTGCTGGATTTTTATCAAGTGCTTTTTCTGCATCTATTGGTATTATCATGTGATTTTTCTCCTTCCTTTTCTTTATGTGATGGATCACATTGATTGTTTTGCAAATATTGCACCAGTCTTGCCTCCCCAGAATAAATCCCACTTGATCATGATGTATAATTTTTTTCATGTATTGCTGGACCCGGTTGGCTAATATTTTGTGAGGATTTTAGGCATCTGAATTCATCAGGGATATTAGCCTATAGTTTTCTTTCTTTGTGCTGTCTTTGCCTGGTTTTGGAATCAGAATTATGCTTGCCTCATAAAAGGAGCTTGGAAGTCTTCTTTCCTCTTGAATTTTTTGAAATAGCTTGAGAAGCATAGGAGTTAATTCTTTGTTGAATATTTGGTAGAATTCACCTATGAAGCTATCTGGCCCAGGGCTTTTGTTTCTTGGGAGTTATTTGATAACTGTTTCAATCTCATTGGTTATAATCAGTCTGTTTAGGTTTTCTGATTCTTCCAGATTGATTTTTGAAAGATTGTATGTTTCAAGGAATTTGATCATTTCACCTAGGTTGTCTAATTTGGGGGCATACAGTTCTTCGTAGTATTTTTTTTACAATCCTTTGTATTTCTATTGTGTCAGTTGTTATTTCTCCATTCTCACTTCTAATTTTATTTATTTGAGTTCTTTCTTTTTTTTTTTTTTTTTTTTTTGATGAGTCTGGTTAAAAGTTCTTCGATATTGTTTACCTTTTCAAAGAACCAGCTCTTGGTTTCATTGATCCTCTGTATTGTTTTTTTAGCCTCTATGTCATTTATTTCCACTCTAATCTTTATTAATTCCTTCTTCTACTACCTCTGGAGTTTACTCACTGTTCTTTTTCTAGTTCTTTTAGATTAGGATTAAGTTGTTTATTTTAGTATTTTTAGCTTCATAAGCTATCCCTGTAATGCTATGAACTTGCCTCTCAGGACTGCTTTTGCTGTGTCCCATAAATTTTGTGTTTTTGTAGACTCATTATCATTCATTCTTAGGAATTTTTTTATTTCTTCTTTGATCTCATTGTTAACCCATTTGTTATTAAATAACATGCTATTTAGTTTCCAAGTGTTTGAGTATTTTTCAGTTTTTCTTTTGTGGTTGATTTCTAGTTTCATGACATTGTGACCCAATAAGATACTTGATATGATTTCAATCTTCTTAAATTTGTTGAGACCACTTTTGTGCCCTAACATGTGGTCTATCCTAGAGAATGTACCATGAGCACTTGAAAAGAATGTATATTCTACTGCTTTAGTATGAAACGTTTTGAAGATATTTATTAAGTCCAGTTGATCTAGTGTGTCCTTTAAATCTGCTGTTTCTTTGTTAATTTTCTTTCTTGAGTATCTATCTAGTGATGTTAGCGGGTTATTGAAATCTCCTACTATTATAGTATTGCTGTTGATCTCGCCCTTTATATTCATCAAAGTCTGCTTTATATATTTAAGTGCTCCTATATTAGGTGCATAGATATTTATAATGGTTATATCTTCCTGTTGGATTGTTCCCTTTATCATTATGTAGTGACCTTCTTTATCTCTTACTATAGCCCTTGTTTTAAAGTCTACTTTGTCAGATATAAGTATTTCTAACTCAGCATTTTTTATTTTCATTTGCATGGAATATTTTTTTTCAACCTTTTACTTTCAGCCTATATGCATCTTTTGTTTTAAGGTGTGTCTCTTGTAGACAGCATATATATGGGTCCTGTTTTCTTATCCACACAGCTACCCTATGTCTTTTGATCGGATCATTTAATCCATTTACATTTAAGGTTATTATTGATATGTAGTGTTTATTGCCATTTTACTTTTTTTAAGCTACATTTCTCTTTTATTATATTCTTTTCCCCCTTTGTTTTGTTTACAACAGGCCCCTTAACATTTCTTGCAGCATTGGTTTGGTTATAATAAATTCTTTGAGGGGGTTTTTTTGTCTGGGAAGCTTTTTATTTCTCCTTCAATTTTAAACGATAGCCTTGCTGGATGAAAAAGTCTTGGTTGTAGGCTCTTGTTCTGCATTACTTTGAATATTTCTTGCCATTTCCTTCTGGCCTCAAGTGTTTCTGTTGAAATGTTGGATGTCATCTTTATGGGGACTTCTTTGTAGGTGATTGACTTTTTTCTCTGGCAGCTTTTAATATTTTTTCTTTGTCTCTTAGGTTTGGTATTTTAATTATGATGTGTCTTGCTGTAGATTTCTTTGAGTTTCTGTTTAATGGAATTCTCTGTGCTTCCTAAACTTGTGTGACTTTTTCATGCATCAATTTGGGAAGTTTTCAACTATGATTTCTTCAAACAAGCTCTCTATCACTTGTTCTTTCTGTTCTTCTTCAGGAACCCCTATGATGTGAATGTTGTTTCTCTTTTGGTTGTCACAGAGCTCTCTTAGTTTCCTCAGACTTTTTGAGCCTCTGTTGTTATGAGTTGGGGGCACAGAGAGAGAGATAAGCAGACAAATTATTCGTGAACTAGCAAAGCACCACCACTCACTCAAGCAAATGGTGCCGTGTTTGTGCTGTGTCCTATTTTTATTCACAAGACTTCAAAAAGCTTGTTTACTTAGAAATTGGCATAGCATCAAGCATAACCTTTAATTAAGAATACATGGAATACATTTGCATGATAGCTTAATAACAATACAATATCAAAAGGCATTAATTGCTATTGCTTCTATGGTTCCCTAAACATTCCTCTCTTTAACTCAAGGAATAGCCTTGAAGGGAACAGTAAAATCTTATGAGAACATTTTTTTTTTTTTTTTTTTTTTTTTTTTTTTTTCATTTTTCTGAAGCTGGAAACGGGGATAGACAGTCAGACAGACTCCCGCATGCGCCCGACCGGGATCCACCCGGCACGCCCACCAGGGGCGGTGCTCTGCCCCCCAGGGGGCGATGCTCTGCCCATCCTGGGCGTCGCCATATTGCGACCAGAGCCACTCTAGCGCCTGAGGCAGAGGCCACAGAGCCATGCCCAGCGCCCGGGCCATCTTTGCTCCAATGGAGCCTTGGCTGCGGGAGGGGAAGAGAGAGACAGAGAGGAAAGCGCGGCGGAGGGGTGGAGAAGCAAATGGGCGCTTCTCCTATGTGCCCTGGCCGGGAATCGAACCCGGGTCCTCCGCACGCTAGGCTGATGCTCTACCGCTGAGCCAACCGGCCAGGGCCTATGAGAACATTTTACTGAGAAGAGAGTCCTGCAACTGCTTTCAGTCACATAGACTTGTTTCAGTGACTCACCTTCAAATCACAAAACAATTCTCTTGGCAAAACATTCTTTTCTTGTTGGCTGTGTTCCCTTCCAAGGTCATGCAATGGATTATCCCACTACATTTCCCCCTTTTTGTTTATGCTGTATGTTATGAAGCACCACAGAAAACACAACCTTCTGTCATTTATCCTTTATTTCTCTTGCTTAGATTTGTCAACAGAATATATATAAAAGAAAACATAGGATTAATACTATTATTAAAAACATCCCACAGTGGATCCCAAAAATTCTTTAATATGTTCAATAGGATTTAATTGCGATAAATTATCTATTATTCCCTTCAATATAGGTTGAACTGTTAGAATTTCTAATTTTCTTTGAAAAGCTTCATGAATATGTCTTTGTAATTTAATGATTTCTTTAGTTATATTATCATGATTTAACAAATGCTTTTTAACATTTTCCTAAGGGAAATAGTATAATTTTAAGGAATAGGAGTAATACAAAAAGTAGTTAAATTCTAATCACATCTTAGCTTAATTTGTCTTTGCAGGCTAACAATTTGATCTCTTAACATAATCATAGTCTTTTCTAAATCATTAACTTTAGTATTAATGTTACTATCTATACGTTATTGAGAAGTCCACAGTTGTTCAGAATCTTCATGCCATTTTTGTACAAACTCTACAGTTTGTATGTAATGCAACTCCAGATAGAGCAGCCGCAGTGATTACAACTCTTAGTCCTATAATTATGTCAATAATCAGTCCAACTAGTCTCTTGGTTTGCTTCAAGGACTTAATAAGATGTTGTAACAGCATCATGGAAGGGGAACCCTGCCACATCCGATGCATCTGTACTGGAATCCAGACTCCTGTTCAGGTTCTTAAAATGTAAAGACTTTGACTATTTTCATTAAAAAGAACAGAAGGGTTAATACATGTATAAAAAGCACACTTATTGCAAGTTATTGAATAATTTTCAGCTATCTATTTGGTTTCACCTATAATAAACATATAAGGCAATCTAACACAAGCAGACATGAAATGTGTTTTATTCTTCTTAAAGATTAACCTAGTATGATTAGAAGGATAACTTCTCCAGATTTTTCCTTTCTACACTGACATATGTTTAAGTGCCATGGCTACTTTCCACAAATGATATTGTGTAGGACCAAATTTTATATGTGAGAAGCTCGAGGTGACATCACTCCTCCATACCATATGATAGTATGATTACCTTGACCACCAGCTGTAATTAAACCATTGTTTTATGCCACCTTAAATCAGCACCCTGCCCTTTAACTCGGATGGAACTATGAGGGCTTTAATCTATTATGTTTCATGTACAAATGCATTACTTTTAAATCCATATCCTTATAACAAACATTTTTTCCTTCCCCTTTACTGTTATTTTTGACAATAGAGAGCCAAGCTTGAGCTTCTATTTTTAAACAATGTGGCTCATGTCCTATACATATAGGTAATCCCTCAACTCCTGTTGTGTAATTTTCTAATTTCATGCCTTCTTCCGAAGGTGCTAAGGGACCTCTATTATTAGAAGGTCCTGGAAGCCAATTAGAGTCATTAACAAAAATAGGAAAGGCACTATCTTCCTAATGAATAGCTCTACTTAATGGAGGATTAGGGACATATGCTTAATAACTAAAATTTTTAGCTCTACTTACCAGAATTGTTACCAAAGCAATAATTGCTAAAAACAGGTTAGTAGCATTTTCTTCTTTTCTAGTAGCTTGTAGATCTTTTTACCATTAAAGGTTAGCTTTTTAAGTTGACCCCAACTTGGCATTTTAGCCTTTTCAATACCAAGCAGCAGCACCTTAAAGGTTCTTCTTTTGAAATTCATTTCTTCCATCTCAGCAATGGGCAGATATGGAAAGAATCTATTGTTCTTATTCATGTTGTTAGTTTAATTCTGTGATCAGGAATTCAAAGGACTTCACCAGATTCTGCAATGACACAAGCAAACCCTTTTCCCCAATGTTGCACTACACTAGGTACCTATTGATCTAACTCATTTTTATAATGCACAGGTTGATTAATTTTAGAACTTTATTTTTTGTCCAATGTCTGTCTGCAGCAGTCAAATTATTTTTTCCTATATTTAAGAAATTTAAAGTAAATAAAGCTTTGTGTACATAAGCCTAGGGGATAGTCTTCCTTCTCTCTCCTTTTTGTTTAAGTAACATATTTTTCAGAGTGCAATTGCTGCATTCAATAATCGCTTGTCCTTGTGGATTATACGAAATTCTACTAGTATGATTAATATTCAAAAATGCTAAGAATTGTTGAAATTTAGCAAATGTATAGGCGGGACTATTGTCAGTTTTAATTGCTTTAGGAATGCTTATAACATTAAAAGCTTCAATAAGATATTAAATGACACAATTAGCCTTTTCTTTAGGCAAAGATGTGGCCTATTGAAAGGAAGAATAAATATTAATAAAACTGTATATAAGATAGTTTTCTAAAAGAAGAAATATGAGTAATATCTATTACTACAGGTTATTACTGTGTTGTCCTCTAGGATTCATTCCTCTTGGTAATGGAGGAGTATTTATAATACTATACTGAGGACAGTTTCTAACAATATTCCAAGTTCTTACCTGGTTATTTTTAATTTTTGCATTAAACCTTTTCTATTTGTATGAGTCTCTGTATGAAATTTAGTAGCTATTTCTATTGGTCTAATAAGTAATTGATTAACTTTATTATTTGTAGTAGACATAGGTCCTGGTAAAGCTGTATGAGAACAAATGTGAGTTATAGAGACAGGCGAATTTTGTTTTTACAATAAAAGTTGTAACTCTTGAAATAATTTGTGCAATCTAGAACTATCATTTGAAATATAAATAGTTTCTATAAGTTTAACTATATGTTCTACATATTGTGAACCAGTAACAATGTTAATAGGCAGGATGTTTGAATTTTGTCTTCAGCTATAATTAAACTATACTGATTTAAGGTTTCAGAAGCACTTTTAAGGATGACTGAAAGTTCAGCATTATCATTACAAGCTATTAATATGTTATTTATATAATGGATTATTAAAGATTGAGGATATTTCTGACAAATCTTTTCTAAAGGTCAATTTACATAATTTTGATACAGTGTTGGGCTATTCAACATTGCTTGTGGAAGTAATATAAACTTTGTAAGAGTAATTAGTTTTTCTTATTGTAATAGATACAACAGCTAGCATTGCTAGAAACAGAGTTAAAGATGTTTTTGAAGTTTTAGTCTTAATTAAACATTTTTGCCTCCTGGGTAAGTTTATTTTATTGTCAAATCTCCCTTTCTTCTATTTCCTACTCATGTCGAGGCTTCAATCTTCTGGAAGGTATCTACTGGTCTCCTATATCTGTGGAGATAAGAGCAAATCCTCACCCCTACATTTTGCCTACGTTGCTGTTGTAAATTAGCAAACTGTCCATCTAAAAAGTTCATCTTGTGTAATATTAATAAGAGGGTTAGCATTAGCATTCCGATTAGCTTGAATACAAGCCTGATTCTCCTACTAACTCATAAATTGTAACTCTTTCACTTTTGAAAGAATAGTCCAAGCTAACATTTCTAAATTTTTTGAGATAAAATATTCAGAGTCCATGAAGGAGGATACTAGTTCCTGTGTATAAGGACAGTTAATTCTATACTGGGAGCAAGCCATTTTTAAATCTTTAAAAGCTTTGACAGAAATTTGGTCATAGAAAGTATAAAAAACTTCTTGTCAGAAAGTTTAGACTGCAATTTAAAAAGTTAATTATTTATAAGATAAATGTTTTTCTTTATTAGAGGCCAAATGACCCTTGTTATTTTCCTATTGTAAAAATAAATTTAGAGCTTTGTTAGGGACTTTCCCTAAGCTTTGCAGCTTTGTGACTATTGCCTAAGTGAGCTAAAAGAAAACTAATGTTGCTTAGTAATAAGAGATGCATCAACTTTTATATCTAAAATCTTTTGTACTGTTAAGTCTGTTATAGGGCATCAGAGGAACTAAATTCTTGCTTTCCTTGGTGCCTCTCTTTTCAGGATGTGGCCTTACAAGCAGCCAACTGCCTGAAGCAGTTTGAGATAAATTCTTAAAATGACTTAATTTTACTTAATTCCTTAGTTTTACATATTTGAGCATATTTTTACACACAAGACAATTTTCAACACAGAAACACAAGTATAACATATAACTTTAATTAATCCTAATAGTTGAATTCTTATTTGATTTCAAACTTTGAATATACCTTACAATGTATTAACCAAATTAGCAAATCTTAAGGATCCATGTTCCATTCAATTTAAATTTAAATGAGCACTCCTTATAATTTCTCATTTTAAAGCAAAAAAATATATAAATGAAACTACTTTTTTTCAATATAAAAGCCAGCATTTTTAATTTTGCATGTAAACACTTAATTCAGGCCTTAAAATCACATTTTAGACAACATCAAACAAAAACTAAACAGAAATTAGAATCAGACAAACCAAAGAGAAACCCAGGATTTCAGAGCACAGTCAGACTAGAAAGATGCCTGCCTGATTTTAATCAGGGCATTTTCTGACAGAGGGACTGATGAGGGATGTGACTAAATAAAATTTCCCCAAGAAAATTTTCTTGGCAGCTGCTGGGATATTTTTTATAGTCAGATCCAACACAAGTCCCCTGGCTCAGTTTCCAGGCAAAGAATAAGAAAGAAACAAAATGATAGTTCAGAGAATTGTAGTTAAAACACCAAAGAAAATCAGTATTTTTTATTATTATTACAAAGACTAGAGAATTCTAAGGACTTCATGATTCTTTTATATATCCTAATTCTAATTTAATTTGTACCAACTGATGTAAATCTGCAAGCTTTTCTCCCTTGTCTCCAACTCCAATGATTTGCATCTAGGCTTTAAGACAAGCAGATCTAATCTGAGCTATAACAGCATCAGTATAACCAGCTTGTTGTCCCACAGCTGCATAAGGACCAATGACGATGAGCACTTCAAAAGTAGCTCTTGGGAGATTATTTCTGGAGTTTATGTGAGATATTCAAATAGCCTCCTCTCTCCACCAATATTTGAATTGTAAATATTGTCTCAGTTCCAAAACCGTACTAGCAAGTAAATCCCAATCCAAAGGAATCATTAAATGGTCATTACAATGGAAGAGATAAGGCCTTGAACATATGGGAACTGAGGTCCATACGTAGCAACAGATTGTTTGACTAGCTTTAAAAAGTAAATTCAATTTGGTCAAATTGGACATTCTACCCTCCCCGAGGACATTGAGCATTAGGAGGGAAAGGCTGTTGAATAATTGGAAAAATAGATGCAGAAAAATTACTAGAATTAGATTCTAAATAATCATGATGCATAAACACCTGTTGCATTTCAGAAATTTCAGAGAATTGAAAAATCCTTCCCCTGCCAGAACCAATTAATTCTTGACCTTGAATTGGAGGAGCCATAGGCTGACATGTATTTTGCTTTTGAACAGGATAAGCAGTATATAACTTCCAATCTCCTGTAGTTCCAGTGTAAGTTGTAATTTATTTAATAAATGTTTTAGACAGGCAACATCATCTATAGGGGATCCCTCATTTTGGGGGAAAGAGGGATGAAAGCCTATGGATGGCTGAATTTCATTAAAATTATCAGTAACTTCAGAGCAGAGACAGTATTGTCCAAATCATCATTCTGTTCATTCTGTGCTGAATCAAGTCCTTCAGGCTCATTATAAATAACCTCACTCAAGTCTTTAACAAAATCTCCATCTAATTGCTAAGGGCCAAGGGCTGTAGCAAGATTATAAACAGCCCACATTTCAGCATCAAGCGGATCATCATGCTGATGAGCATGGTGTAAAGATTTCCCTACTTATTGCCAAACATTCTAATTCAATTGATTACAATGTTCAGAAGTATACCAATAACAATGTTTCTGAATAGCATTTAGAAGACGTAACAAAACCTTGTCTTTTATCTGAATTCCAGATCCCTTTAAAGGGGATTTTAAAACTTGTACATAATCATCTAATAATGAGTGGGAAGTCCTCATGACTCTGCTAGTTTATCCTGAAAGTTTCACGTACACAGCACGTCCAATTTACCCTCTAGATCTCATCCATTCCTAATCTTCCCTTAAGGCCCCAGGGTAGGTGCCAGATGTTGTTATGAGTTGGGGGCACAGAGAGAGAGATCAGCAGACAAAATATTCGTGAACTAGCAAAGCACCATCACTCACTCAAGCAAATGGTGCCATGTTTGTGCTGTGTCCTATTTTTATTCACAAGATTTCAAAAAGCTTGTTTACTTAGAAATTGGCATAGCATCAAGCATAACCTTTAATTAAGAATACATGATATACATCTGCATAATAGCTTAATAACAATACAATATCAAAAGGCATTAACTGTTATTGCTTCTATGGTTCTCACAACATTCTTCTCTTTATCTCAAGGAATAGCCTTGAAGGGAACAGTAAAATTTTATGAGAATGTTTTACTGAGAAAAGAGTCCAGCAACCACTTTCGGTCACATAGACTTGTTTCAGTGACTCACCTTCGAATCACAAAACAATTCTCTTGGCAAAACATTCTTCTCTTGTTGGCTGTGTTCACATCCAAGGTCATGCAATGGATTATTCCACTACAAGTCTCTTTTCTTTTTGCTGCTTCTCTTCCATGTTTTCATTTTTCTTGTCTCCTAAATTACTAATTTGATCCTCTGCTTCATCTAGCCTGCTTTTAATTGCTTCTAGTGTAGCCTTCACTTCTGATATTGTATCTGTCATTTCTGACTGGTTCTTCTTTATTACTTCAATGTCCTTTTTGATGCTTGTTATCTCTTTATTTGTGTGTTCATTGTGTCCATCCATTGTCGCTCTAAGATCTTTGAACATTCTAGTAATTATTATTTTAAACTCTGCATCCTGTAGTTTGATTATTTCCATCTCACTCAGTTCTTTTTCTGGGGGTTTCTCTTGTTGATTCATTTGGATTGCACTTCTCTATCTTTTCATTTTGTCTGTGTATACACTCCTCATTTGGGTGTGTTGTTTGTGAAGCTAGCTAAGTCTAGGTTTGGTATTGTCTGCCTCCAATTTTCAGTTGTGTTATTTCTAGGTCTTCTTGGGTTGGCATCAGCTGTTGTTTGTAATCCACTGTGGGCTACTTATCTGCTGTCACTGTTCTTTTTGCTGTTTGTGTCGGAGTGTTCATGTCTTAGCTGGGTCAAGTGTGAAGAGCCCTTCATTAAGCTCCCACTCTAACAAGGATTGTTAGTCCTGAACTGGTGCTTTCCATATCTGGCCAATAAAAGGGCCTGGTGCAGATCAGTGGGTGTCACTGCCTATGACTGGCTCTTATCAACCTTTTGGGAGCTACAGGCAATCAGGCAATCCAGATCTTGTGGATGCCTCTTCTGGGCCCAGGTGCCATTGTAAATATCAGCTGCACTCCTAGGCTTGCTGTTATCTACTCTTGATTTGGGGGAAGTTAAAGTTTAAGTTCTCCTAAGATTTGTTTTCTGTTGCCTCTTATTGCTGGCTACTTGTTGGGCTCAGTACTGTAATTCAGTGATTAGGTACAGTACTGGATGTGTCCTACTCCTTAGCCTCAGGTGTCATTCTATTCAGATATTTATTTATTTATTTATTTATTTATTTATTTATTTATTTATTTTGGGGGGTTTCTTCTTCTCTTTCAGCACTCAGTAGGGTGTAATCACAGGGGTCCAGTGGGTGTGGCCCCTGTGCTCCTGTTGTGTGGTCTGTCCACTGGGCCACCACCATAGTTGCTGCCTGGAGGTTTTGGGCTCAGGTACGGCTGGTGCCAACCTGCCTCTGCAGCTGCCACTGCCCCAGGCAAAATTGGTCTTTCACGATGAGTATTCTCAGATTTAAGTTGTAATTCACCTTGGTTCAGTTTGGACAGCTTCCTTAGCCACCGCAGCCTCTGCTGCTGCTGAGGGCTGGCCTGTGACACCAGCACTTTTGCTCATGGGTTTGGGTATCTGCAGCATCTGCCTTGGCTTTCACCCCTGGGGTTGGGCCTGTGCCCAACTGCTTGGACCACTTCCTGGGCTGCCGAAGGCTGATCTGCATTGCCAAGGGTCTGCACATCAGCTCAGACCTTCTAAGCAGTCCACACAAGGGGACCCATATGCACCCACTCAGACCACCCCTTAGGTCGCCAGGTTTCCACTGCCGCTGAGGGAGCGCCAGCACCACAGGCATGTTTGAGCACTGGCCCAGACCTCTGCAGTGGCCACCATGACTTCTTCTCTCTTTGTCAGGCTCATATTTGCCCCAGTGAATCCCTTCTGCTGTTGCTCGAGCTTCTACGTCAGCCCCTACAAAGTACATACCCACATAGCAAGCAGGTCTGTGTGTGAGCCCAGACCTCTGCAGTGGCAGTGGCAACTCCCACCTCCGTGGGCTGGCCTGCATGCACTTGCTTGAACTGCCCTTGCTTCTGCAGCTGTGCCCTGCTGCCTTCGACCTGCCCACGCCTAGTGAGCATTCAGCAGTGAGGGGGGTGTAGCTTAGACCTCTGCACTCCCTATTTGTGTTCCTAACATGCTACCTTTGTTCTAACTGGGGCAGGTGAGCCTCCAGTGAATGGGGTAATTTCTTCCCTTTGCTGGTGATGCTGTTCTCAGGGAAAATGTTCACTTTAGATTTGAGGAGTGACTCAGCCCAGGGGTTAGAGTGTCCATCCTTCAAAATGTCTCCCCCTGTGCCTCCGAGACCATTCTCTCCCCTGGCAACCCCAGTTCTCCCAGTGCTCTCTGCTCCTGGAGCTCTGGGAAAGTGGCTATGAGCAAGGTTCTCCGTGCAGTCCCTTTAATACAGAGCCTGCCTCCTTCTCTCAAACAGTGTCTAGGCTCTTTTATCAGCCAAATATAGTCTGTAAGCTCCTTTCAGGCTCCAGGGCTCTAGGCTGGGATTCCAGTTTTGGGGGCTGAGGACCCACAACTCGCTGGTCAACTCTATCCATTGCAAAAGTCCCTCCCAGCCACCACTTGCTCCCAGGAGCAGGGCAACACTTTCCACATCTCTGCCTTTCCTACCAGTCTCAGTGTGAGTTCTTTGGTGGTCCTTGGCTGTAGAATCCTCTTAGTTTAGTCCAAAGTTGGTCTTTCATGATGAGTATTCTCAACTTTAAGTTGTAATCCACCTTGGTTCTGGGAAGTGGGAGATGGAGCATCCGCCTACTCGGTGGCCATCTTGTCTCCCCAAACAATCCAATTTAAAAGTGGGCAAAAGACCTGAATAGACACTTCTCCAAAGAGGACATACAATGGCCAACAGATATATGAAAAAGTGTTCAACATAACTAATCAACAAAGAAATGCAAATTAAAACCGCAATGAGATACCACCTCACATCTACCAGAATGGCTTTCATTAACAAATCAATAAACAAGTGCTGGCAAGGGTGTGAAGAAACCGTCCTGCACTGCTGGTGGGAATGCAGACTCATGCATCCACTGTGGAAAACAGTATGGCATTTCCTCAAAAAATTAAAAATGGAAATGCCTTATGACCCAGCTATCCCACTTCTAGGAATATATCCTAAGAATCCCAAAACACTAATTCAAAAGATGTGCATCTAGCCCTGGCTGGTTAGCTCAGTGGTAGAGTGTTGGCCTGGCGTGCAAGGGGTCCCGGGTTCGATTCCCGGCCAGGGCACACAGGAGAAGCACCCATCTGCTTCTCCACCCCTCCCCTTCTCCTTCCTCTCTGTCTCTCTCTTCCCCTCCCACAGCAAGGCTCCATTGGAGCAAAGATGGCCCGGGCGCTGGGGATGGCTCTTTGGCCTCTGCCCCAGGTGCTAGAGTGGCTCTGGTCGCAGCAGAGCAATGCCCCGGAGGGGCAGAGCATCACCCCCTGGTGGGCAGAGCGTCGCCCCCTGGTGGGTGTGCCAGGTAGATCCCAGTCGGGCGCATGCGGGAGTCTGTCTGCCTGTCTCTCCCTGTTTCCAGATTCGGAAAAATACAAAAAAAAAAAAAGATGTGCATTCCCATATTTATTGCATTATTGTTTACAATAGCTATGATCTGGAAACAGCTCAAGTGTCTGACAGTGAACGAGTGGATAAAAAAACTGGTACATATACATAATGGAGTACTACTTGGCCATGAAAAAGAAGGAAATCTTACCTTTTGCAATGGCGTGGAAGAACCTGGAGATTATTATACTAAGTGAAATAAGCCAGGCAGAAAGTGATAAATATCATATGATCTCACTTATATGTAGAATGTAATGAACACAATAAATGAGGAACAAAATAGAAAAAGAGGCTGGGTCATGGGGAAGAGATGGACAGCTGTCAAAAGGAAGGGGGAAGAGGCAGTTGGATCAAAGAAGGTGAAGGGATTAGCCAAATTATATATACATAACACATAGATACAGACTACAAGGTGCCAATAGCCAGAGTGATGAGGGAGTGGAGGTAAGATGAGGGAGACTAAGGGGAGAGTTGAAGTACAAAGAGACATTGCATGGGCCATAAGGGGGCATGATGTGGTGCACAGAGGATGTTATATTGAAGGGGACACTTGAAACTATGTCAACACAATAAATTAAAAATAAATATAAAAAAATACCTATTAAAAAGGCTTGTTCAGAGAGAAAATAAAGCCAATCAGAGAAATACAAGCATCATATTTCACTCATATGTGGAATCTCATGAACAAAATGAACCAACAAGAAAAATAAAGATAGAATTACACATAGAGAGCAGGCTGACAGATGTTGGGTAGGGGGACTAAATGAGGGAATGGGGTGGAAGGAGTGGGCAAAAAAGGAAAAAAAAAAAGAAAAAACTAATGGATTCAAACAATAGTTTGTTGGTTACCACAGGCAAAGGTATAAGAGGAAGATTTAAGGGAATAAATGGTGATGGACTATGATTTTATTTGTGGGGGTGAATACACAATACAATGTACATAGATGTGTTGTATAATTGGGCACCTGAAACCTGTATAATTATGTAACCAGTGTCACCCCAATAAATTTTATTTAAAAAGTAAATAATTTAAAAATGATTTCTTTGTATGTGTGTGGCAGAGACAGAGAGAGTCAGAGAGAGGGACAGATAGGGACAGACAGACAGGAAGGGAGAGAGATGAGAAACATCAATTCTTCGTTGCAGTTCTTTAGTTGTCCATTGATTGATTTCTCATATGTGCCTTGACCGGAGGGCTACAGCAGACCGAGTGACCCCTTGCTCAAGCCAGCGACCTTGGGCTCAAGCTGGTGAGCCTTACTCAAACCCAATGAGCCCATGCTCAAGCTGGTGACCTCAGGGTCTCAAACCCAGGTCCTCCGCATCCCAGTCCAATGCTCTATCCACTGCACCACCGCCGGGTCAGGCTAAAAATATAAGGTCTACCGGAAAGCTCTGTCCGTTTCTATCACAACAAGTTTTGACATGTAAGCACATGTTTATTTGGCGCATGTGTGCCTCTCTATTTTTATCACTTAATGTATACAAACTGACGTAGCAAATTAACTAAAACAAAGTTGATTCACGTTAGTCTTATGTGTGAAGCGATAGTGTACCCATGGCTACTAATAAAGTTCATTTAAGCCACTGTAATTTTTACAAATTTCCACAAGGAAGAAATGCTACAGAAGCATGTCTGTCGCATCCACCATATTTCCTGGACTTAGCACCCTCCGACTATCACTTGTTTTTGTCCTTACAAAACTTTTTGAAGGGCAAAAAATTCAAAAATGAAGAAAATATCTAACAAGCACTGGTTCAATTTTTCGCATCAAAAGATAAAACATTTTTCAAAAATGGGATATACAAATTGCCCTCACGCTGTCAAGAAATCATTAATAATAATGGCAATTATATTATTTAATAAAGTTTATTGACGGTAAGAAAAATTTGTATTTTGTTTTATTCCAAAAGTGTACAGAACTTTCTGGTATACCTTATAATTAATTTTTAAAGATTTTCATAATACTTTTAAATAATTTGAGTAGGAAAAAAATTCAGTGTGCAATACTTGTTTTCAAATAAACATATACATGCAAATTTAGTTAAAATATAAAACTATAGCTTAAAATATATACTCTTTAATCATTCAAACACTTAGTGTACTTTTCCTTTCATAGTGTGCTAGGAACAAGTAAAGAAATGAGTTGAATAAAACCAAGTGGGGTAAAAAGTGTAGCACATTGTCCTGTTAGTGTCAAATGGTCTTTCTTAAAACTGTTTCCACTCAACAAATGCCCGTGTTTCTTCTGAATTCATTTCAAGCACAAGAGATAATTTAGCTTCTTGCCTGCCAACCCACTATGGAGAACAGTTGACATCTAAGATAAGGGACAGCATGACATTCATTTAATTCAAGGTCAAAGGTGAAACATATTAGTCCCAGCAAACCCATAGAATAGTCTCTTTTTTTAAAAAAAGAAAAAGGACATCAAATATTTTAATGCGGTCAGATGCACAAACAAGAGAACAGATGTTAATGTCTGGTGATTTCAGCACCACAATATTTATTTCAAAAACTTTGTTCTCAGCCTGACCAGGTGGTGGCGCAGTGGATAGAGCATTGGACTGGGATGCAGAGGACCCAGGTTCAAGACCCCGAGGTCACCAGCTTGAGTGCAGGCTCATCTGGTTTGAGCAAAGCTCACCAGCTTGAACCCAAGGTCGCTGGCTCGAGCAAGGGGTTACTCGGTCTACTGAAGGCCCATGGTCAAGGCACATATGAGACTAAGGTGTCACAACAAAAAACTAATGATTGATGCTTCTCATCTCTCTCCATTTCTGTCTGTCTGTCCCTGTCTATCCCTCTCTCTGACTCTCTCTCTGTCTCTGTAAATAAAAAAATAAAATAAAAAACTTTGTTCTCGCCTGACCAGGTGGTGGCGCAGTGGATAGAGCATCAGACTGAAATGCAAAGGACCCACGTTCGAGACCCCGAGGTCGCCAGTTTGAGCACGGGCTCATCTGGTCTGAGCAAAGCTCACCAGCTTGGACCCAAGGTCGCTGGCTTGAGCAAGGTGTTACTCAGTCTGCTGAAGGCCCATGGTCAGGGCACATATGAGAAAGCAATCAATGAATAACTACGATGTCGCAACGAAAAACTGATGATTGATGCTTCTCATCTCCCTTCGTTCCTGTCTGTCTGTCCCTATCTGTCCCTCTGACTCTTGCTGTCTCTGTAAAAAAAAACAACCAAACACAACTTTGTTCTCTCTTATTTTGTATAATAAGTTTCTGAACATATTCAAAAGTCATTTATGACAACCTAAAAGCCAACAATCCATTTTGGGCCTATATCAAAAAGCAGATCTAAGGTGAAGGTACAAACTACCTTTTTAATGGTTTTTCCCTTACTTCACTTTGTTGGAGGCTCATTCCAATATATTTTTAATGGTCTCAAATATTACCTGTATTTCTTTTTAGGATCTAGTAATTTTTTATCTCTCTCTAAAAAATAAAAATAAAAATAAATAAAAAAACCTCTGGCAACACACTGTTGGAGTTACAAACTCTTCCTTTGTCCCTAAAATGTCTACATGCTTCCTCTTATACAGCAGCTGCCCTGGGGTAGAGGGACCAAAGATGAGACAAAAGAGAAACAAAATGTAGAATAGGCAGGAGAATATGAGGTAATGGATATGGCCTCTAAAAGAGACAACACTGTTTTTTAAGTGGTGTGGTCAAGGGAGAGATTTAGGAAGCAAGAGATGTTCCAGAGTTAAGTCAGACCTCTCCCCAACTTCTTCCCAAACTCTTGACTCAACCACCTGACAAAACTGATAGCTTAGGAGGCAAGGTAATAAAACAAGAGACTTGGGGAGTCTGAGACGTAAGTAGATATTGAATTAATTTTAACAATAATTACATCTATTATTATTAAGAGCAAAAAGGGAAATAATATCCATCACCTATGTTCAGGTTTTCAGTTGTTTTTATGTGTTAAGTATACGTAAAAGTAATACTGTGCCTGAATAGTTATTAGTTAAAGAGGGGGAGGGTTATCATCTGAATTGTATACACTTTGGATTAGAACTGCAAAATCTTTGATAATGTGTCATATCCTTTAAGAATATGTATTTCTTTGCTTGAGATCTTTAGCTTTTGAATAAATTATAGAATGTATTAAAAAATAATTTGTTATTAAGTTTTGAGGGGGGGAAATGTGGTCAATTGGCTTTAAATTGTCCATAAAAGTATATTATGCAAGGTAAATGAAGGTATAGAAGAATCCCTAAAACTTATATTCCTTTATTGAACTGTGACTCATTTCTGAAACACTTATAATAAGGAGGGAACCAAGAAATGACTATCTGTGTCAGCAATAAACTTATCCTTTTCACTGTACCACAAGGAACAATGAAAAGAGCCTGGGACTTGTGGTCTCTTGGGTTTTGGTTCAAATTCCAGTTTTCTAACTTTGGTCTAGTTTCTTATTCTTTTTTTTTTTTTTTTTTTTTTTTTTTTTGTATTTTTCTGAAGCTGGAAACGGGAAGAGACAGTCAGACAGACTCCCGCATGCGCCCGACCAGGATCCACCCGGCACGCCCACCAGGGGCCATGCTCTGCCCACCAGGGGGTGATGCTCTGCCCCTCCGGGGCGTCGCTCTGCCGCAACCAGAGCCACTCTAGCGCCTGGGGCAGAGGCCAAGGAGCCATCCCCAGCGCCCAGGCCATCTTTGCTCCAATGGAGCCTTGGCTGCGGGAGGGGAAGAGCGACAGAGAGGAAGGAGGGGGTGGGGGTGGAGAAGCAGATGGGCGCTTCTCCTATGTGCCCTGGCCGGGAATCGAACCCGGGTCCCCCGCATGCCAGGCCGACGCTCTACCGCTGAGCCAACTGGCCAGGGCCTAGTTTCTTATTCTTGCTGAGCCTCAGCCTTTCCAACTGTAAGATAGGACAATAATACTTTATTTGCCTTTTATGGTTATTTCAAACATAAAGTGGAATAACCAAAAGTACTCACTATGCCTGGCATTCACTCAATGTTGACTCTTAGGACTGTGACGGGAAATAAATGAGAAATGTCAAGCCCCTGGCACATGGTATGCATTCAATAAAGAGTAGTTTTCATAAGGAATAAGCACGTTAAAAGGATCATACACCATGATTAAAGGAGATTTATCCCTAGAATGCAAGAATTATTCAACATCCACAAATTAATCAATGTGATACATCAGATTATTAGGAAAAAAGAACAAAATCATATTATCATTTCAATAGATATAGAAAAAGCATTTGTCTGACCTGTGGTGGTGCAGTGGATAAAGCGTCAACCTGGAAACACTGAGGTTGCCGGTTCAAAACCCTGGGCTTGCCTGGTCAAGGCACATATGGGAGTTGATGCTTCCTGCTCCTCCCCCTTCTCTCTTTCTCTCTCTCTCTCTCTCTCTCTCCTCTCTATAATGAATAAATAAATTCTTTAAAAAAAAAGAAAAAGCATTTTTCAAAATTCAATGTTCATTTATTTAAAAAAACAACATATCTCAACATAATAAAAGCCATATATGACAAGCTCACAGCAAGTACCATTCATTGTCAATGGTGAATATTTGAAAGTTTTTCCTCTAAGATCAGCAACAAGACAAGGCTGCCCACTCTCATCACTCTTGTTCAACATTGTACTAAAAGTTCCAGCCAGAGCAAGCAGGCAAGAAAAAAATAAATAAAAGGCACCAATATTGGAAAAAAAGAAGTAAAATACTCTATTTGTAGATTACATTACTTTAAATATAAAAGTTCTAAAGACTCAATCAAAAAATGTTAAATTCGCCTGACCAGTTGGTGGCACAGTGGATAGAGCATGGAACTGGAACATGGAGGAGCCAGATTAAAAATCCCAAGGTCGCTGGCTTGAGCACGAGCTTACCAGCTTGAGCACAGGGTCACTAGCTTGAGCGTGAGATCATAGACATGACCCCATGGTGGCTGGCTTGAGCCTGAGAAGCCACTGAACCACTTCACCCGCAGGTGTTGTAAAGTACCAAAAGCTACAGAATTAATATTAATATTTTGGGAGGCTTGAAGAACATTTTATTAATTTGGGTTAAGGTGTGCAGAGAAATTGCGAGAAATAGTCCCTGTACTATGTGATTGGCATGACCAGGATGGCCTTTGGCATTGTATTGTAAATGCAAAGGGGAGGAAAACATGGATTTCCAGACATTCCACCACACCTGTGGGGAAAGGGGTGAATGGCTAGCCAGGTACAGGGAGAGAAAAGCCAAAATACACCTTTTCTTATAGCAATGACTTGTAAATTTTGTTTTCTCCAAAATAATGTATGGCTTGCAAATTGAACGTGGTCCTATCATGTTAAAGGAGATATGACTATAACCAATAGTGGTAAGGGGCTCCTAATTACAATTTTTGCTTCTGTACTTCCCACTTACAAAACTATAAAAACTAAGTAGAACAAAGGGCCGGCACACTCTCCCTCAGACTTCTGTCACAGTTGCCACCACTTGGCCAGGCTAGACAATAAAGCTTTGATGTGTAATCAATGGACTTTGTTCGTGTCTTCAATGTTTCAGGTCCCTCTGGATTAGGCTTAACAGAGCCCAAGGTCACTGGTTTGAGCAAGGAGTCACTTGCTCTGCTGTAACCCCCTGGTCAAGGCACATATGAGAAAGCAGTCAATGAACAACTAAAGTGCCACAACGAAGAATTGATGCTTCTCATCTTTCTCCCTTTCTGTCTGTCTGTCCCTATCTGTCCCTCTCTCTGTCTCTCTCTTTGTCACACACACAAAAAAACATTAAATTCAGTAGAGTCGCAGACTACAAAGTTAACATATAAAAATCACTAACATTTCTATACATTAACAATGACTTTTCTGAAAAATAAATTAAAAAGTAAATCCCATTTACAATAGCATCAAAACCAATAAAATACTTGGAATAAATTTAACTAAGGATTTAAAAGATTTCTACTCTGAAAACAAATAGACATTGATGAAAGAAGTTAAAGAAGACAAAACTAAATGGAGAGGTATTCTGTGGTCATGGGTTGAAAGCATTAATATTGTTAAAATGTCAAAACTACTAAAAAACCATCTACAGATTCAAAGCAATCCCTCTCAAGTTTCCAATGGCATTTTTTACAGTAGTAGAGGAAAATATTTTTTAAATGTATGTGAAGCCACAAAAGATCCCAAATAGCCAAAGAAATCTTGAAAAAGAAGGATAAAACAAGAGGAATCATATTTCCTGATTTCAAGTTATACTATAAATCTAGGATCACCAAAACAGTATTGTACTGGCATAAAAACACATAGGCCAATGGAACAGAATTGAAAGCCCCCAAATCAATCCATTTATGTAAATTCAACTAATATTTGACAAGGGAGCCAAGAATACTCAATGGACAAAAGACAGTCCTTTCAATAAACGATGCTTGGATAATTGGATATTCACATGTAAAAGAATGAAACTGGACCCATATCTTACACCACCCACAAGAATTAACTCAAAATGGATTAAATACTTAAATGTAAGACGTGAAACCATGAAACTGCTAGCAGAAAACATTGAAATAAAGTTTCTTGACACAAGTCTTAGTAATGATATTTTTGAATTTGACATTTAAAACACAGCAACAAAATAAACAATAAACAACAAAACCAAAAATTACAACAAATTTTAAAGCTTCTACACAACAATAGAAACAAAATAAGAAGACACTCTATGGAATAGAAATACATATTTGCATACCACATGTCATATAAGGTGTTAATATCTAAAATTTATAAAGGACTCATATAGCCTGACCTGTAGTGGCGCCCTGGAATGCTGAGGTCGCCCGTTCAAAACTCTGGGCTTGTCCAGTCAAGGCACATGCAAGAAGGAACTACTACCAGTTAATGCTTCGTGCTCTTCCCCTGCTTTTCTCTCTCTCTAAAATCAATAAATAAAATTTTAAAAATAAATAAATATAAAAGACTTATATAACTTAATAGCAAAAACAACCTAATTGAAAAAGGAGCGAAGAAACTGAAAACATTCCTTTAAAAATGTAAATAAAAGTCAATAGGTACATGAAAAGGTGTCAACATCACTAATCATCAAGGAAGTGCAAATCAAAACCACAATGAGATATTGCCTCACATCTGTTAGAATGACTGTTATCAAAAAGACAAGGAATAACAAGTGTTGGCAAGAATGTGAGAAAAAGGAGCACTTGTGCACTATTGGTGGAAACTTAAAATGGAAAATAGTATGAAGTTTCCTCAAAAAATTAAAGCCTGACCAGGCTGTGGTGCAGTGAATAAAGTGTCGAACTGGGATGCGGAGGACCCAGGTTCAAGACCCCGAGGTCACCAGCTTGAGCGCGGGCTCATCTGCTTTAAGCAAAGCTCACCAGCTCGGGCCCAAGGTCGCTGGCTTGAGCAAGGGGTTACTCAGTCTGTTGTAGCCCCACAGTCAAGGCACATATGAGAAAGCAATCAATGAATAACTAAGGTGTTGCAACAAAAAACTAATAATTGATGCTTCTCATCTCTCTCTGTTCCTGTCTCTCTATCCCTATCTATCCCTCTCTCTGACTCTCTCCCTGTCTCTGTAAATAAATAAATAAATAAATAATAAAAAATAGAGCTGTCATATGATCCAGCAAGTCTGCCTGTGGATATTTAAATGGGGGGAGCACTAACCCAAAATATGCATTCCCATGTGTATTGCAACATTATTTACAGTAGCTGAGATATGAAAGCAACCCAAGTTTCAATCAATAAACGTGCAGATAAAGATGTGGTACATATATACAATGGGATATTATTCAGCCTTATAAAAAGGAAATGCTACCATTTGCGACAACATGGACAGACCTTGAAGATATAATATTAAGGAAATAAGTCAGACAGAGAAGGACAAATACCATATGATCTTATTCATATATGAAATCTTAAAAAAAAAAGTAAATCAGAAAAAAACTAAGAACTATATGAATCCACACATAGATGGGACATAAAAATGAGACTCGGAAACATGGGCAAGAGTGTGATGATAATGGAGGGGGGGGGGAAGAAGAAGGAGAGGGCAGGGGTGGGGGCAGGAGAGGGGCACAAAGAAAACCAGATAGAAGGTGACAGAAGACAATTTGACTTTGGGTGAGGGGTATGCAACATAATCAAATGTCAAAATAATCTGGAGATGTTTTCTCTGAACATATGTACCCTGATTTATCAATGTCACCCATTAAGATTAATTTTTTAAAAATGAAAAAAAAAAACCTTGAAAAAACTCATCTCTGGTGACCAGAGATGAAGGGGAGGGATTGGTGATGGAATAGGAGAATGGTAGTCAGAAGGTACAAACTCCCAGCTATAAGATAAATAAGTACTAAGGATGTGATGTACAACAGGATGACTACAACTGGCAATGCCTATGATACATAGGAAAGTTATTAAGAGGGTAGAGTTCTCACCTCAAGGAGAAATTTTTTTCTTTTTATTGCATTTGTATGAGAAGATGAATGTTAGTGATCCTACTATGGTTATCATTTCAAAATGACATGTACACCAAACTATCATGCTGTATACACCTTAAACGTATACAGTGATACATAACAATTATTTCTCAGTTAAGTTGGGGGAAGATATGCTCTCCAGCCCCTTGCAGGACACCATCTCCTGATCCACAAAAGGAGGTATTTGAAATGTAAGTCCCAGGGCGGCAATTGTAATGACCAAAGAAACATAAGCATGATCCAAGGGGGACTGCACCTGACTGTCCTGCCTCTCCTGCTTCAGGACCACAGAGAAGAGACCCCGCATCTCATCAACTCCTTGCTCTCCACGTGTGCCCTAAAGATCCCATGCAAATTCACGAGGACACAGAACCTAACTGCGCACAGGGCAGGTGGTAACATGGGGTTTCTGCACAGCTTGCATTTTATGACTTCCTTCACGTGAGTCTAAACAGTGACAGATGGGTCTTGTATCCCTGGTTTCCCTCCTCCATCCAACATAAACTCTCACTACCATTTTAATTAGAAAAGTGTTTATTCAATATAGTGAGTTAATATTTTATATTTTGTTGTCCCAAAGCATGATCATGGATAAACAGGGGAGGGAGAGATGTTTTCATTAGAAAGCAGAGCAGTGCTGTTTAAAATTCTGTCAAGCTCATATGGCCAACGGTAGCTGGTTCGGGTTGGTGGTGCTGTGTGCACACCCCATTTGTGTGGCAAACTCAGACATATTCAGGGTTGCAGAAAAAAATGTCATTTCTCAAAGCTGTCCAACAATATGCACACGTCTCTGGCTTGCTAGGCTTCCTAAGTGAGTTATCTGTCAAAAGCCTAAGCCCTGTCATTTTTCTGAAACAACTGACGGTGAGGAGAGGGGTCCAGGTTGGCAGGATTTGTGTCTGGTGTTTGACACAAGGGCTAAGCACCTGTTTCTGAGGGTGCACTTTGGGTGTTCACGCCCCCTCCTTTCCCATTCCTCTAACTGACGTTGGAATGTGCAGAAAGACAGTCAATAACCACAAAAAAAAGAGTTGGATTTCCATGAAACAGGCTCTTCCAGCCTTCTGAGCTATTTCTATAGAAATATAACATGCCATTGGGTATAAATAGAATTCACGGCTGCCAGGAATTTACTTTTCTCTTTCCGCTCCTATAGAAGCTAAAGATGTACATAAACTTACATTTCAACAGAAGAAGGAAAAATGAGTGAAGAATAATTTAAGACACCTTTGAAATGTTTGCTTGGGCTATTTCACTTTTTCCTCTTTCCATCGAAACAAAGATCCTAAACATGGACTTGGAACAGCCAAGTTTTAATACAACCAATTGGTAAGTTTCTTGAAAGCAGTAGCCACACGTTATATATTTCTTTGTGTGACTCACAAAGGGACATGAACAAAATACAATGTTAAGAAGCAGCGCTGGATGGAGGAAGTAGCGACAAAGCAATGGCCTGCAGAAGAGCAGAGCACAGACATGGACAGAAGGGAACCAATTGCTCAAAAGAGGGATGTTCCTGTACAATTTCTGTCTGCAACACCAAGCATTCATTATTTGGAATGAGACTGACAAAATAAGAGCAAAGAGGGTGGAAGCTTACTCTACATAATGCAAAATTTTAGCAAGTCTAGAAAATACTCCTCAGGTTAGAGTTCTCTCCTTGCATAACATCAAGGGCAGACTCTTCTGCAATCTGTGGTTTGCACACTTGCCCATTGTAAAGCATCGTTCCCAGAGTGGGAGAACTCACACCTGCTTGCAAAGTGCTTTGAATGTATTACTTCACTCATACTTCAAAGCAACCCTTGGAGTGAGTACAGTGTTTGCTACCCATTTCACTAACAAGCAGACTTGTAAATCAATTTGCCCAATATCACAGTGCAAGTACCTGAGAGAACCAGAGCAAAAATTTGAATCCACACATTCTAACTCCAAGGACTTCCTCCTAAGGCTACAACTTCTCTAGAAAGGTTGACTTTGAGATCTCTCTCTCTCTCTCTCTCTCTCTCTCTCTCTCTTTCTCTCTACCTCCCTCTCCTTCTTTCCCTGTTTCTCTTCTTCTCCAACTTTTGATCTCCCTCTGCCCCATCTCCTTCTCTCATGAGGACCACCATCCTCATAATCCTAATCCTCTCTCACCTGTAACACCCACTTCTCCCTTCCATGTCCTATCACTCTGAAAAATATTTCTGAAAATGTTGTCTAAAAAAACAACTTAAAAGTTCTCATCAAGGGCCTTGTATTGTTGTTCAATAATTCCAAGTGGCTTGCTTTTGAAGAAAAGCACTAAATTCCTTGAAAATGAGAGCTATGTTTTATACTTCTCCAAACACCTTGAGAAAGTGCTAAACATAAAGCATTGTCTCAGTAAGTATTCACTGAACTAAAAGATATGAGTGACACTCATTTCCAGTTTCTCATGTGTAGTAGAAATACTAGTCACACAGAAGACTCTACTTGCAGCCTGATGAAGTTAGGTAAGGCTCTAGGGTCAGTTCAGGCCAGGCACATGTGACTTCCAGGCCAGGCTCATGTTTTCTCTTCCCCTGATGCAGGAATCATGGAGGCTTCTGTGAAAATGACCAAACCACAAGATCAGATCCACCTGTACCTTGTCCACACAGAGGACAGACATGCTGGATTGTGGCCTCAACTTCCACAGACGTTTAATAGAAATTAACTTTGTTGTGATGGGCCTCTGAGATTTGAGATTGTTTATTCTTGCAGAATGACCTGTCCTCTCCTGACATGCTTATTTTCACTACAACAAGAATTCCACTAAATGCAAACAGAGGAATCATGCTTGTGTTGGTTCAGTATCCACAAACTGATCAATGTGATACACCACATAAACAAAATGGTAAAAATCACAATTCTAGCAATAAATGCAGAAAAAGTATTTGAAAATTTCAACATTCATTCAATTAAAGATGCTCAACCAAGTGGGGATAAGAAGAACATTCCTCAACATAACCGAGGTCGTATTTGACAAACCCACATCTAACATCATACTCAGTGGTGAAAAGCTGAAAACATTTCCTTGAAGATCAGGAACAAGACAAGGATGTCCACTTTCACCACTCTTATTCAACATAGTATTTAAAGTCCTAGCCACAGCAATCAGACCTAAGAAAAAGACATAAAAGGCATCCAAATTAGAAAGAAACAAGTAAAACTGTCACAATTTGCAAATAACATGATACTATATGGAGTAAACTGCAAATATTCCACCAAAAACTGCTTAGAACTAACACAGTAAAGTTTCAAATTATAAAATTAATATTTAAAAATTTGTACTTTTATACAGTAACAACAAATGATCAGAAAGAAAAATTAAGAAAACAATCCCAGGCCCTAGCCACGTAACTCAGTTGGTTAGAATGTCATTCCCATATGCAATGATTGTGGGTTCAATCCCTGGTCAGGGTACACACAATAATCAACCAATGAATGCACAAATAAGTGGAAAAACAAACATCTCTCTCTCTCTCCTATCTCTCTCTAAAATTAATAAATTTAAATTTAAAAATAAGCAAGAAAACAATCCCATTTAAAGCATTAAAAGAACAAAATACCTAGGAATAAATTTAACCAAGGAGGTAAAAGACTTGTACTCAGAAAACTATGACATTGATGAAAAAAAATGAAGAAGACACAAGTAAATGGGAGGATACACTGTGTTCCTACATTGGAAAGAATATTTTGATATAATTAAAATATACATATTACCCAAAGCAATCCATAGATTTAATGCATTCCTTAGCAAAATGTCAATAGAATTGTTCACATAACTACAATCAATAATCTCAAAATTTATAGAGAATCACAAAAGACCTCGAATAGCCAAAGTAATCTTGAGAAAGAAGAACAGAGTTGGAAGTATCACACTTCCTGATATCACACTATACCACTATACTATAAGACTATAGTAATCAAAACAGCATGGTCCTGGCCAGGTAGCTTAGTTGGTTGAAGCATCATCCCAATATGTCAAGGTTGCAGGTTCAATTCCCAGTCAAGGCACACACAAGAAGCAACTGATGAGTGCACTACTATGATATGGAACAACAAACTGATACTTTTCCTCTCTCTCTGTCTCTTCATCTTTCTCTCTCTCTCAAATCAATAAATTAATTATTTTAAAAAAAAAGAGCATGGTACTGGCATAAAAATAAACACATAGATTGATGGAACAGCAATGAGAACCCAGAAATAAACCCACACCTATATGGACAATTAATCTACAACAAAGGAGGCAAGAACATATGCTGGGTAAACATAATCTCTTCAAAAACTGCTGTTGGGAAAACTGGACAGAAACAAAACAATGAAACTGGAAGATGTTCTTCCACCACATGTAAAATAGAAAAAAATAACTAATAAGACTACATCAAACTAAAAATCTTTGCACCACAAAGGAAACTACCAACAAAATGAAAAGACAATCCACTAAATGGGAATGACCCAGCAATCCCTCTCCTGGGTATTTACCCAAAGAAATCAGAAACACTCATTTGAAAAGATATATACATCCCTGTGTTCACTGCAACATTACTGTATTTTTCATTCCATAAGAAGCACTTTTTTTCCCAAAAAAGTGGAGAAGAAAATGCCCGTGAGTCTTATGGAATGAAAAATACGATATTTTATTAAATATTTTAACACATCATTTGGTTCAGAATATTTTTTTCTTATTTTCCTCCTTAAAACCCTAGGTGTGTCTTATGGTCAGGTGTGTCTTATGGAGCAAAAAATATGGTACTTACAGTAGCCAAAACATAGAAGCAATCTAAGTGCCCACAGATAGACAAATGGGTAAACAAGATGTGGTACATACAGGGTGCGGCAAAACTAGGTTTGCAGTTATGAGTACAGAAAGCACAGAGTTTATTCTTGTATTATAATTTTATAATTATTGTATTATTTTTCATACAAATGACTGTAAATCTATTTTCCCTACTTTGTTTCTACAATGGAATATTACTCAGCCATAAAAAATAATGAAATCTTGGCATTTGCAGCTGCTAAGAAATAGGTCAGAAAGAAAGACAAGTACCATATGATTTCACTTATATGTGGGATCTAAAGAACATAACAAATAAGACAAAACAGAAACAGACTCATAGATACAAGAGCAAACTGATGGTTACCAGGTGGGAGGGGGTTGGGGGGACTGGGTGTAAAGAGGAAGGGATTAAGAAGTACAAATTGCCGATTATAAAAAACAGTCACAGAAATGTAAAGCACAACATAGAGAATACAGTCAATAATATTGTAATAACAATGTATGGTGCCAGGTAGGCACTCAAGCTTATCAATATGATTATTTTGTAAGGTATAGAAATGTCTAACCAGATGTTGTATATCTGAAAATAATATAATATTGTATGTCAACTATAATTTTAAAATAATTTTTTAAAACTTGCTATAGTGAAAAAAATAGAATAAAATAAACTAGTGTTATCCTTTTATTACAGAGTGAGAAAGAGTGTGGGAAAATGTTGAAACAGCTAGGAGAGAAAGTGTAAGACATCCTTAAGCACTACTCCAGATAGAGAAGTACTAAATTGCTGATTACATGACTAATAAACTGGTCACCAATCTTGCAGTCATTCAACAAATTGTTCATCATGGGAATCTTCCATGGCGACCACAGTTCTGAGTGTTCATCAACAGAGCAAAGAAACATGGTAATAAAACATGAATATGGAAATACTTTTAATACTATACAATATTATTCAAATGTTAGCCAGTTTATTTACATAATCTCAGTTATCTGTGTTCTTCTCAAAGCAGTAAAAGCTCACTCTGTTCTCAAATACTCTACCATTCAGACTTTTCCTCTCATTTGGATAGAACTTTTTCTCCAATTAATTTTTTTTAACTCTGAGAGGATTGACTTTGGATTATGGAACCAAATTATACTACTTTAAAGCTAAGGGAGCTAAGATCCAGAAAAATCATATGTGCTGTCTTAGGTCAAATAGCCAATTGGTAGCAACCTTCATTCACTGCTGATGGGAATGTAAACTTATACAACAATTATGGAAGAAATATAGTGGGTCCTCAAAAAACTTAAAATAGAAGTACCATATGACCCAGCAATTTTTCTAGTGGATATCTACCCAAAAACTGGAATACATCGGTATGTAAAGACACATGCACCCCATGCTCATTGCAGCATTCTTCACAGTGGCCAAGACATGGAAACAACCATATTGTCCCTTAAGAGAGCATTGGATAAAGAAGATGTGGCACATATATACAGTGGAATACTACTCAGCCATAAGAAATGATGACATATTGCCACTTAGGACATTATGGATGGACCTTGAGAACGTTATACTGAGTGAAATAAGTAAATCAGAAAAAGCTAAGAACTTTATGACTTTACACATAGGTGGGATATAAAACTGAGACTCATGACAAAGATAAAAGTGAAGTGGTTACCAGGGGGAGGGGGCGTAGAGGGGAGGAAGTGAGTAAAGAAGGATAAATATACAGTGATAGAAAATTATTTGACTTTGGGTGATGTGTATGCAATATAATCAACAGTTCAAATGTTCTAGAATGTTTACCTGAAACCTATGTTCTCTTATTGATCAATGTCACCCTGTTAAATTTAATTTTCTAAATATAAATAAATACATAAATAGCTAGAGCAGAAAGTCAATCCTCCTGGGAAGAATGTGCAGTAATACAGGATATGAGTGAGAGATTTGGTGTCCCCCAGTACACTTACCTATGCTATTTTGGACTGTTCATAGTGCAAGTGTTCTATCTGTGTTAGGCTAAGGTATGTTTTGACTTACACCAAAATTCGGGTTATGTCACTGTCATAGGAACAGAAATGTGTCATAACCCCAGGACCCCTGTACTCTGTTTTGCTTGTCTCCTTTAGCACTATGTCCTCCCCAACCCAACAGCCATCACAGTTTTAATTGTATGTTCAATGTTTGCCTTTCCCCATAGATCATACTCTGCTTTGCCCAACCCTTTGACCTCAGGGCCAAATGCACCAAGTGGGGTGCCCACCATGTGGCAGATTTTCAATTAATATTTGCAGAATGAAAAACTCACATCATCTCCAGACAAAAAGCCCAAAGTGCAAATCAAGGGTCTGAACGGACAACGGGAATGGAAAAGGCAGATCATTTTAGCTGAGAGGCACTGGAAAGCTCTCACCTACCTCTGTGATCAGAGAGAGTTAAAAAGCACTCTGAAGATGTGTTGCTGTTCAGGGTGAAGAGAGAGAGAGAGACTGAAAAGCTTCATCTTTAGGAGAAGAAATTAAATGTATAAGAGCTATGGCATTTACGACAACACTCCTTAAATAAAACCGCATTGGCAGAGTAAGGTAAAGTATTCTCTACAGTTTTGCTTCTTCAGGGCACCAAAATCCTCTGTCACCGTAGGTCCTGAAAATGGTCTGGGCCCATGATGCGATCACCATCCAGAAACTGGGATTTTTGCTGCCTACTGGCTTTGTTTATTGGGTCCAGTACTAAAGGCCCGGGTTTGCATTTAGGCTTTGAAGGATAATCTTGAATGGTAAAAAAGAGTCCCTTTCTCAAATTAATTTGTCTTTTCATACAATTCAGCAGCATTGTTTACTCTGAAAAAAAAATGGCCACATTAGCATTAAAAACCCAACCCATCCAGCTAAAATATATATATATACATATATATATAAATTCAAATATTTCAAAGTTAAAAAATCATGGTCACCCTAAGCACCCCTATAAGCATGTGATTGGGACATGTCATAACAGCAGGAAAGTAGCTGTCAGTGCAACAGAACATCCACTTCATCCTTTCTCACATTGCCACAACCACTACAGGGAGGACGAGCTCTCGGTGATTCTAATCACAAAAGAAGACAGAGCTTCCACTAGTAATGTCTCACAAGCTTCTAAATCTCACTTTATCAAATACCACTTTGATTAGAGAGGGTCATTAATATTAACCATGGAACGCTCTAGCTTTCATCCTGCAAGGAAAAACATTTCTTGTCGCCCAACCAGCCACACTCAAGGGTGATGCTTAAAAGAAAAAGGAACTACAACACCTAAACTTAGCACTCGGACAGATCGCACTATCAATTCCTGCAGACTCTGATGACACACTCAGCATGCTCACCACCTGGCAGCAGGAAGAGGATGACCAGACCAACTCCCTGGGAGGATCAAGGTGCTTGAAATGTTAGTGAACTCAGGACGCTGTCTGGACACCACCCATCATTGGCCACGTAATAAGAGACAGTGCACATAAAAACTCACCACCAAGGGTTAAATGAACTAAAATCTTTCTCCTCTGTTTAAGTTTGTACTTTCTTTTGTTATTTTGCTTATTTTATTGTTCCTTCTTTTATTATATTTGTTATGATGCTACTTATTCTAGTGGTACTTCAAGGGCCTTATTTGGACTCCTTGTCTCACAGCCAACCACATTGAACACTCCTGTGCTGCCGCATAGTGTCCATTGGATTGGAAGCCAGGTTTCCTGATGTCCTTCATGCTTCTACCAACACCAGGGCTTACATAATGAAGAAAAAAATTTTAAGCCCCTTCATCTCTCTGAAAAATATTTTAATGAAAAAAGAGGATTGGTCTTCATCCTTCTAATGTGTGCATCCTCAGTTTGCATCCCAACTGTCAGTCATAGAAAAGAAAGCAAGGGACTCTTGCAAATCTGATAAAACTAGAGACTGATTTAGCTGATGCTTTTCCCAATCTGGGACAATATTGCTCAAGACCAAACCAAAAAAATGAGAGTCACAGTTGATCTTGGTTAAATGACCTTGATCTCTCCAGTCTCAGTTTCCTCCACTATAAAGTCAGGATAAGAAGCCTTCCTGAAAGACTCCTGCAGTATTTTAAAAGAAGACATATTCAGAAGCACAAACCATGACGTAGAGAAGATACTCAGTACTTCACCCATCTCTCCTTTAACCTTCCAGCTTCTCACAAGACCTCTTACCTAGAAGTCAAGAAGATTCCATGGCCCTGGCCAGTTGGCTCAGTGCATAAAGCATTGGCCCAGCATATGGACATCCCAGGTTTGATTCCCAGTAAAGGCACACAGGAGAAATAACCATCTGCTTCATTCCCCTTCCCTCTCCCCTTCTCTCCTTTTTCCCTTCCCAAACCTAGTGGCTCGATTGGTTTGAGTGTCAGCCTCAGGTGCTAAAAATAGCTCAGTTGATTTGAGCATTGGCCCCAGATGGGGGTCACTGGGTAGAATTCGCTCAGGGCACATGTGGGAGTCTGTCTCACTATCACCCCCCCCACACACTTAAAAAAAAAAGAAAAAGATTCCAAGAAAATCCCAACAGATCTCATAAGCTAAATGCAAGCCAAGTGAGTATTTTTATCCACAGAGTAAAGCCAAATTCATTTGGACTCCATTAATTCACATGTTATGATCATTTCATCAGGGACCTTCCTTAGAAAAAAACTTGGTTCACAAATAATACAAATGGCAATGCCAAGAATATCAAATGTTAGATATTTTAAATCCAGGCAGTGTTTGTTAGCATCTGCATGCAGCTGAGAAACTCTACTTGCATGTGCTAACTGTAAATCTTTCTATCAGTCCATTCATGCTGGTGATGGTGAATGAGCAGGGGGCAAGCCAGACAGATTATTTAGAGGGCAGTGAAGACCAATTTTCATAATAAATCTATAATTAGATTTTTTAATAACTAGAATTAGTTATTATTCTATAATTAGAATTTTTAATAACTTGGTTTTATTTTTCTCAATGAGTATTCCAAACAGAAGTTCCCATTCACTAAGTCAAGCTTCCACTGAAGGACAAAGAAACCAAGGGCCACACTTTCACCTTCATTAACCAGGCAACACCACTAATGTCCGCCTCTCCCCACCTGTAAGCTGATGCTAATGTGCCCTCACGAGCTACACCCAAATGCAGGTTTGCTTGTCATTTCCCCACACTAGACCTGCTTGTGCAACTATATCACTGCCCTAAATTGTTTACCTGAAATGTGTTTTGCCATGCTTTCTCTTTCCTCTTAGGCAAAACCATCTCTGATTTATGGGAAATGAAAGCAATGTGTTTCTGTTCAGTTTATATTTTAAAGCACCAATATGTTATTTCATAGAGCTATCTCAGTGTCCAAAGAGTTTTTCAAAGCCTTCTTTCCAGAAATAGAGGTCAACATTTTGCCCAAGGAAAACAATCCCCATTCCCGAAGGACCAGGTTTGGCTCAAGTCCTTGAATTTTCAGGAAGCACTCAGGTCAGTGAACTAGATGTCACATCCCCCAGAAGAATCCCAGGAGTCCCATCATTGTGCCCCGTGGGGAAGCCTGCCATTGCCTTTGGGGTGCACCACAGAGAAGCGACTTTCCTCCTTTGAGGAATACTGGGTTCTGAAAGTCATTTTGCTCACCAGAACAATAATCCAGACTTCATTATTCCATTCAAACATAGCAATTTACAAGCACTGCCAGCCAATGTACAAAAAGATATTCTTAAAGAAACACCCTTTCTGTTTTGAAATTTTAAACCTGTTGCAAAATGTTTTTTTTTAAGAGTGCATTGATGTTTCTATCAAATTCAAAATTGGGGTATTATTCAAAAACCAAGCAATATCTGGAAACATACCCTGTTCTCAGAGCGATCCCACGGCGTCTGTTGTCCCTGGCACCCTTGTTCTCTATGCCCTCCCTGTCTTCTTTACCAGTGTTGTCACCTCCTTTCCTGCCCTGGCCCCTCCATCAATAATAGAGTTACCTCGCCCTGAGTTTGAAGGAGCCGTCTAACCTAGGGGAACATTCTGCTCCAGGGAATCTGTTTCTGAGAAATGAACTTGGGCACTTTCATATTAAACACGTTATAGATACTGTTTATACAATTTGGATAACTAGTGGCCCATCAAAATTCAGGAATCATTTCTCAATACAGATTCATTTCGGATACATGATTTGTAGTGGGTTATCAGATGAACCTTTAAGCTTTTTATAAGATGATCATCAGTTCTTTGAATATTAATTATCTAAAATAAAATTACTACTATTGTTACCATCCACTAGCTAGGGGAGTGGTTATAAAGCCATATATTTTTAAATAAACACACCAGAATTCATAGGGTGTTCTGGTAGGAAGCAGTTGATAGCACTGAAGGCCCCCACAAAAAGCAAAAACAGAGTAGAGTTACCTTGGATGAGGCAGGAGGTTACAGCAGGAATAGGAAATAATCCCTCTCAAATGCTCTGCCAGTTCAGAAGTAAAAGGGCAGATCCAAAAGTCAGATTTCTGAGAATCCAGCAAGGTGTCAATTTACCATTTAATAACACTATTGGAACTGTGCCACCATACCAAATTTGGCAGGCATTGTTATCTAGATAGTTCCACTTATTTATACTCTATCATTTCATAGCATCAGCCATATCTAATTTTAAACTGTAATAATTTCAGGAGGAGAGTGTTGATAAAGGTAGCCAAAGAGACCATGAGTTTTTTTTTTTGTCATTATGGTGATATAAATGGTAATAAATAAATATTTTAATTTTTTCTTTTCTTAATTAATTTTTTTAAGTTATTGTGTTAACATGAATTCAAGAGCCCCACTCAATATAACACCCTCACCCCCACAATGTGCCCCCTATTACATCCCCTTTCCCCTCTACCTCCTGACTCTCTATCCCATTCCCTCTGGGATTTGCTGTCCTATTATCTGTATCTCTGTGTTATATACATATAGTTTCACTAATCCCTTCACCTTCTCTGTTCCCATCCCCTCATTCCCCTTCCCTCTGACAGCTGTCTCTCCGCTTCCTTTAACCCTGCCTCTGCCTCTATTCCATTCCTTAATTCACTGTGTCCATTAGATTCCACATATAAATAAGATCATATGATATTTGTCTTTCTCTGCCTGGCTTCTTTCACTTAACATAATAATCTCCAGGTCCATCCATGTGATCACAAAAGGTAAGATTTCCTTCTTTTTCACAGCTGCATTGTATTCCATTGTGTATATGTATTAATACCATGACTTTTTTATCCACCCATCTACTGATGAACACTTCAGCTGTTTCCAGATCTTGGCAATTGTAAACAATGCTACTAAAAATATGGTGGTGCATATCTTCTTTTGAATCAGTGTTTTGGGATACTTAGGATATATTACTAAAAGTGGGATAGTTGGGTCAAAAGGCAGTTCAATTTTTAATTTTTTGAGGAAACACCATACTGTTTCCCACAGTGGCTACACAAGTCTGCATTCTTACCAGTGGTGCAGGAAGGTTCTCTATTCTCCACTCCCTGGCCAGCACGGATTGTGTTTTGTTTTGTTAATGAGCACCATTCTGACAGGTGTGAGGTGGTATCTCATTGTGGTTTTAATTTGCATTTCTCTGATGATTAGTAACATTGAATATTTTTTTATATACCTATTGGCCATCTGTATGTCCTCTTTAGAGAAGTGTCTATTCGGGTCCTTTGCCCATTTTTTAATTGTATTGCTTACCTTCCTGGTGTTGAATTTTAAAAATTCTTCATAAATTTTGGCTATTAATCCCTTACCAGACATATCAGTGAATATGTTCTCCCATTGTGTGGGTTGTCTTTTTATTTTGTTAATGATGTCTTTTGCTGTGCAAAAGTTTTTTAGTTTGATATCGTTTCATTTGTTTATTTTTGTTCTTTATTTCACTTGCCTGTGGAGATATATAGGCAAAAATATTGATATGAGAGATATCAGAGAGTTTACTAATTTTGTTTTCTTGCAAGATATTTATGGTTTTTTGATTTCCATTTAAGTCTTTTATCCATTTTGAGTGTATTTTCGTGAATGGTGTAAATTAATGGTCTAGTTTTTTGTTGTTGTTGTTGTTGTTGTATTTTGTGTGGTTTTTTTTGCATATACCTGTCCAGTTTTTCCAACAATATTTATTAAAGAAATTGTCTTTACTCCATTGTCTACACTAGCTTCCTTTGTCACATATCAATTGACCATAAAGTGCAGGTTTATTTCTGGGTTCTCTTTTCTGTTCCATTGATCTGTATGCCTGTTCTTATGCCACTACTAAGCTGTTTTGATTACTGTGGGCTTGTAGTATAACTTGATAACAGGAACTGTGAAACCTCCCACCTTGTTCTTCAGTTTCAAGATTGCTGAGGCTATTTGGGAGTTTTTTTGAGGGGGGGTTCCAGATAAATTTTTGGAAATTTCCCATTGGTATTTTAATAGGAATTGCATTTAATCTATACATTGCTTTAGGTGGAATAGACATTTTAATGATGTTTATTCTTCCTATCCATGAATGCAATATATGCTTCCACTTGTTTGTATTGTCCTTGATTTCTTTTCCAATGTCTTATAATTTTCTGAGTATATCTTTTACCTCCTTGATTAAATTTATTTGTAGATACTTTAATTTTTTGGTTGTAATAGTGAAGGGAATTGTTTTCTTAATTTCTCTTTCTGACAGTTTATTGTTGGTGTATAAAATATGTCACTGATTTCTGAATATTAATTTTATATCCTGTCACCTTGTAAAATTCATTTATCAGGTCTAGTAGTTTCTTGGCTGAGACGTTAGGGATTTTTATGTACAGTGTCATGTCATCAGTAAATAATGATGGTTTTGCTTCTTCTTTTTTAATTTGGGTGCCTTTTACTGCTTCTTCTTGTCTGATTGCTGTGGCTAGGACTTCCAGAACTATGTTGAATAAGAGTGGTGAAAGGAGGGCACCCCTGCCTTCTTCCTGATCTTAAAGAAATTGCTTTTAATTTTTGCCCATTGAATATGATGTTGGCTGGCAGTTGTCATAGATGGCCTTTATTATGTTGAGGTATGATCCCTGTATTCCCACTTTGCTCAGACTTTTGATCATAAATGAGTGCTGAATTTTATCAAATACTTTTTCTGCATCCATTGATATAATCATTTGATTTTTATTCTTCTTTTTGTTTATATGATGAATCACATTGATTAATTTACAAATATTGTACCAGCCTTGCCTCCCCGGAATAGATCCCACTTGATCATGATGTATGAGCTTTTTAATGTATTACTGGATTCGGTTTGCTAATATTTTGTTGAGAATTTTAGCATCTATGTTCTTCAGGGATATTGGCTTATAGTTTTCTTTCTTTTTTATTTTTTTTAATTTTTTTTTAGTGTCTTTACCTGGTTTTGGAATAAGGATAATGCTTGACTCAAAAAATGAGCTTGGAAGTCTTCCCTCCTCTTAAATTTTTTAGAATAGCTTGAGAATGATAAGTGTTAGTTTTTCTTTGAATATTTGGTAAAATTTACTTCTGAAGCCATCCAGTCCAGGCCATTTGTTTGCTGGGAGTTTTTTGTTAACTGTTTCAATTTCAGTTGATGTAATTGGTCTGTTTAGGTTTCCTGATTCTTCCAGATTGAGTTTTAGAAGATTGTATGTTTCTAGGAATTTTTCCATTTCACCTAGGTTGTCCAATTTTTTGGCATATAGATCTCTACAGTATTTTCTTACAATCCTTTGTATTTCTAAGGCATAAGTTGTTACTTCTCCACTTTCATTTCTAATGTTATTTATTTGAAACCTTGCTTTTTTTCTCGACGAGTCTGGTTAAAGGTTCAGCAACCTTGTTTACCTTTTCAAAGAATTAGCTCTTGGTTTCATTGATCTTTTATATTGTTTTTTTAGCCTCTATCTCATTTATTTTTGCTCTAAGCTTTATTATTTCCCTCCTTTTACTTACTCTGGGCTTTATTTGTTATTCTTTTTCTAATTCTTTTAAGAGCAGGATTAGGTTATTTGAGCTTTTTCTTGCTTATTAAGGTATACCTGTAATGCTATGAACTTTCTTCTCAGGACTAATTTGTTGAGTTACATACATTTGTGATTGATATATCTTCATTATCATTTGTTTCAAGGAAATTTTTTATTTCTTCCTTGATCTCATTATTAATTAATCAATTTGTTATTTAATAACATGCTATTTAGCCTCCAAGAATTAGAATTATTTCCGTTTTTCTATTATAGTTGATTTCTAGTTTAATGCCATTGTGATCAGAGAAGATGCTTGATGTGATTTCAATCTTCTTAAATTTATTAAGACTTGTTTTGTGTTCTAACATGTGGTCTATCCTAAAAAATGTACCATGAGCACTTAAAAAGAATGTCTATTCCGAAACTTTGCAGTGAAAGGTTCTAAAGATATCAATTAAATCCAGTTGATCTAGTGTGTTATTTAAGACTGCAGTTTCATTGTTAATTTTCTGACTGGAGGATCTATCCATTGACACTAGTGGGGTATTAAAATCCCCTACTATTAAAGTATTGGTGTCCATCTCATTCTTTTTTTTTTTAATAATTTTATTTTTTTTAATGGGGTGACATCAATAAGTCAGGATACATATATTCAAAGATAACATGTCCAAGTTATCTTGTCGTTCAATTATGTTGCATACCCATCACCCAAAGTCAGATTGTCCTCTGTCACCTTCTATCTAGTTTCTTTGTGCCCCTCCCCCTCCCCCTTTCCCTCTCCCATTCCCTCCTCCCCTCGTAACCACCACACTCTTATCAATGTCTCTTACTCTCACTTTTATGTCCCACCTACGTATGGAATAATGCAGTTCCTGCTTTTTTCTGATTTACTTATTTCACTTCATATAATGTTATCAAGATCCCACCATTTTGCTGTAAATGATCCGATGTTATCATTTCTTATGGCTGAGTAGTATTCCATAGTGTATATGTGCCACATCTTCTTTATCCAGTCATCTATTGATGGGCTTTTTGGTTCTTTCCATGTCCTGGCCACTGTGAACAATACTGCAATGAACATGGGGCGGCATGTGTCTTTACGTATCAATGTTTCTGAGTTTTTGGGGTATATACCCAGTAGAGGGATTGCTGGGTCATAAGGTAGTTCTATTTGCAGTTTTTTGAGGAACCACCATACTTTCTTCCATAATGGTTGTACTACTTTACATTCCCACCAACAGTGTATGAGGGTTCCTTTTTCTCCACAGCCTCTCCAACATTTGCTATTACCTGTCTTGTTAATAATAGCTAATCTAACAGGTGTGAGGTGGTATCTCATTGCAGTTTTGATTTGCATTTCTCTAATAGCTAAAGAAGATGAGCATCTTTTCATATATCTGTTGGCCATTTGTATTTCTTCCTGGGAGAAGTGTCTGTTCATGTCTTCTTCCCATTTTTTTATTGGATTGTTTGTTTGTTGTTGAGTTTTATGAGTTCTTTGTATATTTTGGATATTAGGCCCTTATCTGAGCTGTTGTTTAAAAATATCATTTCCCATTTAGTTGACTTTCTGTTTATTTTGTTATCAGTTTCTCTTGCTGAGCAAAAACTTCTTAGTCTGATGTAGTCCCATTCATTAATTTTTGCCTTCACTTCTCTTGCCTGTGGAGTCAAATTCATAAAATGCTCTTTAAAACCCAAGTCCATGAGTTGAGTACCTATGACTTCTTCTATGTACTTAATTGTTTCAGGTCTTATGTTTAGATCTTTGATCCATTTTGAGTTAATTTTAGTACAGGGGGACAAACTGTAGTCCAGTTTCATTCTTTTGCATGTGGCTTCCCAGTTTTCCCAGCACCATTAATTGAAGAGGCTTTCTTTTCTCCATTGTGTGTTGTTGGCCCCTTTATCAAAAATTATTTGACTATATATATGTGGTTTTATTTCTGGGTTTTCTATTCTGTTCCATTGGTCTGAATGTCTATTTTTCTGCCAATACCATGCTGTTTTGATTGTCCTGGCCCTATAATATAGTTTGAAGTCAGGTATTGTAATGCCCCCAGCTTCATTCTTTTTCTTTAGGATTGCTTTGGCTATTTGGGGTTTTTTATAGTTCTATATAAATCTGAGGATTTTTTGCTCCATTTCTTTAAAAAATTTCATTAGAATTTTGATGGGAATTGCATTAAATTTGTATATTGCTTTGGGTAATATGCCCATCTTGATTATATTTATTCTTCCTAACCAAGAACAAGGAATATTCTTCCATCTCATTATATCTTTTTCGATTTCCCTTAACAATGGTTTAGTTTTCATTATATAAGTTCTTTACATTCTTTGTTATGTTTATTCCTAGGTATTTTATTTATTTTTTGTTCCAATCGTGAATGGGATTATTCTTTTGAGTTCGTTCTCAAATGTTTCATTGTTGGTATATAGAAAGGCTATTGACTTCTGTATGTTAATTTTGCATCCTGCAACCTTACTGTATTGGCTTATTGTTTCTAGTAGTCTTCTTGTGGATTCCTTGGGGTTTTTGATGTATAGGATCATATCATCTGCAAAAAGTGATACCTTTACTTCTTCTTTTCTGATATAAATGCCTTTTATTTCTTTGTCTTATCTGATTGCTCTGGGTAGAACCTCTAGTACCACAATAAATAAGAGTGGAGAGAGTGGAAAACCCTGTCTTGTTCCTGATTTAAGGGGAAAGCCTTCAGTTTTGTGCCATTTAATATGATGTTAGCTGATGGTTTCTCATATATGGCCTTTATCATGTTGAGATATATTTCTTCTATACCCATTTTGTTGAGAGTCTTAAACATAAAATTGTGTTGTATTTTATCAAAAGCCTTTTCTGCGTCTATTGATAAAATCATGTGGTTTTTGTTTTTTGTTGTGTTGATAGGGTGCATTATGTTAACTGTTTTACATATGTTGAACCATCCTTGAGATTCTGGGATGAATCCCACTTGATGATGATGTATTATTTTTTTAATATGTTGTTGTATTTGATTTGCTAGTATTTTGTTTAGTATTTTAGCATCTGTACTCATTAGAGATATTGGTCTGTAGTTTTCTTTTTTTGTGCCATCCTTGCCTGGTTTTGGTATGAGGGTTATGTTGGCCTCATAAAATGTGTTTGGAAGTATTGCTTCTTCTTCAATTTTTTGGAAGAGTTTGAGTAGAATAGGAACCAAGTCTTCTTTGAATGTTTGATAAAATTCGCTGGTATAACCGTCTGGGCCTGGACTTTTATTTTTGGTTTTTAATGGTTTTTTCTATTTCTTCTCTACTAATAGGTCTGTTTAGGCTTTCTGCTTCTTCTTGACTCAGTCTAGGAAGGTTGTATTGTTCTAGGAATTTAACCATTTCTTCCACGTTGTTGAATTTAGTGGCATAAAGTTTTTCGTAGTATTCTACAATAATTCTTTGTATATCTACGGTGTCCGTGGTGATTTCTCCTCTTTCATTTTGGATTTTGTTTATATGAGTTCTTTCTCTTTTCTCCTTGGTAAGTCTTGCCAAGGGTTTGTCAATTTTGTTGATCTTTTCAAAGAACCAGCTCCTTGTTCTATTAATTTTTTCTATAGTTTTTCTGTTCTCTAATTCATTTATTTCTGCTCTGATTTTTATTATCTCCTTTCTTCGGCTGGTTTTGGGTTGTCTTTGTTCTTCTTTTTCTAGTTCCTTAAGGTATGAAGTTAAGTGGTTCACTTGGGCTCTCTCTTGTTTGTTCATATATGCCTGAAGTGATATGAACTTCCCTCTTATCACTGCTTTTGCTGCATCCCAGAGATTCTGATATGTCATATTGTCATTTTCATTTGTCTGTATATATCTTTTGATCTCTGCACTTATTTCTTCTTTGACCCATTCATTTTTTAAAAGTATGTTGTTTAGTTTTCACATTTTTGTGGGATTTTTTTCCTCTTTTTTGCAGTTGAATTCTAGTTTCAAGGCTTTATGATCAGAAAATATGATTGGTACAATTTCGATTTTTCTTAATTTGCTGATGTTGTTTTTGTGGCCCAACATATGGTCAATTCTTGAGAATGATTCGTGTACACTGGAGAAAAATGTATACTCAGTCACTTTAGGATGAAATGTCCTGTAGATATCTATCATATCCAGGTGCTCTAGTGTTGTGTTTAAGGCCACTATATCTTTGTCGATTCTCTGTTTGGATGACCGATGTAGAGCCATCAGCGGTGTGTTGAGGTCTCCAAGTATGATTGTATTTTTGTCAGTTTTTGTTTTAAGGTCAATAAGTAGCTGTCTTATATATTTTGGTGCTCTTTGGTTTGGTGCATATATATTAAGAATTGTTATGTCTTCTTGATTCAGTGTCCCCTTATCCATTATGAAATGGCCTTTTTTTGTGTCTGAGTACTTTTGCTGTCTTGTAGTCAGCATTATCAGATATAAGTATTGCTACGCCTGCTTTTTTTGGGGTGTTATTTGCTTGGAGTATTGCTTTTGAGCCTTTCACTTTGAATTCATTTTTATCCTTGTTACTTAGATGAGTTTCTTGTAGGCAGCATACAGTTGGATTTTCTTTTTTAAACCATTCTGCTACTCTGTGCCTTTTTATTGGTGAGTTTAATCCATTTACATTTAGTGTAATTATTGACACTTGTGAGGTCCCTATTGCCATTTTATAGATTGCTTTCTGTTTGTTTTGTGTCTTGTTTGATCCTTCTCTTTCATTTTTCTATCTTTTGTTTTTATTTGGTTGTATTCCTTACATCTTTCCTCTGTTGCTATCTTTTTTAAATCATATGCTTCTGTGGTGGTTTTTTCAATGGTGGTTACCTTTAAGTAATGAAAAGGGTTCCTACCCTGTTCATTGTAGTGCACTATGTTGTGAGTACTTTTGCACTCCATCGTCCTTTGCTACTGTTAATCTCCATCCTCTCCCCCCCCCCTTTCTTTTTGTTGTTCTCACAGTTTAAATTTGGTGAAACATCTGGAGGCTCCAAGGATAGGTTTTTCTGTTTCTGGTTGAAGATTTTGTTGAGTTTTGGTGGAACTTTATCTGTATCGCTTCCTACCGCACCATTACTCTGACGTCATCTCCCCCATCTCATTCTTTATGTTTATCAAAGTCTGCTTTATATATTTAGGTGCTCCTATATTAGGTGCATAGATATTTATAATGGTTATATCCACTTGTTGAATTGTTCCCTTTATCATTATGCAGTGACTTTCTTTATCCCTTAATATAGCCTTTGTTTTAAAGGCTATTTTTTCAATATACTTATTGTTACTACCGCTTTTTCTTATCTCTATTTGCATGAAATATTTTTTCATTATTTCACTTTCAGTCTATGTGTATCTTTTGTTCTGAGGTGGGACTTTGTAGACAGCATATGTGCAGGTCTTGTTTTCTTATCCATGCAGCTCCCCTATGTCTTTTGATTGGAGCATTTAATTCATTTATATTTAAGGTGTTTTGGGGTTTTTTTATTATTTTTACAGAGACAGAGAGTCAGAGAGAGCGACAGATAGGGACAGACAGACAGGAACAAAGAGAGATGAGAAGCATCAATCATCAGTTTTTGTTACGACACATTAGTTGTTTATTGATTGTTTTCTCGTATGTGCCTTGACCATAGGCCTTCAGCAGACCAAGTAACCCCTTGCTCAACCAGCGACCTTGGGTCCAAGCTGGTGAGCTTTGCTCAAACCAGATGAGCCCACACTCAAGCTGGCGACCTCAGGGTCTCAAACATGGGTCCTCCACATCCCAGTCTGATGCTCTATCCACTGCGCCACCACCTGGTTAGGCTAAGGCTATTATTGACATATACTTATTATTGCCATTTTATTCTTTAAATCTATAAATCTTTTTTTAGATTTTTTTTTTTTTTTTTTTTGCTTTTTGTATAGCAGGCCCTTAACATTTCTTGCAGTACTGATTTGGTTGTAATGAATTCCTTAAGGGTTTTTTGTTTTGTTTTATTTTGTTTTATCTGTGAAGCTTTATATTTTTCTTTCAATTTTTTTAAATATTTTTTATTTATTCATTTTAGAGAGAGACAGACAGACAGACAGAAAGGAGAAGCAGGAAGCATCAACTCTCATATGTGCCTTGACCAGGCAAGCCCAGGGTTTCGAACTGACGACCTTAGTGTTTCCAGGTCGACACTTTATCCACTGCGCCACCACAGGTCAGGCTCTCTTTCAATTTTAAATAATGGCTTTGCTCAATAAAGTAGTCTTGGTTGTAGGTTCTTGTTTTGCATCACTTTGAATATTTCTTGCCAATCCCTTCTGGCCTCAAGTGTTTCTGTTCAGAAGTCAGATGTCATCCTTATGGGGGCTCCTCTGTAGGTAACTAACTGCTTTTCTCTTGCAACTTTTAGTATTCTTTCTTTGTCTCTTAACTTTGGCACTTTAATTATGATGTGTCTTGGTGTAGGGTTCCTCTTTAATGAGACTCTCTTTGCAGAAGTCCCAAGTAAGTGACTGTAAATGAGATTTTCTGCACTGGTCCTTTAAGATGGAGCCTGTTTCCAAGAACTTCATCTCTTTCTTGCAGACAGAAACCTCAGCTCTTTTACTGCCAAATGCTATGTGGATGCCTCTTCTAGGCTCTGGAGTTCTAGGCTAGGCACCTGGCCTGGAGCTTAGGACCCTCACCTCTCAGGGCAACCCTGATTGCAGTAAGAATCCCTCCGGACACTCCACCAGTGCTCTCTTCTGGGAGAAGGGCATCCCTTTTGGCATCTCTGACCTTCCTACCAGTCGTGGTGTGGCTTTTTCTGTGATCCTTGGTTATAAACTTCTCTTCATTTAGTCCAAAGTTGGTTTTTCAAGATGATGGTTCTTAAATTAAATGTAATACAATTTGGTCCTGAGAGGTGGCAGTTGGAATGTCTGCCTACTACATTGCCATCTTGGAATTTCCTAAATTTTAAATTTTTATTTCGAGTTTCAAAAGATTTTTTTCTCCTCATACTAACTAATATGACAACACTACAACAATATTAGACTTCTATTGGTTTTTATTCTTATGAAATCAAAGAAAGAAGGTAAAAAAGAGGAATAGGTTTAAAAAAGTATTAAATTTATTGGTGTGACACTGGTTAATAAAATTATATAGATTTCAAATGTGCATTCCTATGATACATCATCTCTATATTGCATCAGGTACACACCACCCAAAGTCAAATCTTTCATCACCATATATTAGACCCCTTTTAACCCTTTACAACCCCCTACCTTCTTCCCTCTGGTAAACATCATACTGTTGTCTGTGTCTGTGAGTTTCTTTGTCTTGTTTGTGTCAATTTGTTGCTTTAAGTTTTATATTCCAAAAAAAACTCTTACAACTCAACAATAGAAAAACAAACAATCCAATTAAAAAAGGGGAGAGGACCTGAACAGACACCTCTCCCAAGAGGATATACAAATGGCCAACGGATATAAAAAGATGCTTATCACTAGCTAATAGAGAAATGCAAATCAAAACAACAATTAGATACTACCTCAACTTGTTAGAATGGTTATCGTCAATAAAACAGGTAATAACAGTGTTGGAGAGGCTATGGAGAAAAAGGAACCTCTGTTCACTGCTAGTGGGGATGTAAACTGTTGCAGCCATTATGGAAAACATTATGAAGGTTCCTCAAAAAATTAAGACTAGGAGTGACGTCACGGAAATGGCGCCGTGAGCAGCGCGTCCAACAGATCTCCCCAAAATCACAACAAATTTATCAACTAGAAACAGAAAAATTTATCTTCGGAGCATTCCAGAGTTCCACACAAACTGAAAGCGAAAGGACTGTTATCACTTGAATCTGAGAGATGAGGGTGTGGAGGAAGCTAACTACCGCAGGGACGTTCATTCAAGCCGCGGAGGGAGTGCGCCTGTGGTGAGTCGGCCCACACTCGGGAGCGGTGAGCAGCCGCTGGTGCGTGCCCAGTCCGGTTGCAGAGCGAGCACCGCTAACGTTCCCAGTGGCCCGCGCACTGCGAGTGAGAGTCCCCAGCCACCGGTGCCTGGAGCACCCCATTCACGCGCGTGCCCTACTGGCCCGCACACCCAGGGTGCCCCATTATCCTGCGCCCGGTGCGCTCCAGCCGCCAGTGGCGGGGCAAGTGGGAGAGGCGCCAGGGCAGTCTTCCCTACTTGGGAGATTCTCTCCGTGGGCGGGGCACCTCACCCAGCCATTCAAGCTAACAATCAAGCATTGGGGGAGGGGCGCACAGGCAGCCTGAAATACCTTCGGGAGCACAGCTGCGGACCCAATCACTGAAATTAGCTTAACCCATGAAATCTGCGCACCCACGGGCTCTAATTGATAAGATCTCTCTCAGTTCAGCGATCCAAGATAAGAGGCATGATATTTCTTAGTGCCTCTCGCTAAAGGGGCGGGGGCAACTTCTGACTGATAGAGCCTCCATATTCAGGGATAAACGCTAACAAGAGGGACTTGGCAGATAATAACATCTTTACTACACTAGTTGCAAGCAGAGACTAGTGCCTCTTCTTCCCAGCCAAAACAGGCTACAAAGTGTGGAAAGCCTGGGTTGAGTGGTCCAACTGAATGCTAGACGCAGAACAGTCACCTTGACAACAATTGACTCCCACCCCCGCCTGATTACACTGGAGGCTCTGACTGCCAGAGCCTTTCCCAAAGCCTTGCGCTGAGTGGGGATAGAGTGGGGATTTCCTAGCTCTTTGAGCCTCTTACTCCCCAGGCAGAAGCAGTAGCAGCCTTATAGCTGGATCACCAGGCTGCTAATTCAGGAAGGGGGGACTAGGAGAGAGACTCCAGGAAAGCAAACTCTCTCATCGTTGGACCCTGCAAACGCCAACAAGCCTTGACTACCAGCAAGACTAAAGCCAATTATATGACATTGCCATAGAACCCCATCAACTGCAAATCCCTACCTAAGTGTGACCCAGGGGCAGAGCCTGGGGTACAGAGTCACCGACCAGGAAGAGGGAGAGAAAAGAAAAACGAAGAAGTTAACCTCTCAAAATCAAGAAAAATCCACAGACTTTACAACTTGTTCCACTAATTTTTTTTTTGCTGTTGTTTGTTTCTTCTATCTTATTGCCTTTATTATTATTATTTCTATTACCTCCACCTCGGTCCTTCTATTCTCTGCCCATCTTATGCTTCCCTTTTCTTGAACTACACTACCCATGAGTGTTATATTTTATTTCTTATCTTCATCCTCACCCTCCTTTAAGGTTATACTCCAAAACACTTAACTCTCACTCTCTCCTCTTTTGTTTTTTTTCGTTTTGCTTTATTTTGTTTTTTTCTCTTTCCCTTTTTTTCTTCCTTCGTTTTTCTCTTTTTCTTATTTTTTCCTTTCTTTTCTTTTTTTCTTTTCTCGTTTTACTTTTCCTCCCATTTAATCCTCAATCACGAACAAATTAGTTAATTTGGAACTCAAGGGTTTTTTTTGGTTTTATTTTTCTTTTTTGCTTTTGTTTTTGTTTTTGTTTGTTTGTTTGTTTATTTTTGTGGCATTTTGGATACTTTTTACGTTGCTTTTTAACTCACTAGCATTCCTCCCAACCCAAGGTTTCCATCGTATTTAGTCTTCGCTCCACTTAATACAACAGATTTTTACTTATTATTTTTATTTTTTTCTTTATTATTCTTTTTTTTTCTCCTTTTTTCTGGTTCCCTCTTATCCCTCTCATTATATCTCTTAGTTGACCATCACTTACAAGCAAATCATCTTATGCTTGTCTAAGATTTTCTTCTTTTTTTTTTTTTTTTTTGCATTTAGTAGGTCCCTACTCCCTTTTTTTGCCCCTTGAACTCTTCACCCCAAATCAGGCCCTCCATTATAGGCAGTTTTTGTTCCATTTAGCATAATATAATTCACAGGTCATCACGATATTTCCCTGAAGAGGGGAGAGGAGGGAAAGAGAAGAAAGAAAAAAGGGGGTAATAATAAATTATTACTGTTTTTTTTTGTGGGGCGTTTTACCTTTTTTTTTTTCCTTCTTTCTCTTTATTAATTCTAATTAGTGCTATCAACAAGACCACCCTCAGATGCCAATAAGAAAGAGGAAATCGAATATTATGGATACAAAAGAAAGAGAGGTAACACAAATAGATGTGGAAAAATCTATGGAGAAAAGACAACATACTGAAAGCCTTGGAGCTAAATGACAGAGAATTTAAAATAGAAATCTTAAAAATACTCAGAGATATACAAGAAAACACAGAAAGGCAATTTAGGGAGATCAGAAAACAACTCAATGAACACAAAGAATATATTACCAAGAAAATTGAAACTATAAAAACAAATCAAACAGAAATGAAAAACTCAATTCACGAGCTGAAAAATGAGGTAACTAGCTTAGCTAACAGAACAGCCCAGATAGAAGATAGGATTAGTGAAATAGAAGACAAACAACTTGAGGCACAACAGAGAGAAGAAGAAAGAGACTCAAAAATAATAAAAAACGAGAAAGCCCTACAGGAATTGTCTGACTCCATCAGAAAGAATAACATAAGAATAATAGGTATATCAGAGGGAGAAGAGAAAGAAAATGGAATAAAGAATATACTCAAACAAATAATAGACAAGAACTTCCCAAGCCTGTGGAAAGAACTAAAGCCTCAAGTTCAAGAAGCAAACAGAACACCAAGTTTTCTTAACCCCAACAAACCCACTCCAAGGCACATCATAATAAAGATGACACAAACCAATGACAAAGAAAAAATTCTCAAGGCAGCCAGGGAAAAGAAGAGTACAACATATAAAGGAAGGCCTATTAGATTATCATCAGATTTCTCATCAGAAACTCTACAAGCTAGAAGAGAGTGGACCCCAATATTTAAAGCCCTGAAAGAGAGGAACTTTCAGCCAAGAATACTATACCCATCAAAGCTATCCTTCAAGTACGAAGGAGATATAAAAACATTCACAAATACAGAAAAGATGAGAGAATTTATCAGCAGAAAGCCCCCACTCCAGGAAATACTAAAGGGGGTTTTCCAACCAGATTCAAAGAACAAAAGAAAACAACACCACAAGTAACAGCTCCACCAAGAACACAATAAAACCAAACTTAAACTGTGACAACAAAGGAAAAAAAGGGGGGAGAGATTGAGTTTAACAGTAGCAAAGGACAATGAAGTACAGAAATACTCATAAGATAGGGTACTACAATGAATATGGTAGGTACCCTTTTCATTACTTAATGGTAACCACCCTTGAAAAAACCACCACAAAAACACTTGACTTAAAAAAGGTAGCAACAGAGGAAAGAAGTATGGAACACAAACAAACAAAAACAAATGATAGAAAAACAAAAGAGAAGAATCAAACAAGATACAAAACTAACAGAAAGCATTTTATAAAATGACAGTAGGGAACACACAAGTGTCAATAATTACACTAAATGAAAATGGATTAAACTTACCAATAAAAAGACACAGAGTAGCAGAATGGATTAAAAAAGAAAATCCAACTATATGCTGCCTACAAGAAACACATCTAAGCAACAAGGATAAAAACAAATTAAAAGTGAAAGGCTGGAAAACAATACTCCAAGCAAACAACACCCAAAAAAAAGCAGGTGTAGCAATACTCATATCTAATAATGCTGACTACAAGACAGAAAAAGTACTCAGAGACAAAAATGGTCATTTCATAATGATTAAGGGGAAGTTGAATCAAGAAGACATAACAATCCTTAATATATATGCACCAAACCAAGGAGCACCAAAATATATAAGACAGCTACTTATTGACCTTAAAACAAAAACTAACAAAAATACAATCATACTTGGAGACCTCAATACACCGCTGACGGCTCTAGATTGGTCATCCAAACAGAGAATCAATAAAGATATAGTGGCCTTAAACGAAATACTAGAACACCTGGATATGATAGACATCTACAGGATACTTCATCCCAAAGCGACAGAGTATACATTTTTCTCTAGTGTACATGGAACATTCTCAAGAATTGACCATATGTTGGGCCACAAAGACAATATCAGCAAATTTAGAAAAATTGAAATTGTACCAAGCATATTTTCTGATCATAAAGCCTTGAAACTAGAATTCAACTGCAAAAAAGAGGGGGGAAAACCCACAAAAATGTGGAAACTAAACAACATACTTCTAAAAAATGAATGGGTCAAAGAAGAAATAAGCGCAGAGATCAAAAGATATATACAGACAAATGAAAATGAAAATACGACATATCAGAATCTCTGGGATGCAGCAAAAGCAGTAATAAGAGGAAAGTTCATATCACTTCAGGCCTATATGAACAAACAAGAGAGAGCCGAAGTAAACCACTTAACTTCACACCTTAAGGAACTAGAAAAAGAAGAACAAAGACAACCCAAAACCAGCCGAAGAAAGGAGATAATAAAAATCAGAGCAGAAATAAATGAAATAGAGAACAGAAAAACTATAGAAAAAATCAATAACACAAGGAGCTGGTTCTTTGAAAAGATCAACAAAATTGACAAACCCTTGGCAAGACTCATAAGGAAAAAAGGCACAGGACTGAAATAAATAAAATCCAAAATAAAAGAGGAGAGATCACCACAGACATCATAGATATACAAAGAATTATTGTAGAATACTATGAAAAATTATATGCCAACAAATACAACAATCTAGAAGAAATGGATAAATTCCTAGAACAATACAACCTTCCTAGACTGAGTCATGAAGAAGCGGAAAGCCTAAACAGACCAATCAGCAGGGAGGAAATAGAAAAAACTATTAAAAACCTCCCCAAAAATAAAAGTCCAGGCCCAGACGGTTATACTAGTGAATTCTATCAAACATTCAAAGAAGACTTGGTTCCTATTCTACTGAAAGTCTTCCAAAAAATTGAAGAAGAAGCAATACTTCCAAACACATTTTATGAGGCCAACATAACCCTCATACCAAAACCTGGCAAGGATGGCACAAAGAAAGAAAACTAGAGACCAATATCTCTAATGAATACAGATGCTAAAATACTAAACAAAATACTGGCAAACTGAATACAACAACATATTAAAAAAATAATACATCATGATCAAGTGGGATTCATCCCAGAATCTCAAGGATGGTTCAACATACGCAAAATGGTTAACGTAATACACCATATCAACAAAACAAAGAACAAAAACCACATGATCTTATCAATAGATGCAGAAAAGGCTTTTGATAAAATACAACACAATTTTATGTTTAAGACTCTCAACAAAATGGGTATAGAAGGAAAATATCTCAACATGATAAAGGCCATATATGATAAACCATCAGCCAACATCATATTAAACGGCATAAAACTGAGGACTTTCTACCTTAAATCAGGAACAAGACAGGGTTGTCCACTCTCTCCACTCTTATTTAACGTGGTGCTAGAAGTTCTGGCCAGAACAATCAGACAAGACAAAGAAATAAAAGGCATCCATATCGAAAAAGAAGAAGTAAAGGTATCACTTTTTGCTGATGATATGATCCTATACATCGAAAACCCGAAGGACTTCACAAAAAGATTATTAGAAACAATAAACCAATACAGTAAGGTCACAGGATACAAAATTAACATACAAAAGTCCATAGCCTTTCTATATGCCAACAATGAAATATTAGAAAACGAACTCAAAAAAATAATCCCCTTCACGATTGCAACAAAAAAAATAAAATACCTAAGAATAAACATAACAAAGAATGTAAAGGACCTATATAACAAAAACTACAAGGCATTATTAAGAGAAATAGAAAAAGACACAATGAGATGGAAAAATATTCCTTGTTCTTGGATAGGAAGAACAAATATAATTAAAATGGCCATATTACCCAAAGCAATATATAAATTTAATGCAATTCCCATCAAAATTCCTATGAGATTTTTTAAAGAAATGGAACAAAAAATCATCAGATTTATATGGAACTATATAAAACCCCGAATAGCCAAAACAATCCTAAGGAAAAAGAATGAAGCTGGGGGCATTACAATACCTGACTTTAAACTATATTATAGGGCCACGATAATCAAAACAGCATGGTATTGGCAGAAAAATAGACACTCAGACCAATGGAACAGAATAGAAAGCCCAGAAATAAAACCACATATATATGGTCAAATAATCTTTGATAAAGGGGCCAACAACACACAATGGAGAAAAGAAAGCCTCTTCAACAAATGGTGTTGGGAAAACTGGAAAGCCACATGCAAAAGAATGAAACTCGACTACAGCCTGTCCCCGTGTACTAAAATTAATTCAAAATGGATCAAAGACCTAAATATAAGACCTGAAACAATAAAATACATAGAAGAAGACATAGGTACTAAAATCATGGACCTGGGTTTTAAAGAACATTTTATGAACTTGACTCCAATGGCAAGAGAAGTGAAGGCAAAGATAAATGAATGGGACTACATCAGAATAAAAAGTTTTTGCTCAGCAAGAGAAACTGATATCAAAATAAAGAGACAGCCAACTAAATGGGAAATGATATTTTCAAACAACAGCTCAGATAAGGGCCTAATATCCAAAATTTACAAAGAACTCATAAAACTCAACAACAAACAAACAAACAATCCAATAAAAAAATGGGAAGAGGACATGAACAGACACTTCTCCCAGGAAGAAATACAAATGGCCAACAGATATATGAAAAGATGCTCAGCTTCATTAGTTATTAGAGAAATGCAAATCAAAACTACAATGAGATACCACCTCACCCCTGTTAGATTAGCTATTATCAACAAGACAGGTAATAGCAAATGTTGGAAAGGCTGCGGAGAAAAGGGAACTCTCATCCACTGTTGGTGGGACTGTAAAGTAGTACAACCATTATGGAGGAAAGTATGGTGGTTCCTCAAAAAACTGCAAATAGAACTACTTTATGACCCAGCAATCCCTCTACTGGGTATATACCCCCAAACCTCAGAAACATTGATACGTAAAGACACATGTAGCCCCATGTTCATTGCAGCACTGTTCACAGTGGCCAAGACATGGAAACAACCAAAAAGCCCTTCAATAGAAGACTGGATAAAGAAGATATGGCACATATACACTATGGAATACTACTCAGCCATAAGAAATGATGACATCAGATCATTTACAGCAAAATGGTGGGATCTTGATAACATTATACGGAGTGAAATAAGTAAATCAGAAAAAAAAAAGAACTACATGATTCCATACATTGGTGGAATATAAAAACGAGACTAAGAGACATGGAAAAGAGTGTGGTGGTTACCAGGGGTGGGGGGAGGGAGGACATGGGAGGAAGGGAGGGAGAGAGTTAGGGGGAGGGGGAGGGGCACAGAGAACTAGATAGAGGGAGGCAGAGGACAATCTGACTTTGGGCGAGGGGTATGCAACATAATTTAATGACAAAATAACCTAGACATGTTTTCTTTGAATATATGTACCCTGATTTATTAATGTCATCCCATTATCATTAATAAAAATTTATTAAAAAAAAAATTAAGACTAACATTACTGTATGACCCAGCAATCTCTCTTCTGGGTATCTACCTGAAAATTTTGAAAACATTTATTCACAAAATATATGCACCCCTATGTTCACTGAAGCATTATTCACAGTGAACAAGACATAATGTCCTTCTGTGGGAGATTAAATTAAAAAAATGTGGTTCATATATACAATGGAATACTACTCAGCCATGAGAAAAGACGAAATGCTATTTAACAACAACATGGATGGATCTTGAGAATACCATGCTAAGAAAATAAGTCAGATAGAAAAGGACAAAAATTCTTTAGAACAGATATAACATAGATTTTTTGAGGGAGGGGACCTGGAGAATTACATGTGTTATTTTTATATTTGCTCTATTCAATCTTTTTTTTTTTTTTTTTTGTGAGAGAAGAGGTGGCAGAGACAGACTCCTGCAGGCACTCTGACCAGCATCCACCTGGTAAGCCCACTGGGGGCAATGCTCTACCTATCTGGGGCCTTTGTTCTGTTGCCATTTTTTAGCGCCTGAGGCAGAGGCCATGGAGTGTTCCTCAGTGCCCAGGGCCAACTCACTCTTATCAAGCCATGGCTGCAGGAAGGGAGGAGAAGAGAGAGAGAAAGAAGTGAGAGGGGAAAGGGTGGAGAAGCAGATGGTTGCTTCTCCTGTCTGCCCTGACTGGGAATCAAACTGAGAACATCCACACGCCAGGCTGATGCTCTACCCCCGAGCCAACCAGCCATTGCCTATTCAATCTTCACAACAGATTATTTCTCCTGTTTCACAAATATGGAAACCGAGGGGCTGAGTCCTTAGTTGTAAGGTCACAAAGCTATAAAACATGAGGCTGGGAATTAAAGACAAGTCTGTCAACCACAAATACTTCTACCAGGTCCCAGAAGATTCCATTTACTAAACGGTATCAGCCCAGTCGAGACTTACTCATTTTAATAGAAATTGGAAGAGTTTCAGGAAAAAGTGAAGTAAGATATGAATTTCTCCTCCTGTTCTCCAGACAGGAATTCAAAAAGTCTCAGCCAGCCATACAATCATAGGGAAATATATAAGCAAATGAAAGAAAGTTAGAGGGGGGAAAAACGGTGAAGAAAATTCAGAATTCAGAAGCACACACAGCTGGCCAAGAAGGTAACAAGGAAGTGACGTGACATATAGACAGTCAAGGAGGCTCTATACAACCAAACCAGGAAAACAGAGCAGGAGGAGGGACGGGAGAACTCTGGAGAGAAGAATAAGAAAATGATTGAAAGTTACTTTAAAATATCAACTCCCACATACTTCAATTTCCAACCAGGAAAATACTTCCAGGCAAAAAAATAAATCTGGAACTTTACCCTAAAACACCTGACCATGACAGAAGAAAGAACTATACATTCTAGTGCACAGAAGTTCTCCAGAAAAATTGCTGTGCCATCAGCTATTACCCTAAAGCAAACCCCACCAATGCACAAACCCCATTCATGTTCATAGAGAATTCACCATCAGGTCTTAGTGCCTCACCTTAAAATTAAATGTCATCCTAGGACAGCCAGCATATAAGCCTCTATCATGGGCGGTGTGGGGTGGGGAAGAACAGGACAAAGAAATGGGAAAAAGTACTATGGGGTGTTCAGGGATAACTTGAATACACTGATCTGTATACTCATTAGAGTGGTTATTGTACTCAAAGCAAGAACAGAATGTAATGAGTAGGAAAATTAGAAAAAATGAAACATTTAAAGATTAGAAAAACATGTTAAATTAATAGAAATAGCGGAAAAACACTTGGGAAAACCTCCCAAAAATTAGAACTAAAAGAGAGATGAAGTTAAGATAATAGATAATAGGCATATAGAATTAGTCTAAGAGGTCCCAGATCCAATTTATAAGAGTTTTGGCCCTGGCCGGTTGGCTCAGCTGTAGAGCATCGGTCTGGCGTGCGGGGGACCCGGGTTCGATTCCCAGCCAGGGCACATAGGAGAAGCGCCCATTTGCTTCTCCACCCCCCCCCTTCCTCTCTGTCTCTCTCTTCCCCTCCCGCAGCGGAAGCTCCATTGGAGCAAAGATGGCCCGGGCACTGGGGATGGCTCCTTGGCCTCTGCCCCAGGCGCTAGAGTGGCTCTGGTCGCGGCAGAGCGACGCCCCGGAGGGGCAGAGCATCACCCTCTGGTGGGCAGAGCGTCGCCCCTGGTGGGCGTGGCGGGTGGATCCCGGTCGGGCGCATGCGGGAGTCTGTCTGACTGTCTCTCCCTGTTTCCAGCTTCAGAAAAATACAAAAAAAAACAAAACCATTTATAAGAGTTTCATAAAGATAACATGGAAAAACAGAGGTAAGGAAATTACCAAACAATGTATTCAGGGTCTTTACTGAAGATTTAAATCTCCAGATTTAAAATGTTCCCACATGCCTAGAGTAACAAGTAAGAAAGGACCCATACCTATGTCACAGCTGCGAGGAACACTAAAATCCAGAAATCAAGACTAAAGAGGAACTGTCCTCAGGGGAAAAAATCAGGCATTTTTGAAATAAAAGGCATCCAGGCATCCTTCCCTTCAGGAACAACAGACACCAGTGGCAATAAACAACACTCTTCAAAACTCCAAGAGAACAAATGACTGTTAACCTAGAACTTACTCATAGCTCCAAGCAACAGTGAGAATAAAATATAGAAATGGAAGGACTCAGACATGACCCTCTGCACTTGCTGTATCAGAAAGTTCTCTGTGGTGATGCCAGAGCACACAAAAAATAAACAAAGAACAGTGAATGTTCAGAGAGTAGTGCAACTACCAGGGAAGCAATATGGAGAAGTCCCAGGATAACAGCCAGGCAGCAGTCTTGGAGAGAATTAAGTCCAGATTGGAAAACAAGGCAAGAGGCTCCTTCAACTGGGGGAGCCTCTGGGGGAAATTAGATCGAATAAATGATGAGATAGATTGGGTAATGTTGGTTAAAACTGAGAATATGATCAAAGCAACAGGATAAGACAAAAGTAAAAGCAACTAGAAACTCCAGGAAAAGCAGAAGGAATACAAGAAAGAAAAAACATGGTCTTATTTGGTTCTGCAACCAATAATATTTGCAAATTCACAATAATAAACTATATATATATATATATATATTAATTTTTAAGTTGAATACTTAACCTACAGCAAAATAAATAGATGAGGTATTTATAGTTACAGGACAAAAAGTATTATTAATCCTGATACAGAGGGTCCTCAGCTTACAACAGTCTCCACATATGGTGTTTCAAATTTACAACACTCACTCCCATAAAAACTTTAAAAAACAGATCTCTCTACATCAGCTGCTTCTCAAAATGAAACACCTGTAGTACAGGTAGAATCATCTCCAGCATCTCCTGCATGTTCCTTAGATAATCCTGATTCACCTGACCCAGTATCTCCAGCACCTTCTGCAGGTTCTCCTGGCTCTCCAGTTCCCTCCTCCCAATAGGTCACTCTTTCCCGCCTGCAATGCCCCTTCCAGTGTGCAAGCCAACCACAGGAATTAAGGTAAGGAATTTTTTTACACTCATTTTTTGTCTTTTTTTTTTGTTACTACAGTATAGTCAGTGTACAGTACAGTATATTTATGTCCTTTTTTTCTGTGGCTTAGGTGTGTTTTTATGTTCTAGATGATGATTTTACAACTGTGTTAGGATAAGTAAGTGACTTAGGCTAGGGTGTGTTTCTACTTACAGCAAAATTCAGGTTACGTCACTGTCGTAGGAACAGAACTGTGTTGTAACCCAAGGACCCTCTATATTCTAAAAGTAAAAAAGAAACAACAGACGTTAAGAGGTGAGAAAGAAGAAAGAGTAAAAACAGAGGCAGCTCAGGACCTGCCACCTGGGCAGCCACACAGGGCACCATGCTTGTTTTGTTTTGTTTTGTATTTTTCTGAAGTTGGAAATGGGGAGGCAGTCAGACAGACTCCCACATGCGCCCTACCAGGATCCACCCTGCATGCCCACCAGGGGGCGATGCTCTGCCCATCTGGGGCGTCATTCTGTTGCAACCAGAGCCATTTTAGCACCTGAGGCAGAGGCCACAGAGCCCTCCTCAGCGCCCTGGCAAACTTTGCTTCAATGGAGCCTTGGCTGTAGGAGGGGAAGAGAGAGACAGAGAGGAAGGAGAGGGGGAGGGGTGGAGAAGCAGATGGGCACTTCTCCTGTGTGCCCTGGCTGGGAATCGAACCCAGGACTCCTGCACGCCAGGCCGATGCTCTACCACTGAGCCAACCAGCCAAGGCCACCACACTTGTTTTAATGCTCTTTTAACAATCATAAGAACTTTTAAACACGGAGCCATGTATTGTCATTTTCATGCGGCCCTAAAAATTAATGTAAGTAGTCCTCGGAATAAGCATAAAGTTAAAGACTGATGTGTGCTCAGTATTTAGTGTAATAAGAAGCCAAAGTCTACTTATAGTTAAAGTTACAAAGCAATCTTAACAATGAAAATATAAAGATACCCAACATGTGACAATGACTACACTGTGATACTGAAATAAATGGAGGTGAGATGTGTCGATTAACTAAATCCTCCTCTATCCCATCAGAATAAAGAACAGTACAAATACAATGTTCAGAGATTGGCAATAACAGAAGACACAACTAAAAGAGATTAAAGTAGTTGAGAAAAGGAAAGAATGATAAGAAAGAATGAGCCCCTGGACCACTGCTTCTTATTATAGATCTTAATAGGTTCTTTTGTGTTTTTTTTCAACCTTGGGCATCTATTACTTTCACTTTTAAGTTAACTTTTAAAAGATAATTTAAGACTCATAATACAGCTAAGATACATTTTGTAGACATATTCTAAAATATAATTCTATTAAGCAACATAATTTATGCATAAATTTTCAATTTAGTTCATACAAATGTTAGATTATTTATATCTTAGAACATGTATGACATAGTTTCTGCCCTCTAGACATCACTCATCCTATCAATCATGTTATCTCAGACAACCAAGGTCAAGGCTACATGGAGAAAGAAGAAATTAGCAAAGCTGAGTAGCTTACAGTGATCACGTTTGCTTTAAAGGCAATTTGTCCCATTTTACAATAACAGTGTTTTCAAAAGCAGGCATTTGCAAATACCAATACACTTTTCAGCAACTGGTTCTTATTTGGATGAAGGATAAAAGAAGTAGGGCTCTTACGCTCTGAAAAATGACCACTTACTTATCAGTATTCTAGATAAAAGGGGGGCAATGGGAGAGCTAAGGAAACCAACAAGGAATTGCACCCAATGGTGGCTTTCCATGGACATCTACCACTGCCTGATGCAAGAACAAGAGGACTTCATTTTCAGTAAAGATGAATGATCTCCCACAGAGGAGTCACAACTGCTAGTTTGCCAGTATAGATACAAAAATATGAAAGCAAAGTATTTGGAAGGGAAAGGCTCTCATGATGCTACTAACACCCATGTCATGGATAGTAGTTAGAGTGGGTACTGCACAACCATCCGGTCCTGGACACTCACTCCCCTTAGAGCAAAGAATCCTCATGGCAACACTACACCCCAGCTATCAGATACAATAATTACATAATTTATCCAAGTCTTAAAAGCTCTACAATATCCATCAAGTTCCCCTTGAAGATTTTTAAAAGAACAAAAAAGAGGACATACAGATGGCCCATAGACATGAAAAGATGCTCATGTCACTAATCATCAGGCAAATGCAAATCAAAACCACAATGAGATAATACCTCACACCTGTCAGAATGGCGCTCATGAACAAATCAATACACAAGAAGTGTTGGTGAGGATGTGGAGAAAAGGGAACCCTTGTACACTGTTAGTGGAATTGTAAATTGGATAGCCACTATAGAAAACAGTATAAAAATCCCTCAATAAATTAAAAATAGAACTACTGGCCCTGGCCAGTTGGCTCAGTGGATAGAGCCCAGCCTATGGATGCCCCAGGTTCAATTCCCAGTCAAGGTACACAGGAGAAGTGACCATCTGTTTCTCCCCCCTTCTTCTCCCCTTTCTCTCCCTCTTCCCCTCCCACAGCCAGTGGCTTGATTAGTTCAAGAATGGCCCCAGGTACTGAGGATAGCTCCATTGGAGCACATCAGCCTAAAATGCTAAAAATAGCTCGGTACTCAAGCTTTGCCCCAGATAGGGTTGCCAGATGGGTCACAGTGGGGGCACATGTAGAAGTTGGCCTCACTATCTCTCCTCCTCTCACCGAAAGAAGAAAGAAGGAAGGGAGGAGGGAGGGAGGGAGAAAGGAGGGAAGGAAGGAAGGAAGGAAGAAAGGAAGGGAGGGAGGGAGGGAGGGAGGAAAGGAGGGAGGGAGGGAGGGAGGGAGGGAGGGAGGGAGGGAGGGAGGGAAGGAAGGAAGGAAGGAAGGAAGGAAGGAAGGAAGGAAGGAAGGAAGGAAAGGAGGGAGGGAGGGAGAGAGGGAGGGAGGGAGAGGGAAGAAAAGGGGGAGAGAAGGAAGAGAAAAAGAAAAGCAAAGATTCGGCAGCTGGTGGCTTTTGACGTTTTGAAGACCTGCCACATACTTCAATGTAATAGACATTTTTTAGGACATAGGATTTGAAGAAGAGGAAAGCCGTGGTGAGACCATCTGGTGGATTCCTAAGGAAGCCAATCTTATTCACCTACATGATGGTGTTTTCTGGGGGAAATAAAAGGCCTGTTCCCCCAAGCATGGGTCAGGAAGAGATGGGCCACACCCTGAGAGACATACTCTCTGAGTGAAACCACGCAGACTGATTCTAAACATGCATGGGAGGACAGTGACAGCGTGTGGCAGAAAGCATGTTGGAAAGCAAGATGGGCGGGGGGAGGCCAAAGTTCTCACCTAGATAGTGCGGAGAAGGGCAGTTCCTGGAAGCAGGGCGTGGAGAGTTGAGCCCTGCAGCCTGGACACAGAAGCCACAGGGTCACTTTGGGCTGTAAAAGAAACATATGAAACATCAAAGAAGAGAAATAAATTGAGATGTGAATTTCATCTTCTTGCTTTCCTCCCTCCAGGCCCACACCCTACTAACTGTGGTTGATATTAGTCACTTCTTTTGATTTTAACTTCCCATTTTCAAATAATTTACATCAGAGTTGCAAAAACAGTACAAAGGACTGCCATTACACCCTTGATTCAGATTCAAAATTTTAACATTTGGCTACATGTGCTTTATTCTTTCCCTTCTAGACATAATATGTTTTTATCTTTTTATATATTTTATACAATATAACATAAACAGTTATAATTTTTGCTATACATTTTGAGAGTTAGCTGACAGTCCCCTGCCTATTCCCCATGCACCAAAATCTTCCATCGTGCATTTCCCAAGGACAAAAACATTCTCTTTCATTATAGTTCACATTCAGAAAAAGTAACTTTGCTGTGACAGGGTTATCTAATCTACAGTCCATATCTAGATTTCACCAATTGTCATAATATCTTTTCTATCAGTTTTACCCCGATCCAGAATCCAACCCCAGGATCATGCATTGCATTTAATTGCCATGCCTCTTTAATTTCTGTCATGTAGAAAGTTCATCCAGCTTTCCTGTTCTTTAATAACATTGGCACTTTTGAAATTTTCAGGCCAGTTGTCCCTCAATTTAAATTAGATTCAGATTATGCCTTTGGGGCATGTTGGGCAGATAAAATGTATTATGCTCACTTTGTTAAAGAGGCCGTTGCCCAGGTGATATTAATGTGTGTTGGGGTGGGCTAAAGGCAGGCAGAATTCTTGTAGCCTGGGGCTTGGTTTTGGGATTAAGCCTTCCCTACCCTTTTTGGTGTAAGGTGGTACAATCCTATCATGCCTCAGAGAAGTGACTTTGTATTAAGAGATTTCCCTATTATGTATATTGGATTAAGGGTTTGGATTTCTACACTATAAAATGGGGGCAGAACGGGACTTGGCTCTTGGTTCCTGAGGTTAGCATGAGAGAGCGGAGAGAGTAGAGCCAGCAGCTAAAGGAGGCCACGTGGAGGAGGCCAGGAGAAGCAGCCAAGATGGCGGAGTGCTGAGTGAGATGCCAGTTTGTGTAGAGTTTGTATCTGGGATAAGGAAGGAGATGGGGAACTGAGGAGAAGAAGGCTGGTGAGCTAGAAACCTTTGATTCTAAGAAACTCGGATAAATCAGTAGCTTTGTGAGCACTGAATGTGATTGGGTTTTGGAGCCCAGTGTGTATTTTTACTTGCCCGCCGGGTGCAAACTAGGATTAAAGACTATGGCCCACCAGTTTTTGGCTCCGTTGTTTCTTTGCCGACTGTCCGAATCCAATGGGAACCTGCATGTGAATGGCCACAATGGCGGCTCCTGGCCTTCCATTTGGCGTAGTCTGTGGCAGGATTCGATACAGATCGGCAAGGAGCCTTTGAGTAGTGGAGTAGAGGACTGGCTAGTGTTAGGGTTCCCCATGGCTGTCCTTTTGGGGATTGTAGGCTGGCTGACTTTTACAGCCATGCGTGAGGAAACCGAGAGCTCCGTGGAAGAGGCTGCCCGGGACCTGCAAACTGAGCAGCAGAAGGAGATGGAGCAAATGCAGGAGAAACCGATGCTGACCCTGGAGCTGGAGGAAATGCTGGAGGAGGAGACCAACCAGGTGTTCAAGATTCGCCTGGAAATGGAGCAAACGCTGGAGGAGGATTCAGAGGTTCGTGAGTTGCAGCTTGCCCTGGATGTTGCGGAGAGCCAGCAGTGGCAGGAGGCCAGGGCTGAGGCTGAGGCCGGGCCCGGAGCTGCAAGGTCTGCGGAGCAGAAGGCTGCGGCAGCCCAGGGCTCGAGACTGGCAGCAGGAGTTGGTGTTTTCAGTTCCTCTATGGAGGATGAGGAGAATCGGACTGGAGTTGTGATCTGCAGTCTCCAGAAGATGGAAGCCCAGCTGGAAGGAGCACCTACTGCGGCCCCGGTAGGTCTGCGATTTTGGGACACAGGGCTGGACACGCTCTCCGGAGCAGAGATGGAAATGCTGACTGCCATTGCCATGTGCTCCTCTTTGGGACAGTGTAAGACCTGCGAGGACGGCAGGGATGAGGGGGGTGGCTGATGCCCCATGTGCGTGGACTGATTTCCTGGACTATGACCGGAGTGGGCATTGGCTCCTTTGTTGGATGGACTTTCAGATTACGGATTTTGGACAATGTAAAATACCCTGATGAGGGTGGGGGATGGCTTTGCTGGAAGCACTCCCCTACCCCGGGAAGCTTTTCCCGTGGCTAGAAAGAAGCCAAGGACATTTTGCGCTTTGGGCTAAGTGCTCAGAGACTGGTGAAGTGTACCTTTGTAATTGTTGAAACTGTATGATTTTTGCTGTTGTGATTTGTGTAATGTTCTAATTTCCTTGCACAGGGATGCCGGTGGTATAAATTGTGGGTAGTAAAGTGAGCATAGGGGTGGATTGTTGGGCAGATAAAATGTATTATGCTCACTTTGTTAAAGAGGCCGTTGCCCAGGTGATATTAATGTGTGTTGGGGTGGGCTAAAGGCAGGCAGAATCCTTGTAGCCTGGGGCTTGGTTTTGGGATTAAGCCTTCCCTACCCTTTTTGGTGTAAGGTGGTACAATCCTATCATGCCTCAGAGAAGTGACTTTGTATTAAGAGATTTCCCTATTATGTATATTGGATTAAGGGTTTGGATTTCTACACTATAAAATGGGGGCAGAACGGGACTTGGCTCTTGGTTCCTGAGGTTAGCATGAGAGAGCGGAGAGAGTAGAGCCAGCAGCTAAAGGAGGCCACGTGGAGGAGGCCAGGAGAAGCAGCCAAGATGGCGGAGTGCTGAGTGAGATGCCAGTTTGTGTAGAGTTTGTATCTGGGATAACGAAGGAGATGGGGAACTGAGAGAAGAAGGCTGGTGAGCTAGAAACCTTTGATTCTAAGAAACTCGGATAAATCAGTAGCTTTGTGAGCACTGAATGTGATTGGGTTTTGGAGCCCAGTGTGTATTTTTACTTGCCCGCCGGGTGCAAACTAGGATTAAAGACTATGGCCCACCAGTTTTTGGCTCCGTTGTTTCTTTGCCGACTGTCCGAATCCAATGGGAACCTGCATGTGAATGGCCACGATGGCGGCTCCTGGCTTTACAGGGCAGAAATGCTAAGTAAAAGGTACTTTGAGTGCATGCATATCTCTATATAGTTACCATTTCTACCTTTGTAATTAATAAGTCATCTCAGGGAAAGACTTTGAGACAATATGAATATCCTGTTCCTCCTCACACTTCCATCCAATAGTTTTGGCATCCATGGATGATTTGGGTTGAATCCATCTTTTCTTTGATGGTTACAAAATGATGACCTTCTAACTCTAGCATTTATACGTTCATCTGATGGCATTCGACTTTATGAAAAAGCTGCCCTTTATTCTCCATTTATTTATCATCACTGTGGACTTGGGAATTCTTACACAATTCAGTGACTTGCAACCCATGACTGTCATCATTCCTTCTAATGCTCAGATTGCACCTCATTGCACCAGCAAGAGCTCTTTTCCCTGTGTTCTTTTGACACGTCCTCGTCATACTATGAGCACTTCCTTACTTTCTGACATAACAAGATGTACCAGACTCATCCTGTACTTTCTTCTCCTCCCTGGCCCCCAAATCAGCTATTTTTCTAAGGAGTGTTGGTTTATTTTGTGGAACATAATATTTAGAAACCAAGATGTAAATACATGCTGTGCTCAGATGTTAGCAGTTTCTTATAAGGAAGCACTTGAGGTAAATTGAGATCTTTCCTTGGGCGGGGGTGGGAGAAACATCACAGAAGGAGTTTCTAGTTGGTTGAATGATATTTAAGTTCTATTTTAGCAAGTCCAGGGAAATGTTATCCATAGTGTTCCTATTTTTTGTTTCCGAACAGATGTTGCTGAGATGGTTGTGTTTGCGGTTGCGGTGGTTGCTGTGCTTGTAAAACCCCAAGTGATGTTCGTTGTTGGTAGCATAAACACCTCCAATCAGCCTGCACCCAGCTGCTTCTCTGACTGTTCATGTGACCCCTACATTTGTCAATAGCAGTAAACTAACTCGAATTGGCACTCCCCACACTTGCACGTCTTGGTGAGGACATTGTAACCCTACAGGAGCAGTTGCAGCTATGCAGTGAGGAGGGTCGGTGTAACCACAGAATGCATCAGCCAGCCCAGAATGACCTCAGGGGTGCAGGGCTATGTCTTCACACACCAGCTCAGCCATCATAATAAATGCTCCATTTCCTCCAACAACGTCTTTTGGACTACTCATGGATCTTTCTCAGTCCTTTCCATGTCAAATTTCAAATGCTGCAGCTTTCCAGCCCACACTGTCATTGCCGACCCTCAGCACATAAAGCTAAATGTCCAGTGGCACGTTATGTCAGCATGCTACAGTAAAAAATAACTGGGGGAAATAAATGGAATGAGCAAACCTCAGGGGAGGTGTTGACTGCTGCTGCCGGCCAGCTTGGAAGGAGCAGTCCAAACGTCAGCAGCTCAGGGGCATGAGAAGAAAATATTTATCCCACACAATGAATTTTCTTTGTTTTAGCATTGCAAAAATTTTTTCTTCAACAAATTGCATCTCGTGTCACTTTAGTTTCTAAAATTCATCTCCCAATTCAGGGCAGTAAATAAAAGTTCAGGAAAGGGTTGGAACAAGATCCCTTCTGAGACATCCTTGACTGTTAATTAACTAGAAACCATAATAAGTGCTCTCAGCTTTGTGATAATGGAAAACATTTTGTGTTACACCCACAAAGAGATTTTTTTCTACCAATGTGTTAATAATTTTATCACTGAGTGATGAAATTCTTTCCATGTTCCCCTGTATCTGCTCCTCTGTTTTCCACAAAGGACATGTATGACTTTTGTCAGGGACTTGGGAGATAACAATGAACATAAGTGGGTAGACAAGGGGGGGAAAAAAGCACCAGCATTTTAGGTGCAGATAAGAGCCAGGCAAGAGGCATTCGAGGTGGTACGCAGGGAAGGGTCTTGGGGAAATGGCATTCATCAAAGTCGGCAAGATGTTCTGCAGCTGAACTTAAAAAAAATGCAAAGAGATAAAACTTCTTTAAACAGCAACTATAGAAGAACTCACCACATTCACATTTAGCAGTGTCTTCTGCCATTTCTCAGAAGAAAAGTTTTACTTTCAAAAGACGGTTTTACCTTGTTGGACCCCAAGAAGACATTGGCTCCCTGTGGACTCTGGAAATCTGAGTCTCTGTTTGTCAGCACAGGGAAGAGATCCCAGCCAAGTTGCCATGAGTGGCAGAAAGGGGCTGCCTTGCAGGGGCCATTGCTTTGGTAGCCACTAAGTGCCTCAGGCAGCACTGGCACTGCTCTATACCAGCACATCAAAGGCACACTTTCATTCAACAAATGTCTTCTCAAGACCTACCTACCACATGCCAGGCACTGCTACGCATCAATAACATATGCTCAAAGGGTAGGAGCTGGAAGGACAGGATGAGGAAAATAGTGCATTTAAAGGAAAGAAGACTTTCTGAGTGAATGTGCTTGTAAAGGGAAAGAAAAAAATGAATGAATAAAAAAGGAGGGAGGGAAGGGAAGGAAGGAAGGAGGAAGGACAGAAAGGGAAGGGAAGGGAAGGAAAGGAAAGGAAAGGAAAGGAAAGGAAAGGAAAGGAAAGGAAAGGAAAGGAAAGGAAAGGAAAGGAAAGGAAAGGAAAGGGGGAGGAAGAAAGAAACAGGCAGGGAAGGGGAGGGAAGGGAAGAGAAGAGAAGGGAAGGGAACAGAAGGGAAGGGAAGGGAACAGATAAAAAGGGAAGGGAAAAGAAAGGAAGAGAAGGGAACAGAAAAGAAGGGAAGGGAAAAGAAGGGAAGGGAAGGAGAAAGAAGGAAGGAAGGAAGACCTTCCACTTTCTGGTTCTACTTATGTGACTCAGACTTCTCCGCATGTGTTGGTGAAGTGTGGCTTGTCTCCTCTTTCCCCACCAAAGGAAGACCACTAACACCTTCCTTTTTCTCTCACCCAGAGTGTAGAATAGCATCTTGCATCCTATTCAATAAATATTTGATAAAAGGATGAATTAATTTATTGATTTTTTTTTTGAGGTAATCATTTGGGGGGGAAAATGGACCAACTAATTCAAAATAGCAAATGCTACTATTTCCATTACTCAACCCAGTAACTCTTGATGTCAACCTCCTTGCTTTCTCTACCTTGCAAAGCACACTACATATACACACACACATCCAACAGGCACCTTACCACTGACACAAATAAAACTCTTCAAATACAGATTAGGGCAAATCGACTACAAATGGATGTTAATTTTGCAAAACAGTTGTGATAGTGTTAGATACCCTAATGAGTTTAGACCCCACACAAACAGCCCCAGGCAACACTGGAGACAGAGAGTCTGTCCTTATGTCACTCAGCCCTACCTCTACCACATCTGTCCACACCCACAGAGTGACCTTGGCTTAGTAGCTTAAGCTATCAACAGTTTTAGTTTGCTCACTATAAATTGGGGACAACCATGAGACACCACAGAGAACCTGACCTTGTTGAACATGTCAGTAAGTGACAGTTCTTACTATATTTTTATATGTCAACCTTGTGTCCACCTCACTCATATCCTACACCCAGAACTCAGATGCATCATCCGTATACTTAGTCCTTAACTGAAGCACCAACCAACCCACTTCCCGTCAGATTTGATATATTGAAATAGAGTCATCTCGTCAACAAGTGTTTACCAGGAACATTGACTAGGTCACCGGCATTGTGCTGAGCACTGGGCAAACAATGTCAACAAGACCCACACAAGGACTGCCATCCTGGGGCTCACAGGCTGGAAAAAGGACAGAGGGAATCCTTTGCCATGTAGAGAGGGTATGGGGTGTTCAGGGTGCCCAGGGAAGGCCCTGATGGGAGAGCTATCAGAGCCAAGGATGAACAGGATTAAGTCAGGCAAATACAACATGCCAAGACAGCTCCAGGCGGACAGAACAGTGTGTGCAAAGGCCCAAAACATAGTAGATGACTGCATTTACAGGACTTTGTAGGCATTATTGTCACAGGGGTGCAGAACAGCAGGAAGAAGGTGGCCAGACATGAACTGCATCAGGAAACATAGGCAGACCATGGAGACACTGGGTGAGTCTTGTAGAGGAGTGAAGCCATAGGTGCCATTTGGACAGAAAAGCAGAGGGTGAACAGTGTAATCAGGATATAGTGACACTTGGGTCACAGGTGCAGAACGGGTATTTCGGATGACATGAGCAGAGGCAGCGGTCAAGTAGATAGCAGCTGCAGTGACCCAAGTCAGAGCTCATATTGGCTGGAGAAGGGTAATGGCAGTGACAGGAGACAGAATTGGGAGATGTTTAGGAGACAAACTGGAGTTTGGGGATATAGGAGTGACAAAGAGGAAGGTGTTAAGTAAGATGGTCAGACTTCTGGTTTGAGCAACTGGATAAGTTTTCTGAAACAGGGAAGATAGGCTGAGGAGAATATTTAGAGGAAAAGACCATGAGTTCTGCTTTGGGTTTGGTGAGATGGAGGTACCTTGAAACATGAGTAGGCATAGTTGTCAGACACAGAGGAGATGGATCTGGGGCTCAGAGACAGGATCTGGGTAAAGAAATATGTTGGGTTCTTTGGGTCAGACGGTGGTAATCAGATGCTGGGAATGACAATGGGGCCAGGTCATCCAATAGGCAGAATAAGCAGGCTTTGGGGATATTAGCAAAACAGAGACAATAAAAAAAATATTTTGAAACAATTTTACATTTTCTATTTCAAAAAGGACAAGAAACTCACCCTTGTGAGGAGAATTGGTGCTTGGTTGAGCCAGTGTTAAGTCTGTTTTGCAGGTTAAGTGAATTTTAATTTGGGTTTTTAATAGATAGGAATTTGAAGAGCATCAGCATGTTTAGGGTCCCTAAAGATCTTGCTCTAGTTCTTCAGGACCTCAAAGCCACTATGAGAAACTCAGGCTCTAGAAAACAGCTGATGGCCCTCTCCACAGGTTCTCACCAGAAACTGCAGGTAACTAAGCGTGGTCATAAGCCACTTGGGCAACGGCGGCAGTTTTTGAGGCCCCCCACCTGCAGGACCTTGCAGGTGACATCTTTAATTCATAGTATGTGGTCTAGATGCTGATGTGTTAATATATTCCTCTGTAAGGTCGATTTAGTGCATTTTAAGGGATATGTTTTGGGGACTGTACCTAAACTAAAATGCAAAAATCTCCTGGCCTACATTTCAGACTCTGAGGTAGGTCTTTGAGGAGAGAGGGGTTTACATCCTGGTCAAGGGGCTAATTTTCCAGCAACTTCCAAGTCACACTGCATAGGTGGCCCTGTGCACTCATCTGCGTGTGTAGACAAAGCCATAGCACGGCCACCGCTTCTCAGCTCTATTTGTATCCGAGGCCTTAAGTGTTCAAACCTTACCCACTACCATGTCCCCCAACCACTCTGACTCTACAGATGCCAGCCATTTATCAAACCTCTGAAAAGTAGAGGTAAGGCCCAGCTTCGGCATAACTTAAAGTTGTGACTCAAATTACAGGCCACTGCTGCTTAAGGTTCATGGCTGGCAGGGGAATGGCCCCCAGAGCCCAATAAGCTGCTTTTCCATAAAAGCACGCTCAGATAAATTATCATTGGGCCCTGAAACCCTCAATCCTCTGAAGATATACATATGCATTCTCAAGATACATCAAAGAAACGGAGTCACTTTCAGTCCGGCATGTTTTGAACAGTGCTGATTACTTCCTCTGTGTTCTCATGTAGATGAGTGTAGAAAGGAGGGGGTGAGACAGATTTTGTTTATCTGCAGAGCAAGAGTTACTGCTTAACCAAGCCACGTGTGATAAGAGACCAGAAAGTAAAAAATGGTGGTTGTTTTTTTTCCCCCTTGGAAGTTAGCAATTAACTTATGAAAAGCAAAGAGATGTTCAGGGCTGATTTGACCAAGGACCTAGAAGGCTGCATTCACCTCTTATTCACCCCATGTCTGCAATTTAACTCACCATGTTGCAAAGAGAAAGCCCAAAGAAAGCTCCCCACAATGATTTGGGAATGGGCTGCTGATGTATTGGAACTAAAAAAAAAAAATAGTTTGGTCGTGGGCATGAAAGATATGTGAAAGTCCAGGGTACACTGGCAGTCATTCCTTCATCATGTCCAACAAACCCTAAGAGGCCACCCTTTGTCCTATGCTACCAACCACAGCACATACACACACTCCCTGAGGCTGCTGTGCAGTCTCAAGAGAAAGTCACTGTAAATGTTGAGGCCAGTGTGACAGGGAGGGAACAGGGTAGCAGACCTCCTCTGGATGTTTAAGTCCCTTTTGCTCTTCAATTGAGAAATCACAGGACTGCATACAAGGGTAATCTTTTCCAAGTTCACTTCTTGGGAAGTGAAAGGGAAAATTCACTCTTTTCTGGTATATTTTTCTTCTAAGCCATCTTGTCAGTCCAAACTTCAGGCACTGTGATGTTAGATGGACCTGATATATGAAAAAAACAAAAGACAGTGGGATAATAGTCACAATATACCTCCCAAAGATGTACGTACATCCTGCAAAAAAAATGTCAAGAACACACTGTCAGAACCAAGCTAATGTCCAAGCACGGCAAAGACCTTCCTTAGGTTTGCTGTGTGCTGCTGGCCAGCAGGAGGATACGTGCCTTCAGGGGGATGAATTGTTCTTGGCACAAGGCACAGTGAGCTTGACTCTACTCCAAGTACCCCTTGCATATTTTTCTTTCCTTCTATGTTTAAAACTTCTTTTTACATTCTGCTGTTATGAGGGAAGGTGAATTCTTAACATGTGGCCATCACCTTTCCCCATTTATTGTTTCCCCTTGAAGAACTGGGCTTTAACGTATTCATTAGAAACTGCTTCATCAACCTGTTACAGGCATCTGTGCTATAGCATTGGTAATGCTCTGTTGGTCTACGGGTGTTCTCTGTTTGCACATTTATTTTAAAAAAGAAGAAGACACACATTATAAAGAGGAGTTTTATAAGCTTGGTGTGAAGTCTGGGGAAGTTTCACAGTCTAAGCAGGAATATTACCAATGTGCTATCGATAAAAAATCAAAAGCAAATATAAACCCAGACGAAGGAATCACTGAGATTAAAATTACAGCCCAGGGCTTCTTATCCAGTGGCCAAGGCTGCTGAAAATCCATTTGCTAGAACGTTTCCCTGCACACATGCACACACCCCACATTCTCTTTCCTTATTACCCCCCTCCCTTGTATCTTCCTCCTCTTTCTTCTCTTCATGCACTTTGGGTTGAAATTAAGATATTTGGGAACATGAAGAAGACATATTTGTGATCTTTATCTCAAAAAAGCAATCAACCAACCTTCCATAAGAAAGAGAGCCCATATTTTTCAGATCAGCTGGCTACAGACATTGAATTTTCTGCTTAAGTATTTCTTTTTTTAGTGAGAGGAGGGAAAGCAGAGAGAAAGACCCTGCATGCACCCCAACCGGGATCCACCTGGCAAGTCCACTTGGGGGAAATGCTCTGCCCATCTCAGGCCATTGCTCCATTGCAACTGGAGCCATTTTTAGTGCTTGAGGCAGAGGCCATCCTCAGCACCAGAGGCCAACTCACTCGAGCCAATTGAGCCATGGCTGTGGGAGAGGAAGAGAGAGAGAGAGAGAGAGAGAAGGGGGAGGGATGGAGAAGCAGATGGTCACTTATTTTGTGTGCCCAAACCAGGAATCAAACCTGGGACTTCCATACACAGGGTCGACACTCTACTGCTGAGCCAACCAGCCAAGGACTTCTGGTTCTGTCTTAATGGTTTTTACTTGCCCTGTATGGAGAATACACATCACTCAGAGGAAGGATGCATCTGTCAGCACACTTAGAAATCACATGAGTCCATCAGGCAAATATTCAAGACACCAGGAGAAAGTGAAAACATCCCAATAGTTTACTTTAGTTTTAACTAAATCAGTAGACTCAGTATTTGAAGTAATGCAGATGCAACCATGGTCACCTCTTTATATAGAACTCAAGATATTCTATTCACAAACATCTACAAAATGGCTAGATCTGGAAAACCCTCCCTGCATCCCTGATGTGAGGGATGACGGCTGTCCTAGTATCACCTCCATGGACAAGGACAGAGACAAGTGGACACCAGGTCCCCTCAGTTTATCTTCTAGGAGGTATCTCATTATGCACTCTAGTTCAGAAAGCTCCAACAGACCAAGTACAACGGGTAAATGGTTCCTCCTATTGCATCCTGGTTTCAAAAGAAATCTGTCTGATCTTCCAGTCTTGGTGCCGTACCTTCCATCATGCATGTGCCCAAGAGCAGACGTGCACATACACAACACCTGCATAAACCACACATACATATACACACACCACAGACACACATACACAATGTACACATATATACAACCAATACACCCAGTGGTATGATTCAAATAATTTAACAACTGGTTCCCTGCCCTAATGACCATTTTAAGTATATATATATATATATATATATATATATATATATATATACACACACACACACACACACACACACACACACACACACACCAAAAGGAAGTTTATTATTTCATGCATTTAATATTTAAATAAGAACAATAAAAGAGGTACACAAGACTAGATTATGTTATGAGTTTTAAAATATTAATGAGAAATAGTAGGACGTCAGAGTAATGGCGGGGTAGGAAGCGATACCGATAAATCTCCCCCAAAACTCAACAAGATCTTCAACCAGAAACAGAAAAACCTATCCTTGGAGCCTCCAGATGTTTCGCAATACACCCGAAGGTATGGTCGAGCGAAAAATTGGCTAAATATATAACCAAACCCCGAAGGAAATAGAGAGTAAGAAATGCTCCGCCTTCCTCACTAACCTAAACAGGGCGGCTTTCTCTGGGATCCGTGAATATAGAAACTGAGCCGGGCAAAGGGGGTGAATAGATCCAGGCCACGGCACAAACAGCCGAACCAGGCTGTGGCACGGAGATCCAAGCCGAGGAAAAACTGATCCTGTGGCAACCTGAGCAATACAAGCTAACACTCGCGCCAAACCCAAACAAAGAAAGACAAGCGGGGCAGCCATTTTACCCGATCTCCTGGTCGGTGCGTGCAGATACTGGGCGAGAGATTTCTTCCTAAGCCCCGGGAGTGGGTGCCCGTGTTACCCCACAGAGAGGCAGAATCAGAGGCTTTTCTGTGGGCCGAAAACGGAATCTCTGGGCAGCCCCAGTGCTCTGGGAAAGCCGCGCACGGGAGGGAGCGAGAACTAATTCCAACGGTGGAACTTTTCCGTGCTGGTAGGGGATTCACTCAGAGGGAAACGTGGCCGGCCTCATATCCTGGTCTGCGCGCGCAGATAGTGAGCAAGAGATTCCTCCGAGTGCCTCGGCAGTGCGCGCCCATGTTACCGCACAGAGGGGCAGAATCAGGGGCCTTTGTGTGGGCCAAAGCGGAATCTCGGGCTGCCCCAGCACCTTGCAAAAGCCGTGCATGGGGACGGACCAAGAGCCAATTCGAATGCTGCAACTATTCCATGCGGTTGGGGGTTTAACTCAGAGCGTGAGACTGCTGGCTGGATGTCCTGGTCTGCGCACGCAGATAGTGAGCGATAGTTTCCTCCAAGTGCCCCGGAAGTGGGCGCCCGCCTGTGTTACCGGAGAGAGTGGCAGAGCCAGAGGTATTTGAGTGGATGGAAACCCCGCCTGATTATGCTAGCAGCTCTGACTGACGGAGCCTTACCCAGAGCCCTGTGTTGAGTGGAAATAGAGTGGGGAGTTGCCAGCTCTTTGAGCCTCTTACTATCCAGGCAGAGGCAGCAGCAACCCCATAGCTGGATTATCAGGCTACTAATTCAGGAAGGAAAGAGTAGGAGAGAGGCTCCGGGAACACGGACTCTCTCATTATCGGAGCCTATAAATGCTAATGAGCCTCGACTGCCAACGAGACTGAAGCACAATACATGATATCGCCATAGAGACTTATCAACTGCAAACCTCTACCTGAGTGTGCCAAAGGGGAAGAACCTGGGGTACAGAGTCACCGACCAGGAAGAGGGAGAGAAAAGAAAAAGCAGGAAGATAACCTCTCAAAATCAAGAATAATCCACAGACTTTATAACCTATCCCATTTTATTATATTTGTTCATTTGTTTCTCTTATCTTCATTCTTAATTTTTTTTTCCTCCTAAAATTTGGTCGTTTAACTCTCTGCCAGTCTTATTCTCTCCTCTCCTTGAACTACACTACCCATAAGTGTGACATCTCCCATTATCTTTTCTTTCCTCTTCCTTTCTCTCTATGAGGGTTGCACTCCAAAACCCTTAACTCTCTCTCTCTCTCCTCTTTTTTCTTTTTTCTTCTTTTAGTGGTTCCCTCTTTTTTTTCTCTCTCTCTCTCTCTCTCTCTCTTTCTTTTCTCCCTCTATATTAGTTTCTTCCTTTCTTCTTTACATCTCCTCTCATTCAAACCTCAATAACAAACAAATTATCTTATCTGAGACTCAAACTTATGTTTGTGGCATTTTGGGGGGTTTTTACTTCACCTTTTTAACACAATAGCAGTGCTGCCATCCCTGGCTCTCCATTTTATCTATTTCTTGTTCCACTAAATACAATACTAATTTTTTTAATTTGTCCCTCCATTTTTCTGTTTTCCTCTTATTCCTCTCATCATAACTCTTAGTCAACCAACACCTAAAAGCAAATTATTTTATTCTTGACCCAAATTTTTTCCTTATTTGCTTTTTGTGGGTCCATACCCCCTTTATTTTCCTTTTTTTTTTTTCTTTTTTTTTTCTTTTTTTTTGCCCCTTTATTACTTTTCCCCAATTCAGGCCCTCCATTACAGGCATTGTTTGTTATAATTCACAGTTCACCACAAGATTTTCTCAAGAAAGAGGGGAGAGGAGAGGAAAGGAAAAAAGGAGGGGGGGAATAATTTCCTTTTTTTAAAATTTTTATTTTATTTTATTTTTCTTTATTTCATTATTAATTTTTTTTAAAAAAAACAACTCTTTTCGATTTTTTATTTTTTCAACTTTTTATTCTTTATTAAATCTCATTAATACTATCAACAAAACCACCCTCAGATGCCATTAAGGAAGAGAAAATCGAATATCATGGATACAAAAGAAAGAGAGGTAACACAGATAGATGAGGAAAAATCTATGGAGAAAAAATTTAATATATTGGAAACCTTGGAGCTAAATGACAGAGAATTCAAGATAGAAATCCTAAAAATCCTCTGAGAAATACAAGAAAACACAGAAAGGCAATTTAGGGAGCTCAGAAAACAACTCAATAAACACAAAGAATATATGTCCAAGGAAATTGAAACTATAAAAACAAATCAAGCAGAGATGAAAAACTCAATTCACGAGCTGAAAAACGAAGTAACAAGCTTAGCTAATAGAACAGGTCAGATAGAAGAGAGGATTAGTGAAATAGAAGACAAGCAACTTGAGGCACAACAGAGAGAAGAAGAAAGAGACTCAAAAATTTAAAAAAATGAGATAGCCTTACAAGTATTATCTGACTCCATCAAAAAGAATAACATAAGAATAATAGGTATATCAGAGGGAGAAGAGAGAGAAAATGGAATGGAGAATATACTCAAACAAATAATAGATGAGAACTTCCCAAGCCTGTGGAAAGAACTAAAGCCTCAAGTTCAAGAAGCAAACAGAACTCCGAGTTTTCTTAACCCCAACAAACCTACTCCAAGGCATATCATAATGAAATTGACACAAACCAACAGCAAAGAAAAAATTCTCAAGGCAGCCAGGGAAAAGAAGAATACAACATATAAAGGAAGGCCCATTAGATTATCATCAGATTTCTCAACAGAAACTCTACAAGCTAGAAGAGGGTGGACCCCAATATTTAAAGTCCTGAAAGAGAGGAACTTTCAGCCACGAATACTATACCCATCAAAGCTATCCTTCAAATATGAAGGAGAAATAAAAACATTCACAGATACAGAAAAGATGAGGGAATTTATCATCAGAAAACCCCCACTACAAGAATTACTAAAGGGGGTTCTCCAATCAGATACAAAGAACAAAAAAAAAACAGAGCCACAAGTAAAAGCTCCAAGAAGAACACAATAAAACCAAATTTAAACTGTGAAAACAACAAAAAGAAAGGGGGAGAAAAGATGGAGATTAACAGTAGCAAAGGAAGATAGAGTGCAAAAGTACTCACAAAATAGTTCACTACAATGAACAGGGTAGGGACCCTTTTCATTACTCAAAGGTAACCACCATTGAAAAAACTACCACAGAAGCACATGAGATAAAAAAGATAGCAACAGAGGAAAGATGTATGGAATACAACCAAATAAAAACAAAAGATAGAAAAACGAAAGAGAAGGATCAAACAAGACACAAAACTAACAGAAAGCAAGATATAAAATGGCAATAGGGAACTCACAAGTGTCAATAATTACACTAAATGTAAACGGATTAAGCTCACCAATAAAAAGGCACAGAGTAGCAGAATGGATTAAAAAAGAAAATCGAACTGTATGCTGCCTACAGGAAACTCATCTAAGTAACAAGGATAAAAACAAATTCAAAGTGAAAGGCTGGAAAACAATACTCCAAGCAAATAACATCCAAAAAAAAAGCAGGTGTAGCAATACTCATATCGGATAATGCTGACTACAAGACAGGAAAAGTACTCAGAGACAAAAATGGCCATTTCATAATGGCTAAGGGGACACTGAATCAAGAAGACATAACAATCCTTAATATATATGCACCAAACCAAGGAGCACCAAAATATATAAGACAGCTACTTATTGATCTTAAAACAAAAACTGACAAAAATACAACCATACTTCGAGACCTCAATACACCGCTGACGGCTCTAGATCGGTCATCCAAACAGAGAATCAACAAAGACATAGTGGCCTTAAACAAAACACTAGAGCACCTGGATATGATAGACATCTACAGGACATTTCATCCCAAAGTGACTGAGTATACATTTTTCTTCAGTGTACATGGATCATTGTCAAGAATTGACCGTATGTTGGGCCACAAAAACAACATCAGCAAATTAAGAAAAATCGAAGTTGTACCAAGCATATTTTCTGATCATAAAGCCTTGAAACTAGAATTCAACTGCAAAAAAGAGGAAAAAAATCCCACAAAAATGTGGTAACTAAACAACATACTTTTCAAAAATGAATGGATTAGAGAAGAAATAAGTGCAGAGATCAAAAGATATATACAGACTAATAAAAATGACAATACGACATATCAGAATCTATGGGATGCAGAAAAAGCAGTGATAAGAGGGAAGTTCATATCACTTCAGGCATATATGAACAAACAAGAGAGAGCCCAAATGAACCACTTAACTTCACACCTTAAGGAACTAGAAAAAGAAGAACAAAGAAAAGCCAAAAACAGCTGAAGAAAGGAGATAATAAAAATCAGAACAGAAATAAATGAAATAGAGAACAGAAAAACTATAGAAAAAATCAATAAAACAAGGAGCTGGTTCTTTGAAAAGATCAACAAAATTGACAAACCCTTGGCAAGACTTACCAAGGAAAAAAGAGAAAGAACTCATATAAACAAAATCCAAAATGAAAGAGGAGAAATCACCACGGACACCGTAGATATACAAAGAATTATTGTAGAATACTATGAAAAACTTTATGCCACTAAATTCAACAACCTAGAAGAAATGGATATATTCCTAGAAAAATACAACCTTCCTAGACTGAGTCAAGAAGAAGCAGAAAGCCTAAACAGACCTATCAGTAGAGAAGAAATAGAAAAAACCATTAAAAACCTCCCCAAAAATAAAAGTCCAGGCCCAGACGGCTATACCAGCGAATTTTATCAAACATTCAAAGAAGACTTGGTTCCTATTCTACTCAAAGTCTTCCAAAAAATTGAAGAAGAAGCAATACTTCCAAACACATTTTACGAAGCCAACATAACCCTCATACCAAAACCAGGCAAGGATGGCACAAAAAAAGAAAACTACAGACCAATATCTCTAATGAATACAGATGCTAAAATACTAAACAAAATACTAGCAAATCGAATACAACAACATATTAAAAAAATAATACATCATGATCAAGTGGGATTCATCCCAGAATCTCAAGGATGGTTCAACATACGTAAAACGGTTAATGTAATACACCATATCAACAAAACAAAGAACAAAAACCACATGATCTTATCAATAGACGCAGAAAAGGCTTTCGATAAAATACAACACAATTTTATGTTTAAGACTCTCAACAAAATGGGTATAGAAGGAAAATATCTCAACATGATAAAGGCCATATATGATAAACCATCAGCTAACATCATATTAAATGGCACTAAACTGAAGGCTTTCCCCCTTAAATCAGGAACAAGACAGGGTTGTCCACTCTCTCCACTCTTATTTAATGTGGTACTAGAGGTTCTAGCCAGAGCAATCAGACAAGACAAAGAAATAAAAGGCATCCATATCGGAAAAGAAGAAGTAAAGGTATCACTTTTTGCAGATGATATGATACTATACATCGAAAACCCCAAAGAATCCACAAAAAGACTACTAGAAACAATAAGCCAATACAGTAAGGTCGCAGGATACAAAATTAACATACAGAAGTCAATAGCCTTTCTATATGCCAACAATGAAACAACTGAGAAGGAACTCAAAAGAACAATCCCCTTCACGATTGCAACAAAAAAAATAAAATACTTAGGAATAAACATAACAAAGAATGTAAAGGACTTATATAATGAAAACTATAAACCATTGTTAAGGGAAATCGAAAAAGATATAATGAGATGGAAGAATATACCTTGTTCTTGGCTAGGAAGAATAAATATAATCAAGATGGCTATATTACCCAAAGCAATATACAAATTTAATGCAATTCCCATCAAACTTCCAATGACATTTTTTAAAGAAATAGAGCAAAAAATCATCAGATTTATATGGAACTATAAAAAACCCCGAATAGCCAAAGCAATCCTAAAGAAAAAGAATGAAGCTGGGGGCATTTCAATACCTGACTTCAAACTCTATTATAGGGCCACAACAATCAAAACAGCATGGTATTGGCAGAAAAATAGACACTCAGACCAATGGAACAGAATAGAAAGTCCAGAAATAAAACCACATATATATAGTCAAATAATTTTTGATAAAGGGGCCAACAACACACAATGGAGAAAAGAAAGCCTCTTCAATAAATGGTGCTGGGAAAACTGGAAAGCCACATGCAAAAGAATGAAACTGGACTACAGTCTCTCCCCCTGTACAAAAATTAACTCAAAATGGATCAAAGATCTAAACATAAGACCTGAAACAATTAAGTACATAGAAGAAGACATAGGTACTCAACTCAGGGACCTGGGTTTTAAAGAGCATTTTATGAATTTGACTCCAATGGCAAGAGAAGTGAAGGCAAAAATTAATGAATGGGACTACATCAGACTAAGAAGTTTTTGCTCAGCAAGAGAAACTGATAACAAAATAAACAGAAAGCCAACTAAATGGGAAATGATTTTTTCAAACAACAGCTCAGATAAGGGCCTAATATCCAAAATATACAAAGAACTCATAAAACTCAACAACAAACAAACAAACAATCCAATAAAAAAATGGGAAGAGGATATGAATAGACACTTCTCCCAGGAAGAAATACAAATGGCCAACAGATATATGAAAAGATGCTCATCTTCTTTAGCTATTAGAGAAATGCAAATCAAAACGGCAATGAGATACCACCTCACACCTGTTCGATTAGCTGTTATTAGCAAGTCAGGTAACAGCAAATGTTGGAGAGGCTGTGGAGAAAAAGGAACCCTCATACACTGTTGGTGGGAATGTAAAGTAGTACAACCATTATGGAAGAAAGTATGGTGGTTCCTCAAAAAACTGAAAATAGAACTACCTTATGACCCAGCAATCCCTCTACTGGGTATATATCCCAAAAACTCAGAAACATTGATACGTAAAGACACATGCAGCCCCATGTTTATTGCAGCATTGTTCACAGTGGCCAGGACATGGAAACAACCAAAAAGCCCATCAATAGATGACTGGATAAAGAAGATGTGGCACATATACACTATGGAATACTACTCAGCCATAAGAAATGATGACATCGGAACATTTACAGCAAAATGGTGGGATCTTGATAACATGATACGAAGCGAAATAAGTAAATCAGAAAAAAACAGGAACTGTATTATTCCATACGTAGGTGGGACATAATAGTGAAACTAAGAGACATTTATAAGAGTGTGGTGGTTACGGGGGGGGAGGGGGGAATGGGAGAGGGATAGGGGGTGGGGAGGGGCACAAAGAAAACAAGATAGAAGGTGACAGAGGACAATCTGACTTTGGGTGGTGGGTATGCAACATAATTGAACGACAAGATAACCTGGACTTGTTATCTTTGAATATATGTATCCTGATTTATTGATGTCACCCCATTAAAAAAAATAAAATTATATAAAAAAAAAAAAAAAAAAAAAAAAATAAACAGAAAGCCAACTAAATGGGAAATGATATTTTCAAACAACAACTCAGATAAGGGCCTAATATCCAAAATATACAAAGAACTCATAAAACTCAACAACAAACAAACAAACAATCCAATAAAAAAATGGGAAGAGGACATGAACAGACACTTCTCCCAGGAAGAAATACAAATAGCCAACAGATATATGAAAAGATGCTCATCTTCTTTAGCTATTGGAGAAATGCAAATCAAAACTGCAATGAGATACCACCTCACACCTGTTAGATTAGCTATTATTAGCAAGACAGGTAATAGCAAATGTTGGAGAGGCTGTGGAGAAAAAGGAACCCTCATCCACTGTTGGTGGGAATGTAAAGTAGTACAACCATTATGGAAGAAAGTATGGTGGTTCCTCAAAAAACTGAAAATAGAACTACCTTATGACCCAGCAATCCCTCTACTGGGTATATATCCCAAAAACTCAGAAACATTGATACGTAAAGACACATGCAGCCCCATGTTTATTGTAGCATTGTTCACAGTGGCCAGGACATGGAAACAACCAAAAAGCCCGTCAATAGATGACTGGATAAAGAAGATGTGGCACATATACACTATGGAATACTACTCAGCCATAAGAAATGATGACATCGGAACATTTACAGCAAAATGGTGTGATCTTGATAACATGATACGAAGCGAAATAAGTAAATCAGAAAAAACCAGGAACTGCATTATTCCATACGTAGGTGGGACATAAAAGTGTAACTAAGAGACATTGATAAGAGTGTGGTGGTTATAGGGGGGAGGGGGGAATGGGAGAGGGAAAGGGGGAGGGGGAGGGGCACAAAGAAAACTAGATAGAAGGTGACAGAGGACAATCTGACTTTGGGTGATGGGTATGCAACATAATTGAACAACAAGATAACCTGGACTTGTTATCTTTGAATATATGTATCCTGATTTATTGATGTCACCCCATTAAAAAAATAAAATTATTATTAAAAAAATAATAATAAATAAATAAATAAATAAAAAGAATGAGAATTAGTAAATAATACCTGACAAAAAAAACAATAAAACTGTTATGTAATATACAGTGTGTCCATAAAGTCATGGTGCACTTTTGACTGGTTACAAGAAAGTAACAAAAGAGGATAGAAATGTAAAATCTGCACCAAATAAAAGGGAAATCCTCCCAGTTTCTGTAGGATGATGTGGCAGCCTGTGCGCATGTGCAGATGATGAGGTAACAATGTGTATACAGCGGAGCAGCCCACGGCTATGCCAGTCGAAATGTGGATGGTACAGAGGAAAGTTCAGTGTGTTTTGTGGCTTGCTAAATTCGAATCCGTGACCAAAGTGCAACATAAATATCTGCACATTTATAATGAAGTACCACCACATTGGAATAACATTACTCGGTGGGATAAGCAGTTGAAGGAAACCGGCAGTTCGGTGGAGAAACCCCATTCTTGAAGGCCATCAGTCAGTGACGAGTCTGTAGAGGCTATACAGGATAGCTACCTAAGGAGCCCTAAAAAATCTGTGCGTGAGCCCACATCGAACTGCACTGAATAGGTATGAAACTGGAAGAGCTTTTCTTTTATTTGGTGCAGATTTCACATTTCTATCGTCTTTTGTTGCTTTCCTATGACTGGTCAAAAGTGCACCATGACTTTACGGACACACTGTATTTCCATATTGCTTCTTGATTGGCATCCTCACTGGCACTTTTCTTCACTTTTATCCAAGCATCATCAGCTGTGTGATTTAACCTTAACCATCTTTCCACTGTAGGAATAGGATCCCATTCCTTTACCTATAGACAGAATGAACACTACTACGGGAGCTTAGAATACACTGCTGTGCAGATGAACCTTAAAAAAGAGTAAGGAATGTAAATTTGTGATTTCCACATTGGGCAGCTGTCCAGGTGCCCACCTTAGAGAGAACCTTGATTACAAGTGCCATTTGAACAACTAGTTCGCCAAATTCAAGAAAACACTAGGCATCAGTTCTGCCCAAACAGTATGAACCAGCTGAATCCCACCACTGGATACACCTATATACACACACCGCACACACAGTTCAACCTTTAGGCTCGGCGCTCCCTAAGCCTCCCTGTGTGTCTCTGACCAGTGATATGAACAGTCCCTCTAGATGTCATGCATTCTGCTGCTCCCATGGTCCTAACCTGCATCATTATCCCCACCTTGTTTCCAGATGAAGGCCCTTCCCTCAGGCCACAGGTCTCATCTGAGTTCCAGCTCTGAAGTCAGGCTTGCATTTTTCTACTAAATGTATCATTCCTGTCTAGGTTTTTTTTTGTTGTTGTTGTTTTATTCTGTTTTGTGTTTTTGTCAAGGTTTTTCCCCCAATTTTCTGAGTGTCTGTGTTATATATTCACTTTCATCACTTCAGTCAACTAGTTGCCTGTCTCCTTCACCAGTGATCTCCTCACTATAAATTTGTACACAAATGTATGGTCATTTACAAACACAGCTTGGGTTTCCAAGGCCATCCCAGCTCCACCCACCATCTCAGGACTCCTAATTTCTCTTCAAACATGTCGCCTCTCAGAAAGTCCCAAAGAGCATCCAGGACCAGAATCTTCTTCAGTGACATCACAGTCTGTTATCTCCCTACTCTCCTACTCCTGCTCCTGCTCCTGCTGAAGCCCCGGTGAATTCTGGAATCCACTCTCCTAAGGCCAGGACACAGCCATGCTGGGCAAGCTCACAGAACATTGCTCCTGCACTGCCCCTGAAGACCATGCCTCTGGGGATGTGTTTCTGGCTGTTTGCACAAAAAGCTGTCCCTGTGGAGGGCACAAATATCAGTGCCACATGCCTACCCCCATGGCTACCAAATACAGGCACCATATCTATGCCAATAGAAGCCACTGGGCCCACCAGCTTTTGTCCTGGCCAGAGAAGTACCCTCTAACCTCTGTCACCTCTGTGTACAGTACCCCTGCCTTGGGGTTCATCAGCAAGTGCCCCTGTACTCCAGGACTACAGAGACCAGCAAGGCAGCTCCTCCTATGTGTGTCCTCATTCCATTCCTCTGGAAGTCAGGCACATTCCGGGACAGGTTAGTGTATATTGTGAACAATGGACCACAAATACTTCTGAAGTCAGCTTCTCCACCCTGAGCATGCATGCCTTCCAGGGCTTTTCTTGCTCCTTTCTGAGAACAGCTCTCCAACAGACCAGGCATGCCAGGCTCTCAACAAGCCCCATACATCCGACTGCAGTCCTTGCTGCACGTGAAATTCAATGTGGAGGGCGCCCAGCTTGGAGAAGCCAAAAAGGTCTTGCTTCTCCCATGGTTCTATTTCTATCATATTATAAAATATGTTCCCAGCCTCTAACAATGATTTTCTAAGGATAATGGGATTGTGTTTAAAAGACAAGTGACAGGAATGAGAGAAAGATACCACATTCTGGGAAGGACAAGGATGTTCTTGCACCACTCCTGCACAGAGGACACTCAGCTGCTCTGACCAATCGTTCTTCATCCCTGTGAGACAAGACCCACTCCAGAGGGAAAGTCAAGTCCTCCCTCATGTCCGGCTGGTCCTGGAGTTCAATGCTAGAGCACACATGTCCCCAGGAGAGCATAGGGCATCACTGAACAGCGGGAGAGGAGCCATGTTGGTCCGTGCACACACCAGCTAATTCATCTTTTTACCCACCTCGTGTAATGGTTTTCTGCATGTATTTTACAGAGGAAGATAGCGATGCCCAGGAGGGACATTCTGCTCCAAATCATACAGCTGATGGTGACTCGCACCACCTGATCCAAACTCCATGTTCTTTCATTGAACTGAAGCTTTCCTCAGGGACAAGAGCAGCCAGAAAGAATGGTGGGGGGAAATCCACAGAAACCTAAGAACCAGGAAGACCACTTGGCAGGTGGGCACTGCCACTTTATGACACCATGGCTTTTTTAGGACAGGAGTGTTGGCCCTTCACTGGATCTGGAAGGCATATGCCATCCACTGGTCTTGATGGTTAAACCTTATACCGAGACAGTGTGCAGTTCCTCTGTTTCAAGTCTTTGGCACCTGGTCATATCACTAAATCTCCAGGTCACCTAGAATTGAGTGACATGTGGAACAGCTCTGAAACCTTCTACAGATTCATACAATGTGTGGACTGAGCCTCTGTGACTCATGTCAGTGGCATCTCCCAGCTGCCCAACCTATAAGGTGCTCCGAGTTAATTTTAAAAAAAATATCTTTCATGAGATCTAAATGAAGATCTCCTGCTCCTGGCCCTTCCCACATTGGCACAGATACTCGGGCCAGATGCTGGGGCCGCGTCCTAACCCAGTGATTATAATCTGACTCTTGAGCCTCTGGTTCCACATCCAAAAGTTCAAACTCAATTACAGTTAGACTTCTCAGAGAGCTGATTAGTTCCACCCGAAAGCTGTTTGCTAGTTCCAATGCCTTCGCCAACAAAAGAATGAACAACTGCTTTGATGGCTTTACTACAGAAGATTACCTGAGGTTAGAAAATGTGAGTGCTTTTTTCTTTGTGTTTTCAAGGATATAGCCCTCATAATGAAACAACATGCTAACAATTAGTTATTTCAAATACTGTCCCCTTCTGTGTAGTATTTTATCACATTTACTATCTCTACAACTAAATATTCACACATATATAAGAAAATTATATATATTCTCAGGGTCTGTTTACTAAAAAAAAAAATCACAATTTTATCATTTAAGTTTGGATACCATGCTAGAGACAAAAAAAAAAAAATTACAGATCTCCATTAATACTTCTAAATTTAAAATGACCGTTATCATTCACTAACAAACTGAATTTTGCTTTTCTTTTTATTCCTCCTTTTCCTTCCTAACCCCTCCCTCTGTTATACAGTCTGTGTAACCCCATTCAGGGCAGGATGCGGCCAGCATCACACACGACACTTCACTGACTCCTGTGTTTCTCATATTAGTCCAATTTCTGATCCTCACTCAACTGGAAAGAGATGGAAAGGAAGATAGAAGGCACTGAAGAAAGACTCTATTAACTTTATAGCTTTTCAATTAAACTATTACTCCTAAAACTTCTAAGTTCTCATTTGGCCATCTGGGAGACCGCGCCAGGACATAACCCTGAGACAAACAAGGACAGAGCTTGCTTGCATTTTTGCAAAATGCTGAGAATCAAATTCACATGTACTGTCAGCTAATATCCATGGGTGTCCTAGTTAAACATTGTACAGTTCTATACATATATTCCAGTCCTGATGTGAGAATGGGGAGGAGGACATTTTCTCCCTCCTCCTCCCCCAGGATGTTCAAGTTCTGTTCAATTTAAATCAGGAACAGCAAAGATTTTTGAGCTAAAGAGCACAGTTTTCAGAGCTAGACCTCCTGGGTCAGAACCCTGGTTGTGTCACTCACTCACTGTGTAAGCTTATGCAAATTACTTAATATCTCTGTGCCTCAGTTTTCTCATCTGTAAAGTGAGGATATTACAGGGTACCTACCTCAGAGTCCCCGTGGAAATTAAATAAATTATCATCTGTAAAGCTGTTATGGGGGACCCAGAGAAGTGTTCAATAAATAAAGAGGAAAGACAAAGAACCGAAGGCACACCACTTGGTCTCACCATATCTTCAGGCTTTAAGGACATCAGTGCCTGGGTAGGAACATTAAACCAAGGTAAACAGCAGTACAAAGAAACACTTAGCCATCATTAAATAAGTGCCTTTGGATAGTGGTTTATGAGTGAATATGACAGAATATTAGAATATTTGCCTAAAAACAGACAATAGTCATAAAGTTCTTTGAACTGATAAGGTGATCCAACGTTTCTGCTGTACGTCATAAAGACAAAAGTCACTTTATTCTCAAGAATGGCAGGGTTTGAGGGAAAATAGTGGTTCTAAACCTGAGCCATTATTTTTACTGCTTTGATTTTTCACCAGATAGAGTTAACAGTAGATAAGCTTCTCTCTCTGTTTCCCACCTGCAAGACAAATTCCAACATTTTTATAACATCATTCAATGCTAAATGGTAATGAGGGTGATATAAAACACTTTTCTCACCTTGAACTTTTAAATAAGTGTCAAGTTCAGAAAATTCACCAGGCTAAAAATTACTGACATCCTCATTTTATTAAATTTTTAGTAACTATGACATCTATAAAGTGTCTATTTTTCTCCAGAGACCAATAAGAGCCCAAAACAGGGCTGAATTCTCAGAAGAACAAAGAATTCAAAGAAAAGTCTGTCATGGATAAGCTTGACCATCACCCTGGAGAAACAAAACATGCTGATGTTTCGGAGACTACCAGAAAATATTAAGATGGCGTGTAGGGAGGTACCTGGCAGAGTGGGTCTCCACTATGAAGAGCCTTCCCCTAGGCCTCAAAAAGGTGAGTTTTCTGGCACAGGAGCACACAAAACAGGCAGGTACATGTGCCTTTGAAGCTAATTTCATGGTTAAGTAAGGGGTTGTACTAAATGCCACAACCTGTAATCCAGGGTGGACTTCAGCTAGATTAGACTGCAAAAAGGATAGGGCTAGAGTGTGTCCATCACACCACACCCCTAGGATGAGCTCTCAGTGACAGGGAAATCTAGCTCTCAAATTTTTTGTGTGAATTGTCTAACGAAAACACTGGTTAATGTTCAGATTTTGGAAAATTGGTCCATGTGTTTTGTGAATAGGCCATGAAAAATAACAGAAAACAAGGAGATAACTTTTATTTGCTTCTAAACTCTAATCTTGGGCAGGAGAATGAACAGGGTGAGGAGCTGGCACCAGGAAACCCAAAAACGAACCAAAGCCAGATACCACAGAGGCTGACGCACAAGAATCCAGAATGGAGATCACCTGCTCAGTGGCCTCTGGGAGCCGTAAAGGACAGTAACTGTGAACTTGGAAGGATAAGTAGGACAAACAGAGAGGGTACTGGAGGGGCAACTGGGGGACACATGCCTGGCCAGATGCATTCAGGGTCAAGGTTTTAAAAAACCTCTACTGCCCAATAAAACGTCTTTGGGCAAGACTGGACCCATGGCAGTTCTCTTCTACCTCCAGTCTGGAAAGTCAGGGCGAACTGGGTTTAAAAGGAAGCAGTTAAGTGCAAAACTAGGACCTGATTCTTACAAGGCAAGAAAAGACTCAAGTCAAAAGGCCGGGCAGCAGGTCCAGACAGGGCAGGGAAAACAGAGCAGCTCAAGGACGGCACAAGAGCCAGTCTGGCCAGAAACTAAGCTCAGGACATAGGCAGCCTGAGGTCTACATGTGGAAATAGGCACTGGGGTGGGGGGCAGGACTAATGCCCTGTGTGCACCTCCCCTTAGGGCTTCCCACAATGATTTCCACTAGATACTCCAATGTCCAATCAGGTTCAGAGTCACTTCATTATTTTTTTCAAAAATAAAATACTTTCTATTGTGGAACTGCACATTGGTTTTTGTTTTTCTTGATTTTTATCAGAATTGCACGTGTGCTCAGGCCAGTGTCAAGACTTGTCAAGGAAAACACCAGAAACAGCTCCTGCTCCACCTCTTGTTCCCCACAGCAACTGCTTTCAAACCTTCCAGCTAATAAGCATGTTTGTGTCCATGTTGCTAAATAACGTACGTGTGTTACTTCTCCTGATTTTTTTTCATTTTATGTATGAACTGTTGACTCTCAGCCCACCCCTTCATACAAAAGCATAGAGTTCCTTTTCCACTGTATTTCCAATTTAGTTGTATTGTACTTTATGTTGGACTGCCACTCAGGGATCACACTATCATATCTGTGTACGGTATAGCTGTGTAAATGCTATTCAGAGACCATCCGTGTTGCTCAGTAGCTGTTTTTCTCAGCTGGCACAATAATTCACTTTCCCTGGAGTTCACACCTTTTTTTCCTTTTCTTAATTTCTGTGTTCTTACTAACTCAATTCCAAATTCTCCTCTAATTCTGTAAACCTCCTCACGGTACATTCAAATTCAGACTGTGCTATCTCCTCTCCTTTTCCCTCTGATCCGGGGGTTCATGCCCTTTTCACATCATTCCCTTATTGTCCGTGTGGCTGTGCTCTAGAGAGGAGGAGGCTGGCTGTGGGTGGTCACCTGCATCCCTGCCTGGGAGTCCAAAACCACTTACTGCGGCCTAAACCTAATATCTTTGCCAATGGACAGCTTACCCAGGGCTAAGGCCCTTGGGAAACTGAAACACAAGGACGAAGACAAGAAGATGCTGAAAACAGAGACGAGGGTTTCATTTTCAGTGCCCACTAGTTTTAGGTTTCCTAACCTGAGCTATTGATCTGAAGGGGCTTGCGAGAGCAGGCCCCTGTCTGGAGTAAGAAAGCCATGCTCACAGGAGACGTGGGCACCGCCCAACAGACAGCAGTAACCTTGCATCTTTGTCCTTGGCCACCACCTGTCTCCTGAGGTCACCTTCAGACAGACCTTCTTGTAGTGTGGTATTCCTTGGGACACTGCTCTGTGTACCTGTGTCTTCTTTCTCAAGGGGCAGGGGAGTCACCTGATAAAAAGCTCATGAGAAACCATTGCTCTCTGCCTCTGTGACTCATCCACCCTTTCTCCCCAAGCAAATCATGTTCATGGCCGGATGACATTGGCAGTGCTCCAATCCTACAGCCCTATGAAGGTGAGGGCTTCATATCTGGTCCCGAAATACCTGTGAAGTAGGGAGAATATAGACAATTCTTCTTCTTGATCACTTTCTTCCCACTCAGGACTCACTCCTTGCTCCAAGTCCTGGCTCATGTGCATTGGAATGAGCTCTGGCTGAGTGAAATAGGTATGGACTCCTTCATCAACCAATGGGCAAATTATTAAACCTCTCTGAGGCCCTGACTGGTGGCTCAGTGGATAGACTGTCCGCCAGGTGTATGGACGTCCTGGGTTTGATCCCCAGTCAGGGCATACATGAGAAGGGACTATCTGCTTCTCTTTCCCTCCCTCTCCCGTTCTCTTTCTCTTCCCCTCTCACAGCCGGTGGCTCAATTAGCATCAGCCCCAAGCACTGAGGATAACTCACTTAAAAAAAATTAAAACTCTCTGAAGAACTTTATTATTTGCAAACCAGAAATAATCATGATTGCCTTGAAAAACTCTCATAATCATTATATTTAATAAGTAAAGAATTTCTGGGGAGAGACAAGGTGGCGCTGGAGTAGGCGGACGTTACCAACATCTACCTCCCAGAACCAAAGTGGATTACAAACTAATTTTATGAACTATCATCTGGAAAAACCAATTCTGGACTAAACTAAGAGGAATCTTCAACCAAGGAACACTGAAGAAGCCACACCGAGACTGGTAGGAAAAGCGGAAATGCAGAGAGGGCTGCCCAGCTCCTCAGAGCAAACGGCAGCATGGAGAGACTCACATGGCAGGAAGTGAGTTTAGCAAAGAAGGGAGGGTCCTGAGCCCCAGGAACAAAGCCCCAGCCTGCAACCCCAGAGCCCAGAAGGGGCGTAAGGACAGTATTTAGCTGGAAACAAGTCAGGATACTGTTTGTGAGAAAGAGTCTGATTTCTCAGACCCAGGATCCTTTTTAAAGGGACTGCACAGAACATCTCTCTCACAACCACTCACCCGGGGCTCCTGGGGACAGGGGGAGAGAGCAGAGGACAAGAGTAACAGGAAGAGCGTGTAATCTAGGAGGCACAGGGAGAAACATTTTGGGAGATAGCCACCCCAACACCTGGGACGACTCACTCCCCAAAGCTGAAGTGAATATTTCCCCCGGAAACAGCAACACCAGCAAAGGGAAGCAGGAGAGCAGCCAAACAAGCTCCCCCACGGCATTCAGAGCAGAGTCGCATAGAAGGAGGGAGCTTTTGGGTCTACAGTAGTGAGTCTTAGGGTCCAAGCTGCAACACCCCCACCCACGTGGCTGAGGGTGCGTTGGAGGGCGGGCAGCAGCGGGAGACAAAAGTGCGGTTCTGCTGGCAGGGGCGGAAGCCAGCTGGCCACCACTGGGCTCAGGTGTGAGCTCAATCTGGCCTGGCTGGGGAGAAGGGGGCATGCAAAAGTGGTCAACCTCAGCTGCCGGCAGCCTGTAATCCAGCCTGTGGGAGAAGGGCGGGAACCCCAGAAAGGGTGGAGACCAGCCCCTGAGCAAAAGCACAGGAGCACAGCCTTTCCCCGACTGTGCAACCCAGGCTTGCGGTCTGACTTGGTAGCCGGCTCCTCCCACGGGGGTGGAGCCAAAAGCCCAGAAAAGACAAAGTTCTGCTACTGAGCTGAGCTTGGGCATACAGTCCTGCTCGGTGGTAGAGCCAAGGCTAGCAGCCGTTCCTCAAGTGGGCTCCTCCTGCAAGGGCAGGGCAAAAGCCCAGAAACAGGCGGAGACCTGCAGCTGAGCAAAGGTGCTCGCCAGTGCCCTCAGGACTGAGCATAACGTCACACACAGGGGCGGGGCAAAGGCCAAGGCCACCAATGCTTGTGTACCCGAGCACATGATCACAGCCACTCCCGTGAAGAGAATATGCGGAGGCAGAGAAATACAACACAAATAAACCAAGAGAAATCCCCAGAAAAGGACCTAAGTGAATCAGATATAACCAAATTACCAGATGCAGAGTTTAAAATAACGATTATTAGGATGCTCAAAGATATTAGAACAACCATAGATGGCCATTACAAAAACCTAAATAAAGAGATAACAAATATAAAAAAGGACATTGAAATAATAAAAAAGAATAAGTCGGAAATGACAAATACAATATCTGAAATAAAGAATACAATGGAAGGAATTAAAAGCAGGATGGATGAAGCAGAGAATCGAATCAGTGAGTTAGAGGACATGATAAATAAAGGCACGGAAGCAGAGCAGAAAAAAGAAAAGAGACTCAAAAAGTCTGAGGAAAATCTAAAAGAGCTCTGTGACAACATGAAAAGAAATAACATCCATATCATAAGGGTTCCTGAAGAAGAAGAGAAAGAACAAGGAATAGAGACTTTGTTCAAACATATCATAGCGGAAAACTTCACCCAATTAAGTCAGGAAAACATTTCACATGTTCAGGAAGCACAGAGAACTGCATTAAGGAGAAACCCAAAGAAACCAACACCAAGACACATCATAATTAAAATACCAAAGCTAAATGATAAAGAGAAAATATTAAAAGCTGCTAGAGAAAAAAAGACTATCACCTACAAAGGAGCCCCCATAAGGATGACTTCTGACTTCTCAACAGAAACACTTGAGGCCAGAAGGGAATGACAAGAAATATTCAAAGTAATGCAGAACTAGAACCTACAACCAAGACTACTTTATCCAGCAAGGCTATCATTTAAATTTGAAGGAGAAATAAAAAGCTTTACAGACAAAAAAAACTTAAGGAATTCACTGCAACCAAACCAAGGCTGCAAGAAATGTTAAGGGACCTGTTGTAAACAAATCAAAAAAAAAAAAAAAGAATATAGCAAAAGAGGAATACAGTTTTAAAGAAAAAAATGGCAATAAAAAAATTACATATCAGTAATAACCTTAAATGTTAATGGATTAAATGATCCGATCTTCGGAGGCAAGAGACATAGGGTAGCTGCATGGATAAGAAAACAGGACCCATATATATGCTGTCTACAAGAGACACACCTTAAATCAAAAGATGCACACAGACTGAAGATAAAAGGATGGAAAAAATATTTCACGCAAATGGAAATGAAAAAAAGCTGGGGTAGCAATACTTATATCAGACAAAATGGACTTTAAAACAAAGACCATAGTTAGAGATAAAGAAGGTCACTACATAATGATAAAGAGAGCAATCCAAAAGGAAGATATAACCATTATAAATATCTACACACCTAATATAAGAGCATCTAAATATATAAAGCAGACTTTGATGGACTTAAAGGGTGAGATCAACAGCAATACTATAATAGTAGGGGATTTCAATACCCCATTAAAAAAAATTAACAAAGAAACAGCAGATTTAAAGGACATATTAGATCAACTCGATTTAATAGATATCTTCAGAACCTTTCACCCTAAAACAGCAGAATATACATTCTTTTCAAGCGCTCATGGTACATTCTCTAGAATAGACCACATGTTAGGGCACAAAAGTGGTCTCAACAAATTTAAGAAGATTGAAATCATATCAAGCACTTTCTCTGATCACAATGGCATTAAACTAGAAATCAACCACAATAGAAAAATTGAAAAACATTCAAACACTTGGAAACTAAATAGCACATTATTAAATAACGAATGGGTTAACATTGAGATCAAAGAAGAAATTTCAAAATTCCTAGAAACAGCCTGACCTGTGGTGGCACAGTGGATAAAGCATCGACCTGGAAAGGCTGAAGTTGCCAGTTCGAAACCCTGGGCTTGCCTGCTCAAGGCACATATAGGAATTGATGCTTCCTGATGCTTCCTGCTCCTCCCCCCTTCTCTCTCTCTTCTCTCTCTCTCTCCCCTTCTCTCTCTCCTCTCTAAAATAAATAAATAAAAAATTTAAAAAAAAATTCCTAGAAACAAACGATAATGAGCATACATCAATTCAATTTATGGGACACAGAAAAAGCAGTCCTGAGAGGGAAGTTTATAGCATTACAGGCATACCTCAAGAAGCTAGAAAAAGCTCAAATAAACAACTTAACCCTGCATCTAAAAGAAATAGAGAAAGAACAGCAGGTAAAGCCCAGAGCTAGTAGAAGGAAGGAAATAATAAAGATCAGAGCAGAAATAAATGACATAGAGGCTAAAGAAACAATACAGAGGATCAATGAAACCAGGAGCTGGTTCTTTGAAAAGGTAAACAAGATCGATGAACCTTTAACAAGACTCACCAAGAAAAAAAGAGAGAGGACTCAAATAAATAAAATTAGAAACGAGAGTGGAGCAATAACAACTGACACAACAGAAATACAAAATATTGTAAGAAAATAATATGAAGATCTGTACGCCAAAAAACTAGACAACCTAGATGAAATGGACAAATTCCTTGAATCATATAATCTTCCAAAAATCAATCAGGAAGAATCAGAAAATCTAAACAGACCAATTACAACAAATGAGATTGAAAAAGCTATCAAAAAACTCCCAAAAAAGAAAAGTCCTGGGCTTGATGGCTTCACAAGGGAATTCTACCAAATATTCAAAGAAGAACTAACTCCTATCCTTCTCAAGCTATTTCAAAAAATTCAAGAGGAAGGAAGACTTCCAAACTCCTTTTATGAGGCGAGCATAATTCTGATTCCAAAACACGGCAAAGACAACACAAAAATAGAAAATTATAAGCCAATATCCCTGATGAACTTAGATGCAAAAATTCTCAACAAAATATTAGCAAACTGGATCCAGCAATATATGAAAAAAATCATACACCATGATCAAGTAAGATTTATTCTTGGGAGGCAAGGCTGGTACAATATTTGCAAATCAAACAATGTGATTCATCACATAAACAAAAGAAAGGATAAAAATCACATTATAATTTCAATAGATGCAGAAAAAGCATTTGATAAAGTCCAGCACCCATTCATGATCAAAACTCTCAGCAAAGTGGGAATATAGGGAACATACCTCAACATGATAAAGGCCATCTATGACAAACCCACAGCCAACATCATACTTAATGGGCAAAAATTAAAAGCAATCCCCTTAAGATCAGGAACAAGGCAGGGGTGCCCCCCTTTCACCACTCTTATTCAACATAGTTCTGGAAGTCCTAGCCACAGCAATCAGACAAGAAAAAGAAATAAAAGGTATCCAAATTGGAAAAGATGAAGTAAAACTATCATTATTTGCAGATGATATGATACTGTATGTAGAAAACCCTGAAGTCTCAGTCAAGAAACTACTAGACCTGATAAATGAATTTGGCAAGGTGGCAGGATATAAAATCAATACTCAGAAATCAGAGGCATTTTTATACACTAATAATGAACTGTCAGAAAGAGAAATCAAGGAATCAATCCCCTTTACCATTGCAACCAAAAAAATAAAATACCTAGGAATAAATCTAACCAAGGAGATTAAAGACTTGTACTCGGAAAATTATAAAACATTGATAAAAGAAATCAGGGAAGATACGAATAAGTGGAGGCATATACCGTGCTCATGGTTAGGAAGAATAAACATCATTAAAATGTCTATATTACCCAAAGCAATTTATAAATTCAATGCAATACTGATTAAAATACCAATGACTTACTTCAAAGATATAGAACACATATTCCAAAAATTTATATGGAACCAAAAGAGAACACGAATAGCCTCAGCAATCTTGAAAAGGAAGAATAAAGTGGGAGGTATCACACTTCCGGATATCAAGTTATATTATAAGGCCATTGTACTCAAAACAGCATGGTACTGGCATAAGAACAGGCACATAGATAAATGGAACAAAACAGAGAACCCAGAAATAAACCCACAGCTCTATGGACAACTGATATTTGACAAAGGAGGTAAGAAAATACAATACAGTAAAGACAGCCTCTTCAAAAATGGTGTTGGAAAAATTGGACAGCTACCTGCAAAAAAATGAAACTAGACCACCAACTTACACCACTCACAAAAATAAACTCAAAATGGATAAAAGACTTAAATATAGGCCGTGAAACCATAAGCATCTTAGAAGAAAACATAGGCAGTAAGCTCTCTGACATCTCTTGCAGCAATATATTTGCTGATTTTTCTCCACAGGCAAGTGAAATAAAAGACAGGATAAACAAATGGCACTTTATCAAACTAAAAAGTTTCTGCACAGCTAAAGACAATAAGAACAGAATAAAAAGACAAACTACACAATGGAAGAACATATTTGACATTGCGTCTGATAAGGGGTTAATAACCAAAATTTATAAAGAACTTGAAAAACTTAATACCAGGAAGACAAACAATCCAATCCAAAAATGGGCAAAAGAAATGAATAGACACTTCTCCAAAGAGGACACACAGATGGCCAATAGGCATATGAAAAAATGTTCAACATCATTAATGATTAGAGAAATGCAAATTAAAACCACAATGAGATATCACCTCACACCAGTCAGAATGGCGCTCATCAATAAACCAACACAGAATAAGTGCTGGCGAGAATGTGGAGAAAAGGGAACCCTCCTGCACTGCTGGTGGGAATGCAGACTAGTGCAGCCTCTTTGGAAAACAGTATGGAGATTCCTCAAGAAATTAAAAATCGAATGCCTTTTGGCCCAGCATACCACTGTTAGGAATATACCCCAAGAACACCATAGCACTGTTTGAAAAGAAGAAATGCACCCCCAGGTTTATGGCAGCATTGTTCACAATAGCAAAGATCTGGAAACAGCCCAAGTGTCCATCAGAGGACGAGTGGATTAAAAAGCTGTGGTATATATATACTATGGAATACTCCTCAGCCATAAGAAATGATGACATAGGATCTTTTACAACAACATGGATGGGCCTTGATAACATTATACTGAGCAAAAGAAGTAATTCAGAAAAAACTAAGAACTATATGAATCCATACATAGGTGGGACATAAAGATGAGACTCAGAGACATGGACAACAGTGTTGGGGTTACAGGGTGGGGGGAAGAGAAGGAGGGGGGTGGGGAGTGGAGGGGCACAAAGGTCATGGCTTTTCAGCATTTGCCATATTCCCCCCTTAACCTATAGACAGACAGCAAATATTTACTTATGGTGTTTCCTCTATAAAGATTGCTGTCTTAGGGACAAATGCTGATGAACTATTTCAGCAGTTCGTCCTTCTTCAAAGACTTATATGTCAACATAGAGCTCCATGTTTCATAGGACATACTCAAGCTCACTCCATGCTCCCTGGAGCTTTAGCACAAGGGAATGCCCTTTTTTGTTTTTCCTCTTTTCTTTTTTTTTGTTTTTTGTTTTTTGTTGTATTTTTTCTTTTATTTATTTATTTTTTGTATTTTACTGAAGATGGAAATGGGGAGACAGTCAGACAGACTCCCACATGTGCCTGACCGGGATCTGCCTGGCATGCCTACGGGGGGGGGGGGGGATGCTCTGCCCATCTGTTGCAACGAGAGCCATTCTAGTGCCTGAGGCAGAGGCCATGGGGCCATCCTTAGTGCCTGGGGTGGCCTTGCTCTGGTGGAGCCTTGGCTCTGGGAGGGGAAGAGAGAGACAGAGAGGAAGGAGATGGGTAGGGGTGGAGAAGTAGATGGGCGCTTCTTCTGTGTGCTCTGACTGGGAATCGAACCCGGGAATCCTGCACACCAGGCCAATGCTCTACCACTGAGCCAACCAGCCAGGGCCTAGGAATGCCCTTGTTGAACAAGCTACCCAAAAGAAAATTATATGGAGCAACCATGACAGACCGAGGAAGTCAGTCTCATACTATTCATCACCAGAACACTGCAGCCCGGTGTAAACAGTTTCAACTTTCTCAGGAAATCCTGTCCAAGGGGTCCTATACTGCCCCTTCATTTGGATTGAACCCTCAAGGACCCCTACCAGGACAACTTTGGCAGATGGATGTTACTCATATACCTTCATTTGGCAAACAGTCGTATGTCCACATTACAGTGGATACATATTCCGGATCTATAGTAACCTCTGTCAGAACAGGAGAGGCTGCTAAGCATGCTATAGCTCATTGTCTGTATGCATTGTTCTATTATTGGATTTCCTAAACTGGCTAAACTGAAAATGCTCCTGCATATGGAGCAAAAGCATTTACTGTATTTTGTCATGCTTACAATCTTTAAAGTTAAGGTATTATTAAAGTGTACTCAGCAAACATTTTAAGGTCAATTTAAAAAAAATTTTAAAGGGGGTAGTCATATCCTGGAACTCCTACAGGTCTACCATATCATGCTTCTTACTTAAAAAAAAATTTTACATTTCTTTTGAATGCTGATTAACAGGAGACACCAAATCTTTTTCACCTGCAAACTACTACCTTCTTTATTAGATCCAGCTAATAACACTGTTTTGTCTTTTTCCAAATAGCTCCAGATATATGGAAAAGATTTATATAGGCGGATGGGGATCCTCAAACCCCTCAGCGAGATTTTCTGAGCATGGCTTTTAAGATATCTAGAGGCAGAAAAAGCCCAATAGAGATCAGGGGGACTACCAGCTTTTAGTATACACCCTTAAAGGCTCCAATGCCCCAAAGGGGTCTCATAGGATGCCATCTGGGTCCTGCTTCAATAGTGGAAAGGAAGGTCATTGAGCTATAAAGCCTGCCAGAATTACATGCCTCTGCTGTGAGGAAACAGGGACACTGGAAGGTAGGCTTCCCCTCGCTCCTCTAAGGGAGGGTTCAGTCTCTTCCAACCCTGCTCCAGCCACCTATGACCTAACCTTGCCCAGAATGCTGGGGTTTGCCACTGAAGGCTGAAGGTGCCCAGGGCCGTCGGCCCCATCTATGACACTGTGGACGAGCCTAGGGTATTTCTTCCAAGAAACAGGCAAACTGATCTCATTTACACTAGGGCCACTTAACTATGTTTTGCCTGAATAGTCAGGTTTTTTATTCTTCCCTCAAAGATCTCTGTTGGGGGTGTTGATAGTCCTATTTTCTGCTGCTTTGCTTAATATATAGTCTTTCCTTTATCCCTCCTACCTCAAAGCCCCACTCATATTTCAGGCTGGGACCTACTCCTAATTTAGAGCTCTCTTTCCCCCTTTTGCCAACTTCTATTATGAATCTACCTTTGCCACCCAGCTTAGTGTATCCCAAGGTTCTCTTTACCATGCTACAGTCGCAGAGCTCCAGGGAAAACAACCTGGTCTCATCTGTCCAGGCAGAGGAGAACAGAAGCTCCATATCCATGCATGCTGAAAATGGCTTTTCCAGTCTACCTGAATCATTACCAGCTAGAAGCAGCGGTCATTGGGACTTGGACATGAGCTGCAAAGGATAGAATGGTGACAACAAGTCCAGTGCCATGAGGACTTTTCCTGGATGTGGACATTTCCTGGACTCCTGCTCCCTGTGACAGCTCCTAACAGACTGAACTGTGGTTGGGTTGCATTTTTCAGGAATTTGGCATGGTGATGGGGCCAACTTGGACTTGGTGAACATGTTAAGGACACTACTCTTTTATGGATTCTTGCTGTATTGGCCAAGAGTTTGCTTAAAGGCTTTTAGTCACTGTAAAAAAAAATAGAAGACTGGATAAAGAAGATGGGGCACATATACACCATGGTATACTATTCAGCTAGAAGAAATGATAACATCAGATCACTTACAGCAGAATGGTGGAATCTTGATAACATTGTGCGGAGTGAAATAAGTGAATCAGAAAAAAACAAGAACTGCAGGATTCCATACATTGGTGGGACATAAAAGCGAGACTAAGAGACATGGACAGGAATGGGGTGGTTATGGGGGGTGGGGGGAGGGGAGGAGGGAGAGGGGGAAGGGGAGGGGTACAAAGAAAACTGGATGGAGGGTGATGGAGGACGATCTCTCTTTGGGTGATGGGTATGCAACAGAACTAAATGACAAGATAACCTGGAAATGTTTTCTTTGAAAAAAAAAAAAAGAATTTCTGACACCATCCCAGAGCACTGGGGTCATGGGTTGGATACGCAGTCAGAGCACATATGAGAAGCAATCAATAAACGCATAAATAGATGAAACTACTAACTGGAGCAATAAGTTGATGCTTTTCTCTCTCTCTCTCTCTCAAATAAATAAACAAATTATAAATACATAAATGCATAAATAATTTCTATTGCTAACAAAATAAAAGATTTAATAACCTATAAACTTCTCCACTATAATACAGTTTAAAATACTAAATAAAAAAGGAGATACCTTTTAAATACCTATCTGGTCCTCAAAAAAATGAACTCTCCAAAGTCTAGAAAATGAAGAGGAAACCAGGAAATCAGAATGAGGTCGGTGTGAGCCCTCATGGTGACAACACAGGAGAGGTGAGTGAGGAGCAGTGCAGGCCCCAGAGGGGCCAGGTGGTGAAACTGGAACTCTCAGAGAAAGACACAACTCTCAAAGAAAACCAGGAAACAATAAACTAGGAGACAATTCACTTCTATTACAGGCAGAGAAAGAGAAAGCCTTTCTATCTCTAATTTTTTCCAAGATCCCTCTTGGAAGTCAAAACCCCAGGCAAGATCTCTCAGAAGTTCAAGGAGGCCATAAACTCTTAGATCTCCTAGAAAACTGGTGCAGAACCTCTCTGGAGGAACCTGATTCTCAAACCCCAGTTCACACACAGCACGTGAAGGGAAAAAAACACCATCAGTGACAGATAAGCAGCCCGATTCAATTCTTTAGAAGTATTGTATAAGGACTAGAAAAAATGAACTTCAAAACAATTTAAGATAAAAATAATCAAAATGTAGAAAATAAATACGATGTGATTTTTTAAATTTTATTTTTAACTTATTGTGTTGACATAGTTTCAAGTGTCCCACTCAATAGAACACCTCCGCATTTGCCCCCATGCCCCATGAAAAGTCCCTTTCCATTCCAATTTCACCCCCTTTGTCCCACTCTGAGCTGAGTCTCTTGTAGACAGCATTTATATAGGCCTTGTTTTCTTATCTATGCAGCTACCATGGAGCATTTCATCCATTTACATTTAAGGTTATTATTGATATGTACTTATTTATTGTCATTTTAGTCTTTAAACTTATAATCTCCTTTCTCCCGATTTCTTTTTGTTTTTCTTTTCTCTTCTTAGATCAGGTCCTTTAACATTTCTTGCAGTACTAGTTTGGTGGTAATGAACTCCCTGAGCCTTTTTTTCTTTGTGTGTCTGGGAAACTATTTCTCTTTCAATTTTAAATGATAGCCTTGCTGGATAGAGTAGTCTTGGTTGTAGGTTCTTGTTTTGTATCACTTAGAATATTTTTTGCCAGTGCCTTCTGGCCAGAAGTGTTTCTGTTGAGAATTCCGATGACAGCCTCTGTAGGTAATTAATTGCTCTTCTTTTGGAGCTTTTAGTATTTTTTCTTCACCTCTTATCTTTGGTATTTAATTATGATGTTTCTTGGTGTGGGCCTCCTTGGGTTCACCTTTTCTTTTCTTTTTCTTTTTTATTCGGTGAGAGGAGAGGGGGTAGAGACAGACTCCCACATGTGCCCCGAACCAGGATCAACCTGGCAAGCCCACTAGGGGGTGATGCTCTGCCCATCTGGGGTCCTTGCTTCATTGCAACCAGAGCCATTCTTTAGCAGCTGAGGCAGAGGCCATGAAGCCATTCTCAACACCCTGGTCAAACTCACCACAATCAAGCCATGGCTGAAGGAGGGGAGAAGAAGAGAAAGAGAGAGAGAAGTGAGAGGGGGAAGGGTAGAGTAGCAAATGGGTGCTTCTCCTGTGTGCCCTGGCCAGGAATCAAACCCAGAACATCCATATGCCAGGCCAATATTCCACAGCCAGGGTTGCGTTCACCTTTAATGGGACTCTTTGTGTTTCTTGAACTTATGTGACCTTTTCCTTCAACAGTTTAGGGAAGTTTTCAGGTATGATTTCTTCAATCAAGTTCTCTATCCCTTGTTTGTTCTCTTCTCCTTCAGGAACCCCTATGATGTGGACGTTGGTTTTCTTCATGCTGTCACAGAGGTCTCTTAGAGTTTGCTCAGTTTTTTTGAGCCTCTTTTTTTTTTTTTTTGCGACTCTACTTCTGTGATTATGTTTATCTTGTCCTCTAAATTGCTGATTCAATCTTCCATTTCAAACAGCCTGATGTTTATTCCTTCTAGTGCAGTCTTCATTTCTGATATTGTCATTGTCATTTCTGCTGGTCTTTTTTTATGGTTTCAATGTCTTTTTTGATGCTTACTCAGTCCTCAATCTGATCCTTCATTCTTACTCTAAGATCCATGAGCATCCTAATAACCATTATTTTTAACTCTGCCTCTAGTACTTTGGTTGTTTCCATTTCACTTAATTCTTTTTCTGATATTGCTCTTGTTGATTCATTTGGTTAATATTTCTTTGTCTACCCATTTTGTCTGTGTATTAGGTAGCTCTGCTCTAGCTGTCAAATGTGTTGTAGCATCTTTATGAGAAAGATGGGCTGAATGGTGCTAACCTCCAGTCCACCTGAGTTATTTGTTCCAGGAATGTTTCTTGAAGGTTATACTTATCCTCCTGTTGTATGTGAGTCTTAAGTGCTTTTGGCCCATTTGTGGGTTGGGCTATCCCTTCAGGCTGGTTGGTCAACCTTGATCACATGATTTAAATGCTGTGAAGTGTCTGTCCTCTGGGGTGTAGTTATTCTCTGCAAGGTCTAGTTCAGGGGTCCCCAAACTTTTTACACAGGGGCCAGTTCACTGTCCCTCAGACCGTTGGAGGGCCAGACTATAAAAAAAAACTATGAACAAATCCCTATGCACACTGCACATATCTTATTATAAAGTAAAAAAAAAATGGGAACAAATACAATATTGAAAATAAAGAATAAGTAAATTTTTTTTTTCTGAAGCTGGAAAAGGGGAGAGACAGTCAGACAGACTCCCGCATGCGCCCGACCGGGATCCACCCGCCACGCCCACCAGGGGGCGATGCTCTGCCCCTCAGGGACGTCACTCTGCTGCGACCAGAGCCACTCTAGCGCCTGGGGCAGAGGCCAAGGAGCCATCCCCAGCGCCCGGGCCATCTTTGCTCCAATGGAGCCTTAGCTGCAGGAGGGGAAGAGAGAGACGAAGAGGAAGGAGGGGGGGTGGAGAAGAAAATGGGCACTTCTCCTATGTGCCCTGGCCGGGAATCGAACCCGGGTCCCCTGCATGCCAGGCTGACGCTATACCACTGAGCCAACCAGCCAGGGCCAAGAATAAGTAAATTTAAATCAACAATCTGACCAGTATTTCAATGGGAACTATGCTCCTATCACTGACCACCAATGAAAGAGGTGCCTCTTCTGGAAGTACGGCGGGGGCCGGATAAATGGCCTCAGGGGGCCACATGCGGCCTGTGGGCCGTAGTTTGGGGACCCCTGGTCTAGTGTCTGCTGGACCCCTCCTTTGGGTGTGCCATTTGTGTAGCTAGCTGAGTCTAGCATTGGTGTGGTCTGCCACCCACTACTGGTTGTGTTGGTTCTGGGTCCACTTGGGTGGTGCTCAGGTATGGGTTGATGTCACACATTTTTTGTAACCCACCCTGGGCTACCTGTCTGGAGCTGCCACTCTGTTCACTGTTTGTGTCTGCATTTTCTGTGCCTGGTGAGAAGGGCTAAACTGTGCATAAGGATCAGCTTCCTCCTGCTTAGAACTAACAGCAGTTCCATAAAAGGGCCCAAGTTCTTTAAGAATTTCCTACACTTTTCAGCTGTTCCACCTCTTTTTGCAGCTTCCTGGTCTTCCTACAGTCTTCTGTAGAAAGAATGTAGACTGAGTACAGACTGGCATCACTCCACCAACCTCTCCACAGGTTGCAAGCATGGTGGGTTAGAGCAGCTGAGGTCAGGATGATGGTGGTAGTGGAATACCCTACTTTGGAGGTCTCTTGGTCAGGAGCTCAGTATGGGGAATTATCCTCTACTCCAGAGCCTAATCCCACAGACACTGCTGGATATTCCAGTTCTATTACTTCCCAAGAAGGTGAGTAGCAGTTTCAGTTTGGGTGAGGCTGACAGTCCCCTCTGCAGAAGTTGTTTCAGCTGGGGAGACTCTGGTCTCAGGGAGAAAGATTGAAAGAGTCTTCCACTGAGGCTGATTTGCCCTACTAGAGGGTGGCTAAGCCCCATGACATGTCTGAACATTAGGCTTCAAGGAACTCACACTTTGAATGCCTATGCTCTAAGCCTCTCTCCCTTCATACTATGGAACTTAGTTCAGTGGGGCAAGATATTCCAGACTTTGGCCAGCTGACTATGAAGCGCTACCTCATCCAATGTATGTGAGCTGCTGTGCAGGTGTTAGCCACAGAAAACAGAATTCGTTGCAGCTGGATTTTGTGCCTGACAATTTCTCCCTTTGGATATGCTGCTAGTAAGAGTAGTTGGGTTCTGTTCTGGTGTGGTTTGTAGCTGGATATGTTGGTTCTGGGCCTCTGAGGAGGAAACCTGGTGCAGACCAGTGTAAGACACTGCCCATGACTGGCCTTCAGCCACCTTATTGGAGCTACAAGCAAACCAGAATTTGTGGCTGTCTCTGCTGGGCTTAGGTGCACATGGAAAGACCAAGCTGCACATTTAGGCTGGATTTACCTGCCCCAGGTCTGGGGGCAGGTCAGCAAAAGGCCCAGGGTTCCCTTAATCTGCCTCCTGCAGCCTCTGTCTGCTGGCTGCTTTTTGGACTCTGCCACTGGAAAAAACTGTTGCAGAGTCTATAGCCTAGTGCAAATCAGTGATTAGAAAAGGTGGTGGGGTGGATCCCATCCCACAGTACCAGGTGTCAGTCTATCCTGAATTTTTTCATAGACCTCAGTAAGGTGTGGCCACTAGGAGTCTGATGGGTGTGACCTCTGAAACCAAGAGATTTGGTCTGCCCACATTCTGGACAGTTTCTACTGAATCTCTTGTGAGGCAGAAGCATCAGTCATATTCTCAGGAGAGTGTGGAGATAAGCTCCAGCCTCAATGCCAGAAATTAAGTCACTTCACACCCCCTGCTTCCTGGCCAAGGCTGCTTACTTCTCAGCATGACCCAATCTTCATAAGGAGAGGCAGGAGAGATTCCCAAGAGTGGGGCAGTTGCCTTCATCCAGGCTGATGCCACATAGAGAGGACTGCTCCACCCAAGAAAGATGGCAACTGCAGTATTGGAGAATGACTCAGCACAGGGGTTCCAGTGGCTGTACCCCACACTGTGACTCCCTCGGCCACCAACTTCACACTCTCCTCACACTCTCCTTTACACTATTCCTCTCAGCCCTCCCTCTGATGAAGCCCAGGGTAAGTGGCTGTGAACTTTCTGAATTAGCCCTTTAAGAGGGTGCCTGCATCTCTGAGATTCCCGTCTCTTTCTTGAAGACAGAAATTTTGCCTCTTTTCATTGCCACATGCTATGTGGGCACCTCTTCAAGACTCTGATGCTCTATGTGGGGCACCTGACCTGGGGCTTAGGACCCACACCTCTCAGAGCTAAGCTCCCAGCAGCTGAGATTCCCTCTGAACCCTCAGCCACCACTCACTCCTAAGAGCAGGGCAGCCCTTTTCAAGGACCACCCTTCCTACCAGTCTCAATGTGGAAGGCTAACCAGCTTGAGCACGGGGTCACCAGCTTGAAGCTCAAGGTCATTGGCTTGAAGCCCAAGGTCACTGGCCTAAGCAAGGGGTCACTGGCTTGGCTGGAGCCTCCTGGTTAAGGAACATATGAGAAAGCACTTAATGAACAACTAAGGTGCCACAACAACAAATTGATGTTTCTCGTTTCTCTTCCTTACTGTAGGTCTGTCTCTCTCTTTTTATAAGGGCACAAATCCCATCCTGGGGCTTCATCCTCATGACTTCATCTAAAGTAATTACCTCCCAAAGACCTCACATCCTAATACCATCACATTGGAGTTATGTCAAAATACATATTTCTAACTTCACTGGGTTATATGTTTTGGTTCAAAACAAGACACTACTCCCACCCACCTCCTACCCCTGCCATCTGAGTCAACATGAAAATGTTAAAGATAAAGAAGGTAATAAAGATAAGATAAGGTGTGAACCTGAATGCTCACCTCTGAGCCCAGATAGTTGGGCAGAGAGCAGGACTTTATCTATAACATGGTGCCAAGATACTTTCCTTTTACACCCTTTCTTATAAAACCAGTAGCCCCATGCACACTTTCTTCTTTTTATTTAACATTTTTTTATTAATTTTAATTGGGTGACATTAATCAGTCAGGGTACATAGGTTCAGAGAAAACATCTCCAGATTATTTTGACATTTGATTATGTTGCGAACCCATCACCCAAAGTCATATAGTCTTCCGTCACCTTCTATCTGGTTTTCTTTGAGCCCCTCCTCTCCTCCCACCCCCTCCATCCCCCTCCCCCCCCAAAACCACCACACTCTTTTCCATGTCCCTGAGTTTCATTTTTATGTCCCTCCTATGTATGGAGTCATATAGATCTTAGTTTTTCCTGATTTACTTATTTCACTCAGTATAATGTTATCAAGGTCCATTCATGTTGTTTAAATGATCCGATGTCATCATTTCTTATGGCTGAGTAGTATTTCATAGTATATACATACCACATCTTCTTTATCCAGTCATCTATTGAGGGTTTTTTGGTTGTTTCCATGTCTTAGCCACTGTGAACAATGCTGCAATGAGCATGGGGCTGCATGTATCTTTACGTACCAGTGTTTTTGAGTTATGGGGGTATATTCCAGTAGAGGGAATGTTGGGCTATATGATATTTCTATTTTTAATTTTTTGAGGAACCACCATACTTTCTTTCATAATCATTGTACTACTTTACATTCCCACCAACAGTGAATGAGGGTTCCTTTTTCTCCACAGCCTCTCCAACACTTGTTATTACCTGTTTTGTTGATAATAGCTAATCTAACAGGTGTGAGGTGGTATCTCATTATAGTTTTAATTTGCATTTCTCTAATACAGGGATGGTCAACCTGGTTCCTACTGCTCAGTAGTGGGCATTCCAGCTTTTATGGTGGGCAGTAGTGGAGCAACCAAACAGTGCAGCAATTGGCCCACCATGAAAGCTAGAATGCCCACTAGTGGGTGGTAGGGACCAGGTTGACCAGCACTGCAAAAGTGGGTGGTTTTTATAAAAAGGTTGACTACCCCTGCTCTAATAGCTAATGAAGATGAGCATCATTTCATATATCAGTTGGCCATTTCTTTTTCTTCCTGGGAGAAGTGTCTGTTCATATCCTCTTCCCATTTTTTTATTGGATTGTTTGCTTGTTTGTTGTTGAGTTTTATGAGTTCTTTGTATATTTTGGATATTAGACCCTTATCTGTGCTGTTGGTCGAAAATATCTCCCATTTAGTTGGCTGTCTGTTTGTTTTCTTGTCAGTTTCTTTTGTTGTGCAAAAGCTTCTTAGTCTGATGTAGCCTTCACTTCCCTTGCCCTTGGAGTCAAATTCATAAAGTGCTCTTTGTTACCAGGTCCATGAGTTTAGAAACTATGTCTTTTTCTATGTAATTTATTGTTTCAGGTCTTATATTTAGGTCTTTGATCCGTTTTGAATTAATTTTAGTACAAGGGGACAAACTGTAGTAGTGTTTCATTCTTTTGCATGTGGTTTTTCAGTTTTCCCAGCACCATTTGTTAAAGAGGCTTTATTTTCTCCATCATGTGTTGTTGGCCTTTTTATCAAAGGTTATTTGACCATATACATGTAGTTTTATTTCTGGGCTTTCTATTCTGTTCCATTGGCCAGAGTATCTATTTTTCTGCTAATACCATGCTGTTTTGATTATCATGGCTCTATAATATAATTTGAAGTCAGGTATTGTAATGCCCCCAGCTTTGTTCTTTTTCCTTAGGATTGCTCTGGCTATTCGGGGGTTTTTATAGTTCCATATAAACCTGATGGTTTTTTGTTCCATTTCTTTAAAAAAGGACATTGAAATTTTGATAGGAATTGCATTAAATTTGTATATCGCTTTGGATAATGTAGTCATTTTAACTATATTAATTCTTCCTATCCAAGAACAAGAAATATTTTTTCATTTCATTATATCTTTTTTGATTTCCCTTAACAATGCTTTGTAGTTTTTATTATATAGGTCTTTTACATTCTTTGTTATGTTTATTCCTAGGTATTTTTGTTGTTGTTGCAACCATGAAAGGGATTGTTTTTTGAGCTCCTTTTCTGATGTTTTACTATTGGCATATAGAAAGGCAATGGACTTTTGTATATTAATTTTGTATCCTGCGACATTACTGTATTGGTTCACTGTTTCTAGTAGTCTTTTTGTGGAGTCTTTAGGGTTTTCGATGTACAGGAGTATATCATCTGCAAAAAGTGAAACTTTTACTTCTTTTTTCCCAATATAAATGCCTTTTGTTTCTTTCTTTTGTCTGATTGCCCTGGCTAGAACTTCTAGCACTACATTGAATAAGAGTGGAGAGAGAGGAGATGACGTCAGAGTAATGGCGGGGTAGGAAGCGATACCGATAAATCTCCCCCAAAACTCAACAAGATCTTCAACCAGAAACAGAAAAACCTATACTTGGAGCCTCCAGATGCTTCGCAATACACCCAAAGGTATGGTTGAGTGAAAAATTGGCTAAATATATAACCAAACCCCAAAGGAAATAGGGAGTAAGAAATGCTCCGCCTTCCTCACTAACCTAAACAGGGCGGCTTTCTCTGGTAACTGTGAATATAGAAACTGAGGCGGGCAAAGGGGGTGAATAGATCCAGGCCACGGCACAAACGGCCGAACCAGGCTGTGGCACGGAGATCCAAGCCAAGGAAAAACTGATCCTGTGGCAACCCGGGCAATACAAGCTAACACTCGTGCCAAACCCAAACAAAGAAAGACAAGCGGAGCGGCCATTTTACCCAGTCTCCTGGAAGGCATGCGTGTAGTTAGTGGGCGAGAGATTTCTTCCTAAGCCCCAGAAGTGGATGTCCGTGTTGCCCCACGGAGAGGCAGGGTCAGAGGCCTTTCTGTGGGCCGAGGGCAGAGTCTCTGGGAAGCCCCAGCGCCCTGGGAAAGCCACACATGGGAGGGAGTGAGAACTAATTCCAACGGTGGAGATTTTCCGTGCTGCAGGGGGTTTCACTCAGAGGGAAACGCGGCCGGCCTCATATCCTGGTTTGTGCGCGCAGATAGTGAATGAGAGATTCCTCCGAGTGCCTCGGCAGTGCGCGCCGGTGTTATCGCACGGAAGGGCAGAGTCAGGGGCCTTTGTGTGGGCCAAAGCAGAATCTCGGGCCGCCCCAGCGCCTTGCAAAAGCCACGCACAGGGACGGAGCGAGACTCAATTCCAACGCTGCAACTTTTCCCTGCGGTTGGGGGTTTCACTCAGAGCGTGAGACTGCTGGCCGGATATCCTGGTCTGCGCACACAGCCAGTGAGTGAGAGTTTCCTCCAAGCGCCCCGGAAGTGGGTGCCCGCCTTTGTAACCGGACAGAGTGGCAGAGCCAGAGGTCTTTGAGTGGGCGGAAAGCCTGCCTGATTATGCTAGCAGCTCTGACTGACTGAGCCTTACCCAGAGCCCTGTGCTGAGTGGAAATAGAGTGGGGAGTTGCCAGCTCTTTGAGCCTCTTACTATCCAGGCAGAGGCAGCAGCAACCCCATAGCTGGATTATAAGGCTACTAATTGAGGAAGGAAAGACTAGGAGAAAGGCTCCAGGAACACGGACTCTCTCACTGTCGGAGCCTATAAATGCTAATGAGCCTGGACTGCCAACGAGACTAAAGCACAATACATGACATTGCCATAGAGACTTATCAACTGCAAACCTCTACCTGAGCGTGCCAAAGGGGCAGAACCCGGGGTACAGAGTCACCGACCAGGAAGAGGGAGAGAAAAGAAAAAGCAAGAAGATAACCTCTCAAAATCAAGAATAATCTGCAGACTTTATAACCTATCCCATTTTATTATATTTGTTCGTTTATTTCTCTTATCTTCATTCTTGATACTTTATTTCCTCCTCCAATTTGGCCGATTAACTCTCTGCCGGTCTTACTCTCTCCTCTCCTTGAACTACACTACCCATAAGTGTGACATCTCCCATTATCTTTTCTCTTCTCTTCCTTACTCTCTATGAGGATTGCACTCCAAAACCCTTAACACTCTCTCTCTCTCTCTCCTTTCTTTTTTCTTCTTTTAGTGGTTCCCTCTTTTTTTCTCTCTCTCTCTTTCTTTTCTCCCTCTATATTAGTTTCTTCCTTTCTCCTTTACATCTCCTCTCATTCAAACCTCAATAACAAACAAATTATCTTATCTGGGACTCAAACTTATGTTTGTGGCATTTTGAGGGGTCTTTACTTCACCTTTTTAACTCACTAGCAGTGCTCCCATCCCTGGCTCTCCATTTTATCTAGTTCGTGTTCCACTAAATATAATAGTAATTTTTTAATTTGTCCCCCCATTTTTCTGTTTTCCTCTTATTGCTCTCATCATAACTCTTAGACAACCAACACCTAAAAGCAAATCATTTTATTCTTGACCCAAATTTTTTCCTTATTTGCCTTTTGTGGGTCATACGCTCTTTTTTTTTACTTTTTTCTTTTTTTTCTTTTTTTTTTTTTTTTTTGCCACTTTATTACTTTTCCCCAATTCAGGCCCTCCATCACAGGCACTGTTCGTTATAATTCACAGTTCACCACAAGATTTTCTCAAGAAAGAGGGGAGAGGAGAGGAGAGGAAAAAAGGAGGGGGGGAATAATTTCCTTTTTTTAAAATTTTTATTTTATTTTATTTTTCTTTATTTCATTATTAATTTTTTTAAAAAAAACAACTCTTTTCGATTTTTTATTTTTTTATTATTTTTTTATTTTTTTTAACTTTTTATTCTTTATTAAATCTCATTAATACTATCAACAAAACCACCCTCAGATACCATTAAGGAAGAGAAAATCAAATATCATGGATACAGAAGAAACAGAGGTAACACAGCTAGATGAGGAAAAATCTATGGAGAAAAAATTTAATATATTGGAAACCTTGGAGCTAAATGACAGAGAATTCAAGATAGAAATCCTAAAAATCCTCCGAGATGTACAAGAAAACACAGAAAGGCAATTTAGGGAGCTCAGAAAACAACTCAATGAACACAAAGAATATATGTCCAAGGAAATTGAAACTATAAAAACAAATCAAACAGAGATGAAAAACTCAATTCACGAGCTGAAAAATGAAGTAACAAGCTTAGCTAATAGAACAGGTCAGATAGAAGAGAGGATTAGAGAAATAGAAGACAAGCAAATTGAGGCACAACAGAGAGAAGAAGAAAGAGACTCAAAAATTTAAAAAAATGAGATAACCCTACAAAAATTATCTGACTCCATCAAAAAGAATAACATAAGAATAATAGGTATATCAGAGGGAGAAGAGAGAGAAAATGGAATGGAGAACATACTCAAACAAATAATAGATGAGAACTTCCCAAGCCTGTGGAAAGAACTAAAGCCTCAAGTTCAAGAAGCAAACAGAACTCCGAGTTTTCTTAACCCCAACAAACCTACTCCAAGGCATATCATAATGAAATTGACACAAACCAACAGCAAAGAAAAAATTCTCAAGGCAGCCAGGGAAAAGAATACAACATATAAAGGAAGGCCCATTAGATTATCATCAGATTTCTCAGCAGAAACTCTACAAGCTAGAAGAGAGTGGACCCCAATATTTAAAGTCCTGAAAGAGAGGAACTTTCAGCCATGAATACTATACCCATCAAAGCTATCCTTCAAATATGAAGGAGAAATAAAAACATTCACAGATACAGAAAAGATGAGGGAATTTATCATCAGAAAACCCCCACTCCAGGAATTACTCAACGGGGTTCTCCAATCAGATACAAAGAACAAAAAAAAACAGAACCACAAGTAAAAACTCCAAGAAGAACACAATAAAACCAAATTTAAACTGTGCCAACAACAAAAAGAAAGAGGGGGAGAAGATGGAGATTAACAGTAGCAAAGGACGATAGAGTACAAAAGTACTCACAAAATAGTTCGCTACAATGAACAGGGTAGGGACCCTTTTCATTACTCAAAGGTAACCACCATTGAAAAAAAACCACCACAGAAGCACATGAGATAAAAAAGATAGCAACAGAGGAAAGATGTATGGAATACAACCAAATAAAAACAAAAGATAGAAAAACGAAAGAGAAGGATCAAACAAGACACAAAACTAACAGAAAGCAAGATATAAAATGGCAATAGGGAACTCACAAGTATCAATAATTACACTAAATGTAAACGGACTAAGCTCACCAATAAAAAGGCACAGAGTAGCAGAATGAATGAAAAAAGAAAATCAAACTGTATGCTGCCTACAGGAAACTCATCTAAGTAACAAGGATAAAAACAAATTCAAAGTGAAAGGCTGGAAAACAATACTCCAAGCAAATAACATCCAAAAAAAAGCAGGTGTAGCAATACTCATATCGGATAATACTGACTACAAGACAAGAAAAGTACTCAGATACAAAAATGGCCATTTCATAATGGCTAAGGGGACACTGAATCAAGAAGACATAACAATCCTTAATATATATGCACCAAACCAAGGAGCACCAAAATATATAAGACAGCTACTTATTGATCTTAAAACAAAAACTGACAAAAACACAATCATACTTGGAGACCTCAATACACCACTGACGGCTCTAGATTGGTCATCCAAACAGAGAATCAATAAAGACATAGTGGCCTTAAACAAAACACTAGAGCACCTGGATATAATAGACATCTACAGGACATTTCATCCCAAAGTGACTGAGTATACATTTTTCTCCAGTGTACATGGATAATTCTTAAGAATTGACCATATGTTGGGCCACAAAAACAACATAAGCAAATTCAGAAAAATTGAAGTTGTACCAAGCATATTTTCTGATCATAAAGCCTTGAAACTGGAATTCAACTGCAAAAAAGAGGAAAAAAATCCCACAAAAATGTGGAAACTAAACAACATACTTTTCAAAAATGAACGGGTCAAAGAAGAAATAAGTGCAGAGATCAAAAGATATATACAGACTAATGAAAATGACAATACGACATATCAGAATCTATGGGATGCAGAAAAAGCAGTGATAAGAGGGAAGTTCATATCACTTCAGGCATATATGAACAAACAAGAGAGAGCCCAAGTGAACCACTTAACTTCCCACCTTAAGGAACTAGAAATAGAAGAACAAAGACAACCCAAAACCAGCCGAAGAAAAGAGATAATAAAAATCAGAGCAGAAATAAATGAATTAGAGAACAGAAAAACTATAGAAAAAATTAATAGAACAAGGAGCTGGTTCTTTGAAAGATCAACAAAATTGACAAACCCTTGGCAAGACTTACCAAGGAAAAAAGAGAAAGAACTCATATAAACAAAATCCAAAATGAAAGAGGAGAAATCACCACGGACACCATAGATATACAAAGAATTATTGTAGAATACTATGAAAAACTTTATGCCACTAAATTCAACAACCTAGAAGAAATGGATAAATTCCTAGAACAATACAACCTTCCTAGAATGATTCAAGAAGAAGCAGAAAGCCTAAATAGACCTATCAGTAAAGAAGAAATAGAAAAAACCATTAAAAACCTCCCCAAAAATAAAAGTCCAGGCCCTGACGGCTATACTAGTGAATTTTATCAAACATTCAAAGAAGACTTGGTTCCTATTCTACTCAAAGTCTTCCAAAAAATTGAAGAAGAAGCAATACTTCCAAACACATTTTATGAGGCCAACATAACCCTCATACCAAAACCAGGCAATGATGGCACAAAAAAAGAAAACTACAGACCAATATCTCTAATGAATACAGATGCTAAAATACTAAACAAAATACTAGCAAATCGAATACAACAACATATTAAAAAAATAATACATCATGATCAAGTGGGATTCATCCCAGAATCTCAAGGATGGTTCAACATAAATCGGTTAACGTAATACACCATATCAACACAACAAAGAACAAAAACCACATGATCTTATCAATAGACACAGAAAAGGCTTTTGATAAAATACAACACAATTTTATGTTTAAGACTCTCAACAAAATGGGTATAGAAGGAAAATATCTCAACATGATAAAGGCCATATATGATAAACCATCAGCTAACATCATATTAAATGGCACTAAACTGAAGGCTTTCCCCCTTAAATCAGGAACAAGACAGGGTTGTCCACTCTCTCCACTCTTATTTTATGTGGTACTAGAGGTTCTAGCCAGAGCAATCAGACAAGACAAAGAAATAAAAGGCATCTATATCGGAAAAGAAGAATTAAATGTATCACTTTTTGCAGATGATATGAATCTATACATCGAAAATCCCAAAGAATCCACAAAAAGACTACTAGAAACAATAAGCCAATACAGTAAGGTCACAGGATACAAAGTTAACATACAGAAGTCAATAGCCTTTCTATATGCCAACAATGAAACAACTGAGAAGGAACTGAAAAGAATAATCCTCTTCACGATTGCAACAAAAAAAATAAAATACTTAGGAATAAACATAACAAAGAATGTAAAGGACTTATATAATGAAAACTATAAACCATTGTTAAGGGAAATCGAAAAAGATATGAGATGGAAGAATATACCTTGTTCTTGGCTAGGAAAAATAAATATAATCAAGATGGCCATATTACCCAAAGCAATATACAAATTTAATGCAATTCCCATCAAACTTCCAATGACGTTTTTTAAAGAAATAGAGCAAAAAATCATCAGATTTATATGGAACTATAAAAAACCCCGAATAGCCAAAGTAATCCTAAAGAAAAAGAATAAAGCTGGGGGCATTACAATACCTGACTTCAAACTATATTATAGGGCCACGACAATCAAAACAGCATGGTATTGGCAGAAAAATAGACACTCAGACCAAAGGAACAGAATAGAAAGTCCAGAAATAAAACCACATATATATAGTCAAATAATTTTTGATAAAGGGGCCAACAACACACAATGGAGAAAAGAAAGTCTCTTCAATAAATGGTGCTGGGAAAACTGGAAAGCCACATGCAAAAGAATGAAACTGGACTACAGTTTGTCTCCCTGTATAAAAATTAACTCAAAATGGATCAAAGATCTAAACATAAGACCTGAAACAATTAAGTGCATAGAAGAAGACATAGGTACTCAACTCATGGACCTGGGTTTTAAAGAGCATTTTATGAATTTGACTCCACAGGGAAGAGAAGTGAAGGCAAAAATTAATGAATGGGACTACATCAGACTAAGAAGTTTTTGCTCAGCAAGAGAAACTGATAACAAAATAAACAGAAAGCCAACTAAATGGGAAATGATATTTTCAAACAACAACTCAGATAAGGGCCTAATATCCAAAATATACAAAGAACTCATAAAACTCAACAACAAACAATCCAATAAAAAAATGGGAAGAGGATATGAATAGACACTTCTCCCAGGAAGAAATACAAATGGCCAACAGATATATGAAAAGATGCTCATCTTCTTTAGCTATTAGAGAAATGCAAATCAAAACGGCAATGAGATACCACCTCACACCTGTTCAATTAGCTGTTATTAACAAGACAAGTAATAGCAAATGTTGGAGAGGCTGTGGATAAAAAGGAACCCTCATCCACTGTTGGTGGGAATGTAAAGTAGTACAACCATTATGGAAGAAAGTATGGTGGTTCCTCAAAAAACTGAAAATAGAACTACCTTATGACCCAGCAATCCCTCTACTGGGTATATATCCCAAAAACTCAGAAACATTGATACGTAAAGACACATGCAGCCCCATGTTTATTGCAGCATTGTTCACAGTGGCCAGGACATGGAAACAACCAAAAAGCCCATCAATAGATGACTGGATAAAGAAGATGTGGCACATATACACTATGGAATACTACTCAGCCATAAGAAATGATGACATCGGAACATTTACAGCAAAATGGTGGGATCTTGATAACATGATACGAAGCGAAATAAGTAAATCAGAAAAAACCAGGAACTGTATTATTTCATACGTAGGTGGGACATAATAGTGAAACTAAGAGACATTGATAAGAGTGTGGTGGTTACGGGGGGGAGGGGGGAATGGGAGAGGGATAGGGGGTGGGGAGGGGCACAAAGAAAACAAGATAGAAGGTGACAGAGGACAATCTGACTTTGGGTGGTGGGTATGCAACATAAATGACCAACAAGATAAACTGGACTTGTTATCTTTGAATATATGTATTCTGATTTATTGATGTCACCCCATTAAAAAAATAAAATTATTATAAAAAAAAAAAAAGAGTGGAGAGAGTGGACAACCTTGTCTTATTCTTGATTTTAGGGGAAAAGTCCTCAGTTTTATGCCATTTAATATGATGTTAGCTGATGGTTTTTTATAGATAGCCTTTATTCTGTTGAGATATTTTCCTTCTATACCCATTTTGTTAAGTGTTTTAAACATAAAATGATGTTGTATTTTATCGAATGCCTTTTCTTCATCTATTGATAAGATTATATGGTTTTTGTTCTTTGTTTTGTTGATATGGTGTATTACATTAACCATTTTATGTATGTTGAACCATCCTTGTGATTCTGGGATGAATCCCACTTGATCATAATAAATTTTTTTTTTTTCATTTTTCTGAAGCTGGAAACAGGGAGAGACAGTCAGACAGACTCCCGCATGCGCCCGACCGGGATCCACCCAGCACACCCACCATGGGGCGACGCTCTGCCCACCAGGGGGCGATGCTCTGCCCATCCTGGGCATCGCCATGTTGCGACCAGAGCCACTCTAGCGCCTGAGGCAGAGGCCACAGAGCCATCCCCAGCGCCCGGGCCATCTTTGCTCCAATGGAGCCTTGGCTGCAGGAGGGGAAGAGAGAGACAGAGAGGAAAGCGCGGCGGAGGGGTGGAGAAGCAAATGGGCGCTTCTCCTGTGTGCCCTGGCCGGGAATCGAACCCGGGTCCTCCGCACGCTAGGCCGACGCTCTACCGCTGAGCCAACCGGCCAGGGCATGAATTATTTTTTTAATGTGTTGTAGTATTCAATTTGCTAGCATTTTGTTTAGTATTTTAGCATCTGTATTCATTAGAGATATTGATCTGTAGTTTTCTTTTTATGTGTTGCCCTTGTCAGGTTTTGGTATGAGGGTTATGTTGGCCTCATAAATGTGTTTGGAAGTATTGCTTCTTATTCAATTTTTTGGAAGACTTTGAGTAGAATAAGAACCAAGTCTTCTTTGAATGTTTGATAGAATTCACTAGTATAGCCATCTGGCCCTGAACTTTTATTTTGGGGGAGGTTTTTAATAGTTGTTTCTATTTCCTCCCTACTTATGGGTCTGTTTAGGTTTTCTGCTTCTTCATGACTCAGTCTAGGAAGATTTTATTCTTCTAGAAATTTATCCATTTCTTCTATATTGTTAAATTTGGTGGCATATAGTTTTTCATAGTATTCTACAGTAATTCTTTGTATATCTATAATATCTGTGGTGATTTCTCCTCTTTCATTTTGGATTTTGTTTATATGAGTCCATTCTTTTTTTCTTGGTGAGTCTTGCCAAGGGCTTGTCAATTTTGTTGATCTTTTTAAAGAACCAGCTTCTTGTTTTATTAATTTTTTCAATAGTTTTTCTGTTCTCTATTTTGTTTATTTCTACTCTGATTTTTATTATTTTCTTTCTTCTGCTGGTTTTGGGTTGTCTTTGTTCTTTTTTTCTAGTTTCTTAAGACATGAAGGTAAGTGATTTACTTGGGCTCTCTCTTGTTTGTTCATATAGGCCTGTAGTAATATTTATTTATTTATATCTTTCTGAAGTAGGAAACGGGGAGACAGTCAGACAAACTCTCACATGCGCCTGACCAGGATCCATCGACATGCCCACCAGGGGGCAATGTTATGCCCATCTGGGGCATTGCTGTGTTGCAACCAGAGCCATTCTAGCACCTGAGGTGGAGGCCATAGAGCCATCCTCAGCGCCCGAGCCAACTTTGCTCCAATGGAGCCTTGGCTGTGGGAGGGGAAGAGAGATACAGAGAGAAAAGAGAGGGGGAGGGGTGGAGAAGCAGATGGGCACTTCTCCTGTGAGCCCTGTCCAGGAATCGAACCCAGGACTTCTGTACACCAGGCTGACGCTCAACCACTGAGCCAACCGGCCAGGGCAGGCCTGTAGTGATATGAACTTCCCTCTTATTACTGCTTTTGCTACATCCCAGAGAATCTGATATATTGTATTGTTATTTTCATTTGCCTGTATGAATCTTTTGATCTCTGCACTTATTTCTTCTTTGACCCACTCATTTTTTAAAAGTATGTTGTTTAGTTTTCACATTTTAATGGTTTTGTTTACCTCTTTTTTGCAATTGAATTCTAGTTTCAAGGTTTTATATTCAGAAAATATGCTTGGTCTAATTTCAATCTTTCTGAATTTGTTGATGTTATTTTTGTGGTCCAACATATGGTAAATTCTTGAGGATGTTTCATGTACACTAGAGAAAAATGTATACTCGAGCACTTTGGGATGAAATGTCCTGTAGATGTCTATCATATCCAATTGTTCTAGTGTTTCATTTAAGACCAATATTTCTTTATTGATTTTCTATTTGGATGAACAATCTAGAGCCGTCAGCAGTGTATTGAGGTCTCCAAGTATGATTGTATTTTTGTCGGTTTTTGTTTTTAGGTCAGTCAGTAGCTGTCTTATATATTTTAGTGCTCCTTGGTTTGGTGCATATATATTAAGAAGTGTTGGGCCCTGGCTGGTTGGCTCAGTGGTAGAGCGTCGGCCTGGCGTGCAGAAGTCCCGGGTTCGATTCCCAGCCAGGGCACACAGGAGAAGCACCCATCTGCTTCTCCACCCCTCCCCCTCTCCTTCCTCTCTGTCTCTCTCTTCCCCTCCCGCAGCCGAGGCTCCACTGGAGCAAAGATGGCCCAGGCGCTGGGGATGGCTTCTCGGCCTCTGCCCCAGGCGCTAGAGTGGCTCTGGTCGCAACAGAGGGAAGCACCGGAGGGGCAGAGCATCGCCCCCTGGTGGGCAGAGCATCGCCCCCTGGTTGGCGTGCCAGGTGGATCCCGGTCGAGCGCATGTGGGAGTCTGTCTGACTGTCTCTCCCTGTTTCCGGCTTCAGAAAAATACAGAAAAAAAAAAAAAAAGAAGTGTTAAGTCATCTTGATTCAATGTCCTCTTTATCATTATGAAATGACTATTTTTGTCTCAGATTACCTTTTCTGTCTTGTAGTCAGCCTTGTTAGATATAAATATTACTATACCTGCTTTTTTTTTTTTTTTTTTGGATGTTATTTGCTTGGAGTATTGTTTTCCAACCTTTCACTTTGAATTTGTTTTTATCCTTGTAGCTTAGATGTGTTTCTTGTAGGCAGCATACAGTTGGATTTTCTTTTTTAATCCATTCTACTATTCTGTTTCTTTTTATTGGTGAGTTCAATCTATTTATGTTTAGTGTAATTATTGACATATGATGGTTTCCTATTGTCATTTTATATATTGCTTTCTGATAGTTTTGTAATTTGTTTGGTTCTTCTCTTTTATTTTTCTATCATTTGTTTTTGTTTGGTTGTAATCCATACTTCTTTTCTCTGTTACTTCTTTTTTCAAGCCATGCACTTCTGTGCTGTTTTTTCAGGGGTGCTTAACATTAAGTAATGGAAAGCATACGTATCATGTTCATTGTAGTACATTATCTCATGAGTGCTTCTGCCCTCCATCCTCCTTTGTCCTCTCCCCTTTTTTGTTTCTTTGTCACAGATGAATCTTGTATTTATTGCGATCTTGATGAAGCTTTTACTTGTAGTTTTGTTCTTTGTGTCTGGTTGGAAAACGCCCTTTAATATTTCCTGAAGTGGGGGTTTTCTGGTGATAAATTCTGGCATCTTTTCTGTATCTGTGAATATTATTATATCTCCTTTGTATTTGAAAGATAACTTTGATGGGTATAGTATTTTTGGTTGAAAGTTTCTCTCTTTTAGAATTTTAAATATTGGGGTTCACTCTCTTCAAGCTTGTAGAGTTTCTGCTGAGAAATCTGTTGATAATCTAACAGGGCCTTCCTTTATATGTTGTGTTCTTTTCTCTGGCTGCCTTGAGAATTTATTTTTTGTCATTGGTTTGTGCCAATGTCATTATGACGTTCCTTGGAGTAGGTTTGTTGGGGTTAAGATAACTCGTTATTCTGTTTGTTTCTTGAATTCAAGGTTTAGTTCTCTCCACAGGCTTGGGAAGTTCTCATCTATTATTTGTTTGAATATGTTCTCCATTCCATTTTCTCTCTTTTCTACTTCTGGTATACCCATTATTCTTATGTTGCTCTTTCTGATGGAGTCAGACAATTCCTGTAGGGTTATCTCATTTTTTTCAATTCATGAGTCTCTCTCCTCTTCTCTCTGTAGTACCTCTAGTTGCCTGTCTTCTATGTCAATAATTCTCTCCTCTATCTGGCCTGTTCTATTGGCTAAGCTTGTTACCTCACTTTTCAGTTCATAAATTGAGTTTTTCATCTCTGTTTGATTCGTTTTCATAATTTCAATTTTCTTGGTGAAGTATTCTTTCTGTTCATTGATTTGTGTTTTGAGCTGCATAAATTGCCTTTCTGTGCTTTCTTGTATATCCCTGAGTATGTTTAAGACTTCAATTTCAAATTCTCTGTCATTTAACTCCAAGGAATCTAAGCTATTGAATTTTTTTCTATAGGTTTTTCCTCATCTATCAGATCTATATCACTGTCTTTTGTATCCATGATACTCAAGTTTTTTTTTTCATTAATGGCATTTGAGAGTCGTATTGTTAATAACAATAATAAGAGTTGATAAAAAAATTGTTTTTAGAAAATGCAGTGAAAAGCTGAAAATTCTATTGTGCTAAGTGGAACAAAAATATGTAGAATGGAGGGCCTGGGATGGTGGAAGTGACAAAGAGGCAAAAAACGAGGCAAGAACCCACAAAATGCCACAAGAAAAAATTTGGATCAAGAATAAAATAATTTGTTTGTAAATGATGGTTGAATGAGAGAAATAGTGTAAGAGAAAAAAAGAAAAAGAAAAGAAGAGAAAAAATACAGTGAAAAATGAAAATTCTATTGTATTAAGTGGCACAGAAACTATATACTGGAGAGCCAGAGTTGGGGGAAATGCTAAACAGATAAAAAGCAAAATAAAAAGCACCAAAATGCCACAAAGAAAATATCTGAATCCAGAATAAAATAATTTATTTGTGGGTGAGATTTGAATGAAAGAAAAAGTGAAAGAGAAAAGAAGAAACAAAAAGAGAGAGGAGAAAAATTGAGTTAAGTTTTTTGAAATGTAAGACTCATAGAAAAAATAAAAAATAGAAAAGGTAACACCTATGTGTAATAACATTCAAAATGAAAAGAGGATAAAATGACCAAGGTGGAAGGAAAAAAAATACAAGAAAAAAATGGAAAAAATTATAAAAACCGTGGATTTTTCCTAGCTTTGAGAAGTTATCTACTTCCTTTTACTTTCTTCTCTCTCTGTATGGTCGGTGGCACTGTACCCCAGGTTCAGTCCCTGTGGCACTCTTAGACAGATATTTGCTGTTGTGTCATTATGGTGATGACATAAACTAGGCCTCAGTCCCATTGGTAGGCAGGGCTTGTTAACATCTGCAGGCTCCAACAATGGGAGAGTCCATTTTCCCAAAGCATCTCCTCACATTTCTCCTTCCTGAACCAGCAGCCTGGGGACCCAGCTGTAAAGTTGCCCCAGCCACTGCCTGCAGAGCAAGAGGCTCTAAGAGCTGCAAAATTTCCCTCTATCCCCACTCAACACAGGGTTCTGGGTAAGGCTTTGCCAGCCAGAGCCAGCAGCATAATCAGGCAGGGCTGGGAGATGATTGCCTTTCAGGTGTCTTTTTATGAGCCTCTGGACATGTCTAATATGCCTCAGCACTCTGCAGGTTTGCTCTCCAGAGGCTGTCAGCAAGCTGCCTGCACGCCCTTCCCCCCACCACTTTCTCAGTTCTCTCCAGGAGTGTGCTTTGTTAGCCTGTATGGCTGGCAGAAGTGCCGCGACCAGACAGGTCCAAGTGAAGCGAATTCAGCTTTTGTTCACTTCCAGTGTGCTATTGTTTGGGAAGCTGGGATTATTCCGAAACTCTGGTAACATCTCACACAGAGGGTCACTACTGACAGTCGCTGACCCAGCTCCTCCATTCAGGAAAAAAGACGCCCACACCCAAAGTGGCAGGTGGATCCACTCACACACTGCCTGCACTCATGAATCGGGAGACCAGGAGTAATCAAGGCACCTGCTCGCCCACCTCTGTTGGGGTCTGCCACTGGCATTAGCTCCATGTGGGCTGAGCAGTGGGCACATTCTCTCCTCTGATTAAAAGTCTCTGCCCTAGCCCAGTTTTCTCTCTTTTTTTTTATTTTATTAATTTTACTAGGGTAACATCAATAAATCAGGACATGTATGTTCAAAGAAAACATGTCCACGTTATCTTGTCAATCAATTATGTTGCATATCCATCACCCAAAGTCAGATTGTCCTCCATCACCTTCTATCTAGTTTCTTTGTGCCCGACCTCCTCCTCCTTTTCCTCTCCCTCCCCCGCTGAAACCACCACACTCTTATCAATGTCTCTTAGTCTCACCTTTATGTCCCACCTACGTATGGAATCATAGACTTCTTGTTTTTTCTGATTTACTTATTTCACTTTGTATAATGTTATCAAGATCCCACCATTTTTTGTAAATGATCCGATGTCATCACTTCTTATGGCTGAGTAGTACTCCATAGTGTATATGTGCCACATCTTCTTTATCCAGTCATCTCTTGATGGGCTTTTTGGTTGTTTCCATGTCCTGGCCACTGAGAACAATGCTGCAATCAACATGGGGCTGCATGTGTCCTTACGTATCAATATTTCTGAGTTTTGAGGGTATATACCCAGTAGAGGTATTGCTGGGTCATAAGGTAGTTCTATTTTCAGTTTTTTGAGGAACCACCATACTTTCTTCCATAATAATTGTACTACTTTACATTCCCACCAACACTGAATGAGGGTTCCTTTTTCTCCACAGCCTCTCAAACACTTGCTATTACTTGTCCTGTTAATAATAGCTAATCTACAGGTGTGAGATGGTATCTCATTGCAGTTTTGATGTGCGTTTTTCTAATAACTAATGAAGATGAACATCTTTTCATGTATCTGTTGGCCATTTGTATTTCTTCCTGAGAGAAGTGTTTGTTCATGTCCTCTTCCCATTTTTTTATTGGATTGTTTGTTTGTTGTTGAGTTTTATGAGTTCTTTGTATATTTTGGATATTAGGCCCTTATCTGAGCTGTTGTTTGAAAATATCATTTCCCATATAGTTGGCTGTCTGTTTATTTTGTTGTCAGTTTCTCTTGCTGAGCAACAACTTCTTAGTCTGATGTAGTCCCATTCATTTATTTTTTCCTTCACTTCCCTTACCTTCAGAGTCAAATTCATAAAATGTTCTTTAAAACCAGGGTCCATGAGTTTAGAACCTATGTCTTCTTCTATGTACTTTATTGATTCAGGTCTTCTATTTAGGTCTTTGATCCATATTGAATTAATTTTAGTACAAGGGGACAAATTGTAGTCGAGTATTTTTCTTTTGCATGGGGCTTTCCAGTTTTCCCATCACCATTTGTTGAAGAGGCTTTCTTTTCTCCATTGTGTGTTGTTGGCCCCTTTATCAAAAATTATATGATTATATATGTGTGGTTTTATTTCTGGACTTTCTCTTCTGTTCCATTGGTCTGAGTGTCTATTTTTCTACCAATACCATGTTGTTTTGATTGTCATGGCTCTATAATATAATTTGAAGTCAGGTACTGTAATGCCCCCAGCTTCGTTCTTTTTCTTTAGGATTGCTTTGGCTATTCAGGGATTTTATAGTTCTATATAAACATGATGATTTTTTGTTCCATTTCTTTAAAAAATGTCATTGGAACCTTGATGGAAATTGCATTAAATTCATATATTGCACGAGTGACATCACGGAAATGGCGCCGTGAGCAGTGCGTCCGACAGATCTCCCCAAAATCTCAACAAATTTATCAACTAGAAACAGAAAAATATATCCTCAGAGCATCCCGGAGTTCCACACACACACTGAAAGCGAAAGGACTGTTGCCGAGGAGGGAATACGCCTGTGGTGAGTCAACCCACACGTGCAGCTGCCCACGCCGCGGTCCGGAGAGTCCTGGCCACCGGAGTGCACTAAGAAGCTGTGTGCACGCCCCCTGCCACGGTCTGGGGAGTCCCGGCTACCGGCGTGCACTGAGAAGCCGCGCGCGTGCCCCGTGCCGCGGTCCGGGGAGTCCCGGCCACAGGCGTGCACTGAGAAGCCGCGCGCGCACGCGCGCACGGGCCCCTGTGCCGCAGTCCGGGAGGGGCGCCAAACCTGTCTTTCCTAGTCAGGAGATTCTCTCTGTGGGCGGGGCACCTCACCCAGCCATTCAAGCTAACAATCAAGCGTTGGGGGAGGGGTGCGCAGGCAGCCTGAAATACTCTCTGGAGCACAGCTGCGGATCCAATCACTGAAATTAGCTTAACCCACGAAATCTGCGCACCCATGGGGCTTTAATTGATAAGATCTCTCCCAGTTCAGTGATCCAAGAGAAGAGGCATAATATTTTTCAGTGCCATTCGCTAAAGGGGCGGGGGCAACTTCTGATTGACAGAGCCTCCATATTCAGGGATATACCTAACAAGAGGGACTTGGCAGATATTAAGATCTATACAGCAAGCAGCGAATAGTGCATCTTCTTCCCAGCCAAAACAGGCTACAAAGTGTGGAAAGCCTGGGTTGAGTGGTCCAACTGAATGGTAGGTGCTGAACAGTCACCTTGACAACAATTGACTCCCAGCCCCACCTGATTACACTGGAGGCTTTGACTGCCAGAGCCTTACCCAGAGCCTTGCACTGAGTGAGGATAGAGTGGGGATTTCCCAGCTCTTTGAGCCTCTTACTCCCCAGACAGAAGCAGTGGCAGCCTCATAGCTGGATCACCAGGCTGCTAATTCAGGAAGGGGAGACTAGGGGGGAGACTCCAGGAAAGCCAACTCTCTCATTGTTGGACTCTGCAAACTCCAACAAGCCTTGACTACCAGCGAGACTAAAGCCAATTATATGACATTGCCATAGAATCCCATCAACTGCAAATCCCTACCTAAGCGTGACACAGGGGCAGAACCTGGGGTACAGAGTCAACGACCAGGAAGAGGGAGAGAAAAGAAAAAGGAAGAAGTTAACCTCTCAAAATCAAGAAAAATCCACAGACTTTATAACTTGTTCCACTAATTCTTTGTTGTTGTTGTTTCTTTCTTCTTTCTTATTGCCTTTATTATTATTTGTATTTCTTCCACCTCGGTCCTTTTATTCTCTGCCCATCTTATGCTACCCTTTTCTTGAACTACACTACCCATGAGTGTTACATTTTATTTCTTTTCTTCATCCTTACTATCCTTTAGGGTTACACTCCAAAACCCTTAACTCTCACTCTCTCCCCTTTTGTTTTCTTTTTGTTTTTTTCTTTTTTTTTCCCTTTCCTTTTTTTCTACCTTCGTTTCTCTCTTTTTCTTATTTTTTCCTTTCTATTCGTTTCTTCTTTTCTCCTTTTACTTTTCCTCCCAGTTAATCCTCAATCACGAAAAAATTATTTAATTTGGGACTCAAGTTTTTTTGGGTTTTTTTGTTGTTTGTTCTTTTTTTTTTTTTCTTTTCTGCTTTTGTTCTTGGTTTTCCTTTATTTGTTTTTGTGACATTTTCGGTACTTTTTACATTGCTTTTTAACTCACTAGCATTCCTCCCAACCCAAAGTCTCCATTGTATTTAGTCTTCGCTCCACTTAATACAACAGATTTTTACTTATTATTTTTATTTTTTTCTTCTTTAAATATTATTAATTTTTCTCTCCTTTTTTCTGTTTTCCTCTTATCCCTTTCATTATATCTCTTAGTCAACCATCACTTACAAGCAAATCATTTTATGCTTTTCTAAGATATTCTCCCTTTTTTTTTTTTTTTTTTTTTTTGCATTTAGTAGGTCCCTACTCCCTTTTTTGCCCCTTGAACTCTTCACCCCAAATCAGGCCCTCTGTTATAGGCAGTTTTTGTTCCATTTAGCATAATATAATTCACAGGTCATCACGATATTTCCCTAAAGAGGTGAGAGGAGGGGAGGAGAAGAAAGAAAAAAGGGGGAAATAATAAATTATTACTTTTTTTGTGTGTGGAGTGTTTTCCCTTTTTATTTTTCTTTTCTTTTTTTCCCCCCTTTTTATTCTTTATTAATTCTAATTAACACTATCAACAAGACCACCTTCAGATGCCAATAAGAAAAAGGAAATCGAATATTATGGATACAAAAGATAGAGAGGTAACACAAATAGATGTGGAAAAATCTATGGAGAAAAGATGTAACATATTAGAAGCCTTGGAGCCAAATGACAGAGAATTTAAAATAGAAATCTTAAAAATACTCAGAGATATACAAGAAAACACAGAAAGGCAATTTAGGGAGCTCAGAAAACAACTCAACGATCACAAAGAATATATTACCAAGGAAATTGAAACTATAAAAACAAATCAAACAGAAATGAAAAACTTAATTCACGAACTGAAAAATGAAATAACAAGCTTAGCTAATAGAACAGCCCAGATAGAAGATAGGATTAGTGAAATAGAAGACAAGCAACTTGAGGCACAACAGAGAGAAGAAGAAAGAGACTCAAAAATAATAAAAAATGAGAAAACCCTACAGGAATTGTCTGACTCCATCAGAAAGAATAACATAAGAATAATAGGTATATCAGAGGGAGAAGAGAAAGAAAATGGAATGGAGAATATACTCAAACAAATAATAGATGAGAACTTCCCAAGCCTGTGGAAAGAATAAAGCCTCAAATTCAAGAAGCAAACAGAACACCGAGTTTTCTTAACCCCAACAAACCCACTCCAAGGCACATCATAATGAAGATGACACAAACCAATGACAAAGAAAAAAATTCTCAAGGCAGCCAGGGAAAAGAAGAATACAACATATAAAGGAAGACCTATTAGATTATCATCAGATTTCTCAGCAGAAACTCTACAAGCTAGAAGAGAGTGGCCCCCAATATTCAAAGCCCTGAAAGATAGAAACTTTCAACCAAGAATACTATACCCATTAAAGCTATCCTTCAAGTACGAAGGAGATATAAAAACATTCACAAATACAGAAAAGATGAGAGAATTTATCATCAGAAAGTCCCCACTCCAGGAAATACTAAAGGGGGTTTTCCAACCAGATTCAAAGAACAAAAGAAAACAAAACCACAAGTAACAGCTCCACCAAGAAAAAAATAAACAAAGAGAGGTAACACAGATAGATGAGAAAAAAATATATGGAGAAAAAATTTAATATATTGAAAACCTTGGAGTTAAACTACAGAGAATTTAAAATAGAAATCCTAAAAATACTCACAAACATACAGGGAGTTCTCCAATCAGATACAAAGAACAAAAAAAAACAAAGCCACAAGTAAAATCTCAAAGAACAACACAATAAAACCAAATATAAACTGACAAAAACAAAAAAAAAGGGGAGAAGAGGATGGAGATTAACAATAGCAAAGGACGATGGAGTGCAAAAGTACTCACAAAATACTGCACTACAATAAACAGGGTAGGAACCCTTCTCATTACTTAAAGGTAACCACCATTGAAAACACCACAACAGAAGCACATGATTTAAAAAAAATAGCAACAGAAGAAAGATGTATGCAATACAACCAAATAAAAACAAAAGATAGAAAAACGAAAGAGAAGGATCTAAAAAGACACAAAACTAACAGAAAGTGATCTATAAAATGGCAATAGGGAACTCACAAGTGTCAATAATTAAACTAAATGTAAACGAATTAAACTCACCAATAAAAAGGCACAGTGTAGGAGAATGGATTAAAAAAGAAAATCCAACTGTATGCTGTCTACAAGAAACTCATCTAAGTAACAAGGATAAAAACAAATTCAAAGTGAAAGGCTCAAAAGCAATACTCCAAGCAAATAACATCCAAAAAAAAGCAGGCATAGCAATGCTCATATCTGATAATGCTGACTACAACAGGAAAAGTACTCAGATACAAAAATGGCCATTTCATAATGGCTAAGGGGACACTGAATCAAGAAGACATAACAATTCTTAATATATATGCACCAAACCAAGGAGCACCAAAATATATAAGACTTCTACTTATTGACCTTAAAACAAAAACTGACAAAAATACAATCATACTTGGAGACCTCAATACACCGCTGATGGCTCTAGATCGGTCATCCAAACAGAGAATCAACAAAGATATAGTGGCCTTAAACAAAACACTAGAGCACCTCGATACGATAGATACCTACAGGACATTTCATCCCAAAGTGACTGAGTATACATTTTTTTCCACTGTACATGGATCGTTCTCAAGAATTGACCATATGTTGGGCCACAAAAACAACATCAGCCAATTCAGAAAAGTCGAAGTTGTACCAAGCATATTTTCTGATCATAAAGCCTTGAAACTAGAATTCAACTGCAAAAAAGAGGAAAAAAATCCCACAAAAATGTGGAAACTAAACAACATACTTTTCAAAAATGAATGGGTCAAAGAAGAAATAAGTGCAGAGATCAAAAGATATTTACAGACAAATGAAAATGACAATACTACATATCAGAATCTATGGGATGCAGCAAAAGCAGTGATAAGAGGGAAGTTCATATCACTTCAGGCATATATGAACAAACAAGAGAGATCCCAATTGAACCACCTAACTTCACACATTAAGGAACTAGAAAAGGAAGAACAAAGAGAAGCCAAAACCAGCTGAAGAAAGGAGATAATAAAAATTAGAGGAGAAATAAATGAAATATACAACAGAAAAACTATAGAAAAAATTAATGCAACAAGGAGCTGGTTCTTTGAAAAGATCAACAAAATTGACAAACCCTTGGCAAGACTTACCAAGGAAAAAAGAGAAAGAACTCATATAAACAAAATCCAAAGTGAAAGAGGAGATATCACCACGGACACCGTAGATATACAAACAATTATTGTAGAATACTATGAAAAACTTTATGCCACTAAATTCAACAACCTAGAAGAAATGGATAAATTCCTAGAACAATACAACCTTCCTAGACTGAGTCAAGAAGAAGCAGAAAGCCTAAAAAGACCTATTAGTAGAGAAGAAATAGAAAAAAAACATTAAAAACCTCCCCAAAAATAAAAGTCCAGGCCCTGACGGCTATACCAGCAAATTTTATCAAACATTCAAAGAAGACTTGGTTCCTATTCTACTGAAAGTCATCCAAAAAATTGAAGAAGAAGCAATACTTCCAAACACATTTTATGGGGCCAACATAATCGTCATACCAAACCCAGGCAAGGATGGCACAAAAAAAGAAAACTACAGACCAATATCTCTAATGAATACAGATGCTAAAATACTAAACAAAATACTAGCAAATCAAATACAACAACATATTAAAAATAATAATACATCATGATCAAGTGGGATTCATCCCAGAATCTCAAAGATGGTTCAACATACGTAAAACAGTTAACGTAATACACCATATCAACAAAACAAAGAACAAAAACCACATGATCTTATCAATAGATGCAGAAAAGGCTTTCGATAAATTACAACACAATTTTATGTTTAAGACTCTCAACAAAATGGGTATAGAAGGAAAATATCTCAACATGATAAAGGCCATATATGATAAACCATCAGCTAACATCATATTAAGTGGCACAAAACTGAAGGCTTTCCCCTTAAATCAGAAACAAGACAGGGTTGTCCACTCTCTCCACTTTTATTTAATGTGGTACTAGAGGTTCTAGCCAGAGCAATCAGACAAGACAAAGAAATAAAAAGCATCCATATCAGAAAAGAAGAAGTAAAGGTATCACTTTTTGCAGATGATATGATCCCATACATCAAAACCCCCAAAGAATCTACAAAAAGACTACTAGAAACAATAAGCCAATACAGTAAGGTTGCGGGATACAAAATTAACATACAGAAGTCAATAGCCTTTCTATATGCCAACAATGAAATATTTGAGAACAAACTCAAAAGAATAATCCACTTCACAATTGCAACAAAAAAATTAAAATACTTAGGAATAAACATAACAAAGAATGTAAAGCACTTATATAATGAAAACTACAAACCATTGTTAAGGGAAATTGAAAAAGATATAATGAGATGAAAACATATTCCTTGTTCTTGGTTAGGAAGAATAAATATAATCAAGATGGCCATATTACCCAAAGCAATATACAAATTTAATGCAATTCTCATCAAAATTACAATGACATTTTCTAAAGAAATGGAGCAAAAAGTTATCAGATTTATATGGAACTATAAAAAACCCCAAATAGCCAAAGCAATCCTAAAGAAAAAGAATGAAGCTGGGAGCGTTACAGAACCTGACTTCAAACTATATTATAGGGCCAGGACAATCAAAACAGCATGGTATTGGAAGAAAAATAGACACTCAGACCAATGGAACAGAATAGAAAACCCAGAAATAAAACCACATATATATGATCAAATAATTTTTGATAAAGGGGCCAACAAAACACAGTGGAGAAAAGAAAGCCTCTTCAATAAATGGTGCTGGGAAAACTGGAAAGCTGCATGCAAAAGAATGAAACTGGACTACAGTTTGTCCCCCTGTATAAAATTAACTCAAAATGGATCAAAGATCTAAACATAAGACCTGAATCAATAAAGTACATAGAAGAAGACATAGGTACTAAACTCATGGACCTGGGTTTTAAAGAGCATTTTATGAATTTGACTCCAAAGGCAAGAGAAGTGAAGGCAAAAATTAATGAATGGGACTACATCAGACTAAGAAGTTTTTGCTCAGCAAGAGAAACTGATAACAAAATAAACAGACAGCCAACTAAATGGGAAATGATATTTTCAAACAACAGCTCAGATAAGGGCCTAACATCCAAAATATACAAAGAACTCATAAAACTCAACAACAAACAAACAAACAATCCAATAAAAAAATGGGAAGAGGACATGAACAGATACTTCTCCCACAACGAAATACAAATGGCCAACAGATATATGAAAAGATGCTCATCTTCTTTAGTTATTAGAGAAATACAAATCAAAACTGCAATGAGATACCACCTCACACCTTTTAGATTAGCTATTATCAACAAGACAGGTAATAGCAAATTTTGGAGAGGCTGTGGAGAAAAAGGAACCCTCATACACTGTTGGTGGGAATGTAAAGTAGTACAACCATTATGGAAGAAAGTATGGTGGTTCCTCAAAAAACTGAAAATAGAACTACCTTATGACCCAGCAATCCCTCTACTGGGTATATACCCCAAAAACTCAGAAACATTGATATGCAAAGACACATGCAGCCCCATGTTCATTGCAGCATTGTTCACAGTGGCCAGGACATGGAAATAACCGAAAAGCCCATCAATAGATGCCTGGATAAAGAAGATGTGGCACATATACACTATGGAATACTACTCAGCCATAAGAAATGATGACATCTGATCATTTACAGCAAAATGGTGGGATCTTAATAACATTATACAAAGTTAAATAAGTAAATCAGAAAAAAACAGGAACTGCATTATTCCGTACATAGGTGGGTATAATAGTGAAACTAAGAGAAATTGATAAGAGTGTGGTGGTTACAGGGGGAGGGGGGAGAGGGAGAGGGAAAGGAGGAGGGGGAGGCACACGAAGAATACTAGATAGAAGGTGACAGAGGACAATCTGACTTTGAGTGGTGGGTATTCAACATAATTGAATGACAAGATAACCTGGACTTGTTATCTCTGTATATATGTATCCTGATTTATTGATGTCACCCCATTAAAAAAATAAAATTATTAAAAAAATAAAAAGCTAAAAATATAAAACTAAAAAAGAATAAATAAAAAAATTATTATTTCCCCCCTTTTTTTTTCCACTCCTCTCCTCTCCCCTCCTTCTTGAGAAAATCTTGTGGTGAACTGTGAATTATATTTTGCTAAATAAAATAAAAACTACCTATAATGGAGGGCCTGAGTTGGGGATAAGTGATATAGGGGAAAAAAGGAGTATGGACCCACAAAATGCATAAAAGGAAAAAATTTGGGTCAAGAATAAAATGATTTGCTTTTAGGTGATGGTTGACTAAGAGATATGATGAAAGGAATTAGAGGGAAACAGGAAAAAGGGAGAAAAAATTAAAAATTACTATTGTATTTAGTGGAGCAAGAACTAGATAAAATGGAGAGCCAGGGTTGGGAGCACTGCTAGTGAGTTAAAAAAGTAAAGTAAAAAAAAACCCAAAGCGGCCTGACCAGGTGGTGGAACAGTGGATAGAGCGCCGGACTGGGATGCAGAGGACCCAGGTTTGAGACCCCAAGGTCACCAGCTTGAGCGCAGGCTCATCTGGTTTGAGCAAAAAGCTCACCAGCTTGGACTCATGGTCGCTGGCTCTAGCAAGGGGTTACCCGGAGTCTGCTGAAGGCCTGTGGTCAAGGCACATATGAGTAAGCAATCAATGAACAACTAAGGTCTCGCAACGAAAAACTGATAATTGATGCTTCTCATCTCTCTCCGTTCCTGTCTGTCTGTCCCTGTGTATCCCTCTATCTGACTCTCTCTCTGTCTCTGAAAAAAAAAAAAAACACACACAAAAAAAACCCAAAGCACCACAAAGAAAAATTTGAGTCCCAGATAAAGTAATTTGTTCATGATTGAGGATTGAATGAGAGGAAAAGTAAAGGAGAAAAGAAGAAACTAATATAAAGGGAGAAAGAAAAAAAAAAGAAAAGAAAGAGAAAAACACAAAAAGAAGAAAAAAATAAAAGGAGAGAGATAGAGAGAGGGAGAGAGAGTTAAGGGTTTTGGAGTGCAACCGTCATAAAGAGAAAGGAAGAAGAAAGAAAAGATAATGGGAGATGTAACACTTATGGGTAGTGTAGTTCAAGGAGAGGAGAGAGTAAGACCAGCAGAGAATTAAATGACCAAATTGGAAAAGGAAGAAAATAATCAAGACAAGAAGATAAGAGAAACAAACGAACAAATATAATAAAATGGAATAGGTTATAAAGTCTGTAGATTATTCTTGATTTTGTGAGGTTATCTTCTTGCTTTTTCCTTTATCTCCCTCTTCCTGGTTGGTGACTCTGTACCCGGGTTCTGCCCCAGTGGCACGCTTAGGTGGAGGTTTGCAGTTGATAAGTCTCTATGGCGATGTCATATATTGGGCTTCAGTCTCGTTGGCAGTCGAGGCTCATTAGCATTTGCAGGCTTTGCCAATGAGAGAGTCTGTATTCCCAGAGCCTCTCTCCTAGTCTTTCCTTCCTGAATTAGTAGCCTGATGATCCAACTATGGGGTTGCTGCTGCCTCTGCCTTTGCATTTAGTGTGGAACTTCTTGAGGCTCCAAGATAGATTTTTCTGTCTCTGGTTGAAGATCTTGTTAAATTTGGGGGAAAATTTATCGGTATCACTCCTTATGATGCCATTTTTCTGACATCATCCATTATTATGATCCCAGCTTTTTCCATGCCCCCAGCCCTCGCTTTCTCTCAGTTCCAAGTGAAAGCAGCCCTTGCTCAGGTCAGTGAGGAAAGCAGAATACACTGTTCTTCATCTTATTTTCTTCAGAGTGGATTGTATAGTCAGCCACCTTTTCATCCAATCGTACCTTTGTTTGATATATGTGTATTTCAGATGCTCCTGAGATTGTTTTTCTGTCTCTAGTTGTTGAATTTGTTGAAGTTTCAGGGAGAGGTATTGAGAGCACTCCTCACAGTGCCATTTCTCTGATGTCACTTATTATTTAACATTTACGGTGACAAATAATCATCTTTTTGTTCTATGAAACAAACTCACAAAACATTCTTTAGTTTTGATGCTAAAGATGATGGGTGTAACTTGGTCTAGTTCACCTGACATGCTGGGGCTCTGCTTACTTGGTGTGACCCTGGGGAGAAGCAGGTATGGAAAGAGATAAAGTACTTAAAATCATCTCTGGGGAACATATACAAGGGCCATGGCTTCACCTTGCACATCAACCTGCCCAGCCTTCCAGCAGTGTGCACAGTTCAATTTTCTGGACACAGAGCAACAAAGAATCCACAAAATAAATTATCTTTACCTTAAGACTGAAGTCAGAGGCAGAGGTCTTCCTCATTCTGGTGGGAGTTGCCTGTCTGTAGGTCTGCCTGTTGTACAGATTAAAGTGAAGCCCCTGTCTATGTGCATGACATTTTCAGGGAGTGAGCATGTCTACAGGCTCTGGGGTCAAACTACCATTTACTAAATGATCTTAGACAATGATCACAGCCTCCATGTCTTCATGCAATGGATGCGATAACATTCACCGCCTGGTGGGTTAGGTGAGCTAATACATGGGAAGCTCTTGTCACATCATCTACGTTTAATCCACATGAGTTACTTTTCCTATGGCCATCAGCACCATGGTTGCCATTGTCACTCTTATATTTACTTGACTCTTGGAGCTCAAGCACTTGGTACTATTCCTCTATATGACCATGTAGCTTGAAACCTAATAAAGATATGAGCCAAGACTTTACTCTAATATCAGTGAACCAAGTGAAAACAAACTTGCGGCTACCAAGTGTGTTTTGAGAATGGCTTCTGGATCCACCAAAGCAATAATATGTCTCCATGGGGACTAGAGAGGAGGGGCTGGACATTGGGACACATATATTTCATTTTACTCTCAATCACCTACTTAAAATTGTCATTTATTGAAAAGTTTTATTTAATGTCCCCATTAAAGGTAACATGATTTACTTACATATATTAAAGTAAAATAGTATGTTGCTTGAAAAAGAAAGAAAGAGTCTCCTCAGAGAGACTGTCTCCCTCCATCCAGTGGGATCCAATGAGTGCATTGCCAGGGCATAAAGCAGCTGGGTTAAAACAGAAAATTCCCAGTTTTGATGAGAGTCAGTGCACTGCAAAGCTTTGAGGCTTATGTGTATCCTTATCCAAAAGCACCTGAGTCAGATGTTTGTGAAATGTACATAAGAGTGAAAGCCACAGAGCCCCTCAGCCAGTGGTGGGACTCAGCTGGTTCACACCAGTTCATCAGAACCGATACTTAAGTTTTTGTTGAGTTCAGTGAACCGGTTGCTAAAACGGCACTTGTAATCAGGGTTCTCTCTAAGGTGGGCGCATGGGCAGTGGCCCAATGTAGAAATCACAAATTTACATTCCTTACTCTTTTTTAATGTTCATCTGCACAACAATATATTCTAAACACCCAAAGTCATGTTCATTCCATCTACAGGTGAAAAAAATTTGATGGAACTATGCTTGTAATATTTATTTATTCATTTCATAAAGCTCATTATACCTTTGATGAAATACTACATTTTAAATCCCTCCTGTTTGTTACTTCAGTAAACAAACATAACATAAAGGGAAAAAGTGCCAAACAACCAGGGGAGACAAGCTGTCATTGGAAATGTCTTAAATAACAGTTGTATTGTTTTTTTGTCAGGTATTATTTAATATACTTTCATTAATATTTTAAAATTCTTTCTTATAATGCAATCTAGCTTTGTGTATCTCTTTTATTGTTCTTATTTCAGTATTAAATGTATGGAATAATAAACTACCTTTTGGTGTCCTTTTTTATACTTAAAACGTTCATTAAGGCAGAAAACTGGTTGTTCAATTATTTGAATCCCACCACTGCCCTCAGCACAGTCTGTGCAGAGGCTGCTGGGATGTAACTGTTGTGCCAACTCAGTGCACTGTCAACCATAAAAAATCAAAACTGACTCATCAGATGAAGGGCCAAGGTCTCCCAGAAGGCTTGCGCCACTGTGTCCCTTTAATGCTGTCATCCACGTCAGAGTGCCGTGGCCTCTGGTATCAGAACCACAAGGGAGAACTGAAACCATGTCTTTCCCAGGTATCACCTTGGCTGTTCACCAACCACATTCCAATGACCCACTTCCTGTTGGGGGCAAGCTGAAAGCCTGTTACAAAACACTGAAGATATTTACATCCCTGGTGGATGTTTGCTCAGAATAATGCCCCTTATTGAAACAAGGTTATTCGTGGGCATGGATGCCCCACCACCCAGGCTCCGGACCAGGGGTAAGTCAGACATACATCAGCCTCTGGGGTCCTTGGGTCTTTATCAAGTTCTCTTCTATCCATGGCCTGTGCTGGGCTGCAGGCCAGGAAAACCAGGTATTTATGTTCTCTGCCCTTTAGACCTTATCCCAGGACCCTGTATACGCTTACATATGCAGTCAGTTATCAATGTTCAGTTGTAGAGACAGAAAAGGGGGCATAGGTGCGATGAGCACTTGTGATGTCAGCACATCCACCCACCCTGACCCTGCTCCTTGTACATCTGTCCCCAACCCTCCTCCCACCCAGTGATACCAGGAGAGCTGCTGAGACTGGGTTCTGATTTGCCATGATTCAAGTAAATGTGCAAAAGGCAAATCATACATGTGAGTAAATCCACGTTCAAAAGTATAGTTTTTGTGCCTGTTACATGTTAGTTGTCAATGTTCTTGGGTCACAAGCATCAGAATGAACAAAGAGCGGTCACCAGCACTCTAAAGTGTGCTAGAGTGGGCATGAGAGGGAGCCTCAGAGCACAGAGGAACCAGAAAAAGGGGAGGGGTAGATGTGGGAAAGGAGATAGAGCTGGAACGGAGAACCAGAGGGGGTCAGGAGCACAGACATGCAGTTGCAGCCCCTGAGGAAAATAAACTACCTGGTCAGTGTCCCACCCAGGGCAGGCGGAAAGGCTGGAGCTCAGAATGAGTGGCCATGAAGTTGAAGACCAACCTCAAAGAGCAGCCAGGGCTCAAACAGAGCAGGGTTCAGATGCCTGCCAAGAAGGGTAGACTTGATCCTGAAAACAGTGGAGGTGTTTTGTTAGTCAAGATGACCATCACATTTTTTTTATAAATAAATTTTTATTTTAATGGAGTGACATCAATAAATCATGGTACATATATTCAAAGAAATCATTTCCAGGTTATCTTGTCATTTAGTTCTGTTGCATACCCATCACCCAAAGAGAGATTGTCCTCCGTCACCCTCTATCCAGATTTCTTTGTACCCCTCCCCCTCCCCCTTCCACTCTCCCTCCTTCCCTCCCCCACCCCCCGTAACCACCCAACTCCTGTCCATGTCTCTTAGTCTCGCTTTTATGTCCCACCAATGTATGGAGTCCTGCAGTTCTTGTTTTTTTCTGATTCACTTATTTCACTCCGCATAATGTTATCAAGATTCCAATATTCTGCTGTAAGTGATCCGATGTCATCATTTCTTCTAGCTGAATAATATACCATGGTGTATATGTGTCCCATCTTCTTTGTCCAGTCTTCTATTTTTTTCTTACAGTGATTAAAAGCCTTTAAGAAAACTCTTGGCCAATACATCATAAATCCATAAAAGAGTAGTGTCCTTAACATGTTCACCAAGTCCAAGTTGGCCCCATCACCATGCCAAATTCCTGAAAAATGCAACCCAACCACAGTTCAGTCTGTTAGGAGCTGTCACAGGGAGCAGGAGTCCAGGAAATGTCCACATCCAGGAAAAGTCCTCATGGAACTGGACTTGTTGTCACCATTCAATACTTTGCAGCTCATGTCCAAGTCCCAATGACCACTGCTTCAAGCTGGTAATGATTCAGGTAGACTGGAAAAGCCATTTTCAGCATGCATGGATATGGAGCTTCTGTTCTCCTCTGCCTGGACAGATGAGACCAGGTTGCTTTTCCCTGGAGCTCTGCAACTGTGGCATGGTAAAGAGAACCTTGGGATACACTAAGCTGGGTGGCAAAGGTAGATTCATAATAGAAGTTGGCAAAAGGGGGAAAGAGAGCTCTAAATTAGGAGTAGGTCCCAGCCTGAAATATGAGTGGGGCATTGAGGAAGGAGGGATAAAGGAAACACTATATATTAAGCAAAGTAGCAGAAAATAGAACTATCAACACCCACAACAGAGATCTTTCAGGGAAGAATAAAAAACCTGACTATTCAGGCAAAACATAGTTAAGTGGCCCTTGTGCAAATAAGATCAGTTTACAAGCTTCTTGGAAGAAATACCTAGGCTCATCCACAGTGTCGTAGATGGGGCCGATGGCCCTGGGCACCTTCAGCCTTCAGTGGCAAACCCCAGCTTTCTGGGCAAGGTTAGGTCATAAGTGGCTGGAGCAGGGCTGGAGGAGACTGAACCCTCCCTTAGAGGAGTGAGGGGGAAGCCTACCTTCCAGTGTCCCTGTTTCCTCACAGCAGAGGCATGTAAATCTGGCAGGCTTCAGCTCAATGACCTTCCTTTCCACTATTGAAGCAGGACCCAGATGGCATCCTATGAGACCCCTTTGGGGCGTTGGAGCCTTTAAGGGTGTATACTAAAAGCTGGTAGTTCCTCTGATCTCTATTGGGCTTTTTCTGCCTCTAGGTATCTTAAAAGCCATGCTCAGAATATCTCGCTGAGGGGTTTGAGGATCCCCATCCGCCTATATAAATCTTTTCCATATATCTGGAGCTATTTGGAAAAAGACAAAACAGTGTTATTAGCTGGATCTAATAAAGAAGGTAGTAGTTTGCAGGCGAAAAAGATTTGGTGTCTCCTGTTAATCAGCATTCCAAAGAAATGTAAATTTTTATTTAGTAAAAAACATGATATGGTAGACCTGTAGGAGTTCCAGGATATGACTACCGCCTCTTAAATTTTTTTTTAATTTACCTTAAAATGTTTGCTGAGTACACTTTAATAATACCTTAACTTTAAAGATTGTAAGCATGACAAAATACAGTAAATGCCTTTGCTCCATATGCAGGAGCATTTTCAGTTTAGCCAGTTTAGGAAATCCAATAATAGAACAATGCATACAGACAATGAGCTATAGCATGCTTAGCAGCCTCTCCTGTTTTGACAGAGGTTATTATAGATCCGGAATATGTATCCACTGTAGTGTGGACATACGACTATTTGCCATATGAAGGTATATGAGTAACATCCATCTGCCAAAGTTGTCCTGGTAGGGGTCCTTGAGGGTTCACTCCAAATGAAAGGGCAGTATAGGACCCCTTGGACAGAATTTCCCAATCTGCCGTGCTGCTTCCCGAGAAAGTTGAAACTGTTTTCACCGGCTGCAGCCTCTAGTAATGAATAGTATGAGACTGACTTGCTCAGTCTGTCATGGTTGCTCCATATAATTTTCTTTTGGATAGCTTGACCAACAAGGGCATTCCTAGGCCCTGGCCAGTTGGCTCAGTGGTAGAGCATTGGCCTGGTGTGCAGGAGCCCCGGGTTCGATTCCCAGTCAGAGCACACAGAAGAAGCGCCCATCTACTTTTCCACCCCTACCCATCTCCTTCCTCTCTGTCTCTCTCTTTCCCTCCCGCAGCCAAGGCTCCACTGGAGCAAAGCCACCCCGGGCACTAAGGATGGCCCCATGGCCTCTGCCTCAGGTGCTAGAATGGCTCTGGTGGCAACAGAGCAACACCCCAGATGGGCAGAGCATTCCCCCCTGGTAGGCATGCCAGGTGGATCCCGGTCAGGCGCATGTGGGAGTCTGTCTGACTGCCACCCCATTTCCATCTTCAAAAAAATACAAAAAATAAGTAAATAAAAAAAAAATACAACCAAAAAAAAAAAAAGGAAAGGAAAGGAAAAAGAAGAAGAAGAAGAAAAAAAGGGCATTCCCTTGTGCTAAAGCTCCAGGGAGCATGGAGTGAGCTTGAGTATGTCCTACGAAACATGGAACTCTATGTTCACATATAAGTCTTTGAAGAAGGAGGAACTGCTGAAATAGTTCATCAGCATTTGTCCCTCAGACAGCAGTCTTTATATTGGAAACACCATAAGTAAATATTTTCTGTCTGTCTATAGATTAAAGGGGGAATATGGCAAATGCTGAAAAGCATTGATCTTTGTGCCCCTCCCCCTCCTTTCCTCCAACCCCCTCCCTCTACTCCCCCCCTCCCTGAAACCCCAACACTGTTGTCCATGTCTCAGAGTCTCATCTTTATGTCCCACCTATGTATGGATTCATATAGTTCTTAGTTTTTTCTGAATTACTTCTTTCGCTCAGTATAATGTTATCAAGGCCCATCCATGTTGTTGTAAAAGATCCTATGTCATCATTTCTTATGGCTGAGGAGTATTCCATAGTACATATATACCACAGCTTTTTAATCCACTTGTCCTCTGATAGACACTTGGGCTGTTTCCAGATCTTTGCTATTGTGAACAATGCTGCCATAAACATGGGGGTGCATTTATTCTTTTCAAAGAGTGCTATGGTGTTCTTGGGGTATATTCCTAACAGTGGTATAGCTGGGTCAAAGGCAGTTCGATTTTTAATTTCTTGAGGAATCTCCATACTGTTTTCCACAGTGGCTGCACCAGTCTGCATTCCCACCAGCAGTGCAGGAGGGCTCCCTTTTCTCCACATTCTCGCCAGCACTTATTCTGTGTTGTTTTATTGATGAGCGCCATTCTGACTGGTGTGAGGTGATATCTCATTGTGGTTTTAATTTGCATTTCTCTAATCATTAATGATGTTGAACATTTTTTTATATGCTTATTGGCCATCTGTGTGTCCTCTTTGGAGAAGTGTCTATTCATTTCTTTTGCCCATTTTGGATTGGATTGCTTGTCTTCCTGGTATTAAGCTTTACAAGTTCTTTATAAATTTTGGTTATTAACCCCTTATCAGACGCAATGTCAAATATATTCTCCGATTGTGTAGTTTGTCTTTTTATTCTGCTCTTATTGTCTTTAGCTGTGCAAAATCTTTTTAGTTTGATAAAGTGCCATTAGTTTATCCTGTCTTTTATTTCCCTTGCCTGTGGATACAAATCAGCAAATATATTGCTGCGAGAGATGTCAGAGAGCTTACTGCCTATGTTTTCTTCTAAGATGCTTATGTTTTCATGGCTTACATTTAAGTCTTTTATCCATTTTGAGTTTATTTTTGTGAGTGGTGTAAGTTGGTGGTCTAGTTTCATGTTTTTGCAGGTAGCTGTCCAATTTTCCCAACACCATTTGTTGAAGAGGCTATCTTTACTCCATTGTATTTCCTTACTTCCTTTGTCAAATATCAGTTGTCCATAGAGCTGTGGGTTTATTTCTGGGTTCTCTGTTCTGTTCCATTGATCTATGTGCCTGTTCTTATGCCAGTACCAGGCTGTTTTGAGTACAATGGTCTTATAATATAACTTGATATCCGGAAGTGTGATACCTCCCACTTTATTCTTTCTTTTCAAGATTGCTGAGGCTATTCGTGTTCTCTTTTGGTTCCATATAAATTTTTGGAATATGTGTTCTATATCTTTGAAGTAAGTCATTGGTATTTTAATCAGTATTGCATTGAATTTGTAAATTGCTTTGGGTAATATAGACATTTTAATGATGTTTATTCTTCCTAACCATGAGCATGGTATATGCCTCCACTTATTCGTATCTTCCCTGATTTCTTTTATCAATGTTTTATAATTTTCCGAGTAGAAGTCTTTAATCTCCTTGGTTAGATTTATTCCTAGGTACTTTATTTTTTTGGTTGCAATGGTAAAGGGGATTGATTCCTTGATTTCTCTTTCTGACAGTTCATTATTAGTGTATAAAAATGCCTCTGATTTCTGAGTATTGATTTTATATCCTGCCACCTTGCCAAATTCATTTATCAGGTCTAGTAGTTTCTTGACTGAGACTTCAGGGTTTTCTACATACAATATCATATCATCTGCAAATAATGATAGTTTTACTTCTTCTTTTCCAATTCGGATGCCTTTTATTTCTTTTTCTTGTCTGATTGCTGTGGCCAGGACTTCCAGAACTATGTTGAATAAGAGTGGTAAAAGGGGGCACCCCTGCCTTGTTCCTGATCTTAAGGGATTGCTTTTAATTTTTGCCCATTGAGTATGATGTTGGCTGTGGGTTTGTCATAGATGGCCTTTATCATGTTGAGGTATGTTCCCTGTATTCCCACTTTGCTGAGAGTTTTGATCATGAATGGGTGCTTGATTTTATCAAATGCTTTTTCTGCATCTATTGAAATTATCATGTGGTTTTTCTCCTTTCTTTTGTTTATTTCATGAATCACAGTGATTGATTTGCGAATATTGTACCAGCCTTGCCTCCCAAGAATAAATCCCACTTGATCATGGTATATGATTTTTTTCATATATTGCTGGATCCGGTTTGCTAATATTTTCTTGAGGATTTTTGCATTTAAGTTCATCAGGGATATTGGCCTATAATTTTCTTTTTTTTGTATTGTCTTTGCCTGGTTTTGGAATCAGAATTTTGCTCACCTCATAAAAGAAGTTTGGAAGTCTTCCTTCCTCTTGAATTTTTTGAAATAGCTTGAGAAGGATAGGAGTTAGTTCTTCTTTGAATATTTGGTAGAATTTACTTGTGAAGCCATCAGGTCCAGGACTTTTCTTTTTTGGGAGTTTTTTGATAGCTGTTTTGATCTCATTTGTTGTAATTGGTCTGTTTAGGTTTTCCGATTCTTCCAGATTGATTTTTGGAAGTTTATATGATTCAAGGAATCTGTCCATTTCATCTAGGTTGTCTAGTTTTTTGGTGTACAGATCTTCATAGTATTTTCTTACAATATTTTGTATTTCTGTTGTGTCAGTTGTTATTGCTCCACTCTCGTTTCTAATTTTATTTATTTGAGTCCTCTCTCTTTTTTTCTTGGTGAGTCTTGTTAAAGGTTCATCGATCTTGTTTACCTTTTCAAAGAACCAGCTCCTGGTTTCATTGATCCTCTGTATTGTTTCTTTAGCCTCTATGTCATTTATTTCTGCTCTGATCTTTATTATTTCCTTCCTTCTACTAGCTCTGAGCTTTACTTGTTGTTCTTTTTCTAGTTCTTTTAGATGCAGGGTTAAGTTGTTTATTTGAGCTTTTTCTAGCTTCTTGAGGTATGCCTGTAATGCTATACACTTCCCTCTCAGGACTGCTTTTGTTGTGTCCCATAAATTTTGAGTTGATGTATGCTCATTATTGTTTGTTTCTAGGAATTTTTTAATTTTTTCTTTGATCTCAATGTTAACCCATTCGTTATTTAATAACATGCTATTTAGTTTCCAAGTGTTTGAATGTTTTTCAATTTTTCTATTGTGGTTGATTTCTAGTTTAATGCCATTGTGATCAGAGAAAGTGCTCGATATGATTTCAATCTTCTTAAATTTGTTGAGCCCACTTTTGTGCCCTAACATGTGGTCTATTCTAGAGAATGTACCATGAGCGCTTGAAAAGAATGTATATTCTGCTGTTTTAGGGTGAAAGGTTCTGAAGATATCTATTAAATAGAGTTGATCTAGTGTGTCCTTTAAGTCTACTGTTTCTTCGTTAATTTTATTTCTTGAGGATCTATCTAATGATGTTAATGGGGTATTGAAATCCCCTACTATTATAGTATTGCTGTTGATCTCACCCTTTAAGGTCATCAAAGTATGCTTTATATATTTAGGTGCTCCTATATTAGGTGCATAGATATTTATAATGGTTATATCTTCCTTTTGGATTGCTCCCTTTATCATTATGTAATGACCTTCTTTATCTCTAACTATGGTCTTTGTTTTAAAGTCCATTTTGTCTGATATAAGTATTGCTACCCCAGCTTTTTTTTTCATTTCCATTTGCATGAAATATATTTTTCCATCCTTTTATCTTCAGTCTGTGTGCATCTTTTAATTTAAGGTGTGTCTCTTGTAGACAGCATATGTATGGGTCCTGTTTTCTTATCCATGCAGCAACCCTATGTCTCTTGATTGGATCATTTAATCCATTAACATTTAAGGTTATTACTGATATGTAATTGTTTATTGCCATTTTTTTCTTTAAAATTGTATTCCTCTTTTGCTATATTCTTTTTTTCCTTTGATCTGTTTACAACAGGTCCCTTAGCATTTCTTGCAGCCTTGGTTTGCTTGCAGTGATTTCCTTGAGTTTTTTTTTTTGTTTTTGTTGTTGTTGTTGTTGTTGTTGTTTTGTCTGTAAAGCTTTTTATTTCTCCTTCAATTTTAAATGATAGCCTTGCTGGATAAAGTAGTCTTGGTTGTAGGTTCTTGTTCTGCATTACTTTGAATATTTCTTTCCATTCCCTTCTGGCCTCAAGTGTTTCTGTTGAGAAGTCAGAAGTCATCCTTATGGGGGTTCCTTTGTAGGTGATAGTCTTTTTTTCTCTAGCAGCTTTTAATATTTTCTCTTTATAATTTAGCTTTGGTATTTTAATTATGATGTGTCTTGGTGTTGGTTTCTTGGGGTTTCTCCTTAATGGAGTTCTCTGTGCTTCCTGAACATGTGAAATGTTTTCCTGCCTTAATTGAGGGAAGTTTTCTACTATGATATGTTTAAACAAAGTCTCTATCCCTTGTTCTTTCTCTTCTTCTTCAGGAACCCCTATGATGTGGATGTTATTTCTCTTTATGTTGTCACAGAGCTCTCTTAGAGTTTCCTCAGACTTTTTGAGTCTCTTTTCTTTTTTCTGCTCTGCTTCTGTGCCTTTATTTATCGTGTCCTCTAACTCGCTGATTCGATTCTCTGCTTCATCCATTCTGCTTTTAATTCCTTCCATTGTATTCTTTATTTCAGATATTGTATTTGTCATTTCTGACTGATTTTTTTTATTATTTCAATGTCCTTTTTTTTTTTTTATGGGGTGACATCAATAAATCAGGATACATATATTCAAAGATAACAAGTCCAGGTTATCTTGTCGTTCAATTATGTTGCATACCCACCACCCAAAGTCAGATTGTCCTCTGTCACCTTCTATCTTGTTTTCTTTGTGCCCCTCCCCACCCCCTTTCCCTCTCCCATTCCCCCCTCCCCCCCGTAACCACAACACTCTTATCAATGTCTCTTAGTTTCACTATTATGTCCCACCTACGTATGGAATAATACAGTTCCTGTTTTTTTCTGATTTACTTATTTCGCTTCGTATCATGTTATCGAGATCCCACCATTTTGTAGTAAATGTTCCGATGTCATCATTTCTTATGGCTGAGTAGTATTTCATAGTGTATATGTGCCACATCTTCTTTATCCAGTCATCTATTGATGGGCTTTTTGGTTGTTTCCATGTCCTGGCCACTGTGAACAATGCTGCAATAAACATGGGGCTGCATGTGTCTTTACGTATCAATGTTTCTGAGTTTTTGGGATATATACCCAGTAGAGGGATTGCTGGGTCATAAGGTAGTTCTATTTGCAGTTTTTTCAGGAACCACCATACTTTCTTCCATAATGGTTGTACTACTTTACATTCCCACCAACAGTGGATGAGGGTTCCTTTTTCTCCACAGCCTCTCCAACATTTGCTATTACCTGTCTTGCTAATAACAGCTAATCGAACAGGTGTGAGGTGGTATCTCATTGCCGTTTTGATTTGCATTTCTCTAATAGCTAAAGAAGATGAGCATCTTTTCATATATCTGTTGACCATTTGTATTTCTTCCTGGGAGAAGTATCTATTCATATCCTCTTCCCATTTTTTTATTGGATTGTTTGTTTGTTTGTTGTTGAGTTTTATGAGTTCTTTGTATATTTTGGATATTAAGCCCTTATCTGAGCTGTTGTTTGAAAATATCATTTCCCATTTAGTTGGCTTTCTGTTTATTTTGTTATCAGTTTCTCTTGCTGAGCAAAAACTTCTTAGTCTGATGTAGTCCCATTCATTAATTTTTGCCTTCACTTCTCTTGCCTGTGGAGTCAAATTCATAAAATGCTCTTTAAAACCCAGGTCCATGAGTTGAGTACCTATGTCTTCTTCTATGCACTTAATTGTTTCAGGTCTTATGTTTAGATCTTTGATCCATTTTGAGTTAATTTTAGTACAGGGGACAAACTGTAGTCCAGTTTCATTCTTTTGCATGTGGCTTTCCAGTTTTCCCAGCACCATTTATTGAAGAGGCTTTCTTTTCTCCATTGTGTGTTGTTGGCCCCTTTATCAAAAATTATTTGACTATATATATGTGGTTTTATTTCTGGGCTTTCTATTCTGTTCCATTGGTCTGAGTGTCTATTTTTCTGCCAATACCATGCTGTTTTGATTGTTGTGGCCCTATAATATAGTTTGAAGTCAGGTATTGTAATGCCCCCAGCTTCATTCTTTTTCTTTAGGATTGCTTTGGCTATTCGGGGTTTTTTATAGTTCCATATAAATCTGATGATTTTTTTGCTCTATTTCTTTAAAAAACGTCATTGGAAGTTTGATGGGAATTGCATTAAATTTGTATATTGCTTTGGGTAATATGGCCATCGTGATTATATTTATTCTTCCTAGCCAAGAACAAGGTGTATTCTTCCATCTCATTATATCTTTTTCGATTTCCCTTAACAACGGTTTATAGTTTTCATTAAATAAGTCCTTTACATTCTTTGTTATGTTTATTCCTAAGTATTTTTTTGTTGTTGCTGCAATCGTGAAGGGGATTATTCTTTTGAGTTCCTTCTCAGTTGTTTCATTGTTGGCATATAGAAAGGCTATTGACTTCTGTATGTTAATTTTGTATCCTGTGACCTTACTGTATTGGCTTATTGTTTCTAGTAGTCTTTTTGTGGATTCTTTGGGGTTTTCGATGTATAGGATCATATCATCTGCAAAAAGTGATACCTTTACCTCTTCTTTTCCGATATGGATGCCTTTTATTTCTTTATCTTGTTTGATTGCTCTGGCTAGAACCTCTAGTACCACATAAAATAAGAGTGGAGAGAGTGGAAAACCCTGTCTTGTTCCTGATTTAAGGGGGAAAGCCTTCAGTTTAGTGCCATTTAATATGATGTTAGCTGATGGTTTATCATATATGGCCTTTATCATGTTGAGATATTTTCCTTCTATACCCATTTTGTTGAGAGTCTTAAACATAAAATTGTGTTGTATTTTATCAAAAGCCTTTTCTGCGTCTATTGATAAGATCATGTGGTTTTTGTTCTTTGTTTTGTTGATATGGTGTATTACGTTAACCGTTTTACGTATGTTGAACCATCCTTGAGATTCTGGGATGAATCCCACTTGATCATGATGTATTATTTTTTTAATATGTTGTTGTATTCGATTTGCTAGTATTTTGTTTAGTATTTTAGCATCTGTATTCATTAGAGATATTGGTCTGTAGTTTTCTTTTTTTGTGCCCTCCTTGCCTGGTTTTGGTATGAGGGTTATGTTGGCCTCATAAAATGTGTTTGGAAGTATTGCTTCTTCTTCAATTTTTTGGAAGACTTTCAGTAGAATAGGAACCAAGTCTTCTTTGAATGTTTGATAAAATTCGCTTGTATAGCCGTCAGGGCCTGGACTTTTATTTTTGGGGAGGTTTTTAATGGTTTTTTCTATTTCTTCTCTACTGATAGGTCTGTTTAGGCTTTCTGCTTCTTCTTGACTCAGTCTAGGAAGGTTGTATTGTTCTAGGAATTTATCCATTTCTTCTAGGTTGTTGAATTTAGTGGCATAAAGTTTTTCATAGTATTCTACAATAATTCTTTGTATATCTACGGTGCCGTGGTGATTTCTCCTCTTTCATTTTGGATTTTGTTTATATGAGTTCTTTCTCTTTTTTCCTTGGTAAGTCTTGCCAAGGGTTTGTCAATTTTGTTGATCTTTTCAAAGAACTAGCTCCTTGTTCTATTAATTTTTTCTATAGTTATTCTGTTCTCTAATTCATTTATTTCTGCTCTGATTATTATTATCTCCTTTCTTCGGCTGGTTTTAGGTTGTCTTTGTTCTTTTTTTTTCTAGTTCCTTAATGTGGGAAGTTAAGTGGTTCACTTGGGCTCTCTCTTGTTTGTTCATATATGCCTGAAGTGATATGAACTTCCCTCTTATCACTGCTTTTGCTGCATCCCATAGATTCTGATATGTCGTATTGTCATTTTCATTAGTCTGTATATATCTTTTGATCTCTGCACTTATTTCTTCTTTGACCCGTTCATTTTTGAAAAGTATGTTGTTTAGTTTCCACATTTTTGTGGGATTTTTTTCCTCGTTTTTGCAGTTGAATTCTAGTTTCAAGGCTTTATGATCAGAAAATATGCTTGGTACAACTTCAATTTTTCTGAATTTGCTGAAGTTGTTTTTGTGGCCCAACATATGGTCAATTCTTGAGAATGATCCATGTACACTGGAGAAAAATGTATACTCAGTCACTTTGGGATGAAATGTCCTGTAGATGTCTATCATATCCAGGTGCTCTAGTGTTTTGTTTAAGGCCACTATGTCTTTGTTGATTCTCTGTTTGGATGACCAATCTAGAGCCGTCAGCGGTGTATTGAGGTCTCCAAGTATGATTGTGTTTTTGTCAGTTTTTGTTTTAAGATCAATAAGTAGCTGTCTTATATATTTTGGTGCTCCTTGGTTTGGTGCATATATATTAAGAATTGTTATGTCTTCTTGAATCAGTGTCCCCTTAGCCATTATGAAATGGCCATTTTTGTCTCTGAGTACTTTTCCTGTCTTGTAGTCAGCATTATCCGATATGAGTATTGCTACACCTGATTTTTTTTGGATGTTATTTGCTTGGAGTATTGTTTTCTAGCCTTTCACTTTGAATTTGTTTTTATCCTTGTTACTTAGATGAGTTTCCTGTAGGCAGCATACAGTTGGATTTTCTTTTTTAATCCATTCTGCTACTCTGTGCCTTTTTATTGGTGACTTTAATCCGTTTACATTTAGTGTAATTATTGATACTTGTGAGTTCCCTATTGCCATTTTATATCTTGCTTTCTGTTAGTTTTGTGTCTTGTTTGATCCTTCTCTTTCGTTTTTCTATCTTTTGTTTTTATTTGGTTGTATTCCATACATCTTTCCTCTGTTGCTCTCTTTTTTATCTCATGTGCTTCTGTGGTGGTTTTTTCAATGGTGGTTACCTTTGAGTAATGAAAAGGGTCCCTACCCTGTTCATTGTAGCGAACTATTTTGTGAGTACTTTTGCACTCTATCGTCCTTTGCTACTGTTAATCTCCATCTTCTCCCCCTCTTTCTTTTTGTTGTTGTCACAGTTTAAATTTGGTTTTATTGTGTTCTTCTTGGAGCTTTACTTGTGGCTCTGGTTTTTTTTGTTGTTCTTTGTATCTGATTGGAGAACCCCATTGAGTAATTCCTGGAGTGGGGGTTTTCTGATGATAAATTCCCTCATCTTTTCTGTATCTGTGAATGTTTTTCTTTCTCCTTCATATTTGAAGGATAGCTTTGATGGGTATAGTATTCGTGGCTGAAAGTTCCTCTCTTTCAGGACTTTAAATATTGGGGTCCACTCTCTTCTAGCTTGTAGAGTTTCTGCTGAGAAATCTGATGATAATCTAATGGGCCTTCCTTTATATGTTGTATTCTTCTTTTCCCTGGCTGCCTTGAGAATTTTTTCTTTGCTGTTGGTTTGTGTCAATTTCATTATGATATGCCTTGGAGTAGGTTTGTTGGGGTTAAGTAAACTCGGAGTTCTGTTTGCTTCTTGAACTTGAGGCTTTAGTTCTTTCCACAGGCTTGGGAAGTTCTCATCTATTATTTGTTTGAGTATGTTCTCCATTCCATTTTCTCTCTCTTCTCCCTCTGATATACCTATTATTCTTATGTTATTCTTTTTGATGGAGTCAGATAATTCTTGTAAGGCTATCTCATTTTTTTAAATTTTTGAGTCTCTTTCTTCTTCTCTCTGTTGTGCCTCAAGTTGCTTGTCTTCTATTTCACTAATCCTCTCTTCTATCTGCCCTGTTCTATTAGCTAAGCCTGTTACTTCGTTTTTCAGTTTGTGAATTGAGTTTTTCATCTCTGTTTTATTTGTTTTTATAGTTTCAATTTCCTTGAACATATATTCTTTGTGTTCATTGAGTTGTTTTCTGAGCTCCCTAAATTGCCTTTCTGTGTTTTCTTGTATATTTTGGAGGATTTTTAGGATTTCTATCTTGAATTCTCTGTCATTTAGCTCCAAGGTTTCCAATATATTAAATTTTTTCTCCATAGATTTTTCCTCATCTAGCTGTTACCTCTCTTTCTTTTGTATCCATGATATTTGATTTTCTCTTCCTTAATGGCATCTGAGGGTGGTTTTGTTGATAGTATTAATGAGATTTAATAAAGAATAAAAAGTTAAAAAAAATAATAAAAAAAATAAAAAATCGAAAAGAGTTGTTTTTTTTAAAAAAATTAATAATGAAATAAAGAAAAATAAAATAAAATAAAAATTTTTAAAAAAGGAAATTATTTCCCCCCCTTCTTTTTTCCTCTCCTCTCCTCTCCCCTCTTTCTTGAGAAAATCTTGTGGTGAACTGTGAATTATAACAAACAATGCCTGTGATGGAGGGCCTGAATTGGGGAAAAGTAATAAAGGGGCAAAAAGAAAAAAAAAAAAGAAAAAGAAAAAAAAAAAAGAAAAAAGAGCGTATGGACGCACAAAAAGCAAATAAGGAAATAATTTGGGTGAAGAATAAAATGATTTGCTTTTAGGTGTTGGTTGTCTAAGAGTTATGATGAGAGGAATAAGAGAAAAACAGAAAAATGGGGGGACAAATTAAAAAATTACTATTATATTTAGTGGAACACGAACTAGATAAAATGGAGAGCCAGGGATGGGAGCACTGCTAGTGAGTTAAAAAGGTGAAGTAAAGACCCCTCAAAATGCCACAAACATAAGTTTGAGTCCCAGATAAGATAATTTGTTTGTTATTGAGGTTTGAATGAGAGGAGATGTAAAGGAGAAAGGAAGAAACTAATATAGAGGGAGAAAAGAAAGAGAGAGAGAGAAAAAAAGAGGGAACCACTAAAAGAAGAAAAAAGAAAGGAGAGAGAGAGAGAAAGAGAGAGAGAGAGTTAAGGGTTTTGGAGTGCAACCCTCATAGAGAGAAAGGAAGAGAAGAGAAAAGATAATGGGAGATGTAACACTTATGGGTAGTGTAGTTCAAGGAGAGGAGAGAGTAAGACCGGCAGAGAGTTAATTGGCCAAATTGGAGGAAAAAAAAAAGTATCAAGAATGAAGATAAGAGAAACAAACGAACAAATATAATAAAATGGGATAGGTTATAAAGTCTGCAGATTATTCTTGATTTTGAGAGGTTATCTTCTTGCTTTTTCTTTTCTCTCCCTCTTCCTGGTTGGTGACTCTGTACCCCGGGTTCTGCCCCTTTGGCACGCTCAGGTAGAGGTTTGCAGTTGATAAGTCTCTATGACAATGTCATGTATTGTGCTTTAGTCTCGTTGGCAGTCAAGGCTCATTAGCATTTATAGGCTCCGACAGTGAGAGAGTCCGTGTTCCTGGAGCCTTTCTCCTAGTCTTTCCTTCCTCAATTAGTAGCCTTATAATCCAGCTATGGGGTTGCTGCTGCCTCTGCCTGGATAGTAAGAGGCTCAAAGAGCTGGCAACTCCCCACTCTATTTCCACTCAGCACAGGGCTCTGGGTAAGGCTCAGTCAGTCAGAGCTGCTAGCATAATCAGGCAGGCTTTCCGCCCACTCAAAGACCTCTGGCTCTGTCTGCCACTCTGTCCGGTAACACAGGCGGGCGCCCACTTCCGGGGCGCTTGGAGGAAACTCACTCACTGGCTGCGCGCGCAGACCAGGATATCTGGCCAGCAGTCTCACGCTCTGAGTGAAACCCCCAACCGCAGGGAAAAGTTGCAGCATTGGAATTGAGTCTTGCTCCGCCCCCGTGCGCGGCTTTTGCAAGGCGCTGGGGTGGCCCGAGATTCCGCTTTGGCCCACACAAAGGCCCCTGACTCTGCCCCTCTGTGCGATAACACGGGCGCGCACTGCCGAGGCACTCGGAGGAATCTCTCATTCACTATCTGCGCGTGCAAACCAGGATATGAGGCAGGCCGCGTTTTCCTCTGAGTGAAACCCCCTCCAGCACGGAAAATCTCCACCGTTAGAATTAGTTCTCACTCCCTCCCGTGTGTGGCTTTCCCAGGGCGCTGGGGCTGCCCAGAGACTCTGCCCTCGGCCCACAGAAAGGCCTCTGCTTCTGCCTCTCCGTGGGGCAACACGGGCACCCACTCTCGGGGCCTAGGAAGAAATCTCTCGCCCACTAACTGCGCGCACGCCGACCAGGAGACCGGGTAAAATGGCCGCCCCACTTGTCTTTCTTTGTTTGGGTTTGGCGCGAGTGTTAGCTTGTATTGCCCGGGTTGCCACAGGATCAGTTTTTCCTCGGCTTGGATCTCCGTGCCACAGCCTGGTTCGGCCGTTTGTGCCGCAGCCTGGATCTATTCACCCCCTTTGCCCGCCTCAGTTTCTATATTCACAGTTACCAGAGAAAGCCGCCCTGTTTAGGTTAGTGAGGAAGGCGGAGCATTTCTTACTCCCTATTTCCTTCAGGGTTTGGTTATATATTTAGCCAATTTTTCACTTGACCATACCTTTGGGTGTATTGCGAAGCATCTGGAGGCTCCAAGTATAGGTTTTTCTGTTTCTGGTTGAAGATCTTGTTGAGTTTTGGGGGAGATTTATCGGTATCGCTTCCTACCCCGCCATTACTCTGACGTCATCTCCCTCAATGTCCTTTTTTATATTTGTTATCTCTTTATTTAGGTTTTCGTAATGGCCATCTATGGTTGTTCTAATATCTTTGAGCATCTTAACAATCATTATTTTAAACTCTGCATCTGGTAATTTGGTTATATCTGATTCACTTAGGTCCTTTTCTGGGGATTTCTCTTGGTTTATTTGTGTTGTATTTCTCTGCCTCCACATTTTCTGTTCACGGGAGTGGCTGTGATCATGCGCCTGGGTGCACAAGCGTTGGTGGCCTTGGCCTTTGCTCTGCCCCCGTGTGTGACGTTATGCTCAGTCCTGAGGGCACTGGCGAGCACCTTTGCTCAGCTGCGGGTCTCCGTCTGTTTCCGGGTTTTCGCCCTGCCCTTGAAGGAGGAGCCTGCTCTAGGAATGGCTGCTAGCCTTGGCTCTACCACCGGGCAGGACTGCGTGCTCAAGCTCAGCTCAGTAGCAGAACTTCGCCTCTTCTAGGTTTTTGGCTCCACCCTCGTGGGAGGAGATGGCTACCAAGTCAGACTGCAAGCCTGGGTTGCATGTGCGGGGCAAGGCTGTGCTCCTCTGCTCTTGCTCAGGGGCTGGTCTCCACCCTTTCTGGGGTTCCCTTCTCCTGCAGGCTGGATTACAGGATGCCGGCAGCTGGGCTTGACCACTTTTGCATGCCCCCTTCTCCCCAGCCGGGCAAGATTGAGCTCACACCTGAGCCCAGTGGTGGCCAGCTGGCTTCCGCCCCTGCCAGCAGAACCGCACTTTTGTCTCCCACTGCTGTCTGCCCTCCGTTGAGCCCTCAGCCGCGTGGGTGGGGGCGTTGCAGTTCGGACCCTAAGACTCTCTACTGTAGACCCAAAAGCTCCCTCCTTCTATGCGACTCTGCTCTGAATGCCGCAGGGGAGCTTGTGTGGCTTCTCTCCTGCTTCCCTTTGCTGGTATTGCTGTTTCCGGGGGAAACATTCACTTCAGCTTTGGGGAGTGACTCATCCCAGGGGTTAGGGTGGCTATCTCCCAAAATGTTTCTCCCTGTGCCTCCTAGATTACACTCTCTTCCTGTTACTCTGGTCCTCTCCTCCTTCCCCCTCCCCAGGAGCCCCGGGTGAGTGGTTGTGAGAGAGATGTTCTGCGTGGTCCCTTTAAGAATGATCCTGGGTCTGAGAAATCAGACTCTTTCTCACAAACAGTATCCTGACTTGTTTCCAGCTGAATACTGTCCTTACGCCTCTTCTGGGCTCTGGGGCTGCAGGCTGGGGCTTTGTTCCTGTGGCTCAGGACCCTTCCCCCTCTGCTAAACTCACTTACTGCCACGTGAGTTTCTCCCTGCTGCCGTTCGCTCCGGGGAGCTGGGCTGCCCTCTCCTCGTTTCCGCTTTTCCTACCAGTCTCAGTGTGGCTTCTTCAGTATTCCTTGGTTGAAGAGTCCTCTTAGTTTAGTCCAAAGTTTGTTTTTCCAGATGATAGTTCTTAAAATTAGTTTGTAATCCACTTTGGTTCTGGGAAGTAGATGTTGGTATGTCCACCTACTCCAGCGCCATCTTTTCTCCTCCATCACATTTTCATTATTGAAAATTTCCTGGGGTGAAGGGCCAGCCACAAATGGGCAAGAACAGAGGAGGAAAGCCAGATGGAAGGCATAAGCCTTGTCCTGGGGGGCATCATGAAGCCCGGGACCAAGGGGCCACAATGTGGAGATATGGGGCTGAATTCTAGAGAAATGTATATAAACTCCTGGAGCCCAGCCGGATGTGGAGTGAGCATTATGCTAAGCACTGGACGTTTAAAGATGACTGGGTTATGTTTAAGCAAGTGGTGACCACATCCTCATCACCATTTTTATGCTCTGAGGAGATTAGGGGCATGTCGGGAGGGGGGAGGTGGGAGATTATTTGAAAATTCCAGCGCACACCCCCAGTGTTTCTCACATGGAGCACATGTAAATACTGTTCCCAGCCGTGCAGCTGCCACTGTTCCTCCCAGCACCTGGCTCTGTCCGTCATCTGGTACCACACAGGGTCCCCTTCTCCTCTGCTTGCCCTGGCATCCCCAAAGCTCAACGTCTGTACTCTGGACCACATCCTGGACCTGATAGCCAGGAGGACCAGGGATGGTCCTTTATGTGCCTCGCTCAAATCCCCTAACCTCAGTCCCTGCTCTGTCCTACATAAAATGACTTCTACTGCTAGTCCTCACACACTAGAGCCCAATCAAATTGCAACTCCAGATGCTGACCCCCAACTCCTAACAGGCACATGGGGTCCCAGGGCTTTGCTCTGGTTGTTGGCACAGGTGGGGTAGCATCTAATGGTCAGTTTGATTCCCTCAGGCAACATCTCCTGTGTGCTAGTCATCAGTGTGTGCAGGGTGCACAGAGGAGCACCAGACCTTCTGGATGGTCTGACTCATGGCAAGAAGAAGGATGGAAGGGCCTGACCAAATGGTGGTGTAGTGCATAGAGTGTCGACCTGGGACACAGAGGACCCAGGTTCGAAACCCTGAGGCCACTCGGTTGAGTGTGGGCTCATCTGCTTAAGCACAGGGTCGCTGGCTTGAGTGTGGGATCCTAGACATGACCCCCTGGTCACTGGCTTGAGCCCAAGGTCACTGGCTTGAGCAAGGGGTCACTCATTCTGCTGTAGCCTCCTGGTTAAGGCACATATAAGAAAGCAATCAATGAACAACTAAGGTGCTGCAATGAATAATTGATGTTTCTCATCTCTCTCCCTTCCTGTCTGTCTCTATCTGTCCTCTCTTTCTCTCTGTCTCTCTGTCTCCTGTATCTGTCTCTCTCACTAAAAAAAAATAGGCATCAAAGGGAAGAGCAGTCCAGCAGGGTACAAACATTGACCCCACAGGCACCAAGCACGTTTTCTAATTGCTGACATGCAACTCCCAGTGGGCACATGTTCAGGAAGTTGTAAGGGTGGTTTGAAATCAGTTGTGATGAGAGTGCTTAAACTATAGAAATTGGCAAGACCTGCACACCAGGCATCCCCACCCCTCATTTCACTCATCTCCTGACAACAGCAGGAGAACAGGGAGCACTACAAAACCCGCCCTCTCCTTCTAGCCTTTTGTCCTGGGGTCCAGCAGGGACAGCATAGAACAAGGACACCAGCTCACATAATAGTGGAGGCTGGGGGATTCTGTGCTAAACCTGGGGTTGTGTTTGGAGCTTGGTGCTGTGGGGATTGAGAGGTGGGGGGATCTTCTTGCTTCCTGCCCTCCTACTATTGGTCATGGATAATGAATAAGACTTGGCCGCATGGGCTAGGCTTCTTTATCACAGCCCAGGAGGCAAAGGGGGCAAGGTGGGAAGGAGTGAGCCGGGGTCTCTGCCCCTTCCTGGCTCACAGCTGTGAGCCCTAAGGCTCTGTATCTCGATTTCCCTGTCCACTGTCTGCTCAAGGACTCTTAGGACTAAACCATATAATGTCTACGGCATCACAGCAGCCAGCACAAGTAGCCCTCACAAGTAAAGGAGGAAAAAGTCATGATGGGTTCCTCTGTGTCTTCCCTGTCTCTTCTCTGAAAACCCTAGTTAATTTTACCCCATGATGAGTCTGGACTTCAAAGTCTTCTAGGAAAATCTTTAAAATACAGAACACAGACACCCTGAGAGATGTGTTTGGTGAGCCTAAGACCACACCTGGTCAGGAACCCCCAGGGGAACCTGCTACTGACCTGCATGCAGGGATCCATGCAAAGGTCACCACATCACTTATGGGAGTCCTAGGTAGGATACTCCCTTTATTTAGAGGGTTTTTTAATCTGGGACTAGGGAGATCTTTGTAATAAACAACTTGTGTGCCTCTTCACAAAGTAATGTAAACCAATACTAGACTCCAATAATGCTACAGTATTTCTAAAAGGCTTTAAGTAACTTTTTCAGATCTAAGATAGTTGCAAAATAGGTGGAAGCTCCAAGCACCTTCTCCTAACACCAAACTGTGATTACAACTAAATTATAGAACAGTCATTCTGAATAACCACTTGAAGACTAGCTGAAGAGAAGTCTTCTAAACAAGGATTCACAGAACAAGCCACACTGAGACTGATAGGAAGGCTGGAGATGTGAAAAAAGATGGCCCCACTCCCATGTGTGGCAGCTGAGGTTCCGAAAGGACATCTCAGCTCTGGTCAGTTGGCTCAGTGGTAGAGTGTCAGGCCAGCATGTGGAAGTCCCATGTTTGATTCCCAGCAGGGCACATAGGAGAAGCAACCATCTTCTTCTCCAACACTCCCCCTTCCCTCTCTCTCTCTCTCTCTCTCTCTCTCTCTCTCTCTCTCTCTCTCTCTCTCCTCCCTCCACAGCCATGGTTCAACTGATTTAAGAGAGTTAGCCCCAGCATGAAGATGGCTCCATGGAGCCTCTGCCTTAAGTGGTAAAAATAGCTCAGTTGCTAAGCAACAGAGCAAGGCCTCAGATGGGCAGAGCATCTGCCATAGGGGGCTTGCTGGGTGGATCTCATTTGGGGTGTATGCAGGAATCTGTCTCTCTGCCTCCCCTGCTGTCACTTAATTAAAGAAAAGGAAATCAAAGGGACATCTCAGCTGTGGGGGTTCCCCCTGAGAAGCTAGGGGTTCAACCCCAAGTCAGGCTTCTCAGCCCAGAGCACTAGAACCAGGAAGAGGTGCCCACATAATATATGGCTGTGTAAACTAATAGGGAGTTTATACATCAGGAAGAGAGGGAACTCCGCTATGGTCACAGGCACCCTCTTAAAGGGACAATGCACAAAATTTTGTTCATAGTCACTCCCCTGGACTCCAGAGGAGGAAGGGCAGAGCACATTATAGTCACATGAGGAGAGGCTGGGTTTTGTGGCTCTGGGGAGAAAACTGAGAAGACAGACACCAGGATCCCTGTGCTGAGTCATTTTTCCATACCGAGGCACCATCTTCCTTGAGGGTAGTACCCCCTTCCCTGTGGGACCAACTGTGGAAAAACAATAGCCCCACCCTCTGGACTCCTTCTTGCACCACCATGTGGAGCTTAACACTGCTGAGGAGTACAGCTACAGCCTATAAGGCAGCCTGCAGGCAGAGAGAGGCAGGGGGAGGCAGATCATGGGGTAACTTGGGACTTTTGCTGACCTATCCCTGAAATAAAAAGGCCTTGGTGTGAAGCTTGGTTCTTCCCAAATGAAGCAGGGCCCAGCAGAAGCAACCAGAAACTGTGGATTACTTGTTACTCCAAACAGGTTACCAAGGGATAGTCATAAGCAGTGTCTTAAATTGACCTGCATCACAGTCGCTTTCAAGAGGCCCAGAACCAACACACCCAATGGCCAGCTTCATGTCAGCACCTACACAACAGCTCACATGCCATGGTTGTAGTTAAGCCTTACAGTCATCCAGCTTGAGGGTCAATCCCATGCACAGTGGGCCAGTAGCACTCAAGAATCAATGACAACAGGAGGGCTTACACAACCTACACAAGGGACATTCCTGGAGCACCCAGCTCAAGTGATCAAGATGACTTCACCTCTGGACCTCAGAGAACACCTACTACATAAGGCGACCCAATGAAGACTGGAAGTCTAAGCAGATCTATTTAATACATAGAAACAAGCACAAAGAGCCAGCCAACATGAAGAGACAAAGAAACAGGCCCCAAATGGCAGAACAGGAAAATTCTCCAGAAAAAGAGCTAAATAAAATGGCAGCAAGCAGTTTATCAGATACAGAGTTCAAAATAATGCTTATAAAAATACTCAACAGCATAAAAAAGAAAATTTTAAAAACCAGTCAGAAAAGAAGAATACAATATCTGAAATGATTAATACACTAGAAGGCACAAAGAGTAGGTTGGATGAAGCAGAGGATCAAATCAGTGAGTTGGAAGACAAGATGATAAAAAAAAAAAAAATCATAGCAGCAAAAAAAAAAAAAAATTTAACCAAGGATAGTTTAGGGTCATGTTTTTCAACTGCCCATCCATGGACCAGTGACAGTTTGCTAGAAATTTCATACTGGTTCATGAAAGAGTTAACTTCCCATGTTGTATGAAAATTATAGACCCAATGATTTTAGTTATATTTGTTTATGCTCAGGGTGATTGACACTTATCAGCCTGTATCATCAATGTAAATACTATTGAGGCTTAGATATCTTTGGAACTTATAGGCTCATTCGGTCGACCTTTTGCACCATACAGAGCATTTACAAATTATGAGCAATAAACAAAAAGCATTTGGACAAACTTATGTAGTATTCAATACATCATATGTACGGAGTTCAGAAATCAAGCACCAGCTTGTATCATGTGGCACTGAAAACTTTATTCATTTCATTTCTGTTTCCAGCTGTTGCTAGGTTATGCACAGGCTGTGACTCCCACCCACTCTCTCTCTTTGTTGTTCATTTTTTTATGCTTGCACAAATAGCATTTCAACAAACTTATAAAGTGTTCAATGCATCATACATGTAGCATTCAAAAAACAAGCACCAGTTTGCACCATGATGCACTATTGTACACAGTATAAAACTTTATCTATTGTGTGTTTCTGTTTTCAGCTTCCTCTCTCTCAATAGTAAATTTTATTCACACTTGTGTATGCACTATACTTTTAAGAATGCATCTATATTGTTTGCAAATAAATTATTATGTGTTTTAGTGTCATTGTGCTATAAATTTTTTTAATTTTTTTTATAAAATGTTTCCAATAGGCTGAATACTAGCAATGTAGCAGAAAGAAAACCTAAATGGAAAATGTTTTGTGGTCATGTCCACGGCAAATGAATTGTGATATAGATTTTAAACCCTACAAAAATGAAAAGAAAAACACAACAGAACATTTTAACATTCTTCAGAAGCAAAATTAATACACAAAAGAAAGGTATTAATGACACCAAAAGTAAACCAAGTAATTGCCGCGGACCAGCGCGGCTCCAAATAACAGTGCAGAATTAAGGAAACATACTTATCAAAACAAAAACGATGGGACCGGGAGGACTCTTTAAAATGCCTGGCAGTATACGAGTGCCCCATAGCCCCAGTTTGCTTTATTATATAGCCATATGCAAATCAAGGACCTTGATACAAAGTTGCACATCTAAGGCTAAGACAGGAACTCTCCCAAGGCAAAACCAGGATACAGTAGTGAAATCTACCAACATCTGAAACAAACAAAGAGTCAGAGGAAGGGCATGTATATTGCTTCCAGCAACCCAAGGAAGCAAGTGAAGTGGGTGCAAATACTCAGCATCAAAGCCAATATGGAGGTGGAGGGGGAGAACTTAGCCTTTTGCTAAGCCTCGAATCTACAATGGCTTTTTGCCATTTATGGTCCACAACAAGTAATAGTGCTTCAAGTTTAAAAGAAATAGCAAAGAAGAAATGTGTTGATAATTTTGAAGGTGCAACAAAAACCAAAACAAGCAAAGAAAACATTTTTAGGCAGTATGATAAGGAATATTTAAAACTTAGTATCACGGTAGCACCTGGTAGTGAATTATCACTGTGGTCCTTGTGGGTAGTATGTTCTGAAATTCTGTCAAATGATGTAATGAAACCTTCCAAACTTACTCATCATTTGCATTCAAACAGTGACTTTATTGAGAAGCCACTGGGTTTTTTTTTGAAAGATTACACAACCAAATAAAAAGTCAGTAAATTCAAATGAGACAAATGATGACTAGTGACAGATCACTGCTTTCAGACCTTATGTAGCTTCCTTTTGAATATCAAAAGTGAAAAAAAAACATTCATTATTGGTGAAGAATAAATAAAGCTTTGCATCTTAGATGTCACTCAGAAAACTTTGGGTACTCAAGACACACAAAAACTTGAGGCTATATCACTTTTGAACAATACTATTTAGAGAAAATTTGTTTATATGGTCAATTATATTGAAAAGCAAATTATAGAGGGGATAAATAAATCAAAATGTTTTGCCACTCAACTTGATAAATCAACTGATGTTAGTAACCACGCTATTCTACTTTGCTTTGTGAGGTATATTAACAATAAAGACTTTAGGGAAGAACTACTCTGTTGCCTTGATTTACCTGGTCAGACACTTGTTCAGGAATATTTAGTGGTGTTAATGAGTACTTTCAACTGGAAGGCTTAAACTGGAAAAAGTGCATTGGAGTGTTTACAGACATTACTACATTCATAATTGGACATCACTCAGAAGTAGTGCAAAAATAAAGGATGTTGTGTACCCAGAAATGTTGTGCATATACTGTATGATTTACTGCCAGCATTTAGAATCAAAGAAACTTTCTCCTGAATTAAACAAAGTGAAAGTTGTTAATGATATTCATAGTCAAGGTCTGAACTCCAGACCATTCATGACACTATGTGAAAGCCAATTCAGAACACCAACATCTCCTTCTCTATACCCAAGTGAACTGGGTCTCAAGATGAAGAGTTTTTCATGCCTTTTTGAACTGAGAAAAGAAGTGAAATAGTTTCTTCAAGAGCAAAACTCTGCAATAGTAGAGCTTGTGTTGGATGAATAATGTATGCTAACCTTGCATATATGGTGAATATATTTAGCTTCTTCAATGAACTAAGTATTTATCTTCAGGAGTTTAACACAAACATTTTTACCTTAAGAAATAAGATGAATACATTCAAAAAGAAACTCTTTTGGGGGGAAAGTTGCATACCAGAAGAATATATAGAAATGTTTCCACTTTTCCAAGACTTTTTGATTATTGCATACATCAACCAGAAATTCTTATTTAATATAATAAGTCAACATTTATGAGTAATATTTCAAAACTTTGACCATTTTTACCCTGAAAATGAGGAACCCTGTAAAGGTAACCTCTGAATCAATAACCCATTTATGGAAGGTATTAATTCCTGTTCCCTTAATCACTGTGAAAAATAAAAACTCATAGATTTATCTTCTGATGTTATTCTGGTGTCCAAACATAAAATGCAATAATTGTTACAATTTTAGATATCACTGGAAGAAGAATATCTATATCTTAGTTGAAAAGAGATTAAATTTTTAATTGTTTTTTCTACTACCTACTTGCATGAGAAGACTTTTTGGCCCCATCATTAATAAAAACCAGACTGAGAAACTGAATGGATGTCAATGCAGCACTTTGTCTCTAGAAAACAGAATTGCAGCCTCAGGTATCAAGTGTTCTTGCAAAGAAGCAACCACAGATTTTCACTAGTTTTACTTGAGTTAAATGTTACTCTTTTGAATTTCAGTTATATTCCATTAAAAATACTTTTTTACTGTTTATTTGGTTATTTTGGAGAATTTTTATTTTATAGTATTATAATTAAAAGATAATGCACAAAATACTAATAATGATTTTTACTTTTAACTTAGCAGCCCCTGATATATTTCCCTACTGTCACTGGCTCCCAAGAGTAAAAGATTGAAAACCACTGGTTTAAGGGACTTTTGGGACAACATGAAACATAACAACATTTTCATTATAAGGGTACAAAAGAACAATAGAGAGAGAAAGAAATCAAGAACCTATTAACCTAAATCTTCCCTGACCTGTTGAAGAAAAAAATGCCCACAAGTCCAGAAAGTGCAGAGTCCCCAAAAAAGATGAGCCCAAAGAGGCCCACACTAAGACACATCATAATTAAAATAGCAATTAAAGACAAAGAGAGAATCTTAAAACTAACAACCAAAAAAAGATAGTTAATTACTTACAAGGAAGTTCTCAAAGTTTGTCAGCTGATTTTTCAAAAGAATCATTTCAAGGTAGAGGGAATTAACATGAATATTCAAAGTGATGAAAAACAAGGACCTAGAATCAAGACTACTTTACCCAGGAAGGCTATGACTTAAAATTCAAGGAGAAATAAAGAACTTCCCGGCAAGAAAAGGCTAAAAGAGTTTGTTACCACCAAACTGGTATTACAAGAAATGGTAAAGGGTCTGATTTAAGAAAAACAGAGTTAAAATAGCAATCAATACATATCCATAAATAATCACTTTACATGTGAATTGTTTAAGTGCTTCAATCAAAATACAGAGGGTAGCTGAATGGATGAGGAAACAAGGCCTATACATATGCCATCTATAAGAGACTCACCTCAGAATGAAAGATATGTATATATATGTACAGACTAAGATTCAGGGAATGAAAAAAGATATTTCATGCAAATGGGAAAGAAAAGCTGAGGTAGAAATACTTATACCGGACAAAATAGACTTTAAAACAAAGGCTATATGCTAAAAAACAAAGAAGGCCATGACATAATAATAAAGGGAGTAATCCAACAAGAAGATAAAACCCTTGTAAACATTTATGAACCCAACATAGGAGCACCTAAATATATTAAGTAAATCATGGACATGAAGGGAGAGACTGACAGTAATATGGACACAGTAGCTGATTTTAACAGCCCATTGATATCAATGGATAGATCTTCCAGACAGATAATCAACAAAGAAATGGTAGCCTTAAATGACACTCTGGATCAGATGCAGTAGTAGGATTCAGCTGGTTCACAACAGTTCAGCAGAACCAATACCTAATTGTTTGTTGAGTTCTGCAAACCAGTTGTTAAAATAATACTTGTAATCAGGGTTCTCTCTAAAGTGGGTGCCTGGGCAGCTGCTCAATGTAGAAATCACAAACTTAAATTCCTTACTCTTTTTTTAACATTCATCTGCATAACACTGTATTCTAAGTGCCCGTGGCAATGTTCATTTCATCCATAAATGAAAAAAAAATGTAAATGAGGACACAAATCAAGAAACAATATGGAAATATCTTAAATAACAGTTTTATTGTTTGTGTAAGGTATTATTTAATATTTTATTAATATTTTAAAACTCATAACATAATCTAGTTTTGTGTACCTCTTTTATTGTTCTTTTAGGGTATTAAATGCATAAAATAATAAACTACCTTTCAGTATATCATTTTCTAATACTTAAAATGGTTATTAGGGCAGAGAACCAGTTGTTAAATTATTTGAATTCATCACTGATCAGGTGAATTTAACTGATACCTTCACACCATTTCACCCCAAAGCACAGAATATACATTCTTTTCAAGTGCACATGGAACATTTTCTAAGATAGAACACTTGTTAGGACACAAAATTAGGCTTATTAAATTTAAGATGATTAAAATTATAACAAGCCTCTACTCTGACCATGATGATAAGAAACTAGAAATCAATTACAGGAAAAAAAACAAAAACACACAAAAACATGGAAGCTAAATAACATGGTGCCATACAATGAATGGGTTAACCATGAGATCAAGAAAGAAATAAAAAAGTACCTTGAAACAAATTAAAATGAGAACCCAACAACCTAAAATCTAGAGACACAGCAAAAGTAGTCCTAAGAGAAAAATTCATAGCATTACAGACTTATCTCAACAGACAAGAAAAATATCAAATAAATAATCTAACTTTACAGTTAAAGAAACTTGAAAAAGAACAACAAAGCTCAAAGTGTCTAGAAGAAAGAAAAAAATAAATATCAGAGCAGAAATAAAGGCAATAAAGTTTTTTAAATACAAAAGATTAATAAAACCAAGAGCTGGTTTTTTGAAAAGATAAGCAAGATTGACAACCCTTTAACCAGACTCATCAAGAACAAAAGAGAGAGAACCTTAATAAGTAAAATCTAAAATGAAAGGAAAAAGTAACAACTGATACCAAGAAAATACAAAGGATTGTAAGAAAATATTATGAAAAATATATATACATCAACAAATGGGACAATCTAGATTAAATAGATACATTTCTAGAAACATACAATCTTCCATAATTGAATCAGGAAAATCAGAAAAATCTCAGGCCTGACCTGTGATGGCACAGTGGATCAAGTGTCGATCTGAAACGCTGAGGTCGCCAGTTGAAAACCCCAGTCAAGGCACATACGGGAGTTGATGCTTCCTGCTCCTCCCCCTTCTCTCTCTCTCTCTCCCTCTTTCTCTTTCTCTGTCTCTTTTCTCTAAAATGAATAAATAAATAAAAATAATTTTTTTAAAAAAAAGAAAATCTAAAGAGACAGACAATAGCAGTGAAATTGAAGCAATAATCAAAAACCTCTCAAAAAACAAAAGTCCTGGACCAGATGGCTTCACAGATGAATTTTTCCAAACATTCAAAGAATAACTAACAGCTATTCTTCTCAAACTATTCCAAAAAAAATTCAAGAGATGGAAGGACTCCCGCTCATTTTATGAGGTCAACATTATCCTAATTCCAAAGCCAGTTAAAGACACTACAAAAATATTAAAATAATATATTAAAATATTATAGGCCAATACCCTTGATGAACATAGATGCTATAATCTTCTACAAAATATTAGTACACTGGATCCAGAAATACATTAGAAAGATCATGCACCAATTGAATTCCAAGATGGCAATGGAGTGGTGGACATCCCACCTCCCACCTCCCAGGACCAAATTAGATTACAACTTAATTTAAGAACAATCATCTTGAAAAAGCAAATTTGGACTAAATGAAGAGAAGTTTATAACCAAGGATCACAGAAGAAGCCACACCAAGACTGGTAGAAAGTGTGAAGATGTGGAAAAGGCTGTCCCGCTCCCAGGAGCAAGCTGGGGCTGAGGGTCTGAAGAGACTCTTACTGCAGGGATGGTTTTCCCCGAGAGGTAAGGGTCAACAGATCTAGGCCTAGAGACCCAGCATAGAGTCCCAGAGCCCAGAAATGGTGCCCACACAGCATTTGTAGGTGAAAGAGTCCAGTTTCTGTCTTCAAGAAAGAGACAGAGCTGTCAGAGATGCAGGCTTTGTCTTAAAGGGCCCATGTAGAAAATCTCATTCTTACCTGGGGCTCCAGTGGAGGGAGAGCTGAGAGGACTAGAGTTGGATGAGGAGAGTATACAGTTGGAGGCCCAGAGAGAGATCATGTGGAGGATGACCACCAAAACCCCTTGTGCTGAGTTATTGTCCAATACTTCAGTCACCATCTTTCTTGGGTGGAGCAGTCCCCTCTGAGCAGCATCAGCCTGGGCAAAAGCAACTTCTCTGCCCTTGGGAGTCTCTCCAGCCCAAATCATAGAGACAGGTCATTTCTGAGAGGCCAGGAAGCAGAGGGTGTGTCAGTGACTCAGTTTTCTAGTGTTGAGGCCAAGCTTTCCCCAATACATTTCTGACTCTAAGACTTCTGCTTCTACCTCATAGAAAACTCAGTGGAAACTTTCCAGACTGCAGGTAGACCCATCACTGGGTCTCAGAGGCCACAAGCACCAGACTCCCAGGGCCACACTGTACTGAGGTCTGTGAAAAAAGTCTAGACAAACTGACACCTGGGGCTAAGAGGCAGAGCCACATCCACCACCCTTCATAATCCCTGGATTGCCACAGGCTCTAGACTCTACCAGAGGTTTTTTCATTGGTTGAGCACAAAAAGCAGCCAGCAGACAGAGGCTGCCGGTGGCAGGACCCAGCAAAACTTGGCATTTTAAGCGGACCTTCCCCCAGGGCAAGAGTGGGTAAAAACCAGCTGAGGTGTGCAGCTGGTATTTCCATGTACACCTGGGCCCAGCAGAGGCAGCTACAAACTCTGGATTGTTTGTAGCTCCAAGAAGGTTGCTGAGGGCCAGTTACAAGCAGTATCTCCCAATGGTCTGCATTAGGTTACTGTCAGGAGGCCCAGGGTTGGTACATTCAGTGGACAGCATTGGCTCAAGACCTAACAACCCTTGTTAGAGTGGTATTCTAAGGAAGGGCTCCTCACACCTGGTCCAGTGGAGGTGAGTTCCACTCTCTATGATCAGCACTGGCACAGCAGCTTATGTGCACTGGGTAGAGTGGAGCTTCACAGTCAGCCAGCCTGGGTGATGGATATCCTACCCTGCAGGGCTAGATTCCACAGAAGGAAAGAAGAGAAGAGTGGAGCATGGACATTTAACATGTGGGTCCCTGTGAGCCTACTGTTGGATATGGTTGAGGGGTTTAGACATCTTTGAGAGGATATAGTCAGCCCCAGGAGAGGACTCTCTCAGTCTTCCTTTCTTAAATCACGGTCTCAGCAGATGAACAAACTTTTGCAGAGGAAAATGTTCATCACACTCGATCTGACCCTGCTGCTCACCTTGTTGGGGAGAAATAAAATTTGAGAATCCAGCAGTGGCTGAGGGATTAGGCTCTGGAGTAGGGCTCACATTCCCCATTATGAGCTTCTGACCAAGAGACCACTGAAGTAGGGAGTTACACTAAAATTGTATTCACAAATGCAACTGCCCTAACCCACCAAACATGCAACCTGTAGAGGGGTTGGTTGGGTGAGGCCAGTCTAAGCCCACACTACATTCTTACTACAGAAGACTCTGTGGGAAGATCAGGAAGCTGCAAAAGGAGGAGGAGCTAAAAAGTGAAGACAAATCTTATGAACCTAAGAGCTATAAAGAAGCTTCTGTCATCTCTAAGCAGGAGGAAGCTGATCCTTATACAAAAATGGGCCACTCTCACACTACCCAGGCACAGTAATACAAACAAAAACAGCAAAAAGTGCAGTAGCTGCAGACATGAGCCCACAGCTGGTTACAAACAACAGCTGATGCCAACCCAAGAAGATGTAAAGCCAGCACAACCGGTAGTGCATGGTAGCCAGCACCAACCTTAGACTCAGCTAGATATACAAAAAGCATGCCCAAAGGAGGAGTCTAGCAGCCATCAGACACTGTGGAGAATAAATAACACATAATCAAGGTAGACCTTTACAGCAAGCCAGCCTGAAGAGATAACTGTACCCACAAAAGAACCAACTGCATGTAATACATACAATAAGAGGGAAAAGAGTATCCTCAAGAAGCATTGCTACCACAAAGAAAACAGGTGGCCTGGAGGTCAGTACCACCAAGGTTATCTTTCTCATAAAGACACCACTAAAATTTCAGTCAGACAGCACTACCTAATACACAGACAAAATGAGCAGACAGAGAAAGGTGAACCAAATGAATCAACAAGAGAAATCCCCAGAAAAAGAACTAAATGAAATGGAAATAACCAAATTAACAGATGCAGAGTTTGAAATAATGATTGTTAGGATGTTCAAGTATCTTAGAGCAATAATGGGTGGACACAATGAGCATGTAAATAAGGAGATAGTAAGCATCAAAAAGGACACTGAAATCATTAAAAAGAACCAGTCAGAAATGACAAATACAATATCAGAAATGAAGACTGCACTAGAAGAAATCAACAGCAAGTTGGATGAAGCAGAGGATCAAATCAGCAAGTTAGAAGACAAGATAAACAAAAGCACAGAATTAGAGGAGCATAACAAAATGAGGCTCAAAAAGACTAAGGAAATTCTAACAGAGCTCTGTGACAGCATGAAGAGAAACAACATCTGCATCATAGAGATTCCTGAAGGAGATTGGAATGAACAAAGAATAAAGAACTTGTTTGAAGAAATCATAGTTGAAAATTTTCCTAAATTGATGGAAGAAAAAAGTCACACAAGATCAAGAAGCACAGAGAATCCCATCAAAGAGAAAACCAAGGAGGCCTGCACCAAGACACATCATAATTAAAGTGCCAAAGTTGAGACAAAAAAAAGAATACTACAAGCTGCAAGAGAAAAGCAGTTAATTACCTGCAGAGGAACACCCATAAGTATGACATCCAACTTCTCAATAAAAACACTTGAGGTCAGAAGGCATTGGCAAGAAATATTCAAAGTGATGCAAAACAAGAACCTATAACTAAGAATTCTTTATCCTGCAAGGCTATCACTTAAGATTGCAGAAGAAATAAAAAGCTTCCTAGATGAAAAAAACTCAAGGAATTCACTACAACCAAACCAGTACTGCAAGAAATGTTAGGGGCCTTCTGTAAAAAAACTAAAAAGAAAAAAAAAATCTAGAAAAAGAGGATTGTAAACTTAAAGAACAAAATGGCAATAAATAAGTACATATCAATAATAACCTTAAATGTAAATGAATTCAATGCTCCAATCAAAAGACATAGGGTAAGCCTGACCTGTGGTGGCGCAGTGGATAAAGCGTCAACCTGGAAATGCTGAGGTTGCCCATTCGAAACCCTAAGCTTGCCTGGTCAAGGCACATATGGGAGTTGATGCTTCCTGCTCCTCCCCCCTTCTCTCTCTCTGTCTCTCCTCTCTGTCTCTCCCTCTCCTCTCTAAAATGAATAAATTAAAAAAAAATAAAAAAAAAAAGACATAGGGTAGCTGCATGGATAAGAAAACAGGACCCATACATATGCTGTCCACAAGAGACCTACCTCAGAACAAAAGATACACATACACTGAAAATAAAGGGATGGAAATAAGAATTTCACACAAATGGAATTTTTAAAAAAGCTGGGGTAGCAATAATTATATCTGACAAAATAGACTTAAAACAAATGCTATAGTAAGGAATAAAGAAGGTCACTACACAATGATAAAGGGAGCAATCCAACAGGAGGATATAACAGTTGTAAATATCTATGTGCCTAATATAGGTGCACCTAAATATATGAAGCGTATTTTCATGAACTTAAGGGGCAAGATCAACACCAATACTAAAATAGTAGGGGGTTTTAATACCCTACTAACATCAATAGATAGATCCTCCAGACAGAAAATTAACAAAGAAACAGTGGCCTTAAATGACACCTAGATCACCTGAATTTAATATATATCTTCAGAATCTTTCACCCTAAAGCAGCACAATATACATTCTTTTCAAGTACTCATGGTACATTCTCTAGGATAGACCACATGTTAGGACACAAAACAAGCCTCAATAAATTAAAGAAGTTTGAAATCATATCAAGCATCTTCTCTGATCACAATGTCATGAAACTAGAAATCAACTACAATAGAAAAACTGAAAAACATTCAAACACCTGGAGGCTAAATAGCATGTTATTAGATAATGAATGTGTTAACAATGAGATCCAATACAAAAAAATGAAAAATTTTCTTGAAAGAAATTAAAATGAATGTACAATAACTCAAAATTTATTGGACACAGCAAAAGCAGTCCTGAGAGGGAAATACATAGCATTACAGGCATATCTTAAGAAGCAAAAAAAGTTCAAATAAACAACTTAACCCTGCATCTATAAGAACTAAAAAAAGAACAGAAAAAGCCCAGATGAAGTAGGAAAAAAAGGTAGTAATAAAGATCAGAGTGCAAATAAATGACATGGAGGATAAAACAACAATACAAAAGATCAATGAAATGAAGAGCTGGTTCTTTGAAAAGGTAAACAAGATTGACAAATCTTTAACCAGACTCATCATAAAAAAAGAGAGAGAACTCAAATAAAATTAGAAATAAAAATGAAGAAGTAACAACTGACACTGCAGAAATACAAAGGATTGGAGGAAAATACAATACTATGAAGATCTATATCCCAAAAAGTTAGACATTCTAGGTGAAATAGATAAATTTTTAGAAATATACAATATTCACAGACTCAATCTGGAAATCAGAAAACCTAAACAGGCATATTACAGCAAATGAAATTGAAAGAGTTATCCAAAAAATTCCAGCAAACAAAAGTCCTGGACCAAATTGCTTCACAGGTGAATTTTACCAAATATTCAAAGAAGAACTAATACCTGTCTTTCTCAAGCTATTTCAAAAAATTCAACAGGAGGAAAGACTTCCAAGCTCCTTTTATGAGGCAAGCATTATCCTCAATATCCCTGATGAACATAGATGCTAAAATTCTCAACAAACTATTAGCAAACTGGATTCAGTAATATATTTAAAAAGTCATACATCATGATCAAATGGGATTCATTCCTGGAAGGCAAGGCTAGTGCAATATTGGCAAATCAATAAATGTGATTCATTACATAAACAAAAGGAAGGATAAAAATCACATGATTATATCAACAGATGCAGAAATAGCATTTCATAAAAATCCAGCACCCATTCATGATCAAAACTCTCAGCAACATGGGAATACAAGGAACACACCTCAACATAATAAAGGAGATCTATGACAAACTGACAGCCAACATTATACTAAAAGGGTAAAAATTAAAAGCAATCCCCATAAGATCAATAACAAGGCAGGCATGCCCCCTTTTACCATTCTTATTCAACATAGTTCTGGAAGTCCTAGCCACAGCAATCACACAAAAAGAAATTAAAGGCATCCAAATTGGAAAAGAAATAAAACTATCATTATTTACTGATGACATGATACTGTACTTAGAAACCCTAAAGTCTCAGTCAAAAAACTACTAGACATGATAAATGAATTCATCAAGGTGTCAGGATATAAAATTAATATTCAGAAATCAGTGGCATTTTTATACACCAACAATAATCTGTTCAAAAGAGAAACTAAGGAAACAATTTCCTTCACTACTGCAACAAAAATAATAAAGTACCCAGGAGTAAATGTTACCAAGGAGGTAAAAGACTTGTACTCAGAAAATTATAAGACATTGAAAAGAGAAGCCAAGGAAGATACAAACAAGTGGAAGCATATACCGTGTTCATAGATAGGAAAAATAAACATCATTAAAATGTGTATATTACCCAAAGAAAACTACAGATTCAATAAAATTCCTATTAAAATACCAATGGCATACTTCAAAGATATAGAACAAATATTCCAAAATTTATATGGAAACAAAAAAGAACACTAATGGCCTCAGCAATCTTGAAAATGAAGAATAAAGTGGGAGATATCACACTTCCTGATATCAAGTTATATCAAAAGGCCATAGTAATCAAAACACCTTGGTACCAGCTTAAGAACAGGTGTACAGATCAATGGAACAGAACAGAGACCCCAGAAATAAACTCACACCTTTATGGTCAATTGATATTTGACAAAGGAGATAAGAGCGCACAGTAGAGTAAAGGTAGTCTCTTTAATGAATGGTGTTAGGAAAAGTGGACTGATACATACAAAATAATGAAACTAAACCACGAACTTACACTATCATAAAAATAAACTCAAAATGGATAAAAGACTTAAATGTAAGTTATGAAACCATAAACATCTTGGAAGAAAACGTAGGCAGTGAACTCTTCAATATCTCTCATAGCAATATTTTTGCTGATTTATCTCCTCAGGCAAGTGAAATAAAGGACAGGATAAACAAATGGGACTATATCAAACTATAAAGCTTTTTCACAGCTAAAGACACCATGAACAAAATTAAAAGATAACCCACACAATAGGAGAACATATTCACCAATACATCTGATAAGGGGTTAATAACCAAAATTTATAAAGAACTCCTAAAACTCAACACCAGGAAGGTAAACAATACAATTAAAAAATGGGCAAAAGAACTGAATAGACACTTCTCCAAAGAGGACATACACATGACCAATAGGCATATAAAAAAATGTTCAACGTCACTGATTATTAGAGAAATGCAACTTAAAACCACAATGAGATACCACCTCACACCAGTCAGAATGACGCTCATTAATAAAACAACACATAATAAGTGCTGACGAGCATGTGGTGAAAAGGAAACCGTCCTGCACTGCTGATGGGAATGCAGACTTGTGCAGCCTCTGCGGAAAACAGTATGGAGTTTCCTCAAAAAATTAAAAATGGAACTGCCTTTTGACCCAACTATCCCACTTTTAGGAATATATCCTAAGAATACCAGATCACTGATTCAAAAGAACATGTGCATTCTCATGTTTATTGTAGCATTGTTTACAATAGCCAATATCTGGAAACAGCTCAAGTGTCTTTCAGTGGAAGAGTGGATTAAAAAGCTGTGGTACATATGCACAGTGGAACACTATGAAGCTGTGAAAAAGAGGGAAATCTTACCTTTTGCAACAGCATGGATGGACCTGGACATTATTATACTAAGTGAAATAAGCCAGGCAGGGAAAGACAAATATCATATGATCTCACTTATATGTGGAATCTAATGAACAAAGTGAACTGAGGAATGGAATAGAGGCAGAGGCGAGGTCACAGGGAGCAGACAGACAGCTATCAGAGGGAAGGGGGATGAGGTGATGGGATCAGAGAAGGTAAAGGGATTAGTAAAATTATATATACATAACACATAGATACAGATAACAGGACAGCAAATTCCAGAGGAAAGGGAGGAAGGAGGTATGGGAAGGGAGACAAAGGGGGCATACGGTGGGACACAGGGGTGGGTGGTGAGGGTGTTATATTGAATGGGACACTTGAATCCATGTTAACATAATAAATTTAAATTAATAAAAATTTTAAACAACAAAAAACAAATACAATGTGAATATTAACAACTTTCTAAGCAAAAAAAAAAATCATGCACTATGGTCAAGTGGGATTTATTGCAGGGATGCAAGGTCGTTACAACATCTGCAAATCCATAACCATGATACACCAGATAAACCATATGAAAGAAAAAAACACATGACCATTTTAATAGATGAAGAAAAAGCATTTGATAAAATCTAGTACCCATTTACCAAAAAAAAAAAAAAAGAAAAGAAAAGAAAGAAACTCTCAGCAATGTGGGGATAAAGGAAACATACCTCAATGTAATAGAGGCCAATATGACAAACCCACAGCCAACATCATACTCAGTGGGCAAAAACAACAGCCATGTTCCTAAAGATCAGAAACAAGACAGGTACATCAGTTTTCAGCACTTTAATTCAATATAGTACTGGAAGTCCTAGCCAGAGCAATCAGACAAGAAGAAGAAATAAAAGACATTCACATTGAAAAAGAAAAAAGCAAAACTGTCATTATTTGCTGATAGCATGATACTGTATGTATAGAACCCTAAATATTCCACAAAAAAACTACTAGAACTAATAAATGAATTTGGCAAAGTAGCGGGATACAAAATAAATATACAGAAATCAGTTGCATTTTCTTTTTTTTTATTTTTATTTTTTTCTGAAGTGAGAAGCAGGGAGGCAGAGAGACAGACTCCCACATGCACCCGACCGGGATCCACCCCGCATGCCCACTAGGGGGCAATGCTCTGCCCATCTGGGGCATTGCCCCATTGCAATAGGAGCCATTCTAGAGCCTAAGGTGAAGGCTATAAAGCCATCCTCAGCACCCAGCCATCCTCCACTGGCTCCAAGCCAGTAGAGCCTTGGCTGTGGCAGAGAAAGAGAGAGATAGAGAGAAAGGAGAGGGAGAAGGGTGGAGAAGCAGATGGGTGCTTCTCCTGTGTGCCCTGGCTGGATATCGAACTCAGGACTTCCACACATCAGGCCGATGCTCTACCACTGAGCCAAACAGCCAGGGCCTTTTCTTTCTTTCTATACCTTGAATATATACAGTTTTTATTGGTCCAGTATACTTTAATAAAGCTAAAAAAAATCAAATGCAGATTCTAATTCAGAAAGTCTACTAAGAAAACAATTTCATTCACAATTGCTTCAAAAATAATAAAATACCAAGGAATAGATTTAACCAAGGATATAAAAAACCTGTACTAAGAAAATTATGACACTGAAGAAAAAATTGAAGATACAAATAAATGGAAGCATATATCATGTTCCTGGATAGAAAGCATTAATATCATCAAAATGTTCATATTACTCAAAGCAATCATAGATTCAATGCAATTCCTATCAAGATACCCGTGGCATATTTCACAGATCTAGGACATACAGCCCAAAAGATTATATGGAACTCAGAAGACCCCAAATAGCCACAACAATCTTGAGAAAGCAGAACAAAGTTGGAGAAATCACTCTAATTGATACTAAATCATACTACAAAGCCATAGTAATCAAAATAGCATGGTAATGTCATCAAAACAGACATATAGATCAACCAAACAGAATAGCCCAGAAATAAACTCACATCTTTATAATTTATTAATATTTGACAAAGGAGGCAAAATAATGCAATGGGATAAAAACAGTCTCTTCAATAAATGGTGTTGGAAAAATTGAACAGATCTGTGCAAAAAAATGAAACTAGACCACATTCTTACACCATAAACAAGAATTCAAAGTGGTTTTAAGACTCAAATGTTAGATTCAAACCATAAAAATCTTAGAAGAAAACATAATAAAATCTCAGACATTTCTTATAGCAATATTTTCCTGATATATTTCCTAATGAAAGAGATACAAAAGAAAAAATAAACAAATAGGACTACATCAAACTAAAGAAGTTTTTCACAGCAAAGGAAACCATCAACAAAGTAAAAAGACAGCCATTGAATGGGAAAATATATATGCTGGTACATCTGATAAGGGTTTAATATCCAAAATTTATTTTAAAACTTATAAAACTCAACACTAAAAAAAATACAATTAAACCGTGGAAACAGCCCTGGCCGGTTGGTTCAGTGGTAGAGCATCGGCCTGGCGTGCAGGAGTCCCAGGTTCGATTCCCAGCCAGGGCACACAGGAGAAGCACCCATCTGCTTCTCTACCCCTTCCCCTCTCCTTCCTCTCTGTCTCTCTCTTCCCCTCCCGCAATCAAGGCTCCATTGGAGCAAAGTTTGCCCAGGTGCTGAGGATGGCTCTGTGGCCTCTGCCTCAGGCACTAGAATGGTTCTGGTTACAACAGCACGACGCCCCAGATGGGCAGAGCATCGCCCCCTGGTGGGCATGCCAGGTGGATCCCGGTTGGGCGCATGCGGGAGTCTGTCTGACTGCCTCCCCGTTTCCAATTTCAGAAAAATACAAAAAACAAACAAACGTGGAAACAGGATCTCAATAGGCACTCCTAAGAGGACATACAGATTGCCAATAGATATATGAAAAACCATCAGATCATCACTAATCCTCAGAGAAATACAAATTAAAACCACAATGAGATAATCGCCTCACATCTGTCAGAGTGGCTATCATCAATAAATCAACAAACAAGTTTTGGCAAGGATGTGGAGAAGAGGGAACCCTCGTGCACTGTTGGTGGGAATGCAGATTGGTGCAGCCACCGTGGAAAGCAGTATGAAGCTACTTCAAAAAATTAATAATGGAACTGCCTATGACCTCATGATTGCACTTCTGGGAATTTATCTAATGAAACCCAAAATACTAATTCAAAAGGTTATATGTATCCTTAAATTCATTGTGGTGTTATTTATAATAGCCAAGATTTGGAAGCAGTCCAAATGTCCACCAGTAGATGAGTGAATAAAAAACCTATGGTACATTTACACAATGGAATACAACTTGGTCATAAATAAGGATGTCAATCTCACCTTTGCAACAGGGTGGATAGACCTAGAGAGCATTACACTAAGTGAATAAGCCAATTGGAGAAAGGCAAGTACCATATGATTTCATTCATATGTGGAATCAAATGAACTAACAAACAAAATAGAGACAGACTCACAGAGCAGGGTCACAGCTCATAGGTGTGAAGGGGCCTAGCTGGAGGGATTGAGAGAAAAAAACTCATAAACACGGACAACAGTGTGGTGATTGCTGGGGGTATGGGGAGACGTAGGAGGGTAGAGGGGGATAAGTTGTGATGGACAGAGACTTGACTTGGGGGTGAATACACAATACAGTATACAGATGATGTGTTGTAGAATTATTTATACTCCTGAAACCTGTATAATTTCGTTAACCAGTGTCACCCCCCAAAATTCAATTTTAAAAAGTAAGAGAGAGAGAGAGAGAATTCATTGATACAAAAAATAGTGTGACAATTGTAAGGGTGAAGGGGATGGTGGGAAGTGGAGGAGTGTACAGGGGCAATAAATGGTGATGAAAGGATACTTGACTTGGGGTGGTGAGCACACAATACAGTGCACAGATGATGTTTTTTAGAATTGTGCACCTGAACCCTGTGTTATCCCAATAAGTTCAATGAAAAATAAAATAACTTTCAAAGCACAAAAACCCACTGAAGCAGACTTAATTCACTTTATGGGCAGCTGAACCAATAGCACCCTGAAAGCCACACTGAGCCATGAAACAGAGTTATGTCATCTGCAATCATATGGATGTCTAGATCCATAGGCTCTACATGATCTTGACCAATAGGGTGACAGACATGTGTTTTACTTCATGTTTGCATTTTGGGACAATAGCTGGCATTATCCTAATAGAATTCCCTGTGTTCTTCACAATGTCCACTCTGTGGACCCTAAGAAAAGAGATAACTACTAAGAAGGACTTCTGATGGCTAACCAGCCTCAAACATTTAAAAAAGCAGAGCCTAGCAGCCATTCCTGCACAGTGGCCCAACACACAACCTCCACTTCAGGGAGAAGCCTGCCCTGAACTGCCTACCTGCCCATACTGTGTTCCCTTATAAAGGTTTTCTAGTTCAACCAATAGGACTAAGGCTTTCCCCGTCCAATTAAAGCTGTGCAGCTCTGACCACTCAGAGCAGCTCTATTCTGACCAATCAGGACAGTGACTTTTAGACTAATCAAACTGTGAATATATGGGTCCTCATTTGCATGAGGACAGACCAATCAGGGTTCAAGGGTGGGGACTTCTGTCTATATAAGCATCTCCTCTCCAGCTGGTTTAAGGACTGCTCTGGCTGAGTTGAAACAGGGAAGATGTTTTGCTGGAGCTGACAGAAACCACGCAGAGCTGAGCTGTCCAGCCAGAGAGGGGCTAACTTATAGCCATGCTGTTTTTGTGATGAGGCTGTATCACAATTGAGCTGCTTGGCACTGAATAACACTTCCTTCTTCACTGCACCCCAAAGTGGGGATTCCTGTTAGCGTTGAATTAGAGCCAATCACCAACAATTGACAACTTTATACACTTTAAAAAAAGAAAAAGAAATAAAGAAAGAAAAAGTCCTGGGCTTCTTCTGCCTGGTGCACCAGGAGATAAATTCAGCTGATGCATTCTCCCTGATGAGTTAACATTTCAGGCTTCACAATGGTGACCTCAAATCCCCACTGCCATTAAAGAGCAACTAAGCCAACTCCACCAGCTCAATAGCCCACTCACTGCCTTTTAATTAAAATTCCAAGTTGGTGTTTTTGTTTTCAAGGAAAGGATGTCTTGCATCAAGGTCAAGCGGTCCAGGCGCTGCAGAGAGAGACGCCTGGCTGCACACTGACACGCAGCACCTGGAAAGGGCTGCACATGGCAGCAGGGAGCATCGCTACAACTTTCCGAATGTTTTCTGGTTATAAATAGCCTCTACATCATGATATATTCCAGCAAGGAAGTTGGGAACAAAACTAGGTTATGGACTGGCAGATGCCAGCCTTCCACGGGCAGCGGAGCGGCAGGGGCTGGGCTTGCTTCAGCTATATTTAGCATCCACATTAACGTTACTGCGAACAATGCCTTTTTAAAAAACCATATCGATCAGACAAAAGATTACTAAAATTTATGAAGCAATTACCCCGCTAAATACCTGCTTAAGCCCCCAGCCCATCCCCACCTTATGTTTCTTGTTAACACGGGGTCCATTACTGAGAGTGGTTCCTTCCCAGAGGAGAAGCCATCTGTACAGAGGAGTCATGAGGCACTCCAGGCCCTCTCCCATCTAAGAACCCATTCTTAGAATTACAGCGATGGAAGAGTCCTCTCAGCAAGCAGGCTCCTTGGGTTTCCAGGGAGGAACCTCAATTTCTTTTGTTTTGTTCTTTTTCGTAGTAGAATTATTAAATCTAGAAGCAAATGGGTTGCTATATTTACTCCTTGGCAAAATTTCCCATATAAGTAATTGACACCAAAGAGAAATTGTCTGGATAGTGCATCCTGGTTCTGGGGTCAGAAATTAGGTTCCATCAGTTGTTTGGATGCTCCCATTTTGAAAATGAAATCAAAATATCTCCCCAGAGGACAGCAAGCCAGCCCACTGCTATGGGAAGCAGTTCTTGGGTCTCAGGTCAAGCAGCCTGGCTAGGCACTGTCCCCTGGAAGGAAGAGTAACTATCTTTATTCTAGCTGGCCCTGGCTCCAAATACAACCACTGATTCAGCAGCCTACACAGAACAACACAGACATGAGGAACCCAAATGCCAATCACTAACCAAGAGGACTTCAGCAAAATCTTCCAGCTTTCACACTGCTTCCTCAGGTATCAAATGCAGATCATCGAGGCATCTTCTAGGAGTTGTTATGAAAATAAAAGCAGGACATGCATGTCCAGGCACTTTCCCTGGAGTCTGGCACATAGGAAGTTCTCAAGCAATGTTAGGTATCACTACGCTAGACACTTATGATACCCCAAAGGAGGAAAAGGTAATAGAATGGGGCGAGTTTGAGAATGTTGACTTCTCAACTTGGCCTTTTTCGCTCGCAGCTGGAGGATGCAGGGTGTATGGGGGCACAGAGTTGTCCTGCCCATTGCCACAGAGAGAACAATTTGTTCATTCCAATCTGAATGGAGTGCCTTTCGAGCCCTAAGTATTTTATGAGCAATGCAGTGAAAGCTTATAGTGCAATGAATCCAGCTCATTATGATCATATTCCCGTGGATCATTTCCAGTTTTTGTGGTGATCATGTGGATGTTATTCATGGCACACAGTTTTCAGAGGTGTTAGTGCAAAGGCCTTTCATGTGTAAAATAATATGAAGAGAATCAAAACATTTTTCTTCACATTAAAAGTTAGTGTCTTTTAACTATTTCAGGACTACTTTGAGCAAGATGTAGCTATTGAACGAAACAGTGCTGAAAAATAATGAGGAGTTCCTTTGCTGACTGTCAGCAAAGCTGTAGCCTAACCTGCTGAAATGTAAGGACAGAGGATGGTGGGGTGCCCAAGCTCCCCTGCAGATGCACGGACATGGATAGTAGAATTGGTGGTGTGTAAAAAGAACAGGGAAGGCAGAGGTCACCGCCTTTCCTAACTCTTCAGCTTTGTTTCTATGTGAATCGCTTTGAGTAAATCACATAAACCTTTACAAGCTTCCATTTCTTTAGCTGCAAAAACTGCAGAGAACAAGCACTAACACCAAGGTTTCTGTGGGGATTACATGAAGTAACACACTTAAAGAAACTGGCAGTTAATTGCTGTGGAATACAGAAGTGCCTTCCTCCCTGGAGAAAAGTCTGCTTCCCTCTTGGCTGGTCCCAGACAGGTAAGTGAGAAACAAAATCATAGCCAATCCCAGATATGCCTGCCTCTTCTGCACCACAACACCTTCATACTAGTGAACTCGGATCATTAGGAATATCAGAGTGGTTGGTGTTTGAATTTTGCTTCTGCCCTCACCACTCTACTGAAATTCTGCAAGACCTCGTAATATCCACAGCAGATGGACTTTGGCTATGACCCGTTCTTCCCTTACTGCAGCATTTGACAGGCTGATTTCAAGTTTGAAATCCTCTTTCTCTTTTGATTTCCATGCTGGAGTTCTGCTCAGCCTCTCTGATGCTTTCCCCTCCAAGTTTAAGTTACGGACTCTACCAGTCCTGTTTTATGAACATTCCTAGACCTCTTCTCCTCTCTTCATATTCTCCCCTTTCATCAACCTAATTTATTTCAATAACATCAACCATCTCATCTAAAACTATGGCTCCCAAATCTGTATGTATGGCCTGACATATTTTCCAAACCCTGGAAAGGGATTCAACACTCAAATACCTACAGGGGCTGGGCAGATAGAGGTAATAAGACAGGGTGGTGACTGTAATAAAGTGGAAAACACATACTTCACTCTCAACTCTAGCCAACTCTTGCCTCGCAAGAATGGGAGCCCAATGATTCTAAAACTTATGATTTTTTTAAAGAAGTCAGACATGCAGATTTTTACAAGTAATTTATTAATGACTAATATAATTTTTTTGATTGTGCAGGTTAACCCCATTCTGGGCAAACAAAATGCACTTGAAGCCTGACTGTGGACTGTGAGCAACTGACTTAACATATTACTCTTGACTCACAAGGGCACCTGTTCATTTTAAGCCTCCCTGGAACCGCAAATTTAACATACTCAAAACCCACCATAACCTTCCCTAAATAAGCTCCTCTCACTGGTCTTTAATTCAAATATTGCCAATCCCAGTCTCCCAAATTTTCATATCATTTTCAACATTTTCTTCATGTTTCTCTCAATGAACCAGTTCTGCTGTGTATTCTGTTTTTAATGAGTCTTGAATCTACATCATGCTCTCTATTCCACTGTCACCATTAATTCTCAGCTACAGTGCTGCAGTTGACCTCCTGGTCTTCCCACATTAATCCATTTACACACTCTTGATGGGTTAGTCTTCCTAAAATCTTCCTTTCACAAAACTTCTTACTTAAATCCTCACAGCTTCCTACAAGATTTGAAGTTTAGTGTGTCTTTCTCAATCCAGCATCCAAGGTCCCACACAACCTTGAGAAGATACCACCAAGTGTCCTTTAATACCCATTCTCTCCTCTTTCTGTGGCAATACAGAACCCCCAGTGATTTGCTGGAAATCCTTACCCGGAATGCGGTCTAATGAGTGCATTTCTCAGGATTCCTGGCAGCTAAGTGTGGCCATGTGACTAAGTCCAGCCAATGGAGTGAACATAAGCTCTAGTTTCTAAGGATCTGCTTGAACAGACGGAACACACATGATTTTCACCCCCTTCTTCGGATGTGTAGAACATGATGCTATCTATCATTTGGGGCCATTGCTCAAGGCATACACTGTAGAGTAACAAGAGAAAAGGAATCTGGGCTCCTGATACCGGAGGTCCACGGCAGCCCTGAGACCACTGGCTGTGCACATTTATATTTTGTGTAAGCTATTGTGACTTTTGGTTTTCCGTCATTCAGCCAAACCTAATCTTCACTAATATAGAACCCCTCAACTAACTCTTCCCAATCCCCTAACCATATTCTATCCGTAACTTAACCTAGCTACGTGTCATTCCCCAACATGCATCTACGCCCTCCCTCTTCGCCTTCCTCACACTGTACCTGAACTGACTTGCTCTTGTTGAAATTTTGTCCTTCTCTCTAGACCCATTTCAATTCTCATTTTTCACCTCCATAAAATCTTCCTTCTTCACCCCAACAGCATGATGTCTCTCTAAATTCTATCAGCATTTCACTTATTCCTCACTTCTTATATTTATCGCAACACATGCATGCACACACACACACATGCACATGCCCCCATGCACATACACACACATGCACATGCCCACTGCCAACTTTATGTCCACACACTGCTGGCCCTGTGCATACTGACTAGAATGGGCCCATAATACAACCTTTTTTATTGAATTCAGGGCAGGGGGAATCACCCACAAGCAGATGGCTGAAGAGTGTGGAAACAGGGAGTCCCACTCCCAGGTCTTGGGATGGTTGGGGACAGAGTGGCTTTGTGAGACAGTTATGTATGTCTAAACTGAGCTGTTATTGAAGGCACTAGCTGATAGAACAATCTCTATGTCACTTCTTAGAACCATGTCATCTCCAAATCTAGAGATCAACCAATTTCATGAAATCCCCATATTTTGTCTGGGGTTCTCCCTCTGCCCTGCTCCTTTCCAACCAACACCTGGTTAAGGACAGCCCTGGCATTCCCTGTGTAGTCAGTGGGCCATTTAACTTTCTGTTGGATCAGAAACACATTTTTAAACTTCTGACTTGGGCTGACCCTCTACAGCACCTGAGTGCCACAAACCTTTACAGATTTTTCTTTCAGAACTTGTCTCTGAATGACAATCAGAATAGCTTGGCTTGGCAGAAGGTCCAGGTAGGATTACATGACATATGGCCTTGTTGGATGCAAGCCACACTGTCAGATGATCCAGGGTCCTGGTCCTTGTGCCTGTGAGCTGTTTACCTGAGAACCCCCATTACCACCTCACCAGAGACCTTTGACAAGATATGACATTGAATATAAATAGCAAAGAAAGGAGTTGGAAAAGGAGATAGAAATAATCCCTCTCTCCAGGCCCCAGGGCCACCTGGAAACTGAAAGTAAGATGTTCATTTCTCAGTGAACCCATTTGCTTCTCTCAAGAGTGACAAATGTACTCTCAGGCATCACATAGCTTGTCCATCAGTCAGCTAGGCAAGAAGGTTTGCATTGTCTCTGAAAAGATGGGTTTCTCACCCTGGCCTCTGTCCTCCCAAATGCATGTCTCAGATTTCCTAAGCACATTTTAGCACTGAGGATGACTACAGACAGGAAGAAGGAGAGAGGGTTCACATCCCAGGCTAGATGTGAGAGATTCCTGCAGCAGCAGACGAAGGGGGAGGAAGGGACAGAAAATAGGAAGGGAAGAATGGTGAGGACTTGGGCTCAGTAAGTTAAAAACAAGCTTCCCCTTAAGGCACCAAAAGGTATCTGCTTCTGGCCCCTCTTCTAATCCTAGCCATGGAGTCTGCTGGCACTGCGGACACAAAAAGCAATCTTCAGGGCATTTTCAAAGGGATTAATCTGAGTAATAACCTTAGCCTTGACCTTGGGTGTGTTGTTTTTAACCAGTCTTTTGCTTTTACTATTTTTTTATTTTTCTTTTTGTGCTACTTTTAATTTATTCTTTATTATTTTATCTTTCACTTATATTTTTTTAGTGGGGACAAAAAACAGCTGCTTAAACTATGAAGCACGGGAGGATGGTGCCTCTATGATGAGGGTGGGGTCAGCAAATGTTTTCTGCAAAGGGCCAGAGGATAAATTTGCTTGGACTCTGTAGGCCATGTGGCCTCTGTCACAATCACTTACTGTAGTTGTTGCAATGCAAAAGCAGCCACAGACAATACACAAATGAGCACGTCTTTGTCCCAATAAAACTTTATTTACAAAAGCAATCGGCAAGCATATCTCCTGTGTGCTGTAGCTGCCAACTCCTGCCTCAGGTCCAGAGCTGACCCAATATGGAAAACCTCAGAAAGGAAAACATAAAGAAACTCATCTCATTAGCCTTTCAACCAGGGACACATTCCTGTTCCTGACCTTCTAAGTCTTATGAAACCTCTTAGCTCACATCTGAGTCTCTTAGTAACCATATATTTTGGTCTTCATTAACCACACAGAACCCTACAGACCAGGCAGTGGAATGACCCCTTTTTTATTCTCAACTATTACCAGCACTAACTCAACAAAAGCCCTCATCTCCATCTCCAACCAGCTCCAGACTATGTGTCTTATTTCTGGACAAAGTGCTAAGGGGGGCATAAGAGGATGGAGCAATAAAATGTTACCATGATATCACAAAAGAAGTCACAGAGGTGACATGTGAGATGAGTCTTTGTCAGACAAAGAAGGAGGGGAAATATATCTCAGGTAGAGAGGAAAGAAATAACTAAATAGAAAACTGGCATGATAAGTCTTTTTTCTTCTTTTCCAAGTGAGAGGAAGGGAGATAGAGAAACAGACTCCCGCATGCACCCTGATCAGGATCCACCCAGCAACTCTGATCTGGGATTGATGCTCTGCCCATCTGGGGCCATGCTCACAACCGAGTTATTTTCAGTTTCTGAGGTAGAGGCTCCATGAAGCCATCCTCAGCACCTGGAGCCAATGTGTTCAACCAATTGAGCCATGGCTGCTGGAGGAGAAGAGAGAGAGAGAGAAAGAGAAGGGGGAGTGGAAGGGGTGGAGAAGCAGATGGTCACTTCTCCTGTGTGCTCTGACTGAGAATCAAACCTGGGACAGCCACATGCCGGGCCAATGTTCTACCTCAGAGCCAATAGGCCAGGGCCAAGATTTTAATTTTAGAAAGATAAATGGCCGCAATTAGAAAGATAAAAGGGGGTAGGGTCAAAGGCAGAGAGGCAAAACAATGGGTTACAAGAAGCAAATTAGAATGGAGATCCATGTGAAAGGAGGGGTAGTCATCTTGGTGCCATGGACTCTATGTTTGTGTACTCTCAAGATTCTTATGTTGAAATGTTACCCCCTAATATGATGGCATTATATCACAAAGAGCATAGGTTATGAGGGCAGAACCCTTATAATCAGATTAGTGCCCTTATGAGAAGAGACACTAGGGCACTATTATTATCTGCTGTCTCCACCCTTCCACCATGTGAAAATACAATGTGAAGTTGACAGGTCAGTCATCTGCAAACGAGGGAGAGGATTCTCACCAGACACCCATCTGCTGGCACCTTGGTCTTGGATTTTCCAGCCTCCAGAGTTATGAGCCTCCCAGTTCATAGTGTTTTATTATAGTAGCACAAACTAAGACAGTAAGAAGTCATCAAATATGAACAATTTCTACCTTAAAATTAAAAGAATTGAGTGATCAGCTGAAAAGTGACTCTGGGAGAGAGAATAAGAGTTAGTTAGGGTGAAGAACAGTTTAGTTAAAGGGTCCAGTAGCACTCAGGTTACATCAAAACTAGGGTTCGAGGCCCTGGCCATTGGCTCAGCAGATAGAGTGTCGACCAGGTGGCCCAGCATATGGACATCCCAGGTTTGATCCCTGGTCAGGGCATAAAGGAGAAGCAATCATCTGCTTCTCCCCCCACACTCTCCATCTTCTCTCACACTTCCCCTCCCACAGACAGTGGCTCAATTTGGTTTGAGCATTGGCCACAGGTGCTGAGGATAGCTCAGTTGGTATGAGCATGTAAAGGCACTGAAAATAGCTCAGTAAGGAGTATGGCCCCAGATGGCGTTGCCAGGAAGATTCTGGTGGGGGCTCATGCCTCACTATCTCTGTTCCTCTCACATAAATAATAGGGTTCATCCCAGGATAAAGGTTGTCACTGGTTTACTTCTACTGATTTACTTCCCATTTGAAAATATGATTCAAAAGATTCTCATAACTCATCATAACTCACCAATTACAAGCAGTGGTAGGATTCAGCTGGTTTGCACCAGTTTGGCAGAACCAATACCTAATTTTTTGTTGAGTTTGGTGAACCAGTTATTAAAATGGCAATTATAATCAGGATTCTCTCTAAGGTGGGCACCTGGGCAGCTGCTCAATGTAGAAATCACATATTTAGTCTGACCAGGCAGTGATGCAGTGGAAAGAGTGTCGGACTGGGATGCAGAGGACCCAGGTTCAAAACCCTGAGGTCGCTGTAAGGTATTTTTCCCCGCCAAGAAGGAAGGAATGGGGCTCAGAACCACCAAGTGTGGAATAACAAATGACTTTATTGAGTACAGAGCACGAATCCTGCCCAGCAAGGTTCCCTGGCCCCAAGGAAAGAAAGATGGAGGCCAGAGAAGTTGCAAAGATTAAACCACGTGGGAGATATTTCAAGGGTCCCTCTAGGGAAGTGGAGCTAACATGACGTGGTGAAATCTCACTGGCTGGCAGACGATCGCTTTTTTCCAAACGGTTCCTGTGAAGCCTCCTTTTGGCGCGCTTGGTTGTGGGCAGTCCTAGCCAAAGTTCGTGGGTCTGAGTTCCCCACGTGACCATCCCCCATTATCCACCAACCTTACATTCTGACCTTTTGTGTTAAATAGAAAAAGGGGTGCCATTTATTCGTCTGGCTACTTCTTGCTAAATAGGGGCATCGTGGGGAGGGGGAGATCAAAAGGTGGTGGTTTTGAGGGGTGTCAGGAGGAACATTTGTGTGGCTGTGACTGGAGAAACTTCGCGGATGTGGTCCTGTAAGGATTTAAAAAAAAAGAGGAGTAATAGAAGAATTTGCAGGGTCCAGCCTTTTGGTGAGCTGGAGATGGATGGAGTCCAGTGGTTCCGACTGCCAGTGGTCCTGTAAGGAGGCAAGCTTGAGGCAAAACTGCATGTCAGGAGTGGTGTAAAAAGGGGAAAGGAAGAGGTCCCATCCATTCCCATAACCAAAACCTGTGAGGGAACTAGAGGTCCAGAGTATGAAGGCAAAACAGAGAAGGCAGCCCCTGTGTCCACAAGAAATGAGATGGACTTACCCACTTGTTGCAGAACCCTGGGTTCTCCGAGTCCAGGCTGTGTCCTAGGAGTTCGAGCGATGCACCCACCTGGCTGGATTGGCCTTCCCATTCGGGCGGCTTGTCCTCCATGTAGAGGCGCTGAGGAAAAACCTGTTGCCCAAGGGGGCAATCACTCCGCCAGTGACCGGGCTGCTTGCAGTCAGGGCAGGGTTCAGTGGGAAGCCGCTGGCAGGGGCCCTGCCGGGAACAGTGGTCCTGCTTGCCACACTTAAAGCAAGCTGCTGGTGGCTCTGCTGGTCTCAGGGTTGCCACAAGACCTGGGGGTTTGGAGTGTTACTTTCTGCTGCATGCGGGGCCTGGCGAACAGCCTTGGCCTGTTTTTATTAATTGGGACCATTAAAAACTTTAAATGCCATGTTCACAGGTTCTGGATAGGGATTTGGGGGTTTGGGAATAAGAGGAGGGGGGCTCATGCGGAGCCCAGCACCCAGATCCTGCAGGAAATGCTGGACAGGGCAGGAACTTCCTGCAAGAAAATTGGGGTTGGACTTCCTGAAAACCAGTGTAAGAGCCAATGCCAGGCTGAGAAAGGCCTGACGGAGGAGGGACTTAAGAACACAGTGAAGGGAGGGGACCCTGGCCAGCAGGGGAGGAGAAAGAGATGGTAGTGGTGAATAAGAACCAGGTTTTTGAGAAGGGAGGGGAGGGAGCTTTCAGAGGGAATAGACCCAAGCACAAAAGAGGTCCACAGAGGGATCAGAGAGAAGTCCTGAGAGAGGTGGAGAGAGAGAAATAGAGAGAGAGGTGCCCCCGGGGGTCAGGCAGGAGGAAGAGAAAGTTGGGAGTCCACGGAGAAGAAAAGATTAGGAGTGGAGGTTTTAGGTGAGGTTTCTCTGGCCAGAAAAAAGGCCTGCATGGTGAAACAGGCAGCACAGAGATTAAGGACAGGTGCGCGAATAATTAGAAGCCATGTATGTAAGAGATCTCCAATCAGTTCCCAGCTTTTTTGGTGATAGTTAAATTGGTGAGGGTGTTAACACCGAAAGTCCCTTCAGGAGGCTAATTGAGTGGGTTCTGTGGCCTGGCCACAGCAGAGAAGAAGAACAGTTTCTTCTTCTTTAGGGAGGGAGATCCCTGTGCCCCAACAGCCTCCCTCAGTCCTCTGAGTGGTCAGTATTGAGTATTAGCATCCTAAAAACTCAAAGGTCTGGCCACGGACAGAAAAGCTAAAGTAGATATGCTCCGGAGGTCTTCGAAGCACATGCTCACTCGGATGGAAAAGAGTTCCCTGACGTAGCTACAGTTTTGGACAGGGAGTCTTGGAAAGAACTGAGAGGAAGGCTGGAGGCAGGGGACTTACTGCACCGTGTGCCCAAGTGGGTGGAAGGTTGGAGATCCTGGTTCTTTCTCCTGGTTCTTTCTCAGAGGGGGTGAGGAAGAGGAGTGGTCCTTGCGGACTTCTAACTCCTTCCGGGTTTTTGGCACCAAAATGTAAGGTATTTTTCCCTGCCGAGAAGGAAGGAACGGGGCTCAGAGCCACCAAGTGTGGAATAACAAATGGCTTTATTGAGTACAGAGTGCGCATCCCACCTGGCAAGTTTCCCTGGCCCCGAGGAAAGAAAGATGGAGGCCAGAGAAGTTGCAAAGATTAAACCACATGGGAGATATTTCAAGGGTCCCTCTAGGGAAGTGGAGCAACCATGACATGGTGAAATCTCACTGGCTGGCAGACGATTGCTTTTTTCCAAATGGTTCCTGTGAAGCCTCCTTTTGGCATGCTTGGTTGTGGGCAGTCCTAGCCAAAGTTCGTGGGTCTGAGTTCCCCACGTGACCATCCCCCATTATCCACCAACCTTACAGTTGCCAGCTTGAGTGCAGGCTAATCTAGCCTGAGCACAGGCTCACCAGCTTGAGTGCAGGGTCACTGGCTTGAGCATGAGATCATAGACATGACCCCATGGTCACTGACTTGAACCCAAAGGTTGCTGGCTTGAAATCCAAGGTCACTGGCTTGAACCCAAAATCTCTGGCTTGAGCAAGACGTCACTCACTCTGCTGTAGCCCCTGGTCAAGGCACATATGAGAAAGCAATCAATAAACAACTAAGGAGCCACAACAAAGAATTGATGTTTCTCCTCTCTCTCCCTTCCTGTCTGTTCCTATCTGTCTCTCTCTCTCTGACACACACAAAAAAGTAAGAAATCACAAATTTACATTTTTTACTCTTTTTTAACATTTGTCTGTGCAACAGCATATTCTACATAGTTCATTCCATCCATAAGTAAAAAAATTTTGACAGAACTATACTTGGAATATTTATTTATTCATTTCATAAAACTCATTATACTTTTGATAAAATACTACATTTAATCCCCTCACATTTTTTACTTCAGTAAACAAACATAACATAAAGAGAAAAAGTGCCAAACAACCAGGGGAGACAAGTTGTCATTTGTTTCAGCTTTGTGTTATGCCCAAAATTCCCCTGAGATTATGAGTGTGCTGATCTTCCCCAAACTGTGAAACCATTCAGAAGCTAGAACACAATAAACCAATAGAAATATAGATTTCAAGTGTTATCTTATCGCTCATTTTGGAAGCCAGAGAAGTATTAAATGCATAAAATAATAAACTACCTTTCAGTATATTGTGTTTTTATACTTAAAACAGTCATTAGGGCAGAGAACCGGTTGTTAAATTATTTGAATTTCACCACTGATTATAAGGCATATATTACTTTTCACATGCTACATATTTATTCTTTACACATTTATTTCTCATAATTGTAAATTTAGTATAGGACTTAAAGATGTCCATATGTCTTACTTTAATGGGCAGTAATAGCAATGTTAGTATGTTACATAATGGTGGATCTTCCTGTTAATAGCATCTTCTATTTTATGTAGTCTGGTGAACACATTCAAAACACAATAGAAAATCAAATGATTCATGTTAGCCCAACAAAACTATTGTTGGTGTGTGTTGTTAGAGTTTAAAATCTTGTATCTTAAGGAAGCATTTAGAGACAATGAAGTGCTTTCATGAAGAAAAGCTAATCATACTCACTTATGTGTTCGGTGCAGTGTTTTCTGGGGGAACCTCAGAGGGTTGAATAGCTGGGGTGGTGGTGTTTCAGCAGCTGCATGTAAGAACACATAAAACTTAAAGAATAGGCCCTGGCCAGTTGGCTCAGTGGTAGAGTGTCAGCCTGGCGTGCAGGAGTCCCGGGTTCGATTCCCAGCCAGGGCACACAGGAGAAGCGCCCATCTGCTTCTCCACCCCTCCCCCTCTCCTTCCTCTCTGTCTCTCTTTTCCCCTTCCGCAGCCAAGGCTCCATTGGAGCAGAGTTGGCCCAAGCACTGAGGATGGCTCTATGGCCTCTGCCTCAGGTGCTAGAATGGCTCTGGCTGCAACAGAGCAATGCCCTAGATGGGCAGAGCATCACCCCCTGGTGGGCAAGCCAGGTGGGTCCCGGTCGGGCGCATGCAGGAGTCTGTCTGACTGCCTCCCCGTTTCCAACTTCAAGAAAAAAAAATACAAAAACTTAAAGAATAAAAATTGAGGAGGCTTCTGCAAAAGAAAAGCTGAAAATGGAGTTCTTAAAAAAGTGAAGGTAAGAAATAAAACAGAAAATATATGATGGCAAGAGCTATAGAAGTTGAGTTTAGGAATTTACCAGGCAGGTAAATTTAGTAAACAAAATAGCTATTTTTAAAACAACCTGTGACTTATTACCAACATAGGCTATGGTTTTAAGTTTATTCAAATTGGTATTTTGTTATTCAAACGGGTGAGTTATCTAATAAACAATGTCATGTGAACATGTTAATTGCCTGAGTCCGCAAGAGGGCTAGAAACCCCGGAAGGGGCCTCAGCACAGGAAATTAAAATCTCTTTAAGAAGGAAGTCTGACCTCCTAGAGCAGCCTGGGATCCAATATAACCTCACAAGTCCAGTGTCTATGAGAAGGTCTCACTCAATTTCGGTTTTCCCTAAGAACCCTGCCAATAGGGCTTTTCCTGAAATCTTGGGTACTCGGAAAGACTTCCTGAGCTTCCTGCCTTCCACATGTACCCACACAGTGTTTAGGGGAACCTTAATAAGTGTTAAATCTACAAAATAAAAAACCTAACAGGCATCTCCATCGGTCCCTGTTTCCTGAACACTGGCAGCACTTCTAAAATCAACCGTGCAATTTGGCACTTACCCAAAATGTCTTCTCAAGGTCACTAATTTTGCATATGACTTAATTTGCTTTCCAACAGATCATATACTTCCTCAGGGAAGAGCTCATGGCTCATGTTTCTTTTTTTAATCTCTTATGGCCTATATGACCTTAAATAGGTTATTTAACCTCTCCAAGCATCAATATTCTCATTTTTTCAAAATTAGCATAATAATAGTACCTATTTCAAAGTTTAATTCTGAAGAATAAATGAGCCTGACCAGGCAGTGACACAGTGGATACAGTGTCAATCTGGGAAGCAGAGGCTCCAGGTTTGAAACCTTGAGGTCGCCGGCTTGAGCATCAGATCACAGACGTGATCCTATAGTCACTGGCTTGAGCCCAAGGGTTGCTGGCTTAAAGTCCAAGGTCACTGGCTTGAGCCCAAGGTCACTGCTTTGAACAAGGAGTCATTCACTCTGCTGTAGCCCCCCAGTCAAGGTACATATGAGAAAGCAATCAATGAATAACTAAGAAAATTAAGGTGGTGATGACGTCAGAATAATGGCGCGGTAGGAAGCGATACCAATAAATTTCCCCCAAAACTCAACAAGATCTTCAACCAGAAACAGAAAAATCTATACTTGGAGCCTCCAGATGTTTCGCAATACACCCGAAGGTATGGTCGAGCGAAAATTTGGCTAAATATATAATCAAACTCCAAAGGAAATAGGGAGTAAGAAATGCTCCACCTTCCTCACTAACCTAAATAGGGCTGCTTTCACTGGGAACTGAGAGTATAGAAACTAAGGCAGGCAAAGGGGGTGAATAGATCCAGGGCGCAGCACAAACGGCTGAACTAGGCTGTGGCACGGAGATCCAAGCGGAGGAAAAACTATGCCTGTGGCAACCCAGGCAATACAAGCTAACATTCGGGCCAAACCCAGACAAAGAAAGACAAGTGGGGCAGCCATTTTCCTGGCTCTCCTGGTCGGCATGAGCAGGTAGTGGGCGAGAGATTCCTTCAAAATCCCCAGGAGTGGGCACCCATGTTACCCCACAGAGAGGCAGAGTCAGAGGCCTTTGTGTGGGCCAAAAGCGGAATCTCTGGGCAGCCCCAGCACCCTGAAAAAGCTGCACACGAGGAGGGAGCGAGAGCCAAATCCAATGCTGGAACTTTTCCATGCAGGCAGGGGTTTCACTCAAAGTGTGAGGCAGACAGCCTGATATCCTGGTCGGCGTGCACGGAGAGTGGGCAAGAGACTCCTCTGAGCACCTCAAGAGTGGGCACCTGTGTTATCCCACAGAGGGGCAGAGTCAGAGGCCTCTGTATGGGCCAAAAGCAGAATCTCCAGGCCACCCCAGCGCCCTGAAAAAGCCGCACATGGGGAGGGAGCGAGAGCCAATTCCAACGCTGAAATTTTTCTGTGCAGGCAGGGTTTCACTCAGAGTGTGAGACTGCCGGTCTGATATCCTGGTTTTCACACAGATTGTGAGTGAGAGTTTCCTCCAAGTGCCCTGGTAGTGGGCGCCTGCCCGTGTTACCGGACAGAGTGGCAGAGCCAGAGATCTTTGAGTGGGCGGGAGCCCCGCCTGATTATGCTAGCAGCTCTGACTGACTGAGCCTTACCCAGAGCCCTGTGCTGAGTAGGAATAGAGCGGGGAGTTGCCAGCTCTTTGAGCCTCTTATTATCCAGGCAGAGGCAGCAGCAACCTCATAGCTGGATTATCAGGCTACTAATTCAGGAAGGAAAGACTAGGAGAAAGGCTCCAGGAACATGGACTCTCTCACTGTTGGAGCCTATAAATGCTAATGAGCCTTGACTGCCAACGAGACTGAAGCACAATACATGACATCGCCATAGAGACTTATCAACTGCAAACCTCTACCTAAGCGTGCCAAAGGGGAAGAACCCGGGGTACAGAGTCACCGACCAGGAAGAGGGAGAGAAAAGAAAAAGCAAGATAACTTCTCAAAATCAAGAATAATCCGCAGACTTTATAACCTATCCCATTTTATTATATTTGTTCATTTGTTTCTCTTATCTTCATTCTTGATTTTTTTTTTCCTCCTTCAATTTGGTTGTTTAACTCTCTGCCGGTATTACTCTCTCCTCTCCTTGAACTACACTATGCATACATGTTACATTTCCCATTATCTTTTCTTTCCCCTTCCTTTCTCCTCTCCTTGAACTACACTATGCGTACATGTTACATCTCCCATTATCTTTTCTTTCCCCTTCCTTTCTCACTATGAGGGTTGCACTCCAAAACCTTTAACTCTCTCTCTTTCTCTCTCTCTCTCCCATCGTTTTTCTTTTTTCTTCTTTTAGTGGTTCCCTCTTTTTCTCTCTTTCTCTCTTTCTTTTCTCCCACTACATTAGTTTCTTCCTTTCTCCTTTAGGTCTCCTCTCATTCAAACCTCAATAATGAACAAATTATCTTATCTGGGACTCAAATTTGTGTTTATGGCATTTTGGGGGGGTTTTACTTCACCTTTTTAATGCATTAGCAGTGCTCCCATCCCTGGCTCTCCATTTTATCTAGTTCTTGTACCACTAAATACAATAGTAATTTTTGAATTTGTCTCCACATTTTATTGTTTCCCTCTTATTCCTCTCATCATAACTCTTAGTCAACCAACACCTAAAAGCAAATTATTTTATTCTTGACCCAAAATTTTACCTTATTTGCTTTTTGTGGGTCCATACCACATTTTTTTTTTCTTTCTTTCTTTCTTTTTCTTTGCCCCTTTAATACTTCTCCCCAATTCAGACCCTCCATTACAGGCATTGTTTGTTTTATTTAGTACAAAATAATTCACATTTCACCACAAGGTTTTCTCAAAAAACAGGAGAGAGGAGAGGGGAGGAAAAAAGGAAGGGGGGAATAATTCCTTTTTTATAATTTTTATTTTATTTTATTTTTCTTTATTTAATTAATAATTTTTTTAAAAAACAACTTATTTTGATTTTTTATTTTCTTAATTTTTTATTCTTTATTAAATCTCATTAATATGATCAACAAAACCACTCTCAGATGCCATTAAGATGAGAACATAGAATATCATGGATACAAAAGAAAGAGAGGTAACACAGATAGATGAGGAAAAATCTATGGAGAAAAAATTTAATATATTGGAAACCTTGGAGTTAAACAACAGAGAATTTAAAATAGAAATCCTAAAAATACTCATAAATATACAAGAAAACACAGAAAGGCAATTTAGGGAGCTCAGAAAACAACTCAATGAACACAAAGAATATATTTCCAAAAAAATTGAAACTCTAAAAACAAATCAAACAGAGATGAAAAGCTCAATTCACGAGCTGAAAAACAAGGTAACAAGCTTAGCTAATAGAACAGGCCAGACAGAAGGTAGGATTAGTGAAATAGAAGACAAGCAACTTGCACAACAGAGAGAAGAAGAAAGAGACTCAAAAATTTAAAAAAATGAGATAGCCCTACAGGAATTATCTGACTCCATCAAAAATAATAACATAAGAATAATAGGTATATCAAAGGGAGAAGAGAGAGAAAATGGAATGGAGAACATACTCAAACAAATAATAGATGAGAACTTCCCAAGCCTGTAAAAAGAACTAAAGCTTCAAATTCAAGAAGCAAACAGAACTTCGAGTTTTCTTAACCCCAACAAACCTACTCAAGGCACATCATAATAAAATTGGCACAAACCAACGGCAAAGAAAAAATTCTCAAGGCGGCCAGGGAAAAGAAGAATACAACATATAAAGGAAGGCCCATTAGATTATCATCTGATTTCTCAACAGAAACTCTACAAGCTAGAAGAGAGTGGACCTCAATATTTAAAGTCCTGAAAGAGAGGAACTTTCAGCCATGAATACTATACCCATCAAAGCTATCCTTCAAATATGAAGGAGAAATAAAAACATTCACAGATACAGAAAAGATGAGGGAATTTATCATCAGAAAACACCCAATCCAGAATTACTAAAGGGGGTTCTCCAATCAGATACAAAGAACAAAAAAAAACCAAAGCCACAAGTAAAAGCTCCAAGAAGAACACAATAAAACCAAATTTAAACTGTGACAACAACAAAAAGAAAGGGGGAAAGAGGATGGAGATTAACAGTAGCAAATGATGATGGAGTGCAAAAGAACTCACAAAATACTGCACTGCAATGAACAGGGTAGGAATCCTTTTAATTACTTAAAGGTAACCAGCATTGAAAACACCACCACAGAAGCACATGATTTAAAAAAGATAGCAACAGAGAAAAGATGTATGTAATACAACCAAACAAAAACAAAAGATAGAAAAATGAAAGAGAAGGATCAAACAAGACACAAAACTAACAGAAAGCAATCTATAAAATGGCAATAGGGAAATCACAAGTGTCAATAATCACACTAAATGTGAACGGATTAAACTCACCAATAAAAAGGCACAAAGTAGCAGAATGGATTGAAAAAGAAAATCCAACTGTATGCTGCCTACAACAAACTCATCTAAGCAACAAGGATAAAAACAAGTTCAAAGTGAAAGGCTCAAAAGCAATACTCCAAGCAAATAACATCCAAAAAAAAGCAGGCATAGCAATGCTCATATCAAATAATGCTGACTACAAGACAGCAAAAGTACTCAGAGACAAAAATGGCCATTTCATAATGGCTAAGGGGACACTAAATCACGAAGACATAACAATTCTTAATATATATGCACCATACCAAGGAGCACCAAAATATATAAGACTGCTACTTATTGACCTTAAAACAAAAACTGACAAAAATAAAATCATACTTGGAGACCTCAATACACCACTAACGGCTTTATATTGGTTATCCAAACAGAGAATCAACAAAGATATACTGGCCATAAACAAAACACTAGAGCACTTGGATATGATAGACATCTACAGGACATTTCATCCCAAAGTGACTGAGTATACATTTTTCTCCAGTGTATATGGATCATTCTCAAGAATTGACCATATGTTGGGCCACAAAAACAACATCAGCCAATTCAAAAAAATCAAAGTTGTACGAAGCATATTTTCTGATCATAAAGCCTTGAAACTAGAATTCAACTGCAAAAAAGAGGGAAAAAATCCCACAAAAATGTGGAAACTAAACAACATACTTTTCAAAAATGAATGGGTCAAAGAAAAAATAAGTGCAGAGATCAAAAGATATATACAGACAAATGAAAATGACAATACAACATATCAGAATCTATGTGATGCAGCAAAAGCAGTCATAAGAGGGTAGTTCATATCACTTCAGGCATATATGAACAAACAAGAGAGAGCCCAAGTGAACAACTTAACTTAACACCTTAAGGAACTAGAAAAAGAAGAACAAAGACAACCTGAAACCAGCTGAAGAAAGGAGATAATAAAAATCAGAGGAGAAATAAATGAAATAGAGAACAGAAAAACTATAGAAAAAATAAATAGAACAAGGAGCTGATTCTTAGAAAAAATCAACAAAATTGACAAACCCTTGACAAGACTTACCAAGGAAAAAAGAGAAAGGACTCATATAAACAAAATCCAAAATGAAAGGGGAGAAATCACCACGGACACCGTAGATATACAAAGAATTATTGTAGAATACTATGAAAAACTATATGCCACTAAATTCAACAACCCTGAAGAAATGGATAAATTCCTAGAACAATACGACCTTCCTAGACTGAGTCAAGAAGAAGCAGAAAGCCTAAACAGACCTATTAGTACAGAAGAAATAGAAAAAACATTAAAAACCTCCCCAAAAATAAAAGTCCAGGCCCAGACGGCTATACCAGCAAATTTTATCAAACATTCAAAGAAGACTTGTTTCCTATTCTACTGAATCTTCTAAAACATTGAAGAAGAAGTAATACTTCCAAACACATTTTATGAGGCCAAAAAAACCCTCATACCAAAACCAGGCAAGGATGGAACACACACAAAAAAACTACAGACCAATATCTCTAATGAATACAGACGGTAACATACTAAACAAAATACTAGCAAATCGAATACAACAACATATTAAAAAAATAATACATCATGATCAATTGGGATGCATCCCACAATCTCAAGGATGGTTCAACATATGTAAAACGGTTAACGTAATACACCATATCAACAAAACAAAGAACAAAAACCACATGATCTTATCAATAGATGCAGAAAAGGCATTTGATAAAATACAACACAATTTTATGTTTAAGACTCTCAACAAAATGGGTATAGAAGAAAAATATCTCAACATGATAAAGGCCATATGTGATAAACCATCAGCTAATATATTAAATGGCACAAACTGAAAGCTTTCCCCCTTAAATCAGGAACAAGACAGGGTTGTCCACTCTCTCCACTCTTATTTAATGTGGTACTAGAGGTTCTAGCCAGAGCAATCGGACAAGAAAAAAAAATAAAAGGCATCCATATCAGAAAAGAAGAAGAAAGGTATCACTTTTTGCAGATGACATGATCCTATACATCGAAAACCCCAAAGAATTCACAAAAAGACTACTAGAAACAATAAGCCAATACAGTAAGGTTGCAGGATACAAAATTAACATACAGAAGTCAATAGCCTTTCTATATGCCAACAATGAAACAATTGAGAATGAACTCAAAAGAATAATCCCCTTCACGATTGCAACAAAAAAAATAAAATACCTAGGAATAAACATAACAAAGAATATAAAGGACTTATATAATGAAAACTATAAACCATTGTTAAGGGAATTCGAAAAAGATATAATGAGATGGAAGAATATTCCTTCTTCTTGGTTAGGAAGAATAAATATAATCAAGATGGCCATATTACCCAAAGCAATATACAAGTTTAATGCAATTCCCATCAAAATTACAATAAAATTTTTTAAAGAAATGGAGCAAAAAATTATCAGATTTATATGGAACTATAAAAAACCTCAAATAGCCAAAGCAATCCTAAAGAAAAAGAATGAAGCTGGGGGCATTACAATATCTGACTTCAAACTATATTATAGGGCCACGACAATCAAAACAGCTTGGTATTGGCAGAAAAATAAACACTCATACCAATGGAACAGAATAGAAAACCCAGAAATAAAACCACATATATATAGTCAAATAATTTTTGATAAAGGGGCCAACAACACACAATGGAGAAAAGAAAGCCTCTTCAATAAATGGTGCTGGGAAAACTGGAAAGCCACATGCAAAAGAATGAAACTGGACTACAGTTTGTCCCCTTGTACTAAAATTAACTCAAAATGGATCAAAGATCTAAACATAAGACCTGAAACAATTAAGTACATAGAAGAAGACATAGGTACTCAACTCATGGACCTGGGTTTTAAAGAGCATTTTATGAACTTGACTCCACAGGCAAGAGAAGTGAAGGCAAAAATTAATGAATGGGACTACATCAGACTAAGAAGTTTTTGCTCAGCAAGAGAAACTGACAACAAAATAAACAGACAGCCAACTATATGGGAAATGATATTTTCAAACAACAGCTCAGATAAGGGCCTAATATCCAAAATATACAAAGAACTCATAAAACTCAACAACAAACAAACAAACAATCCAATAAAAAAATGGGAAGAGGACATGAACAGACACTTCTCCCAGGAAGAAATACAAATGGCCAACAGATATATGAAAAGATGCTCATCTTCTTTAGCTATTAGAGAAATGCAAATCAAAACTGCAATGAGATACCACCTCACACCTTTTAGATTAGCTATTATCAACAAGACGGGTATTAGCAAATGTTGGAGAGGCTGTAGAGAAAAAGAAACCCTCATCCACTGTTGGTGGGAATGTAAAGTAGTACAACCATTATGGAAGAAAGTATGGTGGTTCCTCAAAAAACTGAAAATAGAACTACCTTATGACCCAGCAATCTCTCTACTGGGTATATACCCCCAAAACTCAGAAACATTGATACATAAAGACACATGCGACAGGCTCCAAGATGGCAGCAGAGTAGGCGGACGCACAGACACCCAGCTCTCAACACCAAACTGGAATACAAATCAATTTAGGAAAAATCAGCATGAAAAACCAACACTGAACTGCAAGAACAGCTCTCAAAAACCAAGGAGCAAAGAGGAAGCCACAATAATCCTGGTAAGGAGTGCCTGAATCTCCTCTGCTTACAGGAACGGAAGGGGGGGTGAGGCTGAGAGCCTGGAGAGGATTTCACAGAGGAAAAAGAGCAGAAACTACTGCTCACAGCCACTTACCTGGCGACCAGGGAGCAAGGTGGGTTGAAAAGACCAGCTTATCTCCCAAGTGGAAAGGACAGGGAGAGGGACAGACTGTGAGGGGCTAAGGTATGCAAGAAACGAAATAAAAAAGCTGACTCATTCGTGCTGGAGGTGGACATAGCTGGGGGAGGGACTGAACCTTTCACAAAACAGAGCTGAAGTGCTTCCGGATCAGAGATCTCCGGACATCTATCCAGCTCCAATCAGCGCAACAAGACACAGCTGAAAACAAGAAGTGGGGAGGAGGGGCAGTAACTCAGGTCTCCATGGAGATCTGAGATACACCTCCCCCTACTGAAGCTGAGAAAAAACCCTGCCCCCAGTGAGATTAGTTGGTGGAAGAGACCTTCAGCATCTCAGGTTACACCCACAGCATTCCTGGTTACAGTTTCAAGGAAGCCCCCTGCTGAGATCAGTTAACAAGACTATCACCTGTTAAGAAAACAAACAAATCAAGACTTCAAAGCTGCCCAAATCCGAAAGTGGATTAAAAATAATAGCTGATACCAACCCAATAAGACCTAGAAATAACACAACTGAAAACTGGAGGCACACAACACCAAGCCTAGACTCAATCAACTTTACAAATAAAACACCATGATGAGAAGACAAAGGAGTGCAACCCAAATGAAACCACAAGAGACACCTTTGAGAGATGAGCTGAGTGATATGGAAATAATCAAACTTCCAGATGGGGACTTCAAAATAATGATTGTAAGGATAAAGGGATCTTAGAACAACAATGGAGGGGCAGTTTGAAAACCTAAATAAAGAAATAGCAAGTATAAAAAAGAACCAGTCGGAGATGACAAATACAATATCAGAAATAAAGACCACAATGGAAGGAATTAAAAACAGGATAGATAGAGTGGAGGATCGAATCAGCGAGTTAGAGGACAACTGGAATGAAGGCATGAAAGCAGAGAAGAAAAGAGAAAAGAGACTCAAAAAGTCAGAGGAAACTCTTAGAGAGCTCTGTGACAACATGAAGAGAAATAACATCTGCATCATAGGGGTTCCTGAAGAAGAAGAGAAAGAACAAGGGATAGAGACTTTGTTCAATCATATCATAGCTGAAAATTTCCCTAAATTAATGCAAGAGAAACTCTGACAAGTCCAAGAAGCACAGAGGACTCCATTAAAGAGAAACCCAAAGAAACCTACACCAAGACACATCATAATTAAAATACCAAAGCTAAGCGATAAAGAGAAAATATTAAAAGCTGCAAGAGAAAAAAAAGTTATCACCTACAAAGGAGCCCCCATAAGGATGACATCCGACTTCTCAACAGAAACACTTGAGGCCAGAGGGAATGGCAAGAAATATTCAAAGTAATGCAGAACAAGAACCTACAACCAAGACTACTTTATCCAGCAAGGCTATCGTTTAAAATCGAAGGAGAAATAAAAAGCTTCCCAGACAAAAAACAACTCAAGGAATTCATTACAAACAAACCAATGCTGCAGGAAATGTTAAGGGGCCTGTTGTAAACAGATCAAAGTGGGAAAAGAATATAGCAAAAAAAGAAATACACCTTTAAAGAAGAAAATGGCAATAAACAACTACATATCAATAATAACCTTAAATGTAAATGGATTAAATGATCCAATCAAAAGACATAGGGTAGCTGCGTGGATAAGAAAACAGGACCCATACATATGTTGTCTACAAGAGACACACCTTAGAACAAAAGACACACATAGATTGAATGTAAAAGGATGGAAAAAAACATTTCATGCAAACGGAAATGAAAAAAAAGCTGGGGTAGCAATACTTATATCAGACAAATTGGACTTTAAAACAAAGGATATAGTAAGAGATAAAGAAGGCCACTACATAATGATAAAGGGAGCAATCCAACAGGAAGATATAACTATTATAAATATCTATGCACCTAATATAGGAGCACCCAAATATATAAAACAGACTTTGATGGATTTAAAGGGCGAGATCAACAGCAATACTATAATAGTAGGGGATTTCAATACCCCACTAACATCACTAGATAGATCCTCAAGAAAGAAAATTAACAAAGAAACAGCAGACTTATTGGAAACACTAGATCAACTGGATTTAATAGATATGTACAGAACCTTTCACCCTAAAGCATCAGAATGCACATTCTTTTCAAGTGCTCATGGTACATTCTCTAGGATAGACCACATGTTAGGGCACAAAAGTGCTCTCAACAAATTTAAGAAGACTGAAATCATAGCAAGCACTCTCTCCGATCACAACGGCATGAAACTAGAAATGAATCACAGCAGAAAAGCTCAAAAATTCTCAAACACATGGAAACTAAATAGCAGGGTGTTAAATAATGAATGGATTAAGAATGAGATCAAAGAAGAAATAAAAAAAATTCCTAGAAATGAATGACAATGAGCATACAACAACTCAAAATTTATGGGACACAGCAAAAGCAGTGCTGAGAGGGAAGTTCATAGCACTACAGGCACACTTTCAGAAGCTAGAAAAAGTTCAAATAAACAACTTATCCCTGCATCTAAAAGAATTAGAAAAAGAACAGCAAGTAAAGCCCAAATGTAGTAGAAGGAAGGAAATAATAAAGATCAGAGCAGAAATAAATGACATAGAGGCTAAAGAAACAATACAGAGGATCAATGAAACTAGGAGCTGGTTCTTTGAAAAGGTAAACAAGATTGATGAACCTTTAAGTAGACTCACCAAGAAAAAGAGAGAGAGGACTCAAATAAATAAAATTAGAAATGAGAGAGGAGAAATAACAACTGACACAACAGAAATACAAAATATTGTAAGAAAATACTATGAAGAACTGTATGCCAAAAAACTAGACAACCTAGACAAAATGGACAAATTCCTTGAAACATACAATCTTCCAAAAATCAATCTGGAAGAATCAGAAAACCTAAACAGACCAATTACAACAAATGAGATCGAAACAGTTATCAAAAAACTCCCAACAGCCCTGGCCGGTTGGCTCAGCGGTAGAGCGTCGGCCTAGCGTGCGGAGGACCCGGGTTCGATTCCCGGCCAGGGCACACAGGAGAAGCACCCATTTGCTTCTCCACCCCTCCGCCGCATTTTCCTCTCTGTCTCTCTCTTCCCCTCCCACAGCCAAGGCTCCATTGGAGCAAAGATGGCCTGGGCGCTGGGGATGGCTCCTTGGCCTCTGCCCCAGGCGCTGGAGTGGCTCTGGTCGCAATATGGCGACACCCAGGATGGGCAGAGCATCGCCCCCTGGTGGGCAGAGCGTCACCCCTGGTGGGCGTGCCGGGTGGATCCCGGTCGGGCGCATGCAGGAGTCTGTCTGACCGTCTCTCCCTGTTTCCAGCTTCAGAAAAATGAAAAAAAAAAAAAAAAGAAAACTCCCAACAAAGAAAAGTCCGGGGCCTGATGGCTTCACAACGGAATTCTACCAAATATTCAAAGAAGAACAAACTCCTATCCTTCTCAAACTATTTCAAAAAATTCAAGAGAAAAGAAGACTTCCAAGCTCCTTTTATGAGGCGAGCATAATTCTGATTCCAAAACCAGGCAAAGACAACACAAAGAAAGAAAATTATAGGCCAATATCTCTGATGAATATAGATGCTAAAATCCTTAACAAAATATTAGCAAACTGGATCCAACAATATATGGAAAAAATCATACACCATGATCAAGTGGGATTTATTCTGGGGAGGCAAGGCTGGTACAATATTCGTAAATCAATCAATGTGATTCATCACATAAACAAAAAGAAGGAGAAAAACCATATGATAATTTCAATAGATGCAGAAAAAACATTTGATAAAATCCAGCACCCATTCATGATCAAAACTCTCAGCAAAGTGGGAATACAGGGAACATACCTCAACATGATAAAAGCCATCTATGACAAACCCACAGCCAACATCATACTCAATGGGCAAAAATTAAAAGCAATACCCTTAAGATCAGGAACAAGGCAGGGGTGCCCCCTTTCACCACTCTTATTTAATATAGTCCTGGAAGTCCTAGCCACAGCAATCAGACAAGAAGAAGAAATAAAAGGCATTCAAGTTGGAAAAGAAGAAGTTAAACTATCATTATTTGCAGACGATATGATATTGTATATAGAAAACCCTAAAGTCTCAGTCAAAAAACTACTGGACCTGATAAATAAATTCAGCAAAGTGGCAGGATATAAAATCAATACTCAGAAATCAGAAGCATTTTTATACACCAACAATGAACAGTCAGAAAGAGAAATTAAGGAAACAATCCCCTTCACAATTACAACCAAAAAAATAAAGTACCTAGGAGTAAACTTAACCAAGGAGACTAAAGACTTGTACTCGGAAAATTACAAAACATTGATAAAAGAAATCAAGGAAGATACAAACAAGTGGAAGCATATACCGTGCTCATGGTTAGGAAGAATAAACATCATTAAAATGTCTATATTATCCAAAGCAATCTATAAATTCAATGCAATACCAATTAAAATACCAATGACATACTTCAAAGATATAGAACACATATTCCAAAAATTTATATGGAACCAAAAGAGGACACGAATAGCCTCAGCAATCTTAAAAAAGAAGAATAAAGTGGGAGGTATCACACTTCCTGATATCAAGTTATACTACAAGGCCGTTGTACTCAAAACAGCCTGGTACTGGCATAAGAACAGGCATATAGATCAATGGAACAGAACAGAGAACCCAGAAATAAACCCACAGTTCTATGGACAACTGATATTTGACAAAGGAGGTAAGGAAATACAATGGAGTAAAGACAGCCTCTTTAACAAATGGTGTTGGGAAAATTGGACAGCTACCTGCAGAAAAATGAAACTAGATCACCAGCTTACACCACTCACAAAAATAAACTCAAAATGGATAAAAGACTTGAATGTAGGCCTTGAAACCATAAGCATCTTAGAAGAAAACATAGGCAGTAAGCTCTCGGACATCTCTCGGAGCAATATATTTGCTGATTTATCTCCACGGGGAAGTGAAATAAAAGGATAAACAAATGGGACTATATCAAACTAAAAAGCTTTTGCACAGCTAAAGACAACAAGAACAGAATAAAAAGACAAACTACACAATGGGAGAACATATTTGACAATACGTCTGATAAGGGGTTAATAACCAAAATTTATAAAGAACTTGTAAATCTCAACACCAGGAAGACAAACAATCCAATCCAAAAATGGGCAAAAGAGATGAATAGACACTTCTCCAAAGAGGACATACAGATGGCCAACAGGCATATGAAAAAATGCTCAACATCACTAATCATTAGAGAAATGCAAATTAAAACCACAATGAGATATCACCTCACACCAGTCAGAATGGCGCTCATCAATAAACCAACACAGAATAAGTGCTGGCGAGGATGTGGAGAAAAGGGAACCCTCCTGCACTGCTGGTGGGAATGCAGACTGGTGCAGCCACTGTGGAAAACAGTATGGAGATTCCTCAAAAAACTGAAAATCGAACTGCCGTTTGACCCAGCTATCCCACTTTTAGGAATATACCCCAAGGACACCATAGAACGGCTCCAAATGGAGAAATGCACCCGCATGTTTGTGGCAGCATTGTTCACAATAGCGAAGATCTGGAAACAGCCCAAGTGTCCATCAGAGGACGAGTGGATTAAAAAGCTTTGGTACATATATACTATGGAATACTACTCAGCCATGGGAGGGAGGGAGGGAGAGAGTTAGGGGGAGGGGGAGGGGCACAGAGAACTAGATAGAGGGAGGCGGAGGACAATCTGACTTTGGGCGAGGGGTATGCAACATAATTTAATGACAAAATAACCTAGACATGTTTTCTTTGAATATATGTACCCTGATTTTGTGTCATCCCATTATCATTAATAAAAATTTATTAAAAAAAAAAAAAGAAATGATGACATCGGATCATTTACAATAACATGGATGGACCTTGACAACATTATACGGAGTGAAATAAGTAAATCAGAAAAAAAACTAAGAGGAATCCATACATAGAAGGGACATAAAAATGAGACTCAGAGACATGAACAAGAATGTGATGGCAACAGGGGCGGGGGGTTGGGGGAGGGGGGAGGGGTGAAGAAGGAGAGAGGGGTTAGGGGAGGGGAGGAGCACAAAGAAAACCAAATAGAAGGTGACAGAAAACAATTTAACTTTGGGGGAGGGGTATACAGCACAAATGTCAAAATAATCTAGAGATATTTTCTCTCAACATATGTACCCTGATTTATCAATGTCACTGCATTAAATTTAATAAAAAAAATAAAATAAAAAAAAGACACATGCAGCCCCATGTTCATTGCAGCATTGTTCACAGTGGCCAGGACATGGAAACAACCAAAAAGCCCATCAATAGAGACTGGATAAAGAAGATGTGGCACATATACACTATGGAATACTACTCAGCCATAAGAAGTGATGACATCGGATCATTTACAGCAAAATGGTGGGATCTTGATAACATTATACAAAGTGAAATAAGTAAATCAGAAAAAAACAGGAACTGCATTATTCCATATGTAGGTGGGACATAAAAGTGAGACTAAGGGACATTGTTAAGAGTGTGGTGGTTACGGGGGGAGGGGGGAGAGGGAGAGGGAAAGGGGAGGTGGAGGGGCACAAAGAAAACTAGATAGAAGGTGACAGAGGCCAATCTGACTTTGGGTGATGGGTATTCAACATAATTGAATGACAAGATAACCTGGATATGTTATCTTTGAATATATGTATCCTGATTTATTGATGTCACCCCATTAAAGAAATAAAATTATAAAAAACAAAAAAGAAAACTAAGGTGGTACAATGAAGAATTGATGCTTCTCATCTCTCTCCCTTCTGTCTATCTTTCCCTATCTGTCCTTCTATCTGTCTCTCTTTCTCTGTCACACACACACACACACACACACACACACACACACACAAAGAATAAATGAGAACATGTCTGTAAAGCACTTGGCATAGTTCCTGGCATGCTAGTGTTCAGAAAGTGCTACTGGAGGAAGTGGTGACAGTGGCGGTAAGGCTGGTGATGATGGTGGAGATACTAATGATTGTAATGGTGGTGGTGGTGGTGATAGTGGTGATTATGTAGTGATAGTGGTGGAGATAATAAAGATCAGAGCAGAAATAGCCTGACCAGGCAGTGGCACAGTGGATAGAGCATCAAACTGGGATGTGAAGGACCCAGGTTTGAGACCCCAAGGCTCACCAGCTTGAGCCCAAGGTCACTGGCTCGAGCAAGAGGTCACTCAGTCTGCTGTAGCCCCCTGGTCAAGGCACATATGAGAAGGCAATCAATGAACAACTAAGGAACCACAACATCTCTCTCCCTTCCTGTCTGTCAGTCCCTATCTGTCCCTCTCTCTGACTCTCTCTGTTTCTCCCACAGAAAAAAAAAAAATCAGAGCAGAAATAAATACAATAGAGTCTTTAAAAAACAATACAAAAGATTAATAAAACCTAGCGCTGGTTCTTTGAAAAGATTAACAAGATTGAAAACCCTTTAACCATACTCATCAAGAACCGAAGAGAGAGGACCCAGTAAGTAAAATCCAAAATGAAAGAGAAAAAGTAAAAACTGATACCAAGGAACTACAAAGAATTGTAAGAAAATATTAAGAAAAAATATATACGTCAACAAGTGGGAAAATCTGGATGAAATGGATAAATTTCTAGATACATACATTCTTCCAAAATAGAATCAGGAAAATCAGAGAATCTGAACAGACAGATAATAGCCAATGAAACTCAAGCACTAATCAAAACACTCCTGACAAACAAGAGTCCCAAATGAATGTCTTCACAGGTGAATTTTACCAAACATCAAAGAATAACTAACAGATATTCTCAAATTATTTCAAAAAATTCAAGAGGAAGGAAGACTTCCAAGCTCATTTTACAAGGCTAGCATTATCCTAATTCCAAAACCAGGTAAAGATACTACAAAAAATTATATCCCCAATAGACAAATATGCCAAAATTTTCAACAAAATATTAGCAAACCAGATACAGCAATGATACGTCAAAAATATCATATACCATGATCAAGTGAGAATTATTCTAGGGATGAAAGGTTGGTACAATATCTGCAAATCCATAACCATGATACACCACATAAACAATATGAAGGATAAAAATCACATGACCATTTTAATACAGTGTGTCCATAAAGTCATGGTGCACTTTTGACCGGTCACAGGAAAGCAACAAAAGACAATAGAAATGTGAAATCTGCACCAAATAAAAGGAAAACTCTCCCAGTTTTATACCTATTCAGTGCAGTTCGATGTGGGCTCATGCACAGATTTTTTAGGGCTCCTTATGTAGCTATCCTATATAGCCTCTACAGACTCATCACTGACTGATGGCCTACCAGAACGGGATTTCTCCACCAAACTGCTGGTTTCCTTCAACTGCTTATCCCACCGAGTAATGTTATTCCTATGTGGTGGCGCTTCGTTATAAATGCACCGATATTCACATTGCAATTTGGTCATGGATTCGAATTTAGTGAGCCACAGAACACACTGAACTTTCCTCTGTACCATCCACATCACGACTGGCATGGCCGTGGGCTGCTCCGCTGTATACACATTGTTATGTCATCATCTGCACATGCGCACATGCTGCCACATCATCCTACAGAAACTGGGAGGGTTTTCCTTTTTATTTGATGCAGATTTCACATTTCTGTCATCCTTTGTTGCTTTCCTGTGACCGGTCAAAAGTGCACCATGACTTTACAGACATGCTGTAGCTGGAGAAAAAGCATTTGATAAAATCCAGCACCCATTTATGATAAAAGACTATCAGCAAAGTAGATATAGAGGAAACATAGCAGAACATAATAAAGACCATATATGATAAACCCACAGCCAACATCATACTCAGTGGGCAAAAACAACAAGCATTTCACTTAAGATCAGGAGCAAGGCAGGTATGTCAGCTTTCACCATTTTTGTTCAACATAACACTGAAAGTCCTAGCCATGGCAATCAGGCAAGAAGAAATAAAAGGCATCTAAATTGGAAAGGAAGAAGCAAAACTGTCATTATTTGCAGATGACATGATACTGTGTATAGAGAACCCTAAACTCTACACCAAAAAAATTACTAGAACTGATCAATTCAGCAAAGTAGCAAGATACAAAATAAATATCCAGAAACCAGCTACATTTTCATACACCAATATTTAACTATCAGAAAAAGACACTAAGAAAATAATCCCACTCACCATTGCTTCAAAAAGAGTAAAATATGTAGGAATAAGTATAACCAGGTCAGCCCTGACTGCTTGGCTCAGTGGTTGAGCATCGGCCCAGTGTGTGAATGTTCTGGGTTTGATTCCCAGTCAGGGAACACAGGAGAAGCACCCATATGCTTCTCCACTTCTCTCTCTCTCTATCTCTCTCTCTCTCTCTCTTTCTCTCTCTTTCTCTCTCTCTCTCTCTCCCTCCCTCTCTCCCTTCCCTCTGGCAGTCATGGATTGATTGAAGAAGGTTGGCCCTGGGCACCAAGCATGGCTCCATGGCCTCTGCCTCAAGTGAGCTCGGTTGCTGAGCAACAGAACAATGCCTCAGATGGGCAGATCATCACCCCCTAGTGCACTTGTCAGGTGGATTCCAGCCCGGGTGCATGCAGAAATCTGTCTCTGCCTTCCCTTCTCTCACTGAATAAAAAAAAAAATTAATCAAGTCCTGACTGGTGGGGGCACAGTGGATAGAGCATCAACCTGAAACCCTGAGGTCCTAAGTTTGAAACCCCAAAGTTGAGGTCACCGGCTTGAGCATAGGCTTACCAGCTTAAATACAGGGTTGCCAGCTTGAGTGTGGGATCATGTCTATGGTTGCTGGCTTGAGCCCAAATGTTGCTGGCTTGAAGCCCAAGGTTACTGGCTTGAGCAAGGGATCACTGGCTCAGCTGGAACCCCTCTCTCCCCAGTCAAGTCATGTATGAGAAGCAATCAATAAACAACTAAAAGTGTTGCAACTACGAGTTGATGCTTCTCATCTCTCTCTCCCTTCCTATCTCTCTCTCTCTCTCTCTTGCTAAAAAATTAAATAAAAAAATTTTTTTTTAATTTTAACCAAAGATGTAAGAGACCTATACTGAGAAAATTATGACACTGAAGAAAGAAATTGAAGAAGATACAAATAAGGGGAAGCATATATCATGTTCATGGATAGAAAGCATTAACATCATTAAAATGTACATAATACACAAAGCAATCTATAAATTCAATGCAATTCCTATCAAGATACAATGGTGTATTTCACATAACTAGAACAAATATTCCAAAAATGTATATGGAACCACTAAAGACCCCAAATAGCCCCAGTGATCTTGAGAAAGCAAAACAAAGTTAGAGGGATCACACTATCTGATATCAAACCATACTATAAGGCCATAGTAATCAAAACAGCATGGTACTGGCATAAAAACAGACATACAGATCAAGGAAACAGAATAAATAGCCCAGAAATATACCCACATCATTATAGTCGATTAATACTTGATAATGGAGGCAAAATCATGCAATAGCGTAAAGACAGTTTATTTAATAAATAGTGTTTGGAATATTGAACAAATTTGTGTAAAAAATTAAACTAGACCATCATCTTATGCCTTTCACAAGAATAAACTCAAAATGGATTAAAAACTCAAATGTTAGACTCAAAACCATAAAAACTTTAGAAAACAAAGACAGGAGAGTCCAAGATGGCGACGGAGTAGGCAGACATTGCAACTGCCACCTCCTAAGAGCAAATTGAATTACAACTAAATTTAAGAACAATCATCTTGAAAAACCAACTTTGAACTAAAGGAATAGGACTCTATAACCAAGGATAACAAAAGCCATGCTGAAACTGGTAGGAAGGGTGTAGATGTGGAAAGGGCTGCCCCGCTCCCAGGAGCAAGGGGTGGCTGAGGGGCCAAAGGGATGCTCAGTATGGGGAGAGTTGCCCTGAGAGGTATAGGTGCTCAGCCATAGTCCTGGAGCACCAGCCTAGACCCTCAGAGCCTATAAGATGCTCCCAGACAACATTTGTTGGTAAAATGACCAGGGTTTCTGTCTGTGAGAAAGAAATGGAACTCTTGGAGATGCAGGCTCTGTCTTAAAGGGACCACACAAAAAATCTCATTCACAGCCACTTACTGAGAATCCGGGGGAGGGAGAACTGAGAGGATTAGAGTTGCGTGAGGAAAGTGTAAAGTTGAAGGCCCAGGGAGAGAAATGTGGGAGACGACCACCAGAACCATTGTGCTGAGTCTTTCTCCAATACTGCAGCAGCTATATTTCTTGGGCAGAGCATCCTTTTTGTGCAGCATCAGCCTGGGGAAAAGCAACTGCTCTGCCCTTGGAAATCTCTCCTATCCCAGTCATGGTGAAAGGTCATTCTGAGAGTCCAGGAAGAAGGGAAAATGTCAGTGGCTTAGTTTTCTGGTGTTGAGATGAGAGGGTTCCCCCACATGCTCCCAACTCTAGGACTGGTTCTTCCACCTCACAAGAGACTCAGTAGAAACTGTCCAGAGAGCAGGTAAACCATACTGAGAGCAGGAAAACTTGGTCTTTTAAGCGGACCTTGCCCCAGGCCCAGTGTGGGTAAAATCCAGCCTAGAAGTGCAGCTTGGTACACCTGGGCCCAGCAGAGGCAGCACAAACTCTGGATTGCTTGTAGCTTCAAGAAGGTTGCCGAGGGCCAGTTATGGGCAGTGTCTCCAAATGGTGTGTGCAGGGTCCCTGTCAGGGAGGCCCACGGAAGGCACAACTGGGGGCCAGCTGTGGAAAGCATCAGTTCAGGACCTACCAACCCTTGCTAGAGTTGTATCCTAAGGAAAAGCTCCTCACACCTGGCCCAGCTGAGGCAAGTTCCACTCTCTGTTATCAGCACCCGCACAGTGGCTCATGTACATTGGATAGGGTAGAGCTTCACAGCCAGCTGGCCTGAGTGCTGAATATCCTGCCCTGTGGAGCTAGATTCCACAGGAGGAAGGGAGAGAGGCTTAGAGCATAAACATTTTTTTTTTTTGCATTTTTTTTTTGCATTTTTCCGAAGCTGGAAACAGGGAGGCAGTCAGACAGACTCCCGCATGCGCCCAACCAGGATCCATCCAGCATGCCCAACAGGGGGCGATGCTCTGCCCCTCTGGGGCATCGCTCTGTTGCATCCAGAGCCATCCTAGCGCCTGAGGCAGAGGCCACAGAGCCATCCTCAGTGCCCAGGCCATCTTTGCTCCAATGGAGCCTCAGCTGCGGGAGGGGAAGAGAGAGACAGAGAGGAAGGAGAGGGGTAGGGGTGGAGAAGCAGATGGGCGCTTCTCCTGTGTGCCCTGGCCAGGAATCAAACCCGTACTCCCGCACACCAGGCCAACGCTCTACCACTGAGCCAACCAGCCAGGGCCTCTTAGAGCATAGACATTTAATGTGGGTTCTTGTAAGTCTGTTGTTGGATATGGACAGGGGCTTAGCCCCTCTTAGTTTTCCTCCCTTAGACTACATCTCACCAGCTGAAAGAACTACTGCAGAAGGGATTGTCGGCCACACTCGATCTGACCCTGCTACTCACCTTGTTGGGGAGAAATAAAATTTGAAAATTTAGCAGTGGCTGAGGGATTAGGATCTGGAGTACAGGCTACATTCCTCATACTAAGCTCCTGACTGAGAGACCTCTGAAGAAGGGGGTTCCACTAATGTTGTATTCACAACTTCAGCTGCCCAAAACCACTAAATGTGCAACCTATAGAAGGGTTGGTTGGGTGAGGCCAGTCTGATCCCACACTACATTCTTACTACAGAAGATTCTTTGGGAAGACCAGGCAGCTGCAAGAGGAGGAGCAGCTGAAAAGTGAAGACAAATGTTATGGAACTAGGAGCTTTTAAGGAGCTGCTGTCATCTCCAAAAAGGAGGAAGCTGATCCTTATACAAAGGTTGGCCACTCTCACACTACCTAGGCACAGAAAACAGAAAAAAGCAGCAAAAAGTGCAGTAGCTGCAGACACGTAGCTCACAGCTGGCTACAAACAACAGCTGATGCCAACCCAAGAAGATCTAGAGCCAGCACAACTGGTAGTGGGTGGCAGATGGCACCAACCTTAGACTCAGCTAAATATATAAAAAGCACACCTAAATGTGGAGTCTAGAAGGCACCAGACACTGTGAGGATAAATACAACCAAAAGGACAGATATTGCACAGTGTGTAACACACATGATCAAGGTTGACCCTTAAAGCTAGCCAGTCTGAAGGGATAATCATATCCAAGAAAGGAACAACTGCATGTAATACTCACATACAATAAGAAGGGAAATAGTACCCTCAAGAATCATTCTTAGAACAAGAAAAATAGGTGGCCTGGAGGTCAGTACCATCGAACCCATCTTCTTCATAAATACACCACAAAAATTTCAAAGTCAGACAGCGCTACCTAATGCATGGACAAAATGGTCAGACAGGAAAATGCAACCCAAATGAATAAACAAGAGAAATACCCAGAAAAAGAACTGAATGAGATGGAAGTAACCAAACTACCAGATGCAGAGTTTAAAATAATTATTTTTAGGATGCTCAAGGATCTTAGAGCAACAATGGATGGAGATACTGAGTACCTTAAAAAAAGGTATCAAGCATCAAAAAGGACATTGAAATCATAAAAAAAAGTCAGAAATGACAACTACAATATCAGAATTGAAGACGGCACTAGAAGAAACCACCAGCAGACTGGATGAAGCAGAGGATCAAATCAGTGATTTAGAGGACAAGATAAACAAAAGCACAGAAACAGAGTAGCAAAAAGAAAAAAGGCTCAAAAAGACTGAGGAAACTCTAAGAGAGCTCTGTGACAGCATGAAGAGAAACAACATCCCCATCATAGGGTTCCTGAAGAAGGAAACAAACAAAGGATAGAGAACTTGTTTGAAGAAATTATAGCTGAAAACTACCTAAATTTATGAAGGAAAAAGTCACACAAGTTCAAGAAGCACAGAGAGTCCCACTAAAGAGGAACCTAAGGAGGTTTACACCCAGACACAACATAATTAAAGTGCCAAGGTTAAGAGAAAAAGAAAAATACTAAAAGCTGAAAGAGAAAAGCAGTTAATTACCTACAGAAGAGTTGCCATAAGGATGACATCTAACTTCTCAATAGAAACACTTCAGGCCAGAGGGACTGGCAAGACATATTCAAAGAATTGCAAAAAAAAAACCCTACATCCAGGACTTCTTTATCCAGCAAGGCTATCATTTAAAATTGAAAAAGAAATTAAAAGGTTCACAGACAAAGAAAAAAAAAACTCAAGGAATTTATTACAACCGAACCAGTATTGCAAGACATATTAAGGAGCCTGCTGTAAAAAGAGCAAATGGGGGGGGAAATCTAGAAAAAGAGGATTATAGATTTAAAGAATAAAATGGCAATAAATAAGTACATATCAATAATAACCTCAAATTTAAATGAATTAAATGCTTCAATTAAAAGACATAGGGTAGCTGCATGGATAAGAAAATAGAACCCATACATATGTTGCCTACAAGAGACCTACTTCAGAACAAAAGATTGAAAGAGAATGAATGAAAAAAAGTATTTCATTCAAATGGAAATGAAAAAAAAAGCTGAGGTAGCAATACTTATATCTGACAAACTAGACTTTAAAACAAAGGCTATAGTAAGAAGTAAAGAAGGTCACTACATAATGATAAAGGGAGCAACCCAACAGCAGGATATAACCATTGTAAATATCTATGCACCTAAGATAGGAGCACCTAAATACAATATATAAAGCAGTCTTTGATGGACATAAAGGGTAAGAACAACAGCAATACTATAATAGTAGGGGATTTTAATACCCTACTAACATCAATGGATAGATCATCTAGAAAGAAAATTAACAAAGAAACAGCAGCCTTAAATGACACACTAGATCAACTGGATTTAATAGATATTTTCAGAACCTTGCACCCTAAAGCAGCAGAATATACATTCTTTTCAAGTGTTCATGGTACGTTCTCTAGAATAGGCCACATGTTAGGACACAAAATGAGTCTCAATAAATTTAAGAAGATTGAAATCATATCAAGCATCTTCTCTGATCACAATGGCATGAAACTAGAAATCAACTACAATAGAAAAACTGAAAAACATTCAAACACTTGGAGGTTAAATGTTATTAAATAACAAATGGGTCAACAATGAGATCCAAGAAGAAATAAAAATTTCCTTGAAACAAATGAAAATGAACATACAACAACTAAAATTTATGGGACACAGCAAAAGCAGTCCTGAGAGGGAAGTTCATAGCATTACAGGCATACTTTAAAAAGCAAGAAAAAGCTCAAATAAACAACTTAACCCTGATTTAAAAGAACTAGCAAAAGACCAACAAATAAAGCCCAGAGGAAGTAGAATGAAGGAAATAATAAAGATCAGAGCAGAAATAAAATAAATAGAGGATAAAAATATACAAGCCCTGGCCAGTTGGCTCAGTGGTAGAGTGTCGGCCTGACGTGCAGGAGTCCCGGGTTTGATTCCCAGCCAGGGCACACAGGAGAAGCGCCCATCTGCTCCTCCACCCCTCCCCCTCTCCTTCCTCTCTGTCTCTCTCTTTCCCTCCCACAGCCAAGGCTCTATTGGAGCAAGGATAGCCCGGGTGCTGGGGATGGCTCTATGGCCTCTACCTCAGGCGCTAGAATGGCTCTGGTTGCAGTGGAGCAATGCCCCAGATGGGCAGAGCATCGCCCCCTGGTGGTCATGCCAGGTGGATCCCAGTTGGGTACATGCGGGAGTCTGTCTGACTGCCTCCCCATTTCCAACTTCAGAAAAATACAAAAAAAAAAAAATACAAAAGATCAATGAAACCAAGAGCTGATTCTTTGAAAAGATAAACAAGATTGACAAACCTTTAAACAGACTCATCAAGAAAAAAAGAATGAGGACTCAAATAAATAAAATTATAAATGAAATGGAAAAGTAACAACTGACATTTCAGAAATGCAAAGAATTGTAAGAAAATAC